>NC_050100.1:80695073-81320073 GCF_902167145.1 Zea mays | reverse complement strand
CATTGGTCTTGCTATGCTGGAGAATCCTTTGATGAAGCGGCGGTAATACCCTGCCATTCCTAGGAAGCTTCGAACTTCACTGACGTTGGTTGGTTGCCTCCATTTTGATACTGCTTCCACCTTGGAAGGGTCCACTTTTATCCCTTCTGCGGTTAAGATATGCCCAAGGAAGGCTATCTTTTCCAACTAGAATTCACATTTACTGAGTTTCGCATAAAGTTGGTGTGCTCTGAGTTTTCCAAGGACGATCCGAAGGTGACGCTTATGGTCTTCGCGGTTCTTGGAGTAGGTAAGGATGTCGTCGATGAAGACTATGACAAACTTATCTAGCTCTTCCATAAACACTTTATTCATGAGGTTCATGAAAAAGGCGGGTGCGTTTGTTAGTCCGAACGGCATCACTGTGAATTCATATTGCCCGTATCGGGTGACAAATGCAGTCTTTTGGATGTCTGCTTCCTTGATCCTCAATTGGTGGTAACCGGACCTTAGGTCTATCTTGGAGAAATACTTGGCTCCCTGAAGCTGATCGAAGAGGTCGTCAATCCGAGGGAGTGGATACTTGTTCTTGATGGTAACTTAATTTAACGAGCGGTAATCAATACACATTCTCATGCTTCCATCCTTCTTAGAGACGAACAAGACTGGTGCTCCCCAAGGCGATGAGCTGGGACGAATGTACCCCTTTTGCTGAAGATCTGCGATTTGAAGCTTCAGTTCTGCTAACTCGGTTGGAGCCATGCGGTATGGTCTCTTTGCGATAGGTGTCGTTCCAGGGATTAGATCTATGTAGAACTCCACTTCTCTTTCTAGTGGCATTCCTGGTAATTCTTCTGGAAATACGTCCATGAATTCTTCTACTACTGATATACTTTCCGTTGCCAGATTGAACATCATTGGGTCACTGGCGGGTGGCTGTGCCTAACAAGAGACTGACTTTCCCTACCGGTCGGTGAGGAGGACTGTCTTGTCTGCGCAACTGATGATGCCTTTGTGTTTAGTTAGCCAATCCATCCCTAGGATCACATCAATTCCTTTGGATGGCAAGACGGTTAAGTCTGCCAGGAATACTACTCCACTTAAAAGGATTCTGACTTGGGAGCATTTTAGCTGGCATAGAAGGTCGGACCCTGGGGTTCGGGTGACCAAGGGAATCTCTAGAGGAGTAGAGGGAATGCCATACTTTTCCACAAAACTAGTGGCTATGAAGGAGTGGGATGCTCCAGAATCGAAAAGTACGGTAGCGGGAGTAAATTCAACAAGGAACTCACCGAGTACTACTCCCGGAGCCTGCTGAGCTTCCTGGGCATCGACGTGATTTACACGTGCCCTTCCTTGGTACGGAGCCTTGTTCTGCTGGCTGACGGCGGAGGGCGCCTTGGGGGCGGATGCTGAGGTATTCTTGGGGCCATTCACCGAGTTGGAGTAGGCGGGTACTGGTGGCTTCAGCTGCGGACAGTTGTTCTTGAAGTGACTGGGATCACCACAGTGCCAACATGCATTTGCCGGGGGTTGGTTGCTTGCCACTGAGGGGGAATGGAAAGAGCTCTGACTCTGCTGGCTAAATCACGACGGAGTGGGTCCAGCTGGTCTACTGAAGTTTGGCCCCTTGGGTGGAAACCCAAATGATCGAGTCTTCTGGTGCCGGTCCTGCTGCTGTGCCCGGAGAACCTGGAACTTCCTTTTAAGATGCCCTTTTTCTTCCTCCTTTGCCCTTTCAACTTGCATGGCCTTGTTGGAAAGGTGAGACGAAGTTGAGGAAGTCTTGGCTAGCTAGAATTGTCTTGAGCTCTGGCCTGAGTCCCTTCAGGAAACGGGCCATCTTCTTGCTCTCGGTACTGACATCATCTGGCACATAGCGGGCTAACTCTGTGAACTTGTGCACATATTCGCTGACAGATCTTCCGTCTTGAGTCAATTCTCGGAACTCGTCCTCCTTAAGCTGTACCAGTCCTTGGGGCACATGGTGCTCCCGGAAGGCTGCTTCGAATTCCGCCTAGGTAGCATCTCTGATGGTGACATTGAAGGTGTCCCACCAGGCTAAGGCCATCCCAGAAAGTTGGTGGGCAGCCAGTTGAACACGCTGATTTTCTGGGCAACCAATGGCTTCCAGTTTTCTTTGCTTGATCCGGCGAACGTGGGAGGTTTGAGTCTCAGGAAATCCCCCATTCTGTCTTGTGGTCTTCCACCATTCGGCCGTTGATTTTCCAGATTTCGAGTGAGGACCTCGATGAGTCGGGTTTGATTGGCTAGAACTTGGGCTAGGTCTAAGGGTAATGGTGGAGGTGCGGGGAGGTGGGTTTCACTTTCTTCTCTAACGACTTCCCCTTCAGCTCTCAGGGGAAACCCTGCTCCAATCCCAGAGGCGGTAGGCGTGGTTTTATCCGAAGCCATCTGCCAGGGAAGAGAGTCACTATTATGCACATGCAAATTGTTTTTAACCAAGTTATTTTATTCATTACACCATCACATTACAAGCATAAGACTACTACAGGTGGAACTACACGAGAGCGTTCCCCGAGGTACTAGCGAATTCCTTATCTAAGGTGTCCCCAAATGCCTTGAGAAGATCGTCGAGGCTTGCTAGGGATACATCCTCGTCGTCGGACCAATCATCTATTCTGGGGGGAGGTAGGGCTAGAGGGGCCTTCTTCTTCTTCTTCTCTGTCTGGCATCCTTGGTTGGTGGTCTTCTTCTGGATTTTCTTCTTGGGGGCGAGTTTCTTTAGCTTCTTGTCATAGTCCATCTTCAAAGTCCGATAGGCTTCACGGGTGTTGGCTTCCTCGCCTTCTGCTATGTTGAGACTTTCCTGGAGGGATGCCTTCTCTTGCTTAAGTTCTTTGACTTGCTGCTCTAGGCTTTCCACTCGGGAGTTTAGGTGGGTGCAGTGGGAGGAGAGCTTGTCGTAGTGGTTGTCGAGGGTGTGGAGGTATCCGGCCATGTAGACGATAGTGGGGCCATCTTCTGTGGGGTTTCCTCCTGACAGAGCCTGGAGTCTTTTCCTCCAGGTGGGGGTGTTTTTGTTGCTGGGTGGGAAATATCGGAGGGGGGTCTCGGAGATCTCTCGGCTATAGTTTTGGCACAGTTGTTTGAGGGCTTTTCGAGCGACGCTCTGGCAAGTGTCTGGGAAGCGGTGCCCGATGAAGGTAATTTGGAAGGGAGGGTGGTTTGGGTAGTTCCGGCTTTCTCCCAAGTAGACCGCCATAGAGCACTTTTCTATTCCATTTTCATGGTACTCCTTCCAGACATATTCGGGCTTCTTGCGGATCCCCAAGCGTAGCGTGCAACTCCGAAGAAGGTGAGGAAAGCCTTCCTCCTCTGAGCAATAGGATGTCCTAATCACCCAGGGGTTTTCCATCTGGTAGACGAAAAGAAAGGTCTATTAACATCGGGGAAAAGGGGAAGAGTGTTTCTTGGGGGTAAGAGGTGTTTTCTGGTTAAGGCAACTTTTAAGGTCAAGGCTGTGGTCTACGGCCAGTCCTATAGGCTTTGATACCACCTGAAGCGTCCCGATCCTTTGGGACTCAAATATGATACAATTACTAGTCCCAGGAGGCTAGTAATCACATTCATTACTTCAAATAGTTACATAGTCTGAATAATGTTATTACAATACCGGGGATACAAGCTCAGAAGTGAGCCGAAAAACATAAGGCGCAGTGGAAGATAAAATAGCCCAAGCCACAGGCAGAACTGGGTGAAGACACAGCCCCATCAATCAAGCATAGCAGAAAAGAAGTCTTCAGCTGCTGAAAAACATAAATAAATCTGGGTGAATACACTAGGTATTCCGCAAGCCCACCCGACTCCTGTAAAGAGAAAGTGACCTATATGGTACATGCTTTATATGGTGGAGTTGAAGTCACTCATACTTTTTCAGAGAAGGGCAGTATTCGTTATTTATGGTTTTCCCAAGACAATAGAAGTAACACTTGCTTGACCACCACTGAGCTTCCTGCTCCCGTGGTACCACTTTCTTTTCAGAACATACACACACATTTCCCTGTTCCCGGTTGTAGTAGAAACACTAATTGTCATACCATACCAGACTCATCCATACCAGTGGACACGGACTATTAGAATAGGTTTTCAAACTCTGCGCAGAGGTGTACACTTTACCCACTAGTCCGGCTCTGCGATCTCATGGCCAATGAGACCCGAATCCGAAACTCTTTCCTTCCTTGTACGTCTGAACCTTAACGGTTATATCGGAAGGAGTCAGGCCACCGCCATGTCCAAATCGGACAAAACATTCCCCCTCCTTATCCTCCCGGTGCTACCCCAGCCTTCATAACCCTGGGGTTGGACCGTACGAGTTTAGATCGAGTGGCTGCCCACACAGCCTCAAGTGGTTGTACTTTTTGAGAGTACAGGTAATGAAAGATGACAAACCGGTCCTTATACGAGAGGACGATCCTTCTGCTCACGCCTAAACCAGCTGAGCCAACACCTTAGGCCCCCCTAAACCAGGGAGTCCCTGATCATCCTACTCACCAGGTGATGAGGGTGAGTACCCTTCATCGCACACATTTGGAAAACATTCCACTTGTACCCTTTTCACTTGCCCCATATCTTTTAATCAAAGTAATAGTTAATGCGGGCTCTCTCGTGCTCACCATGCAATTCGATTCCCATCCCATAATCCAGGCTTAGGCAGTGGTAGATAGAAATAGGTAAATAATGCATCAAGGGAAGGATGGACTTGCCTTCGTCGAAGCTTTCCTGGCACAAGAGGTTAATCTCGGAGGGGTCAGGTTCTTGCCCTTCTTCCGGAGCTAAGAGTTCCAAAGGATCGGATCCCTCTTCTGCTAATTAAACACAGATAATAACAATACATCAAACATAGTGACCTTTGTGGGGTGTGCAAATTTTTATACTTTATTATTTTTGTGCCCTAATAATTTATTTAGACAATTTTTGGTGCATAAAATATTAGCATCTAAATATATATGTGAAAATGAGAAAAAGAAATAGGAAAAGAAAAAGAGAAGGAATTCTCCAGCTGACTGGGCCAGGGGAGGGGATTTCGGCCCACTCAGCGCGAGCGCGCGGGCGCGGGCGCGCTTGCGGCCTAGCTGCGAGGGAGCGACGGCGGGGGACGGCGTCGTAGCGCGGGCCCACCAGCCAGGGAGAGAGGGGGGCTGACGGCGTTGACGGCAACAGAGGGGGGGAAAGGGGCTCGACCGGGGCCGGTTGACGGCGAGCTCCGCGGCGGTTCTCCACCGCCGGTCCGGTTTTGCGACGGGGAAGCGGTGGCGGAGCATGAGTGGTAGATGGGGATCACAGGGGCGGGGTGAATTTCGCCTGCGGGGGCCGATGGCGGCCGGTCCGCGGCACGGTGGCGGGTGCCCGCGGCGGCGAAGCCGCCGGTGAGTTTTCCGACCATAATTGAGTGGGGGAAGTGGCGTGTCGTGAACGTGGGGGTGTGGCGAAGCTCTTGGCACGACTTAATTGAATAGAAGATCGCTAGAGAGGGAGAGTGGAGCTCACCGGAGCGGTGAAGGGAGCACGGCGGCGCTTGCTTGAATGGCTCGGGGAGGAGGGCAGTGGGGGTGGCTGGAGTTGTGTGGCGAAGACGGGGCTCGGGCGGGTCCTTTTATAGGCGCTCGGGGGAGGGAGGGGGATGGGGGAGACGGCGAGCATCGGCGAGCTCGCCATGATGGCGGAAATGGCGGTAACGCCGATTGGGACGGCTCGGGCAGGCTGAGGGGGTGAGAGGTCGGCTCAAGCACAGTGGCGGGGTTGTCGCGGAGGCTGGCAAGCATTAATGGCGAGGCGACGAGGCGAGGGGGCGCTCGGCGGCGGACGCGCCGGTGAGGGATGGGCGAGGGAGATGGAGCTGACGAGTGGGCCCTGGCTGCCAGCGAGAGGAGTCTGCGCGAGAGGGAGGTAGTGAGGCGCTGACGGGCGGGGCCCGGGTGTCAGCGGAAGGGAGCGGCGCGCGGATTGGGCCGCCTGGGCCGGGAAGAGGGGGGGATGCGGGCGCGCGCGAGCTAGGCTGGAAATTGGCCCAGCCGAGGGAGGGGAGAGAGTTTTCTTTTTTCTTTTCTTATTCTAATTCTTTTCTTTTCCTTTTCTACTTTTGTGTCTTTTGTTTCTTTTTCCCTTGCAACAAAAATTCTCTAAATGAACTTGGGTGATAAATATGGTCTATGTGAGGTGCTCCAAATTATTTTAAGTGTATGCATATGATTAGGTGACCTAGGGGTAGAGTTAAGGGAGAAGGATCAAATGAGGGGGCGGAGAATTAGGGGGGTTAGGGTTTCAAACCTCGGGTTGGGATTTTTGGGATGTTACAGCTAGCTGCCTCAAGATCTCATTCTGCTGAGCCATTAGCTCCTGCAGAGTGGGAGGCGGTGGCGGCGGTGGAGGAACGCACTCATTCTGACCGCGACGCGCTCTCCTAGCCATCTGAAAAATCACATATATTCTCAATAACACATCTTTAAGGTTCAAGGTTCAATCGCGAAGAAAGAGTCAAAGGCGAAGTGATAGATTCTTGCATAAACATAAAGTATTCCACAAGGCATAACTTTTTCTTCCCAAATTAAGACTTAACATCATCCATCAACCATGCTTCCAAAAGAGTTTATCGTGATTACATCAATGGCCCAAAAGACTCAACTCTATCTAGCCTAGTACCCCAAGGGTGCAAAAGCTAAGCTAGCTTTGAGGAGTCCCACCATTTCCGACTTCTAACCCTACTCCTAATACCTAGTGAGCGAACGAGGCAACACTCGACTCGGGGGAAGGTGGTCTCCTTGAGCCAGCAGTGTCCAAGCTGGAGGTAGGCTCCTCTCCTCCCTCAATGTCGACGTCCTCGTTAGCCTCCATGTCCTGGATCTCCTGGTGATGCATATCCAGGTGCTCATTAGCCTCGGCAAGCTGCTGCTGGGTGTTGATAAGCTGATCCTCGAGAACCTCGATGGTGTTCTCCTTTGTTCCCACTAATTCCTCCAGCTCTTGGATCTCATTTGACGGCTGCTCCACCTGCAAGTCCTTTTCCACCATCTCAGTGGACAAATCAACCACAAGCTCCTCTCTGTTGTCCAGGGTGATCTTAGTTGCTTCCAATAGTGCCATTAGATGGGACATTGCCTCACCATGCATCACTTGCAGACGGTACAGGGCATTCATGCACCGCACTGTCAAGTGAGCAGTCTGGCCCGGGTAGATAGCCCAGATGTCCTTGGCATGCTCCACCCGATCCTTCCACATTGGGTCGTCCTCCTTCTCTGCGGGGAACAAGCCAATGGGGTGGGTGGATAGCTCCAAGGGATGGAATCCACAGAAAGTGGTCAACCCGTGCAGAGCAATCGCCTCGATCGTGTCCTCAGCCCGGTATCCAAAGGACTCAGAGTCCAGCGAACACCAGCCTGGCTGCAGGGGATGAGGCTCCAAGGTCATCCTCACCCTACAGCGGGGCACTCGGTGCTTCTCGAACTGCTGCACCGCGTACTGAGGAGGTGTCGTGTATCCGGCCCCCTGAAGTACCTCCCACAAAATACAGGGAAAGCCCTCTCGTGCAAGCCCGTCAGTGTGGGACAGTGCATTCCCGTCGTCTGAGGATCCGTGGGAAGTCATCTGTGTACGGTTAAGCGTAAGTAAAAGAAAAAGAATTATAAAAAGAAAAAGGAAACACAACTCAGCCTCTCTCTAAATATAACAATGGTACTGGGGTACTTAGTTGGTCGTCATTTTGTATTAAAGTCCTTACTCAATTATCCATTTGTTTAATTTAAGAATGCATGCATGCTCGTCCTGAACGACCTCACATCAATGTAAAGGGAATAGGGAAGAACTCCCATCCCTTATAGTAGCCTGTAGGGCTTAATCACTTAGCCACCTAACTACCCCTCTATCATTCTAAGGCTTCACGTCCTAGGTCTATCCTGATCGTCCTATGATCTATCCAACATTGTTTCTATCAAGTTTTACTTCGGAAAAGGATGGTATTTATATTTTATTGATTCCTCTATGGTGGTACAAGCTCCGATACCAGCTGTGGCGGAACTGCCCGAATTATTCCGACTTAAGTGCCTAAGTCCCGCCTTAGAGGCTAGACCACACTTAAATGGGAATAACCCGTCAATCCCTCGGATCTAGTCCGACGAGGCCACTGACAGGATCAAGTACCATAATCTCACTCGAAGGTGAGTCACAGAGCAAATACAATAAAGCATAAAACCATACATTAAGGAGTATTAAATTATTACATCACCATCGGAGTTTTGCAAAAGTAGTCATCATTGTTCGAGTGCAGCGGAATAAAACTAACGATAGATAAATGGAGGGATGGGGAAGCCTGCCCCATCACTTCTCATGCTCCTCCTCAGCCGAGGCGGGGTCCCACTCGACAGTCCAACCCGGTGGCAAGATGGACGGCCAAGTCACTCCAGCAACCATGTCCTCCAAAGAACCTGTAAAATTATGCCACAAGCAAGGCTGAGTATACTAATACTCAACTAGACTTACCCGGTGTGAGGAGTCTACTCCTCTACCTCTAGACATGCAGTTGTTTGGCTGTGGGGTTTGGTTGCCAAAAGCACTAGCTGAGTTTCTAAATCAAGTTTTAACTTTGTCAAATTTAAGTGTGACTCTCTTAAGGCTAAATAGGTACTATCTACTCATACATAGTAGCAAACATTTTTAGCAATCAACATCTTGTATCAACTCATCATATTTCCACTTGTTACTCAATGTAGCAGCATGGATCAAGCAGTCTCATTAGCTGCGAGAAGCAGACGATTCGAATCGAGTTTTTATCCTTGCAAGGTAAACCTAAACACACGACATGCAGGGGCACTCCGTCCCCACACACATCAATCGTCCCCATCGATTCCCCGTCAGCAGAGAGGGGCTCACCGCCTTGGCGTACAATGCCTCACTGACCCCGACAGCCGTCGTGCAGTGACCGCACTTGTACCCACCATAACTGGAATGGGAGACCTTGTCTCAGGTCGCGTGAGGAGGGCAATCTGCTGCCAGGTTCAATCAGGTACTAGGCTTACCGATTTACCATATTTCTCGGTATATGTTTAGTACGTTCAAACGCTTGACTCACGGTACCACACCTTAATCCTTATTCAGATTTTTATCCCATGGACAACCAATCCCCATGGATTGTTGTCCACAACCAACATCATTATGAGAAGAAAGTGGATACAACCAATTTCCTGACCTCGCGCGAGTGCTAGAAAAATCACTCGACTTCTACCGAGATCCTAATTAATAAAGCAGCTACCTCGACCTAGCATACTAGTATTCATCTCAAAAGGAATCCTGAGTTCATGCAACTAGGGTTTCAAGCAAATCCTACACTTAAGTGCACATTCAATCCTACAATCAGTAAGTGTAGCAAAATAGCATAAATAACAGGTTATGCATAAACCGGGGCTTGCCTTCCAAAGTAGTGGCAGGCAGATCCTCTGGTGCAGGCTCTGGTGCTGGATCCGGGGCTACCTCCTGAGCAGCTCCTTGCTCCGGCATGAGGACGTACTCTCCGTCAGCGAGGTTACAGTCTATCGAAATGCAATGAATATGTATGTCATGATTATGCAGGATTTAATAACATTAAGCTAAAGGAAGAAAAACTAAGTTAGTTGGCAACTTAGGGTTTCTTGGTCATACGTGGCTTTTAGTGGTTTATGCTTATCACTCTAGGTTTAGGTTTTGTTAAGGATAAGCATAGTGGATTGGTATTTCCTTTATATATTTCAGTGGACAATTTACAAAGGGTTTTAGGATGACACTAATTTCCATTATTCATTTTCCCTTTCTTTATTTTCTATTTATGAATTCTAGTGTAGGTTTGAACTACAACAGTGAATTAACTTTTTCCAAAAAATCTGTAAAAATTACAGTGGCTTGCCATAGGTCAATATAGCCTGTTCTAGGAATTTGAGGTTCAAAATAAAAAGGCTATGCTTTAGACAAAAATAATAAAAGTTGTGTAAAAGGGCCACTTTGTACTACAACTCTCAACTAGGAGTGGGTTCTTTCCTAAGGGTTATTTTTGTTGGCATCTAACAGTAATAATCAGCTTATGTGCCAAAAATCACAGAAGGCTAAGGGATGGTTATTTAGTTGTGATTTTCCAAAGTTTAATGCCAAAAAGGCACTTTCTACTGCCTTACTTTTTGAAAAATGTCAAACAACAGATTTCATATTTTTCCTAAGTTCTTAATAACAAAACATTAATTATCCCAAGGTTTGGGGTATTTTTGACTTGGGGTTATTTTTCTAGGGTTTTTCTGAGTTTTCCTTGTTTTCTTAGAATAAAAGGTATCCCAATTATTTTGTACTAAACCAGAGTATAATAGATTTTTCTAGTGAACTACACTGAATAAGTGGACTAACAAAAATATGGGTGCTCCCTGGTTCCTTATTTAAATCACCTTTCCTATTTTCTTTAACTTTAAGCACAATGTGAATTAAATGGCAAACTCTACCTTAATGGGGTGTACAGAGGGGTTTATTATTTTTAAATAGATCAGTAGGTGGTCATGCACTTCTCCAAATTTTCTTAATCTCAGTTAAATAGTGCAACTATTTTTCTTCCTATTATTTAGCTTTTGGCCAAAACAATAATTAAATCAGAACCCTAAAGTTTTCTGTAGCACTTAGGGGTTTTATATTTTTCTTAAGTAGTTTATATTATTTAAGATCTGACAAATTGGTTTGACTCAATTTGGATCAATAAAACAGAAGATATGAATTATTCAAGTTCTGTTTAAATTTTAAATCAGATTTAATAAAAGGTTTCCTGGAAAACCACTTTGCACCGAAGTCCTCGGGTTATTTCCAAACTAACTCTCTCAGTTATACCCTCGCGCTACTATTCATCCGAGTCACTGACATTGCACAAAACCCCCTAGCTTTCTCTTCTTCTCCCCCGCGGTCCCTCCCTAGGTTTAAACAGTACCCGCGAGAAAGAAAAGGGCGGCACGGCTTACCGGCGGTGAGAGAGGTCCGGCGAGGGGCGGGGTTGGCTCCGGGAGGTTCTGGCGGTCACAACGGTGTATGGCTCGATGGCGGGGGTGGCCGGAATCGTCCGGTCCACGTGCGCAGGCGGGTGCTCTCATCGGCGGCAGGTTCTCCGGCCAAACCACAGTGATCTAGTTCAATCCAATGGCACGGTGAACTTCACGGGGTGACGTAGAGGTTGTGTGCACAAGGAATCGAAGAATGGAGCAGAGGATTACCCGGTCTACGCTCGCCGGCGGTCGGGTGGAGTCCGGCGACCGTGGACTGGCCTCTCCGGCAAAGCAAACTCCGATTCCTCGCTCGGGGAGCTTCACCGAGGTGTGCTCAGTCTTCTCCGAGGGTCGGACGGGGATGGGAAGGGTTATGTTGGCCGGTCAACGGTTGCAGGGGGATCGGGCGGCCGCGGGCAAGCCGTGCACGGGCAAACGCCGGTGGTTTTGGGCTCCGGTGAGGTCGAGCGCGTGCGGAGGGGTACGGTCAAGGTCCCTGGGGGCTTTATAGGCGCTGGCGCGGGCCATGGCGCCGGCTGGGCTTTGGCGCGACGTGGGGCACGCGGGGCGTGCGTCGGGCGTGCTCTGGCGAGCCCAGGGTGCGTCGAACACGTGGCCATTGTTTTCTGCCCTTGTTCTTGCGCTTGCTGAGCAGCCAAACGTGCGAATCTCGCCCTATGGCTTGTGTAAGATTTCTTCCCTGCACCTAGGGCTACCTAGTTCATGTAACTTCCAAGGGAAGATCGGGTCTAGTTTAGAAGATATGGTGGCGCCAAGTCTTGTCTGTCTGCACTGTTCAACCCGAGACAAAACAGGTGCCAACTCGTGTCAAACGGTCTTGGCTTGGGTTCAAACTCTTCCAGGGGGGTCCTTAGATAATTTGGCTCCTTTTTGTTATTTAGATCCTAGGGTTTTGGTGTCATTAGCTAGGTGAACACCCCTGATCTCTAGATTAGGGCTAATTTTGGACTTAGAGGGAATGGGGGTGGTTCCATAGTGTTCTCCACTTGGGGCTGATTTAGGGGTCTTATAGGGGTCTTTTTGTAAAGTTCCTTTACTGTCTTTTGTAAACATTTTGGTACTCTTAAACTTTGGTTAAGTTTTAAATTATGAAATGTGCATTTGCTTGATCTTTCTCTCAACTAAAGGCTTTAAGAGAGAGGACCCAAGGTTCAATCCTACCTTGCCCAAGGTGATATTGCCTAAAAGATTGGGTAATGCTTTGGTCCTTAGCATTTCTTAAATCACTCATGCTTCCAAGGTCTTAGGTGCTCCCTCTCCTCCAAGTCTTAACCACATGTGATAATAGGTATATGTGTCATTAGGAAGCCAGCCCTTGGTAACACCTGGGGTGTTACAGATCCACTTGGAGAATTTGTCGATGGCGACCAGCAGGTGCGTGTAGCCCCCGGGTGCCTTCTGCAAGGGACCAACGAGGTCCAGACCCCACACAGCAAACGGCCAAGTGATGGGTATTGTCTGAAGAGCCTGAGCGGGCAGGTGGGTCTGCCTCGCGTAGAATTGACACCCTTGGCAGGTGCGGACAATTCTAGTGGCGTCAGCCACCGCGGTCGGCCAGTAGAAACCTTGTCGGAAGGCTTTCCAACTAGGGCTCGAGGCGCTGCGTGATGACCGCAAGCCCCCGAGTGTATTTCTTGTAAGAGCTCCTGGCCTTTGGCGACGGATATGCATCGCTGGAGGATGCCTGAGGGGCTGCGGTGGTAGAGCTCCTTCCCGTCCCCCAGTAAGACGAACGACTTGGCGCGCCGCGCCAATCACCGAGCTTCGGCTCGGTCGAGGGGTAGCTCTCCTCGGTGGAGATATTGCAGGTACGGGGTCTGCCAGTTTCGATTAGGCGTGACCTCGCTCCGCTCTTCCTCGACGCGCAGTGCCTCACCCTCGGGGGCTGAGGCCTTCTCAGGCTCGGGCGTGTCGTCGGTCTTGACTGAGGGTTGATGCAGGTCTCGGGAGAAGACGTCCGGGGGAACCGTTGTTCGCCCCGAGGCTATCTTAGCCAGCTCGTCCGCAGTCTCGTTGTATCGTCGGGCGACGTGGTTGAGCTTGAGCCCGTAGAACTTGTCTTCCAGGCGCCAAACCTCGTCGCAGTAGGCTTCCATCTTTGGGTCGCGGCAGTGGGAGTTCTTCATGACTTGGTCGATGACAAGCTGCGAGTCACCGCGAGCGTCGAGGCGTCGGACCCCTAGCTCGATGGCGATGTGCAACCCGTTAACCAGAGCCTCGTACTCGGCCACGTTTTTGGACGCCGGGAAATGGAGGCGCAGCACGTAGCGGAGGTGTTTCTCGAGGGGTGAGATGAGGAGCAGGCCCGCGCCCGCTCCTGTTTTCATCAGCGACCCGTCGAAAAACATGGTCCAGAGTTCCGATTGGATCGGAGCCGCTGGAAGCTGGGTGTCGACCCATTCAGCCACAAAGTCCGCCAAGACTTGGGACTTGATGGCCTTCCGAGGGGCGAACGAGATTGTCTCGCCCATGATTTCCACCGCCCACCTTGCAATTCTACCCGAGGCTTCTCGGCACTGGATGATCTCCCTCACGGGGAAGGATGACACCACAGTCACCGAATGAGACTCGAAGTAGTGTCGCAACTTCCGCCGCGTCAGGATCACCGCGTACAGTAGCTTCTGAATTTTTGGGTAGCGGATCTTGGTCTTGGACAATACCTCACTGATGAAGTAGACCAGCCTCTGGATGGGCAATGCATGCCCCTCTTCTCGTCTCTCAACCACGATCGCGGCGCTGACCACCTGAGTGGTAGCGGCGACGTAGATCAAGAGGGCTTCTCCAGCAGCGGGGGGCACCAAGATGGGCGCGTTCGTGAGGAGCGCCTTCAGGTTCCTGAGGGCTCCCTTGGCCTCAGGGGTCCAAGTGAAGCACTCGGCCTTTCTTAAGAGGCGGTACAGGGGTAGGCCTCTTTCGCCGAGGCGCGAGATGAAGCGGCTCAGAGCCGCAAGGCATCCCATGACCCTCTGTATGCCTTTCAAGTCCTTGATGGGCCCCATGTTGGTGATGGCCGCGATTTTCAACGGGTTGGCCTCGATGCCCCACTCGGAGACGATGAACCCCAAGAGCATGCCTCGGGGGACTCCGAAGACGCACTTCTCGGGATTGAGTTTTACACCTTTCGCCTTGAGACACCGGAATGTCGTTTCAAGGTCGGAAAGGAGGTTGAAGGCTTTCCTTGTCTTGACTACAATGTCATCTGAAAGGGAATTAGGCTTACACCTAGTCCCTAATTAATTTTGGTGGTTGAATTGCCCAACACAAATATTTGGACTAACTAGTTTGCTCTAGTGTATAAGTTATACAGGTGCAAAAGGTTCACACTTAGCCAATAAAAAGACCAAGTATTGGGTTCAACATAGGAGCAAGGGACAACCGAAGGCACCTCTGGTCTGGCGCACCGGACTGTCCGGTGTGACACCGGACATGTCCGGTGCACCAGAGGACTCCAACTCCAAACTCGTCACCTTCGGGAAATTCCAGAGGCGACTCCGCTATAATTCACCGGACTGCCCGGTGTACACCGGACATGTCCGGTGCTGCAACAAAGTGTGGCCTCAGGAACTCGCCAGCCTCGGGAATTCACTTCAGCCGCTCCGCTAAAATTCACCGGACTGTCCGGTGTACACCGGACTGTCCGGTGTAACAGCGGGGCAACGGCTATTTCGGCGCCAACGGCTACCTGTGATGCATTAAATGCGCGTGCAGCGCGCGCAGAGGTCAGGCACGCCCATGCTGGCGCACCGGACACTAAACAGTACATGTCTGGTGCGCCACCGGACATCCAGGCGGGCCCAGAAGACAGAGCTCCAACGGTCGAAACCCAACGGCTTTGGTGACGTGGCTGTCGCACCGGACATGTCCGGTGTGCACCGGACTGTCCTGTGTGCCATCGAACAGACAGCCTCACCAAACGGCTAGTTTGGTGGTTGGGGCTATAAATACCCCCAACCACCCACCATTCATGGAATCCAAGTTTTTCACTTCCCAACTACTTACAAGAGCTCTAGCATTCAATTCTAGACACACCAAAGAGATCAAATCCTCTCCAAATTCCACACAACGCCCTAGCGATTAGAGAGAGAGATTTGCTTGTGTTCTTTCGAGCTCTTGCGCTTGGATTGCTTTCTTCTTTCTTGATTTCTTTCTTGTGATCAAAACTCACTTGTAATTGAGGCAAGAGACACCAAACTTGTGGTGGTCCTTGTGGGAACTTTGTGTTCCAAGTGATTGAGAAGAGAAAGCTCACTTGGTCCGAGGGACCGTTTGAGAGAGGGTAAGGGTTGAAAGAGACCCGGCCTTTGTGGCCTCCTCAACGGGGAGTAGGTTTGAGAGAACCGAACCTCGGTAAAACAAATCCGCGTGTCTCACTCGATTATTCGCTTGCGATTTGTTTTGCACCCTCTCTCGCGGACTCTATTATATTTCTAACACTAACCCGGCTTGTAATTGTGATTATTTTTGAGAATTTCAGTTTCGCCCTATTCACCCCCCTCTAGGCGACTTTCATCATCGACGTAAGCCTCGACCGTTCGACCGATGTGTTGGCCAAACACGTGGTTCATGCACCTTTGGTATGTCGCACCCGCATTCCTCAAACCAAACGGCATAGTAAGGTAGCAGTACATGCCGAAAGGTGTGATGAAAGAAGTCGCGAGCTGGTCGGACTCTTTCATCCTGATTTGGTGATACCCTGAGTAGGCATCGAGGAAAGACAGGGTTTCGCACCCAGCAGTGGAATCCATGATCTGATCGATGCGAGGCAGAGGGTAGGGAACCTCGGACATGCTTTGTTTAGACCAGTGTAGTCTACACACATCCGCCATTTCCCTCCTTTCTTTCTCACAAGCACAGGGTTGGCAAGCCATTCGGGATGGAATACCTCTTTGATGAACCCTGCTGCCATTAGCTTGTGGATCTCCTCGCCTATGGCTCTGCGCTTTTCTTCGTCGAATCGGCGCAGAGGTTGCTTCACGGGTCGGGCTCCAGCTCGGATATCCAGCAAGTGCTCGGCGACTTCCCTCGGTATGCCGGGCATGTCCGAGGGACTCCACGCGAAGACTTCGGCGTTTGCGCGGAGAAAGTCGACGAGCACTGCTTCCTATTTGGGGTCGAGCTCGGAGCCGATCTGGATCTGCTTGGAGGCGTCGTTGCTGGGGTCGAGAGGGACGGATTTGACCGTCTCTGCTGGCTCAAAATTGCCGGCATGGCGCTTCACGTCTGGCGCCTCCTTGGAGAGACTCTCCAGGTCGGCGATGAGGGCCTCGGATTTGGCGAGGGCCTCGGCGTACTCCATGCACTCCACGTCGCATTCGTACACGTGCCGGTACGTGGGGCTGACGGTGATGACCCCGTTGGGGCCCGGCATCTTGAGCTTGAGGTAGGTGTAGTTGGGGACGGCCATGAACTTGGCGTAGCATGGCCTCCCCAGCACTGCGTGGTAGGTTCCTCGGAACCCGACCACCTCGAACGTGAGGGTTTCCCTTCGGAAGTTGGAGGGAGTCCCGAAGCAGACGGGTAGATCGAGTTGTCCGAGGGGCTGGACGCGTTTCCCGGGGATGATCCCGTGAAAAGGCGTCGCGCCCGCCCGAACCGAGGACAGATCGATCCGCAGGAGCCCAAGGGTCTCGGTGTAGATGATGTTGAGGCTGCTGCCTCCGTCCATGAGGACCTTGGTGAGCCTGACGTTGCCGATGACGGGGTCGACAACGAGCGGATATTTCACCGGGCTCGGCACGCGGTCGGGATGGTCGCCCTGGTCGAAGGTGATGGGCTTGTCGGACCAGTCTAGGTAGACTAGCGCCGCCACCTTTACCGAGCAGATCTCCCGACGCTCTTGCTTGTGGTGCCGAGCCGAGGCGTTCGCCACTTGCCCACCGTAGATCATGAAGCAGTCGTGGACCTCAGGGAACTCTCCTGCCTTGTGATCCTCCTTATCGTCGTTGCGGGCCCTGCCACCTTCCGCAGGTGGCCCGGCCTTGTGAAAGAGGCGCCGAAGCATGGCACACTCCTCAAGGGTGTGCTTGACGGGCCCCTGATGATAGGGGCATGGCTCCTTGAGCATCTTGTTGAAGAGATTGGCGCCTCCGGGAGGTTTCCGAGGGTTCTTGTACTCAGCGGCGGCGACAAGGTCCGCGTCGGCGGCATCGCGTTTCGCTTGCGACTTCTTCTTGCCTTTCTTCTTGGTGCCGCGCTGAGTGGACGCCTCGGGGACATCTTCCGGCTGGCGGCCCTGGGGCTACTTGTCCTTTCGGAAGATGGCCTCAACCGCCTCCTGGCCAGAGGCGAACTTGGTGGCGATGTCGATCAGCTCGCTCGCCCTGGTGGGGGTCTTGCGACCCAGCTTGCTCACCAGGTCGCGGCAGGTGGTGCCGGCGAGGAACGCGCCGATGACATCCGAGTCGGTGACGTTGGGTAGCTCGGTGCGCCGCTTCGAGAATCGCCAGATGTAGTCCCGGAGAGACTCTCCCGGCTGCTGGCGGCAGCTTCAGAAATCCCAGGAGTTCCCAAGGCGCATGTACGTGCCCTGGAAGTTGCCGGCGAAGGCTTGGACCAGGTCGTCCCAGTTGGAGATCTGCCCCGGAGGCAGATGCTCCAGCCAGGCTCGAGCGGTGTCGGAGAGGAACAGGGGGAGGTTGCGGATGATGAGGTTGTCATCGTCCGTTCCACCCAGTTGGCAGGCCAGCCGGTAGTCCGCGAGCCACAGTTCTGGCCTCGTCTCCCCCGAGTACTTGGTGATAGTAGTCGGGGTTCGGAACCGGGTCGGGAACAGCGCCCGTCGTATGGCCCGGCTGAAAGCCTGCGGACCGGGTGGTTCGGGCGAGGGACTCCGATCCTCCCCGCTGTCGTAGCGTCCCCCACGCCTGGGGTGGTAGCCTCGGCGCACCCTCTCGTCGAGGTGGGTTCGACGGTTGCGGTGGTGGTGCTCGTTGCCGAGGCGACCCGGGGCCGCAGGCGCTGTGTTGCGCGTGCGCCCAGTGTGGACCGAGGCTTCCCGCATGAATCGGGAAGTCACGGCGCGATGCTCCGAGGGGTATCCCTGCCTTCGGGAGGCAGAGCTTTCGGCCCGTCGGACCACGGCATCCTCCAGGAGATTCTTGAGCTCTCCCTGGATACGCCGCCCCTCGGTGGTTGATGGCTCTGGCATCACGCGGAGAAGTATCGCTGCTGCAGCCAGGTTCTGGCCGACCCCACTAGAAGCCGGGGGTGGCCTTGCCCCGACGTCGTCGGCAATGCGGTGCTGGATGCCCTAGGGTAGATGACGCGCTTCTCCGGCCGGAGCCTGGCCTGCCCATTCCTGCCCGATGTCCCGGCGGAACGGCTCAAGTGTTCCTGCTCCCTCGTCGAGCCTGGCCTACATCTCGCGGATTTGCTCGAGCTGTGCGTCCTGACCCCCCGTAGGGACTGGGACCACAGGTAGCTCCCGAAGGATGTCAACGCGAGGCGCAGGCCTAGGGGGATCACCGTTTTCCGGTATACCAAGATGGTTGCCTTCGCCGGGACCCCCTAGATCGACGTGGAAACATTCACGACTTGGGCCGCAGTCCTCGTCGTTGAAGCTGCGGCTACCGTCGGAACAGTCGGAAAGGCAGTAGTCGCATGCGGTCATGAAGTCCCGCATGGCACTGGGGTTACCAAGTCCGGAGAAATCCCAACAAAAGTCGGGCTCGTCATCTTCCTCGGAACCCGAGGGCCCGTAGGTCGAGACAGCCGTCAGCCGGTCCCAGGGTGACCGCATACCGTATCCCGGAGGGTTTGGACGCGCCTCTATGAAGGCTTCCACCGAAGCGAAGTCGCTTGGTGGGTCGAGGCTAAATCCAAAAGGCACGAGATGGAAGTCGGTCGGTACCTCTTGGTCGACGGGCGGTGACGAAGTCGCGTCAGGGGCAGACTGCACCGTAGTCTCAGGTACGAGGGTGACGCCCAGCAAGTCCTTTGCGAGTGTGCTGGCGTCGTCCGTCCGCTTGGAGTTGGCGTGTTGCGGGGAAACGACGCTCGTCTTCGTCTCAGACGCGAGGTCGATGCCCGACGTGTTCCCCGTTGGGGCGCCGGCGCCGTCGACTCGCTCGACAGCCGACGAGGTGCCGCCTCCTGCTTGGCCTTGGTTGCCCCGCCTCCTCCTCCGTCGGCGGGGGAGGCGACGGGACAAACCCGAATGTTGTTCTTCCGCCACGTGGGGAAGACGTCGTCGATTCCGCCGCCGGCGGGCGAGTTGTCGGCCGCCATTGTCGCTGTCGCGCGGCGGGGGAAGGAGTATCATGTCGTAGCTGCCGTCGAGGGACATGAACTCAAGACTCCCGAAACGGAGCACCGTCCCGGGCTGGAAAGGTTGCTGGAGACTACCCATCTGGAGCTTGACGGGAAGCTGTTCGTCAACACGCAGCAGGCCCCTACCTGGCGCGCCAACTGTCGGCGTTTCGACCCTGGGGGGTCCCTGGGCCAACGAGTAAATTGTCGCTGCGTGCCCCAGCCCAGATGGGTCGGCGCGAGATGGAGCACGAAGGGGGGAAGAAAAGGAGACAGGCGTAAAGGGGAAACCCGCGGCCTTCGTGTTTGTCCTGCGCCCAGGTCGGGTGCGCTTGCAGTAGGGGGTTACAAGCGTCCGCGTGGGAGGGGGCGAGAGGCTTGCACGCGTCGTCCCGTCCTCTCCGCACGGCCAACCTTCTCGTACGAGTGCCCTGGTCCTTCCTTTTATAGGCGTAAGGAGAGGGCCCAGGTGTACAATAGGAGATGTAGCAGTGTGCTAACGTGTCTAGCAGAGAGGAGCTAGCGCCCTAAGTACATGCCGTTGTGGCAGCCGGAGAGGTTTTGGCACCCTGTTCATGTGATGTCGTGGCCGTCGGAGGAGCGCTGGAGCCTTGCGGAAGGACAACTGTCGGGCTGTCGAGTCCTTGCTGACGTCTCCTTGCTTCCGTAAGGGGCTGAGAGCCGCCGCCGTCATGGAGCACGCGGGGCGCCATCATTACTTGTTTACCGGGGCGAGCCAGATGAGACGCCGGTCTTGTTCCCCGTAGCCTGAGGTAGCTAGGGGTAGGGTAATGATGGCCCCCTGTGACGTGGTCGGTCTGAGCCCTGGGTCGGGGAGGTGGAGGCTCCTCCGAGGTCGAGGTCGAGTCTGTCTTCCGAGGTCGAGGTCGAGTCCGAGCCCCGGGTCGGGCGAGGCGGAGTTCGTCGTCTTCCGGGGCCGAGGCCGAGTCCGAGCCCTGGGGTCGGGTGAGGCGGAGTTCGTCGTCTTCCGGGGCCGAGGCCGAGTCCGAGCCCTGGGGTCGGGCGAGGCGGAGTTCATCGTCTTCCGGGGCCGAGGCCGAGTCCGAGCCCTGGGGTCGGGCGAGGCGGAGTTCGTCGTCTTCCGGGGCCGAGGCCGAGTCCGAGCCCTGGGGTCGGGCGAGGCAGAGTTCGTCGTCTTCCAGAGCCGAGGCCGAGTCCGAGCCCTGGGGTCGGGCGAGGCAGAGTTCGTCGTCTTCCAGAGCCGAGGCCGTCCAATGGCGCCCGAAGCCAGACTTGGCTGCTGTCAGCCTCACTCTATCGAGCGGCACAGCAGTTGGAGCGATGCAGGCGGCGCTGTCCTCTTGTCAGGTCGGTCAGTGGAGCGGCGAATTGACTGCGGTCACTTCGGCTCTATCGACTGAGGGGCGCGCGTCAGGATAAGGTGTCAGGCCATCCTTGCATTAAATGCTTCTGCGATACGGTCGGTTGGTGTGGCGATCTGGCCAAGGTTGCTTCTTGGCGAAGACTGGGCCTCGGGCGAGCCGAAGGTGTGTCCGTTGCTTGAGGGGGTCCTCGGGCGAGGCGTGAATCCTCCGGGGTCGGTTGCCCTTGCCCGAGGTTGGGCTCGAGCGCGGCGAGATCGTGTCCCTTGAGTGGACCGAGCCTTGACTTAATCGCACCCATCAGGCCTTTGCAGCTTTGTGCTGATGGGGGTTACCAGCTGAGAGCAGGAGTCTTGGGGGTACCCCTAATTATGGTCCCCGACACAATCCGAAATAAAATGTAAAATATCAAACATTAGTGAAAGATCTATTGTAAATAAATGACATTATTCACATATCTTATAATATGAACCTAAATATTAAGACATAGTATTTAGGTACGTTTATACCTTCGCCTTGACAGAAAGTAATAATTCCAGCGTAATGCGTTAGCGATTACAGGATTGTGTGAACAGTGTCGGGGTACTGTTCACCTATTTATAGGCACAGGGTGCAACCTGCGTAAAATTACATTTATGTCCTTTATAATCGACTATAATAATGACACAAAACATCATGGGTCTTTAAGTCAATCCATCTTTAAGTCGGTTCGGCCCTTCGTCTTGAGATCTGTCATTGTGCCGAAGCTCTCTAGGTAATAGCTTCGACGCTTGCTCCTGAGAAGATCTTCCGAAGGTGTTCTCTTTCTTTAGGATCTTCGGCTATTGATAGTCGCCTAGAGGGGGGGGGTGAATAGGGCGAAACTGAAATTTACAAATATAAACACAACTACAAGCCGGGTTAGCGTTAGAAATATAAACGAGTCCGCGAGAGAGGGCGCAAAACAAATCCCAAGCGAATAAGCAAATGAGACACGGAGATTTGTTTTACCGAGGTTCGGTTCTTGCAAACCTACTCCCCGTTGAGGAGGCCACAAAGGCCGGGTCTCTTTCAACCCTTCCCTCTCTCAAACGGTCCCACGGACCGAGTGAGCTTCTCTTCTCTAATCAAAGCCGGGAACAAAACTTCCCCGCAAGGGCCACCACACAATTGGTGCCTCTTGCCTTGATTACAATGGAGTTGTGATCTCAAGAACAAGTGAGAAAGAAAAGAAGCAATCCAAGCGCAAGAGCTCAAATGAACACGGCAAATCACTCTCTCTAGTCACTAGGGTTTTGTGTGGAATTGGAGAGGATTTGATCTCTTTGAATGTGTCTAGAATTGAATGCCTAGAGCTCTTGTAGTAGTTGAGAAGTGGAAAACTTGGATGGCAATGAATGTGGGGTGGTTGGGGTATTTATAGCCCCAACCACCAAATGTGGCCGTTGCTGGGAGCTCTCTGTTCGATGGCGCACCGGACAGTCCGGTGCACACCGGACAGTCCGGTGCCCCCTGCCACGTCATCGTTGCCGTTGGATTCTGACCGTTGGAGCTCTGACATGTGGACCCGCCTGGATGTCCGGTGTACACCGGACATGAACTGTTCATTGTCCGGTGCATCGGTATGGGCGCGCCTGCCGACTGCGCGCGCAGAGCGCGCATTAAATGCGCTTGCAGGTGACCGTTGGCGCGGAAGTAGCCGTTGCTCCGTGGTTCACCGGACAGTCCGGTGCACACCGGACAGTCCGGTGAATTTTAGCGGAGCGGCTGCCGCGCGAACCCGAGGCTGGCGAGTTCCGGAGGCCGCGGTTCGTTGGCGCACCAGACATGTCCGGTGCACACCGGACAGTCCGGTGAATTATAGCGCGCCGGCCTCCGCGAATTCCCGAGGGCGAAGGGTTGAAGTCGAAGTCCTCTGGCGAAGGGTAGAAAACGAAGTCTACGGGCGCACCGGACACTGTCAGGTGCACACCGGACAGTCCGGTGCCTCCAGCCAGAGGTGCCCTCGGTTGCCTTATTGCTCCTTTGTTGAATCCAACACTTGGTCTTTTTATTGGCTAGATGTGAACCTTTTGCACCTGTATAACTTATACACTAGAGCAAACTAGTCAGTCCAATATTTGTGTTGGGCAATTCAACCACCAAAATTATTTAGGAACTAGGTGTAAGCCTAATTCCCTTTCAATCTCCCCCTTTTTGGTGATTGATGCCAACACAAACCAAAGCAAATATAGAAGTGCATAATTGAACTAGTTTGCATAATGCAAGTGAAAAGGTTACTTGGAATTAAGCCAATATAACTACTTACAAGATATGCAAGGAATGTTTCTTTCTTATATAACATTTTGGACCACGTTTGCACCACATGTTTTGTTTTTGCAAATTCTTTTTGTAAATCCATTTCAAAGATCTTTTGCAAATAGTCAAAGGTACATGAATAAGAGTTTGCAAAGCATTTTCAAGATTTGAAATTGTCTCCCCCTATTTCAAATGCTTTTCCTTTGACTAAACAAAACTCCCCCTAAAAGAGATCCACCTCTTAGTGTTCAAGAGGGTTTTGATATACCATTTTTGAAATACTACTTTCTCCCCCTTTTGAACACAATAGGATACCAAATGATAAAGACTTTTGGAAAGCACTAAGTTTTTGAATTTGGTGGTGGTGGTGCGGTCCTTTTGCTTTGGGCTCATTTCTCCCCCTTTTTGGCATGAATCGCCAAAAAACGGAATCATTAGAGCCCTCGAAGTAATTTCTTCCCCTTTGGTCAAAAGTAAATGAGTTAAGATTATACCAAAGATGAAGTCCGGTCCTTTTGCTTTTGAGCTTTTACTCTCTCCCCCAAGGATGAAATCCTTTTCTTTGATGCTCATTTCTCCCCAAGGAATAGAGAGTTGCTCGGAGTGATGGCGAAGCATGAGTTACGGAGTGGAAGCCTTTGTCTTCGCCGAAGACTCCAATTCCCTTTCAATATACCTATGACTTGGTTTGAAATAGACTTGAAAACATATTAGTCATAGCATATAAAAGAGATATGATCAAAGGTATTTAAATGAGCTATGTGTGCAAGCTAGCAAAAGAAATTTCTAGAATCAAGAATATTGAGCTCATGCCTAAGTCTGGTAAAAGATTGTTCATCAAGTGGCTTGGTAAAGATATCGGCTAATTGATCTTTAGTATTAATGTAAGAAATCTCGATATCCCCTTTTGTTGGTGATCCCTAAGAAAATGATACCGAATGGCTATGTGCTTAGTGCGGCTATGCTCGACGGGATTGTCGGCCATTTTAATTGCACTCTCATTATCACATAGCAAAGGGACTTTGGTTAATTTGTAACCGTAGTCCCGCAGGGTTTGCCTCATCCAAAGCAATTGCGCGCAACAATGTCCTGCGGCAATGTACTCGGCTTCGGCGGTGGAAAGAGCGACCGAATTTTGCTTCTTTGAAGCCCAAGACACCAAGGATCTTCCCAAGAACTGGCAAGTCCCCGATGTGCTCTTCCTATTAATTTTGCACCCTGCCCAATCGGCATCCGAATAACCAATCAAATCAAATGTGGATCCCCGAGGGTACCAAAGCCCAAACTTAGGTGTATAAGCCAAATATCTCAAGATTCGTTTTACGGCCGTAAGGTGTGATTCCTTAGGGTCAGATTGGAATCTTGCACACATGCAAACGGAAAGCATAATGTCCGGTCGAGATGCACATAAATAAAGCAATGAACCAATCATCGACCGGTATACCTTTTGATCCACGGACTTACCTCCCGTGTCGAGGTCGAGATGCCCATTAGTTCCCATGGGTGTCTTGATGGGTTTGGCATCTTTCATCCCAAACTTAGCAAGAATGTCTTGAGTGTACTTCGTTTGGCTAATGAAGGTGCCCTCTTGGAGTTGCTTGACTTGGAATCCTAGAAAATACTTCAACTCCCCCATCATCGACATCTCGAATTTCTGTGTCATGATCCTACTAAACTCTTCACATGTAGACTCGTTAGTAGACCCAAATATAATATCATCAACATAAATTTGGCATACAAACAAGTCATTTTCAAGAGTTTTAGTAAAGAGTGTAGGATCGGCCTTGCCAACTTTGAAGCTATTAGCAATAAGGAAATCTCTTAGGCATTCATACCATGCTCTTGGGGCTTGCTTGAGCCCATAAAGCGCCTTAGAGAGCCTATAGACATGGTTAGGGTACTCACTGTCTTCAAAGCCGGGAGGTTGCTCAACATAGACCTCTTCCTTGATTGGTCCGTTGAGGAAGGCACTTTTCACGTCCATTTGATAGAGCTTAAAGCCATGGTAAGTAGCATAGGCCAATAATATGCGAATTGACTCAAGCCTAGCTACGGGTGCATAGGTTTCACCAAAATCCAAACCTTCGACTTGTGAATACCCTTTGGCCACGAGTCGAGCTTTGTTCCTTGTCACCACACCATGCTCATCTTGCTTGTTGCGGAAGACCCATTTGGTTCCTACAACATTTTGGTTAGGACGTGGAACTAAATGCCAGACCTCATTCCTCGTGAAATTGTTGAGCTCCTCTTGCATCGCCACCACCCAATCCGAATCTTGGAGAGCTTCCTCTACCCTGTGTGGCTCAATAGAGGAAACAAAAGAGTAATGTTCACAAAAATGAGCAACCCGAGATCGAGTAGTTACCCCCTTATGAATGTCGCCGAGGATGGTGTCGACGGGGTGATCTCGTTGGATTGCTTGGTGGACTCTTGGGTGTGGCGGTCTTGGTTCTTCCTCATCCTCCTTTTCTTGATCATTTGTATCTCCCCCTTGATCATTGCTATCATCTTGAGGTGGCTCGTCTTCTTGATTTTCCTCTTCATCATTTTGAGCCTCATCCTCATTTTGAGTTGGTGGAGATGCTTGCATGGAGGAGGATGGTTGATCTTGTGTACTTGGAGGCTCTTCGGATTCCTTAGGACACACATCCCCGATGGACATGTTCCTTAGCGCGATGCATGGAGCCTGTTCTTCACCTATCTCATCAAGATCAACTTGCTCTACTTGAGAGCCGTTAGTTTCATCAAACACAACGTCACAAGAGACTTCAACAAGTCCAGTGGACTTGTTAAAGACCCTATATGCCCTTGTGTTTGAGTCATAACCAAGTAAAAAGCCTTCTACAGTTTTAGGAGCAAATTTAGATTTTCTACCTCTTTTAATTAGAATGAAGCATTTGCTACCAAAAACTCTAAAATATGAAATGTTGGGCTTTTTACCGGTTAGGAGTTCGTATGATGTCTTCTTGAGGATTCGGTGAAGATATAACCGGTTGATGGCGTAGCAGGCGGTGTTGACCGCTTCGGCCCAAAACCGGTCCGGTGTCTTGTACTCATCAAGCATGGTTCTTGCCATGTCCAATAGAGTTCGATTCTTCCTCTCCACTACACCATTTTGTTGTGGCGTGTAGGGAGAGGAGAACTCATGCTTGATGCCCTCCTCCTCAAGGAAGCCTTCAATTTGAGAGTTCTTGAACTCCGTCCCGTTGTCGCTTCTTATTTTCTTGATCCTTAAGCCGAACTCATTTTGAGCTCGTCTCAAGAATCCCTTTAAGGTCTCTTGGGTTTGAGATTTTTCCTGTAAAAAGAATACCCAAGTGAAGCGAGAATAATCATCCACAATAACAAGACAATACTTACTCCCGCCGATGCTTATGTAAGCAATCGGGCCGAATAGATCCATGTGGAGTAGCTCAAGCGGCCTGTCGGTCGTCATGATGTTCTTGTGTGGGTGATGGACTCCAACTTGCTTCCCCGCCTGGCATGCGCTACAAATCCTGTCTTTCTCAAAATGAACATTTGTTAATCCTAAAATGTGCTCTCCCTTTAGAAGCTTGTGAAGATTCTTCATCCCAACATGGGCTAGTCGGCGATGCCAGAGCCAACCCATGTTAGTCTTAGCAATTAAGCATGTGTCGAGTTCAGCTCTATTAAAATCCACTAAGTATAGCTGACCCTCTAACACACCCTTAAATGCTATTGAATCATCACTTCTTCTAAAGACAGTGACACCTATATCAGTAAAAAGACAGTTGTAGCCCATTTGACATAATTGGGAAACAGAAAGCAAGTTGTAATCTAAGGAATCAACAAGAAAAACATTTGAAATAGAATGGTCAGGAGATATAGCAATTTTACCAAGTCCTTTGACCAAACCTTGATTTCCATCCCCGAATGTGATAGCTCGTTGGGGATCTTGGTTTTTCTCATATGAGGAGAACATTCTTTTCTCCCCGGTCATGTGGTTTGTGCACCCGCTGTCGAGTATCCAACTTGAGCCCCCGGATGCATAAACCTACAAAACAAATTTAGTTCTTGACTTTAGGTACCCAAACTGTTTTGGGTCCTTTGGCATTAGAAACAAGAACTTTGGGTACCCAAACACAAGTCTTGGAACCCTTGTGCTTGCCCCCAACAAACTTGGCAACGACCTTGCCGGATTTGTTAGTCAAAACATAAGAAGCATCAAAAGTTTTAAATGAAATAGTATGATCATTTGATGCACTAGGAGTTTTCTTTCTAGGCAACTTGGCACGGGTTGGTTGCCTAGAGCTAGATGTCTCACCCTTATACATAAAAGCATGGTTAGGGCCAGAGTGAGACTTCCTAGAATGAATCTTTCTAATTTTGCTCTCAGGATAACCGGCAGGGTACAAAATGTAACCCTCGTTATCCTGAGGCATGGGAGCCTTGCCCTTAACAAAGTTAGACAAATTTTTAGGAGGGGCATTAAGTTTGACATTGTCTCCCCTTTGGAAGCCAATGCCATCCTTGATGCCAGGGCGTCTCCCATTATAGAGCATACTTCTAGCAAATTTAAATTTTTCATTTTCTAAGTTATGCTCGGCAATTTTAGCATCTAGTTTTGCTATATGATCATTTTGTTGTTTAATTAAAGCCATATGATCATGAATAGCATCAATATCAACATTTCTACATCTAGTACAAATAGATACATGTTCAACAGAAGATGTAGATGGTTTGCAAGATTTAAGTTCTACAACCTTAGCATGCAACGTTTCATTCTTAGTTCTAAGGTCGGAAATAGTAGCATTGCAAACATCAAAATTTTTAGCCTTAGCAATTAAATTTTCATTCTCTAATCTAAGGCTAGCAAGAGATGCATTCAATTCATCAATCTTAGCAAGCAAGTCAACGTTATCATCTCTAAGATTGGGAATTGAAACATTACAAACATGTGAATCAACCTTAGCATTTAAAATAGCATTTTCATTTCTAAGGTTGTCAATCATCTCACGGCAAGTGCTTAGCTCACTAGACAATTTTTCACATTTTTCTACTTCTAGAGCATAAGCCTTTTTAACCTTAACATGTTTCTTGTTTTCTTTAATTAGACAATCCTCTTGGGAGTCCAAAAGGTCATCCTTTTCATGAATAGCACTAACTAATTCATTTAACTTTTCTTTTTGAGCTATGTTAAGGTTGGCAAAGAGGGAACGCAAATTATCTTCCTCATCACTAGCATTGTCATCACTAGAGGATTCATATTTAGTGGAGGATTTAGATTTAACCTTCTTTTTGCCGTCCTTTGCCATGAGGCACTTGTGGCCGACGTTGGGGAAGAGGAGTCCCTTGGTGACGGCGATGTTGGCGGCGTCCTCGTCGTCGGAGGAGTCGCTTGAGCTTTCGTCGGAGTCCCACTCGCGACAAACATGGGCATCGCCGCCCTTCTTCTTGTAATACCTCTTCTTTTCCTTTCGTCTCCCCTTCTTGTCGTCACCTCGGTCACTGTCACTAGATATAGGACATTTAGCAATAAAATGACCGGGCTTACCACACTTGTAGCAAACCTTCTTGGAGCGGGACTTGTAGTCTTTCCCCCTCCTTTGTTTGAGGATTTGGCGGAAGCTCTTGATGACGAGTGCCATCTCCTCATTGTCAAGCTTGGAGGCGTCGATTGGTTGTCGACTTGGTGTAGCCTCCTCCTTCTTCTCCTCCGTTGCCTTGAATGCAACGGGTTGGGCTTCGGATGAGTCGCCAAGCTCGTTGATTTTCCTCGAGCCTTCTATCATGCACTCAAAACTTACAAAATGCCCGATAACTTCCTCGGGGGTCATTTTAGTATATCTAGGATTACCACGAATCAATTGAACTTGAGTGGGATTAAGAAAAATGAGAGATCTTAAAATAACATTTACCACTTCGTGATCGTCCCACTTCTTGCTCCCGAGGTTGCGCACTTGGTTCACCAAAGTCTTGAGCCGGTTGTACATGTGTTGCGGCTCCTCTCCTTTGTGAAGCCGGAACCGACCGAGCTCCCCCTCGATCGTTTCCCTCTTGGTGATCTTAGTGAGCTCGTCTCCCTCGTGCGCGGTTTTGAGTACATCCCAAATCTCCTTGGCGCTCTTCAACCCTTGTACTTTGTTATACTCCTCTTTGCTTAAAGAGGCGAGGAGTATCGTCGTTGCTTGAGAGTTGAAGTGCTCGATTTGGGCCACCTCATCCTCATCATAGTTCTCATCCCCTACCGACGGTACCTGTGCACCAAACTCAACAACATCCCATATACTTTTGTGGAGCGAGATTAGATGAAATCGCATTAAATCGCTCCACCTAGCGTAATCTTCACCATCAAAAGTTGGTG
The DNA here is from genome assembly GCF_902167145.1 of Zea mays. Classification (NCBI taxonomy): domain Eukaryota; kingdom Viridiplantae; phylum Streptophyta; class Magnoliopsida; order Poales; family Poaceae; genus Zea; species Zea mays. The sequence goes on along the minus strand of NC_050100.1, from coordinate 81,290,884 downwards.
GTTTGCCTAATGGGACGGAAAGTAAAGGTGTATGTTTGGAAATGCGAGGGTAGCGTAGGGGGATCTTACTATACTTCTTGCGCTCTTGGCGCTTAGAAGTGACGGAGGGCGCATCGGAGTCGGAGGTAGAAGTTGATGAAGTGTCGGTCTCGTAGTAGACCACCTTCCTCATCCTCTTGTGCTTGTCGCCTTTCCGATGTGGCTTGTGGGAAGAAGATTTTTCCTTCTTCTCTTTGTGGTGAGAAGAGGATTTCTTCTCCTTCCCTTTGTTGGAGGAGCTCTTCTTCTTCTCCCTCCTTTTGGTGCGGGACTCTTCCGATGAAGTGCTCCCGTAGCTTGTAGTGGGCTTTTCGCCGGTCTCCATTTCCTTCTTGGCGTGATCTCCCGACATCACTTCGAGCGGTTAGGCTCTAATGAAGCACCGGGCTCCGATACCAAATGATAGTCGCCTAGAGGGGGGGGGTGAATAGGGCGAAACTGAAATTTACAAATATAAACACAACTACAAGCCGGGTTAGCGTTAGAAATATAAACGAGTCCGCGAGAGAGGGCGCAAAACAAATCCCAAGCGAATAAGCAAATGAGACACGGAGATTTGTTTTACCGAGGTTCGGTTCTTGCAAACCTACTCCCCGTTGAGGAGGCCACAAAGGCCGGGTCTCTTTCAACCCTTCCCTCTCTCAAACGGTCCCACGGACCGAGTGAGCTTCTCTTCTCTAATCAAAGCCGGGAACAAAACTTCCCCGCAAGGGCCACCACACAATTGGTGCCTCTTGCCTTGATTACAATGGAGTTGTGATCTCAAGAACAAGTGAGAAAGAAAAGAAGCAATCCAAGCGCAAGAGCTCAAATGAACACGGCAAATCACTCTCTCTAGTCACTAGGGTTTTGTGTGGAATTGGAGAGGATTTGATCTCTTTGAATGTGTCTAGAATTGAATGCCTAGAGCTCTTGTAGTAGTTGAGAAGTGGAAAACTTGGATGGCAATGAATGTGGGGTGGTTGGGGTATTTATAGCCCCAACCACCAAATGTGGCCGTTGCTGGGAGCTCTCTGTTCGATGGCGCACCGGACAGTCCGGTGCACACCGGACAGTCCGGTGCCCCCTGCCACGTCATCGTTGCCGTTGGATTCTGACCGTTGGAGCTCTGACATGTGGACCCGCCTGGATGTCCGGTGTACACCGGACATGAACTGTTCATTGTCCGGTGCATCGGTATGGGCGCGCCTGCCGACTGCGCGCGCAGAGCGCGCATTAAATGCGCTTGCAGGTGACCGTTGGCGCGGAAGTAGCCGTTGCTCCGTGGTTCACCGGACAGTCCGGTGCACACCGGACAGTCCGGTGAATTTTAGCGGAGCGGCTGCCGCGCGAACCCGAGGCTGGCGAGTTCCGGAGGCCGCGGTTCGTTGGCGCACCGGACATGTCCGGTGCACACCGGACAGTCCGGTGAATTATAGCGCGCCGGCCTCCGCGAATTCCCGAGGGCGAAGGGTTGAAGTCGAAGTCCTCTGGCGAAGGGTAGAAAACGAAGTCTACGGGCGCACCGGACACTGTCCGGTGCACACCGGACAGTCCGGTGCCTCCAGCCAGAGGTGCCCTCGGTTGCCTTATTGCTCCTTTGTTGAATCCAACACTTGGTCTTTTTATTGGCTAGATGTGAACCTTTTGCACCTGTATAACTTATACACTAGAGCAAACTAGTCAGTCCAATATTTGTGTTGGGCAATTCAACCACCAAAATTATTTAGGAACTAGGTGTAAGCCTAATTCCCTTTCAGCTATGAAGCATACACCCAACAGAAGCTACTTCCAAAGCCCAAGCTGAAGCCTAGAAATGTGAAATCGAAGACATTCAGAAACAACTGGCTGAAGCAAAATTAAAATGCGTTGTTGCCGAAGCTGAACGAGATGCCAGTGATTACTGGAAAAATTATTGGGAAAAAACAGTTGTAGAACTTCGCTCCTCAAAAGAAAGATGTTATGAAAAATCTATAGAATGTGTGAAAGGATAAAAACTAGCTTCGCCAATGTTGGCGCATATTCAAGTGAAGACAACTTCGTACGGGGCGATCCCGAAGGCCCAATTGAATGGATCAGCAGCGAGGCTGAAGCCTTTGAGGAGATCTTGAGTGATCGTGGGGACGTCTGCGCCTTCTCAGGTGCAAGGGGAATTGCAGCTATTTTGGAGAAGTCAGGTTGCGATCATGTGAAAGCTTTGGCCCAAGCCGAAGCTGCTTTATTGGTTGACGATATGAAGGACCCCTCGGCCGAAGCAAGCTTAGTAGGCGGAAAAATTTTCACTGACATTTGGGAAAATGGCGGCTGAGGGATGGCCCACGAAATAATAAAGAAGAGCGAAAAAGATACTCATGATGCTAGGGAAGCAACGAAGGCAGCTGAAAAAGCTGCGGAACTCGAAAGGCGGATAGGTATTGCTTAATAGCTTTTAACTTTATTGTTTATTTTTGTGACTTCGAACTGATTTACGTTTTCTACCGCAGCTGAACTATCGCCTCCCCCAGAGCCCTTCGAGTCATTGGTCGACACAGAGGCAAAGGAATCAGCAGAAATTATTAGCATGGCTGAAACCATTATGGACAAAGTCGTTACTCAACTGCTGACCGAAGCTGCAGACAAAGTTTTGAAAGAAGAAGAATAGATATTGTAAAAATATTGCCAGAATATTAATGTAACATTTGCTGGACTATGCTTGTAATATTTGGTGCTCATGGGTTTTTAATGTAATGTATAAATGGCTTTGTAATCCATTTCTTTGCGATGCATGAAACTTTTATTGTACATACCGTTTTTGAGCCTTCGGCGAAAAAAACACCTTCCCTTCTTTTCATGCTTCGTAAAGAAGAGTTTTTATGCTTCGTGAAAAATCCTCCAATCGTCGCAGAAACATTAATGCTTCGTCAGTAATAGACTTTCTTCCTCGATATCAGAGTGCTTCATAAAAAATGCTCCAAGCGTTACCATAACACTGATGCTTCATCAACAATAGACTTTTTCCTCCACTTCAGAGCTAATAAAACTGTATCTCTTCAAAACTTATTTTGTGCCTTATCACAATTTCACTTTTTCGAAGCATTCTCCGAAGGTCAACATTGTATCCCCTTCTTGTGCCATTGATGCAATATGATGTATGATGTTATGTTATGCGAAATGATGTGATGATGTTATGCTATGCAAAAATGATACTTTGTGCCGAAAACACACACTCACATCCCCATATTGGAATACACAATCTCTTTTCTGTTTATTTTTTGGCTTCACCGCTTATTTTTCGGTGTATCAGCGCTGACTTTTCGCTGTAAGTTCTGCATTCCCTTAGGAACGTCTTTTGAACTTCTTCGCCTTCTATTTCGGCGGTATTCGCGTTGACTTTTCGTGCTTTGCCTTATATTACGGCGGTATTTGGCTCTGCATTCCCTTTGGAACGACTTTTGAGCAGAAAACTTACACTGTGCTCCCTTAGGAATGACTTTTTGTAGCTTCGGCAAACCGCTGCATTCGTAGAACGACTTTTGGTAGCTTCGGAGAAACTTGTGATGTAATTTTTAGCTGCACGCTCTTAGGAACGACTTTTTGTGCTTCGGCGACTTTTTGGACTCCGTAAGTCTGTGGAGAAGATATATTTTTACTATGGCAAAAACGAAGCTGTTACAAGGAATTGAAAACGACAAGAAAACTAGGTTTTCAATAATTGTTCCTTAGGAAGAAAGAAAATGACAACGAATGTAAAAACTGTTTCAGGGGTAGGATATCTCTTAGTAGATATGCTTCGACTCTGGCACAGTACTGTTGACTGTGCGAGCTTCGGACTCCTCCCTGAAGTCTCTCTGCTGATGGGTCTGTTGACTCCCTTCTGGCTGTTGGCCGCGTGAATATGCAGGTTGAAGTGGTGGCGGAGGTGGAGGCTGTGGCCAGGATGCCTGTGGCTGACTAGCCGAAGCAACAGATGCTGCAGGATGGTTACCCACATACTCTGGTATGTAGGGTAAGTGATATGAAGCAGTATGCATGACCTGCTTCGGCTGGTTCTGCTGAGCTGCAGCTTCTGCTATTTCCTTCTGTTTCTAAATGGTGACATGGCACATCCTTGAAGTATGGCCCTTGTCCTCACCACAGAATAGGTAATAAATTTTCCTAGGTTGATCCCCAAACCTTCCTCCGAAGCCCTTGGCGCCTCTGCCTCTTGGAGCTGGCGACCGAAGATAGCTTTGTTGCTGCCCCGAAGCTTGCGAGGAATATTGTGGCCTTTGTTGTTGACTTCCCCTGTCGTCACTCTGGGTAGAGTGGATTGACCTGACATGTCTTGGGTGGAATATCCCTCCGAAGCCCCTGGTCATCTCAGAGAACCTATAGGCTTCCTCCCTTCTTTGGCGAAAATCGTTGTCAGCGCGGATGTATTCATCCATCTTTTGAAGCAACTTCTCCAAAGTCTGTGGAGGCTTTCTAGCAAAATATTGGGTAGTAGGTCCTGGACGAAGCCCCTTGATCATGGCCTCAATGATAATTTCATTGGGCACAGTAGGCGCTTGTGCTCTCAGACGCAAGAATCTTCGGACGTATGCCTAGAGATACTCCTCATGATCCTGCGTGCATTGGAACAGAGCCTGAGCTGTGACTGGCTTCGTCTGAAAGCCCTGGAAACTTGTCACCAGCATGTCCTTGAGCTTCTGCCATGAAGTGATAGTCCCTGGATGAAGAGAAGAATACCATGTTTGAGCCACATTCTTAACTGCCATAACGAAGGACTTGGCCATGACAGCTGCATTGCCTCCGTATGAAGATATAGTTGCTTCATAACTCATCAAAAACTGCTTCAGGTCTGAATGCCCATCATACATCGGAAGCTGAGGTGGCTTATACGATGGGGGCCATGGGATAGCCTGCAGTTCTGCTGCCAGGGGAGAAGCATCGTCAAAAGTAAAGGTACCATGATTAAAATCATCATACCATCCATCATCATCGAACAAGCCTTCTTGATGAAGCTCCCTGTCTTGGGGGCTCTGTTCTTGTTCATCTTGAGCAAGATGGTGTATTTCTTCAGTAGCTTCGTCAATCTGCCTTTGAAGGTCGGCTAGTCGAGCCATCTTCTCCTTCTTCCTTTGTACTTGTTGATGAAGCATCTCCATGTTTCTGATCTCTTGGTCCAACTCATCCTCCTGGGGTGTCGGACTAGTAGCCTTCCTCTTCTGGCTCTGGGCCTCTCGAAGAGAAAGGGTCTCCTGGTTCGGGTCCAGCGGCTGCAGAGCGGCAGTCCCTATCGCTGAAGCTTTCTTCGGTGGCATGACGAAGGTCAATGCTTGCCGAAGGTGGTTGAAAAGGATTCACCGTAGGTGGGCGCCAATGTTGGGGACTTGTTCTCAAATACTATGAGTTAAGAACAAGGCAACACAAAAAATGTTAAACGTTAACGACCTTCGTCCCTCGAGGCATTATTTCCCTTAGGATATAATAGTCTTTGGACGAAGGTTGTGAAGGACATACCTTCATCAGTGCAGTGTATGATAATGAAAAGAGAATCATATGAAATGTAAAGGACACATGAATAATTATATATCATTATCAACTCATTTCTATTTTATTATCATAGAAAAATAGAAATGATATCAAGTTACAAATGTACCTTCGGCTTGAAAGAAGGTAAGGGTACAATCGTGACGCAAAAGCAAATGTCAAGTCAGCCTGAACAGTACGAGAGCACTGTTCATCTATTTATAGGCACGGGACGCAGCCCATGTAAAATTACACTCATGCCCTTTACATTTGCTAATGACTCTATAGTAATACATCGAGGTCCAAATAGTCTTTTCCCTTTTAAGTCGGTTCCCCTTTCTGCTATCATGCCGAAGGTCCCCTGCGCATAGCTTCGGCTCTGTGCCAACCTTCGCATTCTTTGTACTTCTTCATATTGTGGTTCTGATCCGAGTCCGAAGGTACCTGTTCATGTATTATACTCCAGAAACATTGTTAAGTCATGTTTTTGAGGACCTTCGGAAGACGAAGGCCCCCAACACATTATATTTATCAGAGTGATTACAAAAGTGATTCAAAGAAATATACTTTGAAACGTTATAAATTATTTATAATTTTGAAATATATGCTAGCTCAATGACAATCCTCAATAAGAAGTATAGAAGAGCTACTTTAACCTATAAGAAGGCCGAGCCCACCGGCACTTAACACCATCAATAGCAGCACAAAATTACACCCTAAAAACCAACAGGGAATAAAACCTTGAGTACGCAATTACTCAGCAAGACTTACCCAACTAAAGAAAAGACTCTCAAGGGTATGCTGGTTTGTCGAGAATCAAGGTAAAGCTTATCAAATTTCAAAGACTCATTTTTGCAGAAAAGCTTGCTAGTAGTGGATCCTTATGCCAAAATTTTACATCACAAGTTAAGTACTTTTCCTTAATCTAGATTTGCCTAATCTAGAGTATTCACTTCTCCTGGTCTAGCTTTGTTTTACCAAATTCTTATTTTATTTATTAACTACGATGAGTGGTCGGAGGGTAGAGTCTCCATGACCGAGGAGCAACGACGATTCGAACCGATTATACCCTGCTGGGGATCCCTAACCACACGACATATGTAGCACTTAACCCTTGTATATGTCAACCGTTCCCACAGATCCTCCACAACGTGAACCGGTCCGCGCTACCCGGGAGCACAGTGCTCCTCCGTCTAGCCTCTAGCCAGGAGGGTACACACTACTCCCACCATCTCCCACGCCCAGTGCGCGGTTGCCTTTTCACATATGGAATAGCCGAGTTCAGGCTTACCGGAGCATGTGGCTAGTTGCAAAGTCTCCACCACAAGAGGCCTACTCGAATGGTCCTTCATCGACACAGACGGGCGAACTTTCCTGCTCAACGTCTGGTCTACATTACATATTATTTCCCAAAACTTGATACCTAAGAGAGGTACCCTACTTGAATGATGAAATCATCGTGGCCACAATGGGTTCATCATCACAAGTCCTTTTATTTCACAAACTCCCATATCCCGTGTTACACATCATCTTTTAAAAACCATCCTAAATTAATAAGCAGGGCTAAGCATCACTAAATTTTCATAAAATAGGTATTAGGGTTGTTTAATCAAGGAAGGAAATGCATCAACCGTTTGATCACACAACTCCTATCACCTAATGCATCATTCAAGGTGATAAAACTTTTTAAAACAGAAGGAGGTGGCGAATGCATCAGGGCTTGCCTGGAATAACACTAGGTTAGTGTTTGTTAGACGACGTCCGCTTAACGGCCATTCTTTGCTTTGGTACTCGTTCAGATTATCCATCTTCAGGTTCATCATCCGCATCACCTTGAGATTAATCCAGTTCTTGTCCTTCACATCACGTGATCAACTAACGTACCTCATGGGATGCACGATGCACATGTATGAGCATGAGTATAAATAGCATAAGATAGATAATCTACATTGAAGAGGATGAAACACTTATGGTCAGGCATCACAAACTAGAATGCATAAACACTAGATACTTATAACTCATTAAGTGCAACGATCACACTCCCCCTAGCTTAACCGGATCAACCCCAAACATCATGGAACATCAAACCATACACAAACTCTCTCTGTATATATACCAAATTACAACTTTAGAACTAAAATACCTAAAGTGTTTATACGCATCATTTATCAGGCAAATCCTAGATTCTAGTTGAAACAAACACATCAATGTTACTTGATCCTAAATATTGGAAGTAGCAATCAACATCCATTCAAATCATGAAAGCGACCAACACACATAGAATATCATGCCTTGTTTAGAGAGCACACTAAACGACTTACAACTTTAGCTTCACAATTCTTGGACACCTAACACTTATAAAAGTTGATAGAAGAACTTTCATTAACTTTCTAAACTAATTTTCCGGCTAACCTGTGTATCACACATATTAATAAAACATCACATTTTTTACCTAGTCAGCATAGTATGACCACTATCAAAGAATTTCCACAAGATTACAACTTTAACACCTACAGTCCCGCAAACACCGAGACCTATTGAGACCTCTTTCACTACACGACATCGACCAAATCACCGTAAACGACTCAGACATTCTAATAAATATTATACCTACCACCACGACACACATATACTAAAGGCAATAAGACCGATATAATTAGTATATCTAACAAATCCCTTCATCGAACTAATAACAGAAATAGCAATCCGACTCACCATAGAATCATCATGATTAATATACCTAGTCAGACCATTCATCAATCCACTAACACGAATAACAAATTGGCTTACCCTGACCAATCCAACACAATAGTCGGAAGAACAACGATGGTTATTGCTTGACGCCTTTGACCGCACACACCTGGCAAGCGATGCACACAATCTCATTTCTTGACCAGATACTCAGGGGATCCGTTTTGTCGAGCAGGTGGCGCGTGGCTAGCACAAGAGCGTCTTCACGGCTTGCTGTCGACACAAATGGAAGCAGGGTGATTTAGTGTGACCGAAGCACATGTGACGCACAGAAGTCCCCACGACAACGTCATGGAAGCGACTACAGGGTGTGGTAACGAGCTACACAGAGTTGGCATAGACGAGGATGGCGATCGACGACATCGGCGTGTCAGCACGACGATTTCCATTCGACGAAGACGATGGCATGACGATTCGTTTGGGCTTTTTGTCGAGCACTAATGCAGGGTGCTGGGATGGAGCAGACGCTCGACCACAGACGAAAGACGACGCGCTAGCTATGAAGGCTGAGCAGGGAACCCAGGTTCAACGGCGAGCAGGGAGACATGCTAAAATCCCAGACACGACGGCGACCCCCAGAAGGGCAAAGACGAGGTCGAGTAGGAGAGGACGGGGTTTGACGGGCTCGACGCGACGGCAAGGACATAGGTCGTGGGGCACATGACACGGACAAAGGACGAATGCCGGGGCTATCAGCTCGTTGCGCGATCGGGTGACGACGACGAACAGCCGAGCGCGGTAAGAACGACAACGGGCCAAGCAAAGGAGCTCGCGTGCGCACAGGGAAGAACCGAAGAACTCACAGCCACCTGCAAGCAAATCGACGCCAGCGAGGGAGCTGGGATAAGGGATAGGGGTGCGGCCAACAGAGCTGGGCGAGTGCGATCTGAGATGGAGCAGCGGCGGCCAGGCGTCATGGCAGAGGGCAGGACCGAGCTCGGCGTTGGGGGCTGGGGCACCATGGGAACAAGCTTGAGGAGGAGAGGGTGTGGGGAGCTGCCGACGGCGCAGCAGGGGCAAGGTCCAACGAGTGGCAGCGGAGGAGGACCGCTAGAGCTCGACGCCGGTCAAGCTCGCCAGAGAGAGGGGCTGGGCGAGCGTAGCAGCAAGGCGAGGTCGCGGTCGGGCGAGCTGGAGAGCCATGGATGGGAGGAGCAGAGGCCGAGCTGGGGCCGAGACCAGGGGCGCACGCACCAAAGAAGGCGAGCTGCAGCGGCCAGCAAAGGAGCTCGCGCCGGAGCTCCAAATCGACGGCGTGAGAGCCGAGCAGGGCGCGACCGTGGGAGCTCCAGGGCGCACGGCTGAAAAAAAAATCCCAGGCGGATGAGGGAGAGAGAAGCGTGAGGGAGAAGGCCAGCACCAGGCGACGGCGGGATAGGGATGAAGAGAAGATTTTTTTTCTTCTCCACTTTTCTCACTTTCCCCCAATTTTTTATAATGAAAATTACAGATATTTTAAATTAGGATTTTTTTACGAGGTATAATGGGCCGAACAAAACGAGATCAATAATCCAAAAGTTTCATGAAACCTTTTTAAGTGTTTAGATTATGGAGATGAATACGACACCAAACTCGAGCTATTTTTCCGAAGTCGCATTCACACTCATGACCAATCTAAACAGCACCGGACTCAACATTTTTGAAGGTTACTACAGTCCGAGCTTCGTGAAATATTTTGGGCAGTCCCGATAGACATAGATGAAAATACTGATATGCGAATATGATTAGGGTATAGAGACTGTTATTCTTATTAATGTCCCATACTTACGTCCATATTCACTGTTAAGCGTACAATAACACCTGGGGTGTTACACCAATTATACAAACACTTTTAAAGTGTCAAAGTTGGTAAAGACTTTATGAATAAATTTGCAAAGCATAAACATGTTTAATTTTCAATTTGGTTAATCCTCAATTGTATTGCAATACATGAGGATGAACCACTTTATGGACTCACATAACCTGACCGCATCCAAGCAATACAAGCATCATTATCTTGATAGATAATGACTAGTGATTCGATGGAATCACAATGATCACTCAACGAAATCATAAATGGATATGTTAGACTTCAGAATGATTTGTGAGAATAATCATTAGAATCTATGAGGATTCACATGAGAATTCTAGCACAAAGATATTAGTCTTTGATATGGCATACAGTATAAGGACTAATTAGCTAGTATCTTCATAAACAACTATGATCACTTCTCAACTTATCTAATGACAAGCCAATATCCTTTTAGCACCATATAGATATCCATTGATATCCTTCTTCTAACAAATATGTTAGAGATGTGCATTTCAAGCTAGCAAATACCTACAAATGCAATATTAGGCCTGCTGCAATTTTCAAGATACATATGTGCTTTGGTGGCACAAAGGTTTAATTCTAGGGTTATAATGGACATTGATCCACTTTAGGAATTAAATGATCAGTGTTGATGGATATGGTGTCTAATATGGTTGGATATTGGTAGACCCATGTATACACTTAAGTTCTCGACTTAAGTAGAATTTGGTTTACCCAAATTTTCATCTCATAACTTGTCTTAAAATGATTGCATAATCATCATGTGTGATTGGAGATGATAGAATATCCATATAGGATTTTGATACAAACACACTTATGTAATCATCATGATTTGGGAGTAACCCTTTGAAGGAAGGAACCCAACCAATCGATTGTACCACAATCAACCTTACAGTTTCAAGTGATGGAGTGACTTGACTTGTACACAACATATGTTGCATTTTTTACTTAGAACATAAAGTTTATTAGGACGTCTATATTCGAATCTATCAAATTTAGAAGATCTGTCAATGATCAAATGTAGGAACATAATTTTCACACATACAAAAGGTATGATGGATGTGCCTCTACGTGAAGACATGTGCTACAAGCTCTTGCTATCTCACCACCGTGCTTCCTTAAAGAAAGCATTATGAGAGTAAGATATTACTCAATCATAAATTAGCGAGAGCAATTCTCCTCGATTGCCACCATTGATTTTACCCAAAATGAGTCTAGAAACACTAGTGCCTAGGACTTTTGGTCTGGATCCAATAGGTGTACAGTAATCCGAGATGGAGAAATGTCGACATTTGTAGACTTTGTATCATTGATTTGATAGAACCAATATTGCTAGTGAAAATATTAACCCTTCAACTCCATGTCAATTCCCATAAGACAGAGTTAGGGTGTTCCAATGACCTAGCGCCTAAATGTGTGCACACATATGCTTGTCTTTTGGATGTAGAACATCCATAGGCTTTGGATAGTAAATATCCATGAAGTGTCAATCAACTAAGGTTGATGAGCATTTACTCTTCCATTTTCGTAGAAGCTTACAAGAAGTTATATCTTTTATGACTATACTTCTCACTTCTTATTGGGAGTTGACAATACTTCTGGCACAAATAAGATTGGAAAATATATGACACCTTCAGTGAGTAAATGCATTTGATAGATTGTTTTGCAACAAATTGCAAACGTAAGATTCTGAACTAACAGTCCAGTTTCTCTAGTGCATGGATTCATGGGAGGGGGTGTCTGTATGTGACACTCGCTACTGATTCATGGCATTCTATGTGTGGTATAAGTCTCCCCCTAATGCCTGGAATCCTCCTCAAAGTAATCATCATACAGTCTATGTATGAATCCCTAATGGATGATCCGAGATATGCTTATGAATGATGGATAACGCTATCTCCAGGATCTCAAATGCCCATAAATGTATGTTGCATTGATGATTTTGGTATGTGCAAGACAACCAACACGCATGTGGGATAATGAGTTGACTGAAAGTCAAATATCCATGTACTAGACCGCAACAGAGGGGGTGTATAATTGCAGTTAAGTGAATTTGATATGAATGTGATGTGTACGTTCGCATTCCACCAACCTTTGTTGGTAATTTGCAATTCTATTTTGGTCACACAAAATGCGTAAATCTCTTAATGGAGATTTAACTTGACCATTAAGGACTGAAGATACTTACTATTATAGTTCCTAATTTGCCAAACAATTCTATGTTAATGGATGTGATTCCGCGTCCAGGATCACCTCAATGGACACACATGGGACTATAATATGCATCAATATGTGTTGTAAAGTATCTAGTTGGTCCACACAATGGTTTGAATAGAGCCACAATGAAAGGGAAATGGCCTCAACTATTTCTTATAATCGATTTTGGTGTTTGACGATCATCACAAATCTTATGGACTAACCAATTTGCCTAGTTGAACATTTCTCAGGTGCATAAAGTTCATCTACATCAATTCTAAGTCGATTGTCCGGAATACCGTAGATTATTTCGGACAAGAGAAGCTTTTTAGAAATTCACCTGTGCGCGGACCGTCCGGGCCCTTCCGGCGGACCGTCCGCGACACCAGGGTGAGCCTTGGACAGGAACACTGCAAAAACAGTGTTTACACTACGGACTGTCCGATGGAGAAGCGAGCATCGCCCTGGACCAAGCGCGGACCGTCCGACCGTTGAAAAACTAGAAAAACTCGAAGGTGACGGGTTCGGTAAAATGCATTTTTAGCGTCCTCGTGAATCGTCCGGGGTGCACGGCCGGACCGTCCACGACTATTTTATCTCATATCTGACGACGCATTAAATGCACTATAGCCGTTGATATAGCCGTTACTGTTGACCATTGCGATTTTAGCCGTTGATGTGTAGGGGCGGACCGTTCGGACTAGGGACACGGACCATCCGCGGTTAGCAGAAAAGTAGCAACGGCTAGGAAGTGGTTGGTGGCTATAAATACAACCCCAACTACCTCCATTCAACATATCCAAGCATTCCACTCATACACATTCAATACAAGAGCTAGCCATCCATTCCAAGACACATTCAAAGCTTCCAAACCTCTCCAAGTTCCACAACTAAGACAAGTGATCATTGGTGATTAGTGACTTGAGAGAGTGCGATTTGTGTTTCATTTGTTGCTCTTGTTGCTTGTTTTTTCTTAATTGTGTTTTCTTCATCTCCTTCTAAACTCTCTAGTGACTTGTAAAGCTAGCAAGAGACACATAAGTGTGTGGTGGTCCTTGTGGGGTCTTAGTGATCCTTGAGATTAAGAAGAAGCACTCAACCGGTCTAAGTGATCGGTTGAGAGAGAGAAAGGGTTGAAAAAGACCCGGCCTTCGTGGCTTCCTCAACGGGGAGTAGATTCATCGGAACCGAACCTCGGGAAACAAATCGTTGTGTTCATTTGTGTTGATCTTCACCTTACAATTTGATTCCTCCTCTCCTCTCTCTCTAAGTTCTCTTACTTACAATCTTTTGAGTTAGCTCTCAAAGTTATCTGCATTGATTGAGCAACTCATAGCAAGAAGAACTCTCTTCCGCACTCCGTATTCATTATTATTTGTTTCTAATCCTAACCTCGGGTGAAGTTCGTGTTCAAAGTTTATAATTTACAGGTTTAGCCTACTCACCCCCCCTATAGATGACTTTCAATTGGTATTGGAGCCTGGTACTTCATTAGAGCCTAACAACTCGAAGTAATGTTGGGAGAACACGCCAAAAAGGAGTTGATCATCGGGGAAAAGCCCGAATTTTCGGGGAAGAAAAATGAAGGCAAGACTCTGTCAAAGGAGGCCAACGACAAGCACAAGGAGGACAAGGATGAATCCACCGGCTCCATCAAATCACATAAGAAGGGAGACAAGAAGAAAAATAAGATGAAAAAGGTGGTCTAATACGAGACCGACTCTTCCACGCCCTCAACCTCCGACTCCGAGTCAATATCTTCAAAGCGCCAAGAGCGTAAGAAGTATAGTAAGATCCCTCTTGCTATCCTCGCAATCCTAAACGTGCTCCTTTACTTTCCGTTCCCTTAGGCAAACCACCATAATTTGATGATGAAGATTATTGTATATGGCGTGATAAAATGAAGCACCATCTAACCTCACTCCACGAAAGCATTTGGGATATTGTTGAATTTGGAGCGTAGGCACCACAAGTGGGCGATGAGGACTATGACTCCGATGAGGGCGCCCAAGTGAGGCACTTCAACTCTCAAGCCACCTCCATACTCCTCGCTTACTTGTGTAGAGAGGAGTACAACAAGGTGCAGGGGTTGAAAAGTGCCAAAGAAATTTAGGGCGTCCTCAAGACGACACACGAAGGGGAAGAAGTGACCAAGATCACCAAGCGAGAAACGATCGAGGGAGAACTCGGTCGGTTCGTCCTCAACAAAAGAGAAGAGCCACAAGCCATGTACAGCCGACTCAAGACAATGGTGAACCAAGTCCGCAACCTCGGGAGCACCAAGTGGGATGACCATAAAATGACCAAGGTTATTCTAAGATCTCTTGTTTTTTGTAACCCCACTCAAGTGCAATTAATTCGTGAGAATCCTAGGTATAAGCAAATGTCTCCCGAGGAGGTGATTGGTAAGTTTGTTAGCTTTGAACTTATGGTCAAAGACTCCAAACACATTGTCAACTTGGAGCAACGTGCCACCTCCACACCCGAGGTGCAACCCGTTGCATTCAAGGCAACGTAAGAAAAAGAAAGAAGAGCCTACACCAACCAACAGGCTCCCAATTGATGCCTCCAAGCTTGACAATGAGGAGATGACCCTTATTATTAAGAGCTTCTGACAAATCATCAAGCAAAGGAAGGGGAATGAATACAAACCTCGATCCAAGAGGGTTTGCTACCGATGTGGTAATTCCGGTCATTATATTGCTAAATGTCCATATGCAAGTGATAGTAACAGGGACAATGACAAGAAAGGGAAGAAAAAGATGGAGAAGAAAAAGTTCTACAACAAGAAGAAAGGCGGCGAGGCACACATGGGAAGGGAGTGGGACTCCGACGAGAGCTCCACCGACTCCTCCGACGAGGACGCCACCAACTTCGCCATCAACAAAGGTCTTCTCTTCCCCAACGTCGACCACAAGTGCCTCATGGCCAAGGAGGACAAAAAGAAGAAGGTATACTCTAGAGACACCTCTAAATATACTACTTCCAATGCTGAGGGTAGCTCTAGTGAAAAGAATGATGATTTGTCTTCTCTTTTTGCAAACCTTACCATAGAACAAAAGGAGAAAATCAATGAATTGATAAAAACCATTAACGAGAAGAATGAAATCTTGGAATGCCAAGAAGACTTGCTCGTTAAGGAAAAAAAATGTTAACCTAAAAGATGCTTTTGCTCTTGAAGTTGAAAAATGCAAAAACTTGACTATAGAGCTAAAAACAAGCAATGATTCAATTTCTTGTCTCAAAACTGAAAATGTTAGTTTAATTGCTAAGATTGAGAAATTGAATGTTTGTCATGTTCCTACATCTACCATTGAGCACTAGATGTAGAGATATTGATGTTAATGCTATGAATGATCACCTTGCTATGAATAAAGAACAAAATGATCACATAGCTAAGTTGAACGCCAAAATCTCTGAGCATGAACTTGAAAATGAAAATTTTAAATTTGCTCGTAGAATGCTTTACAATGGGAGACACCCTAGCATCAAGGATGGAGATGGCTTCCAACCTGGGAGCTAAAACAACATCAAACTTAATGCCTATAAGAACAAGATTTCCAACTTTGTTAAGGGCAAGGCTCCCATGGTACAAGATAGAGAAGGTTACATTTTATATCCTGAAAACTATCCTGAGCATAAGATTAGAAGAATTCATGCTAAGAAATCTCATCATGTTGCTCATCATGCTTATATTTATAGTAATGAGGCTTCTAGTTCTAGGCATACAACTCATATTAAGATGCCTAAGAAAAGGATTGTTGATGCATCAAATGAACATAGCATTTCATTTAAGACCTTTGATGCATCCTTTGTTCTTACTAACAAATTCGTCAAAATAGTTACCAAATATGTTGGGGGCAAGCACGAGAGTCCAAAGACTTGTGTTTGGGTACCCAAGGTGCTTGTTTCTAATGTGAAAGGACCCAAGACCGTTTGGGTACCTAAGGACAAGGCCTAAATTTGTGTTGTAGGTTTATGCATCCGGTGAAACAAGTTGGATAATCGACAGCAGGTGCACAAACCACATGACAGGGGAGAAAAGAATGTTCTCCTCATATGAGAAAAATGTTGATCCCCAATAAGCAATCACATTCGGGGATGGAAATCAAGGTTTGGTTAAAGGATTGGATAAAATTGCTATATCTTCTGACCATTCCATTTCTATTGTATTTCTTGTAGAATCTCTAGGTTACAAATTGCTTTCTGCATCTCAATTATGCAAAATGGACTACAACTAGGGCTGGACAAAAAACTCATAGCTCGTTAACTCACTCGACTTGACTCGACTAGTTTATAATTTGTAATGAGTTGAGCTTGTATTTCAACTCGTTACGATAACGAGCCAACTCGAGCTGGCTCACGAGCTGACTCGTGAGCCAAACGAGTTGGAGTAATTAGTCAAATCACAATAATCTCTGATCCAAAATAGTTAATCTTGTACTCTATTATAGTTAATCTTGTTCTTTGTTGAGTTTGGAATCTTAAGTTACAAACTCTATTCTTTTTTCTAAATCGATCTCCTTTTCTTTTGCTACATGTTTTTTATATCCGTTCGTAGACACTAGACATGGTATTATCGAGCTGGCTCGCGAGCTAAACGAGCCAGCTCGAGTTGGCAAACGAGTCGAACTGAGTTGGATCTTTAGCTCGTTAACATAACGAGTCGTGTCGAGCCAGCTCATTATCTTAATGAGTCAGCTCGAGTCGAGCCGAGCCGAGCTGAGCCAACTCGATATCCACCCCTAGCTACAACTGTTTATTTACTGATGTTGATGTTACCGTCTTTAGAAGAAATGATGATTCACTAGCCTTTAAAAGAGTGTTAGATGGTCAGCTATATTTAATTGATTTCACCGATAACAATGCTAAACTAGACACTTGCCTAATTGATAAGACTAATATGGGCTGGCTCTAGCATCGCCGACTTGCTCATGTTGGAATTAAGAATCTTCATAAACTTCTAAAGGGGAACACATTTTAGGACTAACCAATGTTCATTTTGAGAAAGCCATGATTTGTAGTGTATTGTTGGGGACTTGTTCTCAAATGCTAAGAGTCAAGAACAAGGCAACACAGAATATTAAATGTTAATGCCCTTCGTCCTTCGAAGCATTATTCCCCTTAGGACATAACGATCTTCGGACGAAGGTCATGAAGGTCATACCTTCGTGATCAAAGTTATAAGATAATGAAAGATGAAATATATGAAACATGAAACATGAAAGATAATGTAAGAAAGCACATAATATCATCCATATATTTCATCATACGAATTTGAATATTAAAATACAATATTTTATTACATTTATACCTTCGGTTTGACAGAAGGCAAGAATCCAAGTATTGCGTGCGAGCGATTACAAGATAGCATGAACTGTACGGGGGTACTGTTCACCTATTTATAGGCACAGGACGCAGCCCGTGAGATATTACATTCATGCCCTTTACAAAAGATTACGATTATGACACAGACTCTCATGTATCAATCGGTCATTTCATCTTTAAGTCGGTGCAATTCTTCGTGTTGAGATATGCCACTATGCCGAAGCTTTATGGATGATAGCTTCGACACTGCTTTTGAAAGGATATGCCGAAGGTGTCTCTTCTTACAGGATCTTCGGCGACGAAGCATACCCCCAACAGTAGCCCCTTCGCGGTGCTAGATCGTTTTTCGTAACGAGCTTGATCCGTGAAAAAGTCTCCTAGGCTTCGGGGAGCCGAAGATCCGAAAAACACCTTCCCTGAGCTCGTTGCCGAGAAACGATCACAATATTCCGAGCGTGAAATGGTCCCACCATGCAACGGGTACGCGCGTCCTGGCGATTCACCTTCTCGAGTTATGTGGCCCACCATTTAGTGGGTGCGGGCGACTGTTCGTCCGATGCGGAAGACTTGACGATTCACCTTCCCACCTGCGGCACTATATAAACAGACGGGTAGGTTTGAAGTTACCACAGCATTCATTGCTATTGCACTGTTTTGCTGCCAAAATTTGTCCATAGCCGAAGCTTGTTCATCGCACTCAACCGAAGTACCGCTGTTGGTTTTGCTTCGTCACAAGAGGAAGAGCTTCGGGAAAATTAAAAAAGTCAACAACTTGATCAAAAATTGTAAGGAATTCATCATCAAATGGCAAGGGTACATTCCACTACCAGGGTTACACGTGACGGAGAAGAAGCCGAAGCTGCTGAAACCGCTTCGATTTCCGAAGTGATGAAACGGTCGGGGCTGGTAGTGCCGGAGGATGTTTCTGACGAAGGTGCACCTGCCACTGAAGCTGAGCAGGTTGATGCTAAGGAAGGTGAATCTGAAGATGATTACAGTGCCCTGCCATCTAAACCCAGCCACCTGGAGTTTGGGAGGTCCACTATTACCGAAGATGATATGCCTAAGTTGATGAAGTTAGGCTATTTCAGTGAAGCCAAAAAGAAGCTGATTCGCTTTGGCAGAGATGAAATTACTCCGAAGCCAGAAAAGGATGATGTGGTAGTCTTTAAAAGCTTCTTTAAAGCAGGATTAAGATTTCCTTTGAATGAGATGATTGTGGATGTTTTGGAGAAGTTTGGGATTTATCTTCATCAGCTAACTCCTAACGCCATCGTTAGGCTTAGCGTCTACATCTGGGCTCTCCGAAGCCAGGGGCAGAACCGCTTGCCAAAGGCTTCTGCCGGGCACATGAGCTTCATTATCAGACAAAAGCTAGAGAAGATGGGCTGCACGAGAAATTCGGCTGCTACAATTTTGCTTATCGCAAAGATGTGAAGTCTCTAGTTATCAGCTATCGTACCAAATGGCCAGCTGGCTGGAAGACTGAATGGTTTTATGTCAAAGTTGATGAGAAAAAGGAGAATCTGGTTCAAAGCCCATTAGAATTAATCTTCGGAGAGACCAGGCCCCTGTGTGACATGAAACCGAAGAGTCCATGCCAAGTTGCACTGGGCGAATTTCGAGTTATTGCGGAGCACATTGGTACTAGGGATCTGGTGCAAGAATTCTTAGCTTTTAGAGTATTCCCAACTTTGAAAGAATGGGACATGCCGAAGCTCAAAGGGGAAAAGAAAGAGAAGCAACTTGTTCGGTTGCCCTATTACTATAAATTCAAGAAACACTTCAAAGAACCTTGCCAAGAATGGTTAGACACGATTGAAGTTATGTGCAATGAGATCCTTGGCAACTATTCTAAAAAAGAAGATCAATTAATAACTGCAGCCTTCGGCACTCGACCGAAACGAAGGTTGAACCGGGTGATGGATGCCCTGAATTTTGAGTATCCTGACTATGAGCGATTGGACAGAGGTGCCAAAAGACAAAAAAGAAAAAGAGTTGCTAGCGTCCTGGATAAAGAAGCTGCTAAATTAGTGAAAAGGATGAAGAAACTTTGAAGAAAAGAAAATTAAGCCCTGAGCCGAAGATAGCTGCTTCGAAGAAAAGGAAAGTTGCGGCTTTGAAGCGAAAAACAATTGATATTCAAGATGAAGCTCGTTCAACACCTCCTGCTGCCGATGTGGAAGAAATTTTAAAGGTAATGACTGAATCTTTGCCTGTCAAGCTAAGTCCACTAGGGCCACATCTGACGAAGCTTTTTAAGAAGGAAAAGGAGCCTTCGATAGCGAAGAAGCCAGATGAGCCGAAAAAACGAAGAATTATTCATGTAGTTGAAGTTATCGAGCAGACACCGCCGCTGGCATCGGCGTCAAAGACTCCAGCTATTGAGAGCACTGCTGCTGTCGAAGCTGCACCCACCGAAGCCAAAAGTGACGAAGCTGAAACCGCTGAAGATGTAAATCTAGAGGCCACACTCTCTGAAATTGATACCATGCTTCTGGATGCAGCCGTGGAAGAAGCTGCTGCAACCGCTGAAGAGATCCTGGGCACAGTGGCTGGAAAAGGAAAGGAGAAAGTCGAGGATACTTCGGAAGAAGAGACTTCAATTTCCAAGATATACTTGGGCAAGAATTATCAAAGGCTGAAAAAGAAGAACTGAAAGAGTATGCTATATCTTGCGGGTACAGACCAGGTGCGTTACTCTTCGGGGGAGTCAACGAAGAAAGCTTAGGATGCCTTCGGGATCACACTGGGGCGAAGGTTGTCGGCACTCTATCGAAGAGTGTTGGCCTCCCGAAGGTTGAGGCAGACCTCAGCAGGTACCGGCGGCAGCATATCGCCGGTAGCCTATTTTATGCTAACTTTAAGGTAAAATACTTAACTTTTTATTACTTTGATATGAAGATTGTTTTCTGATTAAGCTTGTTTTTATCAGAGCTTACTGCTGAGCAAAGTCCTGAGGATGCAACAAGACCTTGAGGACAAAAAGAAC
Source organism: Zea mays (assembly GCF_902167145.1). Classification (NCBI taxonomy): domain Eukaryota; kingdom Viridiplantae; phylum Streptophyta; class Magnoliopsida; order Poales; family Poaceae; genus Zea; species Zea mays. Next base: position 81,270,296 of record NC_050100.1, on the reverse strand, counting down.
GAAATTATAATTGAGGGCCTGGAGAAGAAGATTAAAGACCATGAGGATACCCTGGAGAAAAAAAGACTTCGCACTTCAAACCATGGAAGGTTCACTGGCGGAGGCCCAGGCCGAAATTGCTAGATTGAATAGTGAACTCTCCATGGAAAAGAAAATTTTGAAGCCAAACTCGAAGCTGAAGCTGAGAAAATTTCAAATTTGCAGAAATCACTGAAAGAACTTCAAGAAAAATGCGTAGACTTCGGCAACCAGTGCCTGCAGCGGCTAAAGCAGGTTTTCAACTCGGTTGGAGCCAGCGCTGAGAAATTCAGTCCTTCGGTTGAAAACCTGCCGGAAACCTTCGAACACATTGAGGGCGAAGTTGATGCACTCGACGAAGTTATAGCTGGACACGCCGATTTCTGTGCTCTGCTAGCTTCTCGGGGCACAGCTGTTGCCTTTATGAAATCTGGCTGTACACATGGAAAAATTGTCAACAAACAAAATTTTAGCTTATCACCGGCAGATTTAATTGATATCCCCAGCCTAGCTCGGAGTATAGGAAATAGATTCATAACTCAAATTTGGGTAGAAGGCAGGCGAAAAATGGTTGGCGACGAAGCTCGAAGCCACCTTAAGCCGGTAAAAAATTTGTGCCTATTACTTTACCTTCTCCTTGAACTCTGCACTTCTCTCATACCGTTTTAATATGTACAGGATGACGATGCTGAGCAACAATGAGCCGAAGCTTGACAGGTGATCCGAAGCTCAATGATGTCAAAGCTGGAGACCTTGCTGAAAAAATTCTAGAGAAAATCTTTTAATATCGTTGTAAAAATATTTGTAATCTAAGAATCAAATACTAATTCTGTAAATTTGTGCATACCTTGTAATATATTTTTACCTTTTCATCCATGTATGAACTGCTTTGATGTGGACGAAACTAGTATTTTTTTGAGCCGAAGGCGAAAAACACCTTCCCTTCTTTTCGTACACAACGAAGCATGAAACTGCTTCTTTTTCTTTTTGCCGAAGCCTTATGTTTATAGCCGAAGCATCTGCCTGTGTTTGTATGTTATGATGATGATGATCCTATGTATGTCTAAATGAATGTTTATGAATGCAAATGTATGATGTAATATATCGTGCAAATGAATGCCCAAACACACACATCCGAAGCTTCATCCACAACCTTCATTCCCTAAGGAATGACTGAAATCTCTTTGCCGTTTATTTTTCGGCTGCACTGTTTATTTTTCGGTGTAAGTTCTGCATTCCCTAAGGAACGTCTTTTGAACTTCTTCGCCTTCTATTTCGGCGGTATTCGCGTTGACTTTTCGCGCTTCTCCTTATATTTTGGCGGTATCAGCGTTGACTTTTCGCTGTAAGCTCTGCATTCCCTTAGGAACGACTTTTGAGCAGAAAACTTACGCAGCGCTCCCTTAGGAATGGCTTTTTGTAGCTTCGTAGTGCTCTACATCCCCTTAGGGACGACTTTCGAGCTTCTCCCTGTTTTTTCCTTTTTCCCTACACTCGATGGTGCATGCTCAATTTTTACATTTACATATTTGGGGGATTTTGCTCTCATAGAGCTGAATAAGAAAAAGAGAAATTACATGCTATGGCCCCATTAAAAACCTTTCTCCCCCTTTGGAAAGGAAAAGGGTGCCATAGGAAAAATAAAAAGATTACATCAAGCTAGACATAATATCGCCGAAGCTCATCCGCATTCCAAGATCTAGGAATGTCGTTGTCGTCCATATCCTTCAATCTATAAGAACCGGGTCTTGACGAAGATACTACCAGAAAAGGTCCTTCCCACTTCAGCTGTAGCTTGTCTACTGTAACTGGGTTGGCCACTCTCCGAAGTACCAAATGCCCTGGCTTAATGTTCTTTAGCCGAACTTTTCTGTCACGCCATTTTTTTGTTTCGGCTTGATATTTATTGATATTCTCCACAGCCTGAAGCCTGATCCCTTCTATAGCATCTTTTGCCACAGAATAATTAGCTTCGTCCTCTGCCGAAGCCACTGTTCTTATTGATCCTGCCTTAGCTTCTTCTGGGGTTATTGCTTCGTCACCAAACAATAGTTTGAATGGTGTAAAACCTGTTGACCTTGATATTGTTGTGTTGTGGCTCCACACCACTTTGATCAATTCATCTGGCCACTTTCCTCTGGGCTGATTGAAGATTAACTTCATTATTCCCGTCATTATAATGCCATTAGCTCTTTCAACAAGTCCATTTGACTCCGGATGTCTGACTGATGCAAAATGAATCTTCGTGCCAATTTGTTCACAGAATTCCTTGAAAACTTCAGCATCGAACTATGTTCCGTTGTCTACAGTAATAGCCTTCGGCACTCCGAAGCGACAAACAATGTTTTGCCAGAAGAATTTCTAGACGGTGACCGAAGTTATTGTGGCTAAAGGCTTCGCCTCAATCCACTTGGAAAAATACTCTACCGCCACCACAACATATTTTAGACTTCCTTGTGCTGGTGGAAGTGGGCCTAGCAATTCGAGGCCCCACCTTTGCAATGGCCAAGTGGGCTGTATTAACTGAGTGAGAGATGAAGGTTGATTCTGGTCTCTTGCACATTTTTGACAGCCTTCACATTTTTGGACTAATTCTGCTGCATCCGAAGCTGCCTTCGGCCAGTAAAATCCTTGTCGAAAAACTTTTCCCAACAAGGGCCTAGATCCAATGTGAGATCCACACAGACCTGCATGTATCTCTTTCATTAATTCCATACCTTTAGTTCTTGATAAACACTTGAAGAGTGGTGAACAAACTCCATGTTTATACAATTCCCCTTCTATTATCACATATGGTCTTGTTCTTGCCTCCATTCTCTTGTTATAAGCTTCATCACATGAAAGACAATTGCCTTGGAGGAAAGATATTATTTCAGTTCTCCAATCTTCACTGTGTACTGGAGAAATAGTAAGCACTGCTCTTTCCATGAGCTCAACCGAAGGTGCTTTTATTGTTTCAAAAAATACTTCCGAGGGTAGGGGGAGCCCCTGAGCCGCTGATTTGGCTAGCAAATCTACATGCTCATTTTCACCTCTTGGAATATTCTTGACAGAAAAACCTTTGAAGGAAGCTTCCAACCTTCGAATTGTATCCAGATATCTTTCAAGCTTTGGATCTCGTGCCTTGCTACTTTTGTCCACGTTGCCAGCAATAACTTGAGAATCAGTCTTTAGGATGGCCCTTCTTATTCCCATTGCCCTTAGTTTCCGAAGCCCCAATAGAAGTGCTTCGTACTCAGCAATATTATTTGTGCAACTGAAATCCAGTTTGACTGCATAACATGTTTTTCTTTTGAAGGTGCCACTAGGACCGCAGCTGCTCCTGCACTGAAGGATCCCCAAGAACCATCGCAAAACACTGTCCAAGCTTCGACATCTTTGCTTGTCCTCTCTTCATGAGCCCCTGGCGTCTAATCAGCGATGAAATCTGCTAGCGCTTGGGATTGAATTGAAGATCTGTGCACGTAGTCAATAGTGAATTCATTAAGCTCTGCGGCCCACTTTCCAATCCTTCCAGTAGCTTCTCTATTCCTCATGATATCCTTCAGGGGCTGTGATGAAGGAACAATTATGTGATATGCTTGAAAATAATGCCGAAGCTTCCTGGACGCCATTAACACAGCATACAACATCTTCTCCAATTCTGTATAGTTTTTCTTTGATAAACTCAAAACTTCGAAGACAAAGTATATTGGGACTTGTTTTTTAGCTTGTCCTTCAAGCTTCTCTTGTACAAGCGTCGCACTCACTGCAGAGTGCGAAGCTGCCACATACAATAGCAATGGAGCCCCTAGCACAGGTGGAGTTAATGTTGTTAAATCAATCAGGTATTGCTTCAGCTCTTCGAAAGCTTTCTGTTGAGTTGGGCCCCATTGAAAAACTTCAGCTGACTTTAGTACTTCAAAGAATGGTAAATTTCTTTTTGCTGATCTAGATATAAATCGATTCAAAGATGCCAGTCTTCCTGTCAGTCGTTGGGCCCCCTTCTTTGTGCTTGGCGGCTCCATTTGAAGGATAGCTTCGATCTTGCTTGGGTTGGCTTCGATCCCCTTCGTTGAAACTAGACAGCCAAGGAACTTGCCCTTCTTCACTCCGAAGACACATTTTTCTGGAATTAATTTCAGGCCAGCTTGCCTAAAATTAGCGAATGTTTCCTGCAAATCAGTAATGTGGTTTTCTTGCTTCGTGCTCTTCACTATGATATCATCAACATATGTTAGTACATTTCTGCTTATCTGAGAATGAAGAACCTTGGTTGTCATCCTGCTGAAGCTTCCTCCAGCATTCTTGAGCCCCTCAGGCATCCGAAGATAACAATATGTACCACTGGGGGTTATGAAGCTGGTCTTTGGCTCATCTTCCTTCTTCATCCAGATTTGGTGGTAGCCTAAATAACAATCTAGTAGACTCATGAGCTCTGACGAAGCTGCTGCATCTACTAGAGAATATATTCTTGGTAATGGAAACTCATCCTTTGGACAAGCCTTGTTCAGATCAGTAAAATCAATGCACATTCTCCATTTACCATTGCCCTTCTTCACCATAACAGTGTTGGCTAGCCATTCTAGGTATTTTACTTCTTTGATGACACCAGCACTGAGAAGTCTTTTTACTTCGTTCCGAGCACCTTTGGCTTTATCGTCAGACATTTTCCGAAGCTTTTGCTTCCTGGATCTGAAGGATGGATCGACATTGAGTGAATGCTCAATGACGTCCCTGTTGACACCACAGAGATCGTTGGCTAACCATGCAAAAACATCTTTGTTGTTAAATAAAAACCTTATCAAGGTTTTCTCCTGCTCTTCAGATAATTGGGACCCCAGCAATACCTTCTGCTCTGCTATGTCTTCACATAGAAGCATGGGCTTCGGTTGATCAGCCGAAGCAGCCTTCTCTCTTCTGTACTTATACTGTTCACAAGCTTCGGCTCCATCTATATTGTGGATTGCTTTTGAGTCTGTCCAATTTCCTTCAACCTTTCTGGCAGCTTCCTGACTTCCATGAATAGCAATAGGCCCTTGATCCAAAGGTATCTTGATGCATAGATATACTGGATGAAGAATTGCTTCGAATGCATTGAGTGTTCCACGACCAATGATTGCATTGTAGGGGTATTCCATGTCAACAATATCAAACACAACTTGTTCAGTTCTTGTATTGTGGACAAATCCGAAGGTCACTCGCATTGTGATCTTGCCAAGTGCTACAATCTGCCTTCCTCCGAAACCACAAAGAGGGTGTGTAGCATCATGGTTTTTATCCTCTGGCTCTTGCATCTGTCTGAAGGCCTTAGCAAATATGATATCCGCTGCACTGCCTGTATCAACCAGAATATTGTGGACTAGAAATCCCTTGATGACACAAGATATGACCATAGCATCATTGTGAGGGTAATCCTTGAGCTGAAGGTCCTCTTGGGAGAAGGTAATTGGGATGTGGGACCATTTTGACTTGATGAAGGGTCCCTGCACCCCAACATGTTGTACCCTTCTCTGGGCCTCCTTCTTCTGCTTCTTATTGGCCGGCTCTGAGCATGAACTGCCTGTTATCGGGAGCACCAGCTTCGTAGCTGAAGCAGCTTCAGCTTGATTGTTGAACGAAGCCATCAGCTCAAAAAGTGGAAGTGAGTTCACCGGAGGTGGGCGCCAATGTTGGGGACTTGTTCTCAAATGCTAAGAGTCAAGAACAAGGCAACACAGAATATTAAATGTTAATGTCCTTCGTCCTTCGAAGCATTATTCCCCTTAGGACATAACGATCTTCGGACGAAGGTCATGAAGGTCATACCTTCGTGATCAAAGTTATAAGATAATGAAAGATGAAATATATGAAACATGAAACATGAAAGATAATATAAGCAAGCACATAATATCATCCATATATTTCATCATACGAATTTGAATATTAAAATACAATATTTAACTACATTTATACCTTCGGTTTGACAGAAGGCAAGAATCCAAGTATTGCGTGCGAGCGATTACAAGATAGCGTGAATAGTACGGGGGTACTGTTCACCTATTTATAGGCACGGGACGCAGCCCGTGAGATATTACATTCATGCCCTTTACAAAAGATTATGATTATGACACAGACTCTCATGTATCAATCGGTCATTTCATCTTTAAGTCGGTGCAATTCTTCGTCTTGAGATATGCCACTATGCCGAAGCTTTATGGATGATAGCTTCGGCACTGCTTTTGAAAGGATCTGCCGAAGGTGTCTCTTCTTACAGGATCTTCGGCGACGAAGCATACCCCCAACATGTATGTCAAGCAGGGAAGCAGGTTGGAGTTCATCATCCACACAAGAACATCATGACGACCAATAGGCCGCTTGAGCTACTCCACATGGATCTATTCGTCCCGATTGCTTACATAAGCATCGACGGGAGTAAATATTGTCTTGTAATTGTGGATGAATATTCTTGCTTCACTTGGGTGTTCTTTTTGCAGGAAAAATCACAAACCCAAGAAACCTTAAAGAAATTCTTGTGTCACACCCGGGTTTTAGGGGTCCAAAACCCGGGCACGAACTTCACCAAGTGTGCTAGTATCAAGTCTCACACATATGATGACTCATGTTACAGAAACGAATGTCACATCATTAATATATATAACGGAGTTCTGTACAAAGTAGTTAAATAATTACATCATACGAAGACAACGATCCAGCAACACAAAGTTGACTGGGAGATGACGGCCTAAACCACTCACGAACTCATCACTGCATCCTTCATGCGCCTCATCCTGTGGTACCTGTTCTTGACTTGGGGGATGTGAGTGCAACAAGGGTGAGCTCACATACGTTCATCGCTCAACAAGTTGTGGGGAATAATTTGCATGAACTCACCAAAGGTGGGAGCTCATGTGAAGTGTAAGGCTTACCAAAGGAGATGGTTAAATTTGAGCATTGCTTTTAGAGTTGGTCAAAAATTTATTAGCAGTTACTAAGTAAAAGTAGATACCAACCCAAATAAATAAGAGATCAAGATTAATAATAACACCCACAATGCAATACATATGACAAATTAAGTTTAGTTCCATAAATTACTCATGTGAGGGTCCGAGCTGCTCATGACCATGAGCACGACTGATATACCAGTTTTACACTCTACAGAGGTTGCACATCTTTACTCATAAGTCATGTTACCCATTTGCCAAGGGATCACGACTTCTCATTCATCTCTACCGAGGAGACGAGGCAGGGTACCACTATGAGGCCTTTACAAAGTTCTACTAGCTTCTGAAAACCCGCTACGGTTTCTGAGAAGGGCAATATAGGAATCCCACGCCCGAAAAGACATCACAGCATAATCGACCCGAGAACCTCCCTATATGTAGCTCCTCTACCGCCCTTGCCCCTTTCAGGTAAGGTAGTCTTCCACTAGCTTTCCTAATTAGTCAGCAATGGTGTCCCATACCACCCTTGTGGTAGCACTGTTTTCCCGGGTGGTCGCTCTATGTTCCAATTAACACAATGATCTTCTCATGAACAATAATTAAAACAACAGTATAACTAGAACATGATCATAATATAACATTAATTTCCCAAAACTAGGTGGAGCAATAGCAAAACTACCCAATAGTGCTTCTGTTTGCAAGGTAAGGGATAAACAATGCTAGGGAAACCTATTGGGTCCCATAAAATTAACCTGAGCATGTCACATTGATTAACAGGAACATTATTAGGTAAAAAAAGTGATCAAGGACACAACTTGCCTGGGACTCGAGATTCTAGGTACCAAGTTAGTCTTCAGATTCCCGTGACATCACCGCTACTCGTAGCAAAACATACAAATAAACAAAGAGTACATAAAAATAACAATACAACAATCATGAGAACAAATGGCGTAAGAATCTTCTATGTGATGCTACGAGATTGTAGGTTCGAGAAGTATTAAAATCAGGGTTATGGTTCAAAAGATATAGTTTTCTAAAGTTTAAGGTGTTTAAACACTAACACTATATTATATGTTGATTAATAAAAATCAAGTGAGAAAAGATATTAAAGAAATAACTAATTTAAGTTATATCTTAATTGGAAATCATATTTTAGTCAGATTATAATTATTGACGGATTAACTTTGATTAGAAGGATTAATCTATTAGACATAGGTTAAATGCATATTTATTTTTACAAACATATTATCTGATAAAATATCGTTACAAAAGCTTATGCAATATTATTACAAAGTTAATGCAACTAGAACAGACTAAATCGGAGTTAAAATGAACAAAATATGAATTAAACAAGTTTTAGGGATATTTTAAGTATAAATTTTATATTAAGATTACTTCTAGGGGCGTTTCTTCAAATTTCTAGGGACTGGTTTGCAATTTCGAAACCTAACCCGAGGGTCCCATTACTGAGCACAGGACAACATGTTAGTTTGTGAAAAGCATAGGGTCTCATATGTCAAAGTGCATGGCGAAGGGGTATTGGATGATTCTGGTCGTCCAGATCAGATCCCACGACCAGGTTAGAATTGCCCTTAATGCGAATCGGTATTCAAAGGTAGCCATCGGATCGAGATCCGTCGCCTAGTGTTTTAAATAACCGAGACCCAGTTTTGACCGTCCATCACCCAATCACCGGCTTTGATTACACAGACGAGGGACGCGCTTCTGATTTAATTGTGACCGCCCAACAAGCAATCAACGGACCAGATTTAAAGTGCCCGGAGCTAACCTCGATCACGTGCTTTTCGATCAACGGTTCTGATCGACTTCGGCTGGACACCTATGACAAGCTAATCCCTGCCGTTCACCACGATCCAACGGTGGATCCATGTCCCTCCGTGATCGGATTTAACGGTCAGATCTCCCTCTCCCTCACACACACACCCCCAGCCGAAAGCAGGAAGAGACGCCAGCGCCGCAACGGCGCCATGGCTAGAACGGCAGCCCGCCCGCCCGGGAACTCAATTTCCTAATAAAAATAATGTTATACCGAATTGGGGACATGGGGAAGCTGCGGAAAAGGCTCTCACCGGAATTCACAGGGAAATTCTTGACGGCCACGGCGCGCTGGGGATTGTCGATGAAGTTAAGCAACAACGAGCAATTCTCGCGACTCCAGCGATCCCCGGTGTCGGCAACTCCTTTGCCCAAGTACTAGGGTCCCTAGTGATCCCGCTGGTGCCATCCGTCAAGGACATACGGCCCAGGGAGCAGATCGCAATGACGGCGGGCTGTCCCCTGTCCTTTCTATTTCTCAGACATGGTGACGCACAATTGGGCACAGGGGTCACGGCTCGACCCATATATGCGTCGAGGGAGGGCGAGTCCGAGCCGAGAAGGTCGGTTGCGAGATCCATGAGTTGTTGCAACAGAACCCCGAGGAAGCGGGGAGGCAGCTATGGTGTGGCGCGTGCGAGATTATGAAGAGAAGAAGGGACTGACCACAGGGGCCCACAAATAAGTGAACTAGGGAGTTAACTGACATACCGGCCCTGCGGATAGTGACCGAGCGCACGCGGTGGGAGGGAGTTGCAGAAGTGGGCTGCGCAGTGGGAAACCGGGATCGAGCCGCGGAGATTAGTGGGCCTGCGTGGGGGACTAGGGTCCACATATGAAGGGGGGAGTGGACCCATGCGGGTATATCAGCCCAGGAGGCCTAGATAAGGTTCTTTTCTATTTTTATTTATTTTCTGTTTTATTTTCTATTCTCCTTTTAATTTCAAGTTCAAACTCATAATTCAAATGGGAATTTGAAGTTTCAGTTTTAAGATGCAACAATCAAAATATCCAGTATGAGGTACATGTCATGTTTATTTTATATGTTTAGGCAAATCCTTAATTTATGGAACACACATTATTAGGAAATACTATTTTGGATGTATGATTAAATTAAAGGTTCGTCCAAACCTCAATATTCATTGCTTACTTAATTTAGGAGATATAAAATCTCCACCATGATTTATTTAACTTTTTCTAAGTTTTGAATAGCAAGTTATTATTAAATCATTTAGAGAGATATACTTTATAAAGGAAGGAAATCATTATTAGAAGACATTTTAATTCAATTCATTTGGAGAAACCTTTATAAATCACAAAATAGAATTTTGGGTGTTACAAATTCTACCGCCTTAAAAATAATCTCGTCCTCAAGATTTGTACGAAAGGGGATGCAACTTGTTTGGTTTGTAGTCTATGTTTCAGTTTCTAATTGGTTTTAATACCAAAAGATATTTTTTAGTCTATATCATAAATTATCAGGTGATTAGGACAGCATGGGTATATATAGGAATAGCCACTTTATTATGTAGGATAAAAGATGTCTTTAAAGCATAGATAGGTTTGGGTAAGAAAGAATAGGGTAAGGAAAGACTCCATCCAAGATTGTGGATCTAGCTCCCTTTGGGGGTCTGGCTTGACTCCTATTCTTCCTTAACGAGGTTGATATTTTCCTTCTCGAGCTTTGGTGTCTTCATCCGGGTTAGGGACTAGAGGTTAAGATAGATTTGTAAGTAACACTTTAGTGGATAGAGCAGCTAGTTTAGTAGGTGGCTATGAGTTAAATGAGATTAGTGAGATTCTGGTTTGGTTGTTTGCTTCTAGATTGGTTGGATAGGTTATGTAACCTATTATGTTGCTCAAGTTGTTGTTCATGGTCGAGTTGGTCTAAGGCACTAGTTTAGGTTTAAGTGCATTAGGGGAGAACAAGGTTCATAGGAGTAGGATCCAGTTTATTTCACTAGTGTGAACTTGTTAAGTGACTCACATTAGATTGGATAAGATCTAGATTAGTTTGGCATGACTAGATTAGACCAAATAGGATCTAATTAATTTGTACTAGATAATGGTTGTTTCACTAGGAGAGAATAAGCAAAGTGGTTAGGATAAGATAAGATAGAATCTATAAAGCTAGATAAATTCTAACGGGGGATAATCTAAGTTAACTTAGTTATCTTATATAAAATGGACGTGAAAAGTGCCTTCCTCAATGGTCTTATCAAGGAAGAGATGTATGTTGAGCAACCTCCCGACTTTGAAGACAATGAGTATCCTACACATGTTTATAAGCTCTCAAAGGCGCTTTATGGGCTCAAACAAGCCCCAAGAGCATGGTATGAATGCCTAAGAGACTTTCTTATCACTAATGGTTTTAAAATCAGAAAAACTGACCCTACTCTCTTCACTAAAACAATTGACAAAGACTTGTTTATTGTTGACATGGATTTTGGCCTCATCAAAATATATGCTATGTGGGCTAAATAACTTTGATTCATGTGACCACTAAATTTTGATTCATATGAAATAAGCAAATGTTCTATAAATAATATATGAATATTTAAAGTAGCCATGGCTTCTAATCTCCTTGTGCTCTAAAAGTTTAGCACTTCAAAATATTGAAATATGTATGGAATAAAAAATATACCAATGTAAATATATGGCCAATAAACATTCCCCATAGAATATGACATATATAGCGCCGGCTAAATACAAATTTATTTAGCTAGATAAACAAATGGCGGGAAATATGACATGCAAATGACCGTTCGTCGTAAGTGTAAATAGAGCCAATAAAAATTTCAACTTACTTTTATATACATATATAGTTAAATACTGCAAAGTAGTCTTCTCTAAAATAATAATAACAATAATATATAATATATTAAAATAAATAAAATGAAAGAAAAAAAAGAGAAAGAGAAAAAGAAAAAGAAAGAAGAGGAAATAAGATACGTGCGGCCAAAGAAAACAGAAATAAAACAAAAATACATAAAAAAGAAACAAAAAAGAAACGAAAAGAAAGAAGAAGCAAATTAGAGCACGGTTCAGTTGGCTCACAGTCAACGCACGTCAGGCGGCTTGCACCCATTTTCACGCGTATGATCCGTCATGTCTCATGTACGTGAATGAGCAGTTGTCATTTTGCACAATCCTCCACCCCGCATGCACACCAGATAAAATTTAAATTTATATATTTCCTTCTTCCGCTCGAGTCACGAAGACACGACCACGATTTGACTGCACGTCTCCGCGCACGCCGCACGCCAACTGCACTGCACGGCCACGATGTCTGCAGCGCGTCTGCGCCTATAAATAAGAGGTCACCGTCAGGCTACAGGGGGTAGACAAAAAAAGGACCACCAGGCTGCTGAGATCAGGAATCGACGTCAGGCTGATAGACTAGTCTGCTGCTCACATCGTTTCCGCTCAGGCTGCTGCGTTCTCCCGCTACAAAAAAAAGGGCACCGTCACATCGCGAGAAGAGCTCCATCAACCTGCTGTAGCGTTTCATCAACAACAAATTCTTCAGCAATCACCTCTCTCTAAGGCATACCTTAGAGAGAAACTGGTTCCAAAGACCTCAAGAGCATACCCTTGAGGAAGATCACGTCACCGGATTATACACAATCGCAAGGGCATACCCTTGAGAGAGATCATACTGCAAGGGCATATACGCCGTTGTGGCCTAACGGAAAGGTCTACTGCAAGGTAAGAAAAGCCCCTTATATCGCTGCACTGTTCCTTGTCTTCTTTACCGTCGAGTTTGATAACCTCCACGCGCATACACGACCTCATATATTGGAAGAGTTATGTTCTTCCATTCATGTTGTTGAAGTCGGCATCATGATAAATACAATTGTAATCCGCGCATATGTATAAAACGATGAGTTAAACGGTGGAAGTTGAAATTCTGTGTCATGGGGTGTCAAATAAAAAAAATCAAGTTTCTCTGATTTGATACGGAAGCAGGCCATCGTCGCCCATTTCCCTGCGAGAAAATAAAAAATGTTGTTTGGCACCATACATACATACACCCAAATTAAATTATTCTGGTCGGCATATATATGCAATAGCTCAAAATGCATGCATGCCCAAACTATTAAATTAAGATCGTATTCTGAATTATTAATACTTAACGTCACATTATGGTCTAAATGAACAAATTGAGCAAATAACTTGATTACAAATGAAAGGGCAAACTCTACCCAAAAGTTGTGACGGGCAGGCTATATGAAATCTACACACACTAGTTATACATGGCAATATGACTATAAAAAGTTAACTGGTGCCACAGAATGCTCATCAAACAGAGGCTGCACATATGCATCATTATTGTCGTCCAAATATTTATGGCATAAAGATAAAAAAATAGACAAACCCCTCGTTTATGCATAGGCTATTCCTAAATTCCAAAGTGTATTATAAGCATATAAAACAGTTGTGCTAATAGTAAAAATGAATATAAAAGAAACTATCACACAGACTATATTCCTACATGATAGTTGTGCTGGTAGTAAAATTGAATATATAAAAGGAACAAACCTCTGTTAGGGTTATGCATTAGGAAATAAATCCTCCTACCAGAATACTAGTCATGAAAATCCCCATGCGTGAATAGTATATTTTAATGAGCTAAATTATATGTCAAATGAAAATAGATATTCCATATGTTGAAAGTAAAGATTCTATATATGTTCATGCTGCAAATGTGCAATTAAATGTATAAACTATCTACTTAAAATATGTTACAATGCACACATAAATATGTTAGTGGTAAAATAAATTAAAAGTAATCAGTGTATAATCCAAAAATATTCACGGATTTCATACATAACTGAACACTATATTGTGTTCAAATTGAAATAAATATGACATCACTGCAGAAGCGTCGACCAACATGGAGTCAAAGCTGAAGACCTATCTTCTTTTATTATCACTACAAGAAACTGGTTAAAGAACGTGGGTGACAAACCGTCGAACTTAATGTAATAAGCCGTCGAACTTACCGTAAGAACGTGGGTGTACCGACGAATATAGCCGATGGCGATTTTTGGACGAACTTAGAGAAGTAAGTTCGACGGCTCCCACGTTCTTAACTTTAAAAACGTGGGTACCGTCGACCTTAACATTAAGAACATGGGTACCGTCGAACTTAACATTAAGAACGTGTGTTTTTATGTTCAACGGAGACCATCGAATTTAGAGAAGTAAGTTCGATGGTACCCACGTTCTTACTGTTAAGTTCGATGGGGACGCGTGGCCGTCGAACTTATGTGGTCTACGTGGGTCTGCGTGGGCTGCACATTAAGTTCGACGGTACCCACGTTCTTAACATTAAGAACGTGGGTACCCACGTTCTTAACCCTTTTCCAGAAAAAAGAGAAAAATTACAGAAATGAAAAAATAGACAAACATAAAATCACATGCAACACAGAATATCACATACAATACAAATTTCAAACACATGGATATATATTCATATCACAAATTCACACAAGTCCAAATACATAAGTTCACAAATTCACATAAGTTCAAATACATAATTTCACAAATTCACATAAATTCACATCCATAGTTCACATTTTTAGTTCACAAGTTCAAACACACAAGTTCAAACATTAGCTCCATCGCTCTCGATCAGGACATCGGATTGTTGTTCGTAGCTCCACCACTATAATTGAGACATCTGTCCGCAAAGTCATCGTGAGGGGAGGAGTCACTTGATGAGAGTTAGAATCCTACAAAATAAACCAAAATGGTTCACGAAGGTGATAACTCCTGCAGTTCTGATAACAACAAATTTATAGTTGTGTAGTGTCAATGAATATCCATTCTCATCGTTATATGCAATATGAAGCACATCATAAACTTGAAAACAAAAAGATCTTTTCAACGAAAAACACAGTAAATCAGGGAAGGGAGGGGTATGCTTCATTAAGACATAACCTACAAAGCACAATGCATTACAAATCCCTCAGAATAGCTAGATAGAACTGTACATATATTTACAAATTCTATCTGTTCGTACATGAGCTACATTCAAGGCAAAGAATTTGAAAACTAAACAAGATCAACATGCTTTTTTATTTGCAAGAGAAAAAGATACTAGAAGTCAAGCAAAATTAAAAACTCAATCCTAAGAAGCATGTTGATTGTATTCCCTTTGATGAATTCCAATATTAGTACATATTTTATCTTGACCACTTCAATAACTATTGACAGCAGCACCAAATAAAATCCATTCTACTTCTGATCCAGGAGGAGCAGAGAGAATCTTACCTACAATCCGGACCAAGATTCGTCACCATAAGATTAGTTGTGGGGCGCTTGCCATGGCCTCCATAACTACCACGAGGACTTGGGCTGCAAGTTCTTCTCTTGTGACCTCTTGGCGGCGATGGACTGTCATCATCACTTCTTCCCATGTTGTTCTAAGAAGGCAAGAGAAATCAGTAAGATTCTTCAGAAATGGCACAATAGTAATTCCGTTCATCTAAATCATGCGCTTATATGTTAGACCGTCTTCAAAAGAAAGATCATCAAAATCACAATTAGTAATCAAAATCATGCACGTACTTATATATGCACTTAGTTGTCTACTCAAACAGACACCAACTCTTCTTTTAATTATTGTAAGTAGGCTACACTAAAAGAGAATTGGGCAACAGGCAAAATAGAAGACATATTTTTGTTATAAACCGGTTGCTTCTTTATCTATTTATGTATATGCAAGGAATCCATCTCCGACCTATATCTTAGAATCGTCTTACCAATAGAATAAATTTTAGAAATGGTGATTAAAACACACACAACATCCATCATGATCTTATCCAGTATTGCAATCCATGAACAAAGCAAGAAACAACTAGCTGTAGAACTATATGAACAAATAGAACTAATACTATCCTTTAAGAGTTTTGCAATTTGCATGTCTTGTTTGAGCAGATAATCATCACAGCCAAGAAAGCAAAGTTTTCCCATCTTTTCTTCTCACAGTTCTACCAACACGAATGTACCACCGTCTATCCCAACCTGGGGCAGGATAACAGTTTCAACACGTACACTGTATTTTCCTGTACCCGAAAATCTGCAGGTGAAAGCACACCAGATTAGCAAAGCTCATTTGTCTCTATATGAAAATACAATATTTTCCTGTGTTGCCTCTATAGGGATGTACGGTGTTAGCTAGTGAGTTAGTTTTGTTTAGCATTTAGCACTATAATAGAAAAAAAACTCGTTAGCACTAGGATCTCTTTCTGGATATTCCTAGTTTAACATATAGTCCCATTTCTGTAAGCAACAAATGTTTGTGCCATTGGCTTGGCCCACATTGTGAACTCCATTTTCTTCCTAAGGAAACCATACATAGTTCTACTACGAATTACCGGAAAAAATCTCCTAGGTGTTCTTGGAAGGTTGGAAGGGAAATAACACAATTAAAATTGTGATATGAACTTCTGTTTTTGTCATTTTGCCACAGAAAATATGATATACAAAACAAGGTAGCACTGCGGCAGTACTGCAATACCAAGTTACCAACTTATCACAGTTATCAGAACTGAGGCATATTACCTATCCACGAGGAGCAGAAAGCATATTTGCCAATGTATGCTGGGGTTGGTATGCAGCCATTGCAATCTCTGTATCTCTAGTTCCTTCCATGGATCTCTGGTTGATGTTAGCGGATCCAATTATCACATATTCATCATCCACAATCATGCCTTTCGAGTGCACATACACCATGAATCTCCTATTATTCCGAGCTTGGTCCTGATTGGATATCCAAGCTGCAGCATAATTGTATTTTTCTGGGGAAATCAGTACCTCCTTCAGTTTTGGGCATTTCTAAAGTGTACCGGAATCAGCAGCAGAAAACAGAACAATAGTATGCAGTCTAACCTGTGGGTTACTGGTTGAGAATGGTCCACTAGATGTGCAAGTAGTGTCCTCGGCTTCACGGTTACCAAGGCAGAAGAAATTCAGGTAATCCTGTGGCTCATATGTACCATCTAGTCCTACTTCTTTCATGGCCTTATAGATTATCTCATACATAATTTGCATTGTCATTTTCTACATTGTAAAAGGAAAGAAAAACGAGTTACATGAGATAAGTTACTATGCTGTTTCAAAAAGAGTATATGGAAAATGGCAATTTTGCAAAGCCCACTGTTGGCAACCGCAAACTTCCAATTTTCTCGCCACAGAGGGTGGCACACGACTAAAGGTTTATGGAAGAGATAATACACTGATCCTAAACAAGGTGAAAAAATCCTAATACAAGCCAAATTCTAACATAGACAAAAAATGGGTTCTAAGACCTAACCTGCCAATAAAGAATCTTTGCGTAAGAGTACCAGTAGGATTGCCCTCAGGCCACATTGGAACTACTATATAAGCTGAAAATCTCTCATTCGAATAAATCTTGTTTGCAATTTTCAGTGCTATCTCAGTGGGTATCAGATTATTAGCACCTGCAATGTACTGTACTTCACAGTCCTGAATTTTGGAAACTTCAGATGATCATAAGGGAGAAGTAGATTTTTATGCTCACCAACATCTCTATGTGAATCCCAGTTAAATGAAGAGCCAAGGAAGTACTGGTTCTCAATATAGATGAAATGTTGAGCACCTCGGATGGCATTCACATATGTTGTATGCACGCTCATATCAATCAGTACATTTTCCCACAAACAAGATTCTGTTAATCAAAGCAAAAGTTTGTATTAAGCACAAACAATGAAGCACTGCATATGTGGTCAACATAGGTATAGTCTAGTACATTTACCTTACTAGTGGCCTCCCGTGGATCTTTTGGAAAACCCTTGACAGAATTCGAATCAATTGATCGGAAAATCTGCTTTCAAGGTGAAATTTGCTCAGGGCTCGACCATGAATGTCAGAATTATTTATTTTGCAGTGATTTATGGAGCCCTTTGGTAGACTTACCTGCATGTCCCATCTCTCTGGATCATCGTCATTTGAATAGATTTCGTCGTCAATAGAAATAATATCAGGTATCTTGTTGATCCACAGCAGCGAATCATTATGCGACCTCGACAATTTTGACAGTTTCTTAGCGGCACTGCGCTTTGATGCCTTTAACCAGCGCTCCTCAAAGTTTTTCAGGACATCGTATGCTTCTGGACCGTCGATCTTGGAATGCAAGTCATGCCATGGCTCTCTTGGGCCGCGAGCATCTTCAACCTGAGAGTAAATTATCGGCACATGAGGATCTAACAAAATCGCGACAAGATTCCTGTCTCCTAATAAAGGAAAAACAAAATGGAACAAAGTTCCAGAACAACAAGGATGGAATTCTTTTGTGGCCATTGCATAAGGTTCTTAGTAAATTCAGTTTGATACGGTAAATGTGGAAAACTACGCTCACCGCAAAATTTGGGTGTAGTAGTCTTCCTTGTGAAATGTCTGAAGAGTTCGAAATAGAGTGTGCTTTGGTGTATCATATCGGCTTCCACATAGATCATGTCCTCCCACGAAAGCAACGATCTTCCTTCTATGATTCCCAGCATCAGCATCCAAGATCATTGTCTTCTGGTGATGAGTAAAGATAGTGCCTGTTTCCTAGAAACAATGGTTATTACAATCAGTGCATATTCCAGATGGCAGTGTGCTTATGTGGTTGTACCGACGTTCCTAATAAAAAACTCACCATTCAGGAAACTTGCTATCAGCCCGTGCTTCAACACGAAGCCACCACAATATGACCTTCTTCCCACAGTTGCCCAGTGGCTCAACAGAGGACGGATCATTCAACTGAGTAAGTGGGTTCTCAATCTCCTCGCCATTCTCGCCCACAGCATCAAGATCCTTCACCCAGTCAGGCTTGCCGTCAGCCTCCTTCCACAGCATCCTCGAGTTCAACACAAAACTAGCCCACTAGAAATCCCTGGGCAGAATAGGGGCTGCTTCACCAACAACTGTGGCCGTCTTCCTAGAGAAGGGCAATGAGTTGAACGTGTGCCATCCAATCAGATGCCCTGAGGACTTGCAAGCAGGGCCATGGACTGGAAGAGGCATATTCTGCTTGTCCTCCTCGCTGAGCAGCAGTTGGTCTGCCTTGCCAGTATGCGCAAGGATTCCGACGGAGTGAGTGGAGGAGGCCGGTGAGGTGGAGCGCCTGGAACGCGCGTGAGTAGGTCGGGGTGACGGCGAGCACCTGCCCCGGCTCCTTGACGCCGTACCAGCGGCGCTGTTCCTCCTGCACACGCTCCATGATCCGTTGCGCCCGCATCACCTCGATGGGGTCCGGGTGTGGCCACGGCCGGATCCGAATCCCGTGCCTCCCCACCACGACGTGATTTTGTGGGTTCCTGGACGCCGCCCCCTTGTCGGCCGCATCACCTGCCTTAACGGTGGGGCAGCGGGGCGGTGGCGGGGCCACAGGGTGGCGAGGGCGGGCCGCGCTGGGTGGCGGCGCGCCAGCCGGCGCGCAGTGGGGTGGGCGCGGGGTGGCGGCGGGCGCGCGGCTGGCAGCTAGCCACGGGCGCGTGCGGTAGACAGAGGGAAAGAAGAGAGACGCGCGGGGTGAGAGATTTAGGTTTTTGGGTTAAGTTCGACGGTATCTACGTAGCCCACGAATTTAAGTTAAGAATGTAGGTACCCACGTTCCTAATACGATAAGTTCGACGGTTTTACCACGAGCCCACGAATTTAATTTAAGAACGTGGGTACCCATGTTCTTAACTTAACCCACGAACATAACTCAATTAAGAACGTCGGTACCCACGTTCTTAAATTAACTCATGAACATTTATTAGTTTCTTGTAGTGTATATATAGTCATGTAATAGGAATCCATATGTTGTACTTTTTTATTTTTATGTTGGAACTCTTAATCAGGGGTTTTCTCTACGGAGATGTAATTAACATAATTTTTATGTAAATATAAGAATTATGGAAGTATGGACCTGCAATACCTGTATTATTTACTCTATTATATCTAAATTAAAACTTGTCTCTGTTGACGTGGAGATGGCGCTTTTTGCCGTCCGTTTTCCTGACATCAGATTCTGGCACGCCCAGTGGGACCTACTTTTCCCCTCATCTTCGAGTTCCAATATGATCACATAAAATAGCTTCGATATGCTATTATTTTTCAAATATGTGGATAAAAAAATTCCCCACATATATTTCAAAATGAAACTTATATATGGTCTTCTAAATGAAGGTATGGCTGGACGCGTTCAAGACTTCATCACGCTCCGCATCGGTTCGCTTTGGCTGGATGTGCCACTGGGACCTCTCCATGCTAGCGATAGTGCTGGCTCCCTGCGTACCACAGCTGCATCACCAGCCATGATTGGGCTTGAGCAGGAGGTCAACTCCAAACCTCATGATGGTTTCATTCCAGTTGTGTCTAAAGCTGCAAAGCGAAGGGCAAGGAGGATGGCTGCGAGGTCAAGAGCATCAGCCTCCCAAGAACACCCTAACAAGGTGCACAAGGTTGCGTCCTCCAGCTCAGGTCCTCCTGGTTTCTCCAAGCCGAAGGCCAATAAATCTGTTGACCACAAGGTAGAAGCAAAGTTTCGTCAAACTACCCTTGGGGAGTGGCCTATCTGCATCAAGCAAGCACCTCCAACCAAGTTTGTACAGTCAAGGGCTTCCTCTACATCAACTCCAAAAGAGACAACTCCTACTTTGACACCTCCCAATATGCTGGGGGTGTGGTCATCAAAACTTGTTCCAAGCATACTTGGGGCACCACCAACCAAAACAGTGACAACAACAAATCCAATTAGTCCAAATGAAGAGGTGGTATTGGTAGATCAACATCAACATCCACAACCCTGTAATAAGGGAAAGGCCGCCATGGTGGAAAAGGAGGTTCTTCAACCGTCCATGGACAAAGGGAAAGAAGTGGTGATGGAATATAATACATCATCCTCTAAAAATGAGTCACATACTAGACCTCAGCTACGAGTTGAGGCTCCTGAGTTCATCCCATCTCCGGTCTATAATCCCGGTTTGGTTGAACATGGACGTGTGCTTAGGTGGCAAGGAATTGGTCTCACCAATGATGACATCAGGAAAGGTCATGTCGACCCAACTGCAACCCTTTCTGATCCCATATCATCAGAAATTATGGTTTCAAAACCTTCTGTGCAAGGTTCCATATCACCAAAAAGGCACCGCCGCCACCGTCGAAATAATCGTCGTACGTGAGCTAACCTCATTGTGGTCGACAGTGCTGTGTTGACAAATGCACATCGTTCATTCATTGTGGATATGATTTTAACTCAACACCAAGAAAGTTGTCGTATAATTCAAGATGCGGCAAGACGAGCCATGCAGGCTTCCTTGGAAAGAACCATATGTCAAGATTTGAATAAGTTACTCCCGGGGGTATCAATGTCTGGAGATGATATTAATGGTGAGATCATGCGGCGTGCTGAAGCATTTGCACAATGGCCAGAGTATCAAGAGTGGGTAAAGAGAAACCCACAACGCAAGAAGTATGTCAAACAAGCTGTTAATGTGCGCGCTAGTCGTGCTGCCAACAAACGAAGAGAGTTGGCACTTCCAGCTGACTCTGGCTAGTAGGGTGGGACGTACTAGTAACTTGACATCCAACCATGCTCGCCCTATTCAAGAAAGGTTGGTTGGACGGTCGAGAAGATCAACATCATCATGCGCTCCCTTCTCAACTCAAAAGAGAACCTCTTCTAATCCATTCGAAGTCCTTTCTGCCATGCCGGTAGGGATCACTGAAAAGTATAGCGATGCTAGTCAGTCTTCCTCTGCTTCAACTCATTTCAAAAGAAAGAAGCCTCGTAAGCAAATTCCTTCTGGTCATCGCCCGATAACTCGGAGTTTGTCAGGCTGTCGTTCAGATGATTCAAATGCCATAAGCAACGATGACTTGTGTTCCCCGCTAAATAATCAGGATGGGCCAAGCCGTGTGGAGCAAGTCCTTGCAGCAAATGATGGCCACTCAGTTGAGCAGCAAATGGCCCAACTTATGGCTACTCTTCAACAAAAGGAAGATGAATTGGTTGCTCTTCGTGAACAAATGGCTCGTGAACAAGTGGCTAACCACAGCCATAATAATGACAGGGATGCCTCTACCAGCCATAACCAACAACATTCTGAACCTGCACTCACTCTTGAGGCGATACAAAGAATGATTTCTGAGGGTGTGAGAGCACAATACATGCAAACATATTATTCCATGCGTCCAGGGTATGTGAAACCATATCCACCAGAAGTTGACATGGTACCCTTCCCAAACAACTATCGCCAACCACAGTTCAGTAAGTTCAATGGAACTGGATCTCCACATGAACATGTGGCTCATTTCTTAGCTGCTTGCCAAGACACCTCCCATAATGGTGCTCTCCTCCTTCGGCAATTCGTACAAACATTGTCAGGACCTGCTTTCACATGGTATAGTAAGTTAGCACCGGGCTCCATTAGAACATGGGAACAAATGCAAGATGCTTTCCTTGAGCGTTTCTATAGCACGCAAAGGACAGTAGGGATCACTAAGTTGACCCAGACTCTACAAAGGGCCAATGAAAGGGCAGCTGATTTTATCAATAGATGGAGGAACTTAAGCCTTCATTGTCCTCAGCCCATTACTGAACCAGAAGCGGTACGAATGTGCATGAACAACTTGAGCCCTGACATGGCCATATATTTGCAAGGGGTGCGTCCAATCACCTTCGAAGAGTTGGCATCAAAGGCAACAGATATAGAGAACTACATGCAACATATCTCTAGGCAGGCAGACCATACAATAAGCCTGTGATGGAAAGAAATGGACCACGAGATAAATTTCCTAGTAAACCAAAATAGATGCAGGCCATGGAGGCCACATTAGTCCCTAAAAAATTGCAAACTGGGGGCGCCATTGAAAGAAATCAACATAGAGGTGATGCATCAGCTCCTAGAAGGCCAACTTTGAGTGAGCGACAAAATCAAACATATTCCTTCCCTGTGGAAGAAGTAGATGATCTTTTTATAGGCTTAAGAGAGTTAGGCCTCATAGAACTCCCTAAGCCCAAAAGGCCAGAAGAGGCCTCTAAGTTCAAGGATCCAAATTTTTGCCACTATCATCGTATCTTGGGTCATACCCTTAAAGATTGCTTTGTGGTGAAAAACATCATACATAAGTTGATAGATGAAGGCACCATAAATGCTGACCTCCTCAAAAGTATGAAGAAAGGAAAGAAGGTGGCTACATCAAATGTCGCCACTTTTCGGAATGATTTGGTGAGTCATGCAACTTTAAATATGTCACCAAACTATGATCAATACATGTATGATCAATTAATGATGATACCAAACCCTGAGAATGTGAATGTGACTATGCCAGGATATCCAAAACAGCAAGTTGAGTCCAAGCATGAAAGCAAGGCTCTCCGCCGGTGGATCCACACCCCAAGAGGTGGAACCTCCACGTCACAAAGATCAAGAAAGCGTCGACAGCAATTCTCAAGACGACTTGCTCTACGACGAGTGATGGAAAAGGGTGAAGGCCCGTGCATCTCCTTAAATGTAGAGAAGCACGAGCACAACCCAATGGAGGAGTATGACACTTTCGTCATCGGAGTATTTGAGGATGATGATGAACCACTTTACTTCCCCAAGGAAGAAGTGCCAGAAGTTGATGAAATACAGCTTAGATCAGGCCGCCAACTGCCTAGTTTGTCTCAGCCACGAAATCCCCAAAATGAGAATGTAACTCCGAGAAGTGTGACTGGCCATGTATCAAATGTGTCGGTCAAGTATGATGTAGTTGCACACTTGAAGAAAATACCAGCTATGCTTTTTGTGTATGATGCCTTGTGTCTTTCTCCTGATTTGCGTAAAGCATTTGTTACTGCATTATCCTTTCCAGAAGATTATAGAGCCGAAGTTTCCCAAGTGGAAGCAGAATTAGCTCAAACTCAAAACATGACTTTTGCTAATAAAGATTTGTTATTGGGGAACAAGAAACATAATAGACCCCTTCTCATGCTTGGTGAGATTGATGACTTAGTCATTAACCGTATCATGATTGATGGTGGTTCAGCTATTAATTTGTTACCTCTGTGTACTCTTAAAAGAATAGGGTACTCCGCTGGTGATCTAAGCCAGTCTAACGTAATTATTCATGGTTTTAACCAGTCTGGCCAGGAAGCATTAGGAACAATTTCCCTTGTGCTAAAGTTAGAAAAGCTTGTGACATATGTGAATTTCCATGTGATTGATGCGGCTACCTCGTACAATGCATTGATCGGTCGTCCATGGTTGCATGAAAATAAGGTTGTTCCATCTACTCTCCATCAATGTATTAAATACAAAGATACCTCAGGGGACATAGTGCGAATTTTTGCGGACAAAAAGCCATTCACAGTGGCAGATACTTTCTATGCTGATGCCAAATTCTATTTTGAGCCAGTTGATAAGTTCTCAAAACCGAAAACAATATCATCATCAGTTCAAGACTTGCCTGATAGGGACACTGGGAAGTCTTTAGTAAATGAAAAGAGATATCAATACATACCAAGTGATCAAAGAAGAAAAGGAGAGCCAATATTTCGTGTTATAAATAAAGCACACAATTATAAAGGTACCACATTCCCAACACCTTTACCTCCTTTGGTACAATATAGAATAAATCAAGCGAAAATTGAGAAACACGATAAAAATTAGGTGGCTGCACAAGTCACATTATTGGATAGGGATGATGAAACTTTACCTATCGCCTTATATGATAATAGAGTGCTTTATATGATGCAACAGATGGACTATGATACATGTACTGGCCCTTCACTATGCGATGGCCGAGGGCAGCTTGCGCCATTTGAAAAGATGATGTCCCAAACTCAGCTTGATGCATTACATGAAGATCAAGCCTTAAAGGAAACAAAATATGGGTTTGGTTATGAGGTTCATATGACCTCTATCGAGCCAATTGATGCTACAACAGCATCTCCCCAAATGGAAGATGGAAACCAGCCAACTATTGATGAGTTGGAGGAAATTAATATTGGTACACCTGATGACCCTCGACCAATCTTTATTAGCGAACATTTGTCTATAAAGAGTAAGAAAGAGTATCATAAATTTCTTTCTGCTAACAGGGATGTGTTCGCTTGGTCATATGAAGAAATGCCAGGTTTGGACCCAATGGTTGTGGTTCATAAATTGGATGTAAATAAGGACACTTGTCCTATCAAACAAGGGCAAAGAAGATATCGACCGGAGCTCCTTCCACAAATTGAAGCTGAAGTTAATAAACTCATAGCTGCAAATTTCATTAGGGAAGTAAAATACCCTAAGTGGGTTTCTAGCATTGTGCCTGTGCAAAAGAAAAATGGGCAAATTCGTATATGTGTAGATTTTAGAGATTTGAATAAAGCGTGCCCAAAAGATGATTTTCCGATTCCAATTTCTGAGATCCTCATAGATGCCACCATTGGATATGAAATATTTTCTTTCATGGATGGTTTCTCAGGATATAACCAAATAAAAATGGCCCCAGAGGATGAGGAGTTAATGTCATTTCAAACACCCAAAGGCATATACTGTTATAAGGTGATGCCATTTGGATTGAAAAATGCGGGCGCTACATATCAAAGAGCCATGACTATCGTCCTCGAAGGTTTATTATATGATATCGTTGAGTGCTATATAGATGATATAGTTGTAAAATCTAAGCATGAGCAAGAGCATCAAGAACATTTAGCAATAGTATTTAAACGACTTAGGTAACATAAGTTGAAAATGAACCCCATGAAGTGCGCTTTTGGAGTTGCGTCGGGTAAATTCCTTGGCTTTATAGTCACAAAGCGTGGCATTGAGATTGACCCAACCAAAATAAAGGCAATCGTAAATATGCCGCAACCTAGAAATTTGCATGAATTAAAAAGCCTCCAAGGTCACTTGGCTTATATTAGGAGATTTATCTCAAATTTATCCGGGAGATGCAAACCTTTTTCCCGCCTGATGAAAAATGGGGTCCCATTTCAATGAGACCAAGCATGTTAAAATGCGTTCGAGGATATTAAACAATATTTAACAAATCCTCATGTCCTGTGCGCCCCAATCGAAGGGCAACCATTGATCTTATACACAGCGGCCATGCCTACCTCATTAGGTGCCCTTTTAGCACAAAACAATGACACAGGGAAGGAAGTATCCCTGTACTATCTTAGCCGCACCCTACTGGGGGCAGAGTGTAATTATCCTGACATAGAAAAATATGTTTAGCACTTGTATTTGCTGCACAAAAGCTTCGCCATTATATGTTAGAACATACGGTACAACTTGTTTCGAGAGCAGACCCGCTCAGATATATTTTAAGCAAAATGACATTATCGGGTAGGTTAGCTAAGTGGGCGATGTTACTCTCACAGTTTGACATTGTGTTTGTGCCTTAGAAGGCCATTAAAGGACAAGGATTGGCCAATTTCTTAGCTGCACAGCCTATCCCTGATGATTTTCCCATTGACGATGATTTGCCTGATGAAGAGGTTTTTGCCATTGAGATACCTGATCATATATGGCAGATGTATTTCGATGGCGCAAGTCGAAAATCTGGCGCAGGTGCTGGGGTCGTCTTTGTGACGCCTGATGATGGAATCATTCCATACTCCTTCACATTAACCTCAGCGGTTTCGAATAATGCCGCCGAATATGAGGCTCTCATCATTGGTCTCGAAATAGCCCTTAGTATGGGTATAAGCACACTCCATGTCTACGGAGATTCTCAATTAATAGTCAATCAATTATTGGGAGTATATACTATTAAAAAACAATGTATTATACCATATTTTAGAAAAGCAAAAACGCTTATATCCATGTTTGCTGATTTAAAAGTTCAGCATGTTGTACGGAATAAAAATGAAAAGGCAGATGCACTAGCCAGTCTAGCTGCTAGCATGTCACTAAATCCATATGACACAATGGATGTACATGTGGAGGAACGTAGAGTCCTTCCTATATGGGAAGAGGAAGAAGACATATCATCCATCGTTGCAACAAATATAGAAACTTGTGAGATTGAAATGGGGGATTGGCAAACACCATTCCTCGAATATTTACTCCATGGATACTTGCCCCTCAATTCAAGTGAGAGGTCTAGGATTAGGAAAAGATCAATTAACTACACCTGCATAAATGATACGCTTTATCGACGTTCAAGTGATGGCATGCTACTTCGTTGCCTTGCTAGAGATGAAGTGATAGAGGCCTTAAAAGAAGTCCATGCTGGAGTGTGCGGAGCGCATCAATCCGGACCTAAACTACAATATCAACTCAAACATTTAGGCTATTATTGGCCTACCATGTTCGATGATTGCATGAAATTCGCAAAAAGGTGCCATGAGTGTCAAATACATGGCAACTTTATACACCAACCACATGAACCATTACATCCCACTAACATGTCTTGGCCATTTGAAATGTGGGGGATGGATGTAGTTGGATCGATTCACCCACCATCATCCAAAGGACATAGATTTATTTTAGCCGCCACTGACTATTTCTCCAAATGGGCAGAAGTTGTGGCATTAAAAGAGGTAAAAGCTGAAAATGTAGAAAATTTCATAAGAACTAATCTCATATATCGATTTGGTGTGCCAAGTAGAATGATATCTGATAATGGGTCAAATTTTAGGAGTAAACAAATCGAGAGGATGTGTGCCAAATTTAAAATCAAGCATAGTTTCTCTACTGGATATAACCCCTCCGCTAATGGTCAAGCGGAAGCATTTAATAAAGTGTTATGCAAATTGCTTAAAAAGATGGTCTCACATAATAAGAGGCACTGGCATGAAAAGTTACTAGAGTCCTTGTGGGCATATAGAGTTACGACGCGAACAGCAACAGGGATGACCCCTTACTCCCTTGTATATGGGGGAGAAGCAGTCTTGCCATTAGAAGTACAAATCGTCTCTTTACGAGTTGCCATTCAAGAAAATCTCACAGAAGACGAAGCGATAAAATTGCGCTTAAAAGAATTAGACAACTTGGAGGAAAAGTGGCTTCATGCATTGCAAAAACTTGGAGGCATACCAAGCTAGGATGTCTCGCGCTTTTGATAAGCGATTAAAAAGAAGATCGTTTAAACAGGGCGACCTGGTGCTAGCAATCATCCGTCCCATGAATATTACTCATCGGATGAAAGGTAAATTTGAGCCTAAATGGGAAGGCCCTTATGTAGTAAAAGATGTTTATTCAAGTGGTGCGTATCAAATTATTTCCGCTGACGGCGAATATTGCCCTCCGCCAATAAATGGAAAATTCTTAAAATGCTACTATGCTTAAAAAATATTATTATTATTATAATGCTACATCGCTCATGAGCTTAAACTGTTAGCGAGAAATGAATAAAAAAATAATAAAACCATCATATGCTCCAATGCTTTAAGAGCTTAAACTACAAGCGCCAAAAAACAAAAAAATAAATCCACCATACGCTCCAATGCTTCATGAGCCTAAACTATAAGCAACAAAAAAAAGTACACATGCTCCATCGC
This sequence comes from Zea mays, assembly GCF_902167145.1. Classification (NCBI taxonomy): domain Eukaryota; kingdom Viridiplantae; phylum Streptophyta; class Magnoliopsida; order Poales; family Poaceae; genus Zea; species Zea mays. The sequence continues at coordinate 81,242,054 of NC_050100.1, read as the reverse complement.
CCATGAGTTTAAACTGTTAGCGAGAAATAAATAATAACAAAAATAAAACCATCATATGCTCCAACGCTTCATGAGCCTAAACTGTAAGCAATAAAAAAACATGCTCCAATTTTTTTATGAGCTTAAAAATCACATAGTTCATCGATAAAATTCAGGTATGGTGGAGCTCACTGAGCCTAGATTACGAGTGACTAAATATATATAAATTCTATTGTTGTGAGCAGAATAAATAAACAAATAAATGGATATATTACATTACCATACGAACGCCAAACACGCACACAAAAGGACACGCCACATAGAATATTACAAAGGAAAAAAGATGTCACTTTTTATTTCTACAAAAAAAGATATATAATAAAAGGTCTAACACGTTCATGATTAAATGAAGAAAAAAACAAATGTTTGATAATGATAAAGAGAAATAACATTCATAGATCATCCCAAACAGTCGGGACCCTAGTTACTACTAGATCGATAGCTATTTAAATCAATAAGAAGTTGCTCAGCCTGCTGATTTAGTTTTGTTGTTTCCTTCTGAAAAACATCAATAGCCTTCTTGCTCGCGTCTCCAATTGCATCACACAAGTCCTGCTCTAATTTCCTCACCTCCAAATCTGAAGTAGAACGCATTTCCTCAAGTCGCACTCTCTTTTGCTCTACCTCCATTAAAATTTGATTAAGTTTCTCAATTGTCATCATGGTTTCTGCCCGCTGCTTTTCAGCAGAGGCCAATTCCTCATCAACAGTGTGAAGAGCTTCCCTTTGAACGTCAAGCGCCTGCTTGATTTTAGCAGTGCTTTGTTCGTCTTGTTTTCTTGCCACTTCAAAGTTAGAATACGTCCTCTTCAGCTGTTCGGAAATGGTAATTAATTTGTCCAGCATAGCTTTAATTCTTGCAATGCTAGCAAATTGTCCTGTAAGACAAGACGAAGCGAGGCGCAGACTGGCGCAACGAACAGGATCTCTCAAAGTATGGGCATTTAGCCCATCAAGAACATTTGCCAATGCTTGTCTGGTTGTCTTGAGGAAAAGATCTTCTAGTGTTGCAACGGTGTCCATGCTAGGGCGTATCTCAACAGGAGAAATTATATCCAAAGTTTGGTTTTCGAACAATTGATCGCAACCTGAAATAGAACAACAAAGGATATTGTTAGTAGTAATAATAATAATACTAATAGTAATAATAATAATGACGATGATGATGATGATGATGAAGTATTGATGTATTTATAAAATAATACCATCAAGAAAAGAATCAATGTCACTAAAGTTAACAGCAGAGGGTAGGGCGCAGGGGAAGCTTGAATAATCCTCAGCTAACTCTGTTGTGTCGACACAAGAATCAATAAAAGGTGAAGTTGGTGGCTCTCGTCTTATCAAACAAAAATTGGTCACATCATCATCACCATCTCCTACTTGTGCAACGTCACAAGTTGGTGGCTCTCGTCTTGTCAAGCAAAAATTGGTCACATCATCATCACCATCTCCTACTTGTGCAACGTCAGAAGACGATGGAACAAAATCCTCGTTTCCGGTAATAGTTGGGTAAGGAATAAGTGTAGCTGTGCTGTTGTCACCACCAATAGGCTGAGAAAAATCGAGTTTTCTTTTGGTTAAAGATTCTTCACTATCACATAAAAGAGTGTCTTCAGATAGTCTCCACATTCTGTTTTCTTCAGGTTGCATGTAAACCTGATCATCCATGGAGTCTTTCTGTGATGTATTATCGGTAGGTACGTGTTGCAAAGAAGAACCCTCCATAAGATTTATCTCAGAGTGCTAAAAAGGGAGAGTTGGGTACATAGTAAAATAAAATTCATGAACCGTGATATGTATGTATGCTACCAGGAATATAAAGTAAAGAAAAGAAGGTAAATCATACATTGGCCGGTAGAGTTGAAGTGTTGGGCCTTCTGCGTAAGAAATCATGTAATATTTTTTCCAAGGACTAATTATCACCTCCTCTCTAGCCTTGATAAATGCAATATACTTAGTATGCTGCTCCTCACGCACTTCTCGTATCACCACAAAATCAGATGGAGAAAGACGACGAGGAATAATCTTGCCTGCTGCTAGTCTTTTTCTATCATTATAATGTACACGACCACGTGCACAACCACAGCGCAAGTTCGTCAATACCGAGATAAAAGGCTCTGAAAATTTTCTATACCAATTTATCCAATATATTGTGCAGCTGCCAATACGAGTCTCATTAGGGAGACAACTGAAATCCTGATTTATTGGGCGTAAAAGATGTGCCCAGTAAGAGTAAGCGACCCCAAAATCATCTTCTGTATACACGCTCTTCAGTACAAGATATGGGACGACCTGATCAAGCCTAAACTGTCGAGTTACACGATCTGGATGGTACGGCTCCGCAATGCATATGTTATCACGCCTAAAAGGAAGCAAGCCACGCCGAATGCATAAACAAAATATTTTGCTGATCTAGGACGAAGGTGGTGTGCGTAGATGGTTGGCAGAGTGGGGTTTGTATGGGTGCCAAAGGATGTTAGAATCTTTACGCAGAAAATCAGAAGCACTTTCAGGATTGAAATGTTTAGAAGTTCGAAATAACATGTTCACTAGCATAGGTTTCCTGGTAGGATGGTCATAATAAGGAATACGTGGCTTCGTCACTTTGTTAACAAAAGCGTGTTTTAGGTAAACTCCCATCCATCCAATGAGATAATGAACAGGCCTAGGTCTTTTCATATAAGAAGGTCCAACCGGGTCTGTACTGATTAATCTCAGGGAGTAATATAAGGAACACAAAGTTGGTTGTGCCAAAGCAAAACGTCGCCCCAAAGCTATCCATGAAGCCATCACCAATACCCCGCGACGAATTCGTGGTCCCCCTCCGATAATAGCAAAGCCGCAAAGCCATATCGCTATGAAAGCTGCTTTGTAAATAAGCGAAAGTTCCATATCATCAGAGTGTGAAAGTCCCCTTGGTCCATTATGAAAACAGTCACACCATTCTTGCAGCGATACTTCTCCCCCCACTTGTAATTCATCCCAAACCTCCAAAAGTTGTGATAAGCACTTGGGATATAATAACATGGATGGTTCACGCTCATGATGTGACGGGACATACTCCTCATAAAATTCCCCATCCACTGGTAAACCCATAATATAATGCAAATCTAAGAGTGTTACAGTACGCTCGCCATCGTGGAATAAAAAAGTGTTTGAATCTGGATTCCATCTTTCCAGCAAAGATTTCAGTAGCGAAGGTGAGATGGAATATTGTCCAAATAAAGAACAATAAATGGCCCCATAGATAAAATCCATACCTTCTCCATCTCCTCTTAAATTAAAAGAATGTTTTGCAAGAATTATTGTACCCCATTCCGCATAACCAGAAGGAATAGGAATATACTCAATATCATAATTCTCCCATCCTAAACCGTGCGATATCATTATGTTCCCCAAAGTGAATGCTTGCTCAGGTTGTTTCGAGGGCGCATATGGATAAAAACAAATTCCAGAAATGGTTGGCTGAGATCTCCATCCACGAGTACTATTATCCAGTTCTCCAATTTTTAGTTCACGATTTATTATCACTGGGTTGGCTGTATCACTATTTCTTGGAGCATAAATTTGACTTTGTGCCACGTAAGAAAGTGGTTTCTTCCCAAGTATTATATGTGACATATTTTCCGTCATCTACAGCAAAAAAAGGTTATGTGGGAAAGTATATGCGATAAAAAAATCATATAATTATCCGTGTCAATTTTTTTTACTAAGAACCTTACATGTTTCATATTTACCCACATATAATAAGAAAAAAGGGAATCCATTCATACGATGGAACAAATCTAAATAAAAGAAGAGAAAGCAATGATGACATTGACCGCAAATTTCAAGCGGATATTCCTCAAAACCCCTTAATAGCTTGCTAGGATAACAACTCCATACAAGAATATAATGTTGTAGTAAAATCTGGTGGTTGATTGTCAAAAAAAATTGAGATCAAAATACCTTTCATGTAGCCAGTTCTCTGCTGAGAACCCTTGCACCGAAGAAATGCTAATTGATTCTCCAACGATGGCTGAATCAACCAAAAATAGTGAGATGTTTCGGTAAAGAGAAGAAAGGAATAGAAATATTAATATCGAAAGAAGGTGTACCTTGATATTAAGCCGTCACAACGCTCATATCCTATATTATAGTTGTGTGAGCATAACGGCAAAATAAGGGATGTATTATAATAAATCAAGGTATTGTTCAAGCCGTACTAGGGTACAGCTAGATTATAGGGGTATCGGTCCTATATTATAGTTGGATAAGATATAATTTATAAACCGACATTTGGATCCCCAGATCCATAAAACCCATATCCTCCCGAATCCTACGCCTAGTAAAAAAACGCCTAGGAAAATAACAGATTCTCGGAAAGTGTGGTCGTGTTTCAGGAAGTTCTAACTAAATAAGTATGTGAAGACGATAAAAATGATTGTGTACGTTGTCGTGATAAACCGTATTGCGTACACCTATACATACAAAATCATATTGTAAAAGAATGTATACCTTCGAGTGGATAAGTATCATGCCAGAATAAATCATAGTTCATTAAAATACATAATGACATTGTGTAATTATTTAAGTTTCGAGATCCGGATCCGTTAACATATTTTTTTTTCGCATCCGAACCTCGAGGTGGAATCTGTTGACATGGATTTTGGTCTCATCAAAATATATGCTATGTGGGCTAAATAACTTCGATTAATGTGACCACTAAATTTCGATTCATATGAAATAAACAAATGTTCTATAAATAATATATGAATATTTAAAGTAGCCATTGCTTCTAATCTCCTTGTGCTCTAAAAGTTTAGCACTTCAAAATATTGAAATATGTATGGAATAAAAAATATACCTATGTAAATATATGGCCAATAAACATTCTCCATAGAATATGACATACATAGCGCCGGCTAAATACAAATTTATTTCGCTAGATAAACAAATGGCGGGAAATATGACATGCAAATGACCGTTCGTCGTATGTGTAAATAGAGCCAATAAAAATTTCAACTTACTTTTATATACATATATAGTTAAATACTGCAAAGTAGTCTTCTCTAAAATAATAATAACAATAATATATAATATATTAAAATAAATAAAATGAAAGAAAAAAAAAAGAAAGAGAAAAAGAAAAAGAAAGAAGAGGAAATAAGATACGTGCGGCCAAAGAAAACAGAAATAAAACAAAAATACATAAAAAAGAAACAAAAAAGAAACGAAAAGAAAGAAGAAGCAAATTAGAGCACGGTTCAGTTGGCTCACATTCAACTTACGTCAGGCGGCTTGCACCCATTTTCACGCGCATGATCCGTCATGTCTCATGTACGTGAATGAGCTGTTGCCATTTTGCGCACTCCTCCACTCCGCATGTACACCAGATAAAATTTAAATTCATATATTCCCTTCTTCCGCTCAAGTCACGAAGACACGACCGCGATTTGACAGCACGTCTCCGCGCACGCCGCACGCCAACTGCACTGCACGGCCACGATGTCTGCAGCACGTCTGCGCCTATAAATAAGAGGTCACCGTCAGGCTACATGGGGTAGACAAAAAAAAGGACCGCCAGGCTGCTGAGATCAGGAATCGACGTCAGGCTGATAGACTAGTCTGCTGCTCACATCGTTTCCGCTCAGGCTGCTGCGTTCTCCAGCTACAAAAAAAGGCACCGTCACATCGCGAGAAGAGCTCCATCAACCTGCTATAGCGTTTCATCAACAACAAATTCTTCAGCAATCACCTCTCTCTAAGGCATACCTTAGAGAGAAACTGGTTCCAAAGACCTCAAGAGCATACCCTTGAGGAAGATCGCGTCACCGGATTATACAATCTCAAGGGCATACCCTTGAGAGAGATCACACTGCAAGGGCATATACGCCGTTGTGGCCTAACGGAAAGGTCTACTGCAAGGTAAGAAAAGCCCCTTATATCGCTGCACTGTTCCTTGTCTTCTTTACCTTCGAGTTTGATAACCTCCACGCGCATACACGACCTCATATATTGGAAGAGCTATGTTCTTCCATTCATGTTGTTGAAGTCGGCATCATGATAAATACAATTGTAATCCGCACATATGTATAAAACGGTGAGTTAAACGGTGGAAGTTGAAATTCTGTGTCATGGGGTGTCAAATAAAAAAAATCAAGTTTCTCTGATTTGATACGGAAGCAGGCCATCGTCGCCCGTTTCCCTGCGAAAAAATAAAAAATGTTGTTTGGCACCATGCATACATACACCCAAATTAAATTATTCTGGTCGGCATATATATGCAATAGCTCAAAATGCATGCATGCCCAAACTATTAAATTAAGATCGTATTCTGAATTATTAATACTTAACGTCACATTATGGTCTAAATGAACAAATTCAGCAAATAACTTCGTTACAAATGAAAGGGCAAACTCTACCCAAAAGTTGTGACGGAAAGGCTATATGAAATCTACACACACTGGTTATAGATGGCAATATGACTATAAAAAGTTAATTGGTGCCACAGAATGCTCATCAAACAGAGGCTGCACATATGCATCATTATTGCCGTCCAAATATTTATGACATAAAGATAAAAAAAATAGACAAACCCCTCGTTTATGCATAGGCTATTCCTAAATTCCAAAGTGTATTATAAGCATATAAAACAGTTGCGCTAATAGTAAAAATGAATGTAAAAGAAACTGTCACACAGACTATATTCCTACATGATAGTTGTGCTGGTAGTAAAATTGAATATATAAAAGGAACAAACCTCTGTTAGGGTTATGCATTAGGAAATAAATCCTCCTACCAGAATACTGGTCATGAAAATCCCCATGCGTGAATAGTATATTTTAATGAGCTAAATTATATGTCAAATGAAAATAGATATTCCATATGTTGAAAGTAAATATTCTATATATGTTCATGCTGCAAATGTGCAATTAAATGTATAAACTATCTACTTAAAATATGTTACAATGCACACATAAATATGTTAGTGGTAAAATAAATTAAAAGTAATCAGTGTATAATCCAAAAATATTCACGGATTTCATACATAACTGAACACTATATTGTGTTCAAATTGAAATAAATATGACATCACTGCAGAAGCGTCGACCAACATGGAGTCAAAGCTGAAGACCTATCTTCTTTTATTATATATAGTCAAGTAATAGGAATCCATATGTTGTACTTTTTTATTTTTATGTTGGAACTCTTAATTAGGGGTTTTCTCTACGGAGATGTAATTAACATAATTTTTATGTAAATATAAGAATTATGGAAGTATGGACCTGCAATACCTGTATTATTTACTCTATTATATCTAAATTAAAACTTGTCTCTGTTGACGTGGAGATGGCGCTTTTTGCCGCCCGTTTTCCCGACATCAGATTCTGGCACGCCCAGTGGGACCTACTATGGCGGAACTGCCCGAATTATTCCAACTTAAGTGCCTAAGTCCCGCCGTAGAGGCTAGACCACACTTAAATGGGAATAACCCGTCAATCCCTCGGATCTAGTCCGACAAGGCCACTGACAGGATCAAGTACCACAATCTCACTCGATGGTGAGTCACAGAGCAAATACAATAAAGCATAAAACCATGCATTAAAGAGTATTAAATTATTACATCATCATCGGAGTTTTGCAAAAGTAGTCATCAGTGTTCGAAGTGCAGCGGAATAAAACTAACGGTAAATCAATAGAGGGATGGGGAAGCGTGGCCCATCACTCCTCATGCTCCTCCTCAGCCGAGGTAGGGTCCCACTCGACAGTCCAACCCGGTGGCAAGATGGACGGCCAAGTTACTCCAGCAACCATGTCCTCCAGAGAACCTGTAAAATTATGCCACAAGCAAGGTTGAGTATGCTAATACTCAGCTAGACTTACCCGGTGTGAGGAGTCTACTCCTCTACCTCTAGACATGCAGCTGTTTGGCTGTGGGGTTTGGTTGCCAAAAGCACTAGCTGAGTTTCTAAGTCAAGTTTTAACTTTGTTATATTTAAGTGTGACTCTCTTAAGGCTAAAAGTGTACTATCTACTCATACATAGTAGCAACATTATTAGAAATCAACATCTTATATCAACTCATCATATTTCCACTTGTTACTCAATGCAGTACAATGGATCAAGCAGTCTCATTAGCTGCGAGAAGCAGACGATTTGAATCGAGTTTTTATCCTTGCAAGGTAAACCTAAACACACGACATGCAGGGGCACTCCGTCCCCACACACATCAACCGTCCCCATCGATTCCCCGTCAGCAGATCAGGGCGCACCGCCTTGGCGTACAATGCCTCACTGACCCCGACTGCCGTCGTGCAGTGACCGCACTTGTACCCACCATAACCGGAATGGGAGACCACGTCTCAGGTCGCGTGAGGGGCAAAGTCTACTGCCAGGTTCAATCAGGTACTAGGCTTACCGATTTACCATATTTCTCGGTATGTGTTTAGTACGTTCAAACGCTTGACACAGGTATCCGCACGTTAATCCTTATTCCATTTTCCATCTCGTAGACAACCAACCCCCATGGATTGTTGTCCACAACTAGAATCATGATGATATAAAAGTGGGTACAACCAATTCCTGATCTCGCGCGAGTGCTAGAAAAATCACTCGTCTTCTACCGAGATCCTAATTCAATAAAGCTGCTATTCGACCTAGCATACTAGTATCCATCTCAAAAGGAATCCTGAGTTCATGCAACTAGGGTTTCAATCAACTCCTACACTTAGGTGCACAGTACAATCCTACAGACATTAAGTGTAGTAAAATAGCATATAGAACAGGTTATGCATAAAACCGGGGCTTACCTTCCAAAGTAGTGGCAGGCAGGTCCTCTGGTGCAGGCTCGGGTGCTGGATCCGGGGCTACCTCATGAGCAGCTCCTTGCTCCGGCACGAGGATGTACTCTCCGTCAGCAAGGTTACAGTCTATCGAATGCAATGAACATACATGTCATGATTATGCAGGATTTAATAACATTATGCTAACAAGAAACTAAGTCAAGAAGTAACTTAGGGTTTTCTTGGTTATGTGGGGCTTTTAGTGGGTTAGACTTATCACCTTTAGGCTTAGGTTTTTGTTGAGGATAAACATAGGGAATTTGTATTGCTCTTGTACCCTTCAGTGGATAAGATACAAAGGATTTTAGGATGGCACCATTTTTTTTATTACCCACTTTCCCCTTTCTTTTATTTTCTACTTATGGTTTCTAGGGTAGGTTTGAACTATGACAGGGGTCTAATATTTTCCAAAAATTCTGTAAAAAGTACAGAGGGTTGCCATTGGCTATTCTAGCCTGTTTTAAGAATTTGAGGCTTAATGCACAAAGGCTAGGCTTTAAACAAAAACAACAAGAGTTATGCAAAATGGGCCACTTTACACTACATCTCTTAGTTAGGGGTGGGTTCTGTCCTAAAGGTTATTTTTGCTGGCATCCAATAGTAATAATAGGCTTCTGTGCTAAAAATCACAGAAAACTAAGGGTGGTTATTTAGTTATGATTTTCTTAAGTTTAATGTCAAAAAGGCACCTCTTACTACATTATTATTTGAAAAATGTCAAACAACAGATTTCATATTTTTCCTAAGTTCTCATTAATAAAACATTAGTTATCCCAAGGGTGGGGGTGTTTTTACGTTGGGGTTGTTTTTGTAGGGTTTTTCCTAAGTTATCCTTATTTTATTAAAATAAAAGGTATCCTACTTATTTTATACTAAACCAGGGTATGATAGATTTTTCCAGTGAACTATATTGAATAAGTATCCCAACAAAAATAGGGGTGCCCTCTGGTTCATCATTTAATTCACATTTTCTATTTTTCTTAATCTTGGGCATATTGTAAAATAAAGGGTAAAAACTAATTTAATGGTGTGGACAGAGAGATTCAACATTTTTAATTAGGTCAGTAGGTAGATATAAACTTCTCCAAATTTTTCTAACCCTAGTCAAATAGCACAACTATTTTTCTTTCTATTATTGAGCTTTTGGCTAAAACTAACATTAAATCAGAACTTTAAAGTTTTCTATAGTACCAAGGGGTTTTATATTTTTCTTAAGTAGGTTACATTAATTAAAGTCTGGCAAAATTGGTTTGACCAATTTTGGATGAACTAAACTGAAGTTATGAGTTTTTAAAGTTTCTGTTCAAATTAAAAACAGACTTCATAAAGGTTTTCTGGAAAAACAGTTTACACCGAGGTCCCTGGGTTTAAACTAAATCAACCTTCGCAACTCTACCCTTGTGCCACTATTCCCCTGTGTCTCTGACATTTCACAAAACCCCCTGACCTTCTCTCCCTCTCACCCGCAGTCCTTCCCCCAATGTAAACAGTAACCACGGGAAAGAAAAAGGTGGTGCGGCTTACCGGCGGCGAGGGAGGTCCGGCGAAGGGTGGGGTTGGCTCGGGGAGACTCTGGCGGTCACGCCGAGGTACGACTTGATGTCGGGGATGGCCGGAATCGCCCGGTCCACGCGCGCAGGCGGGTGTTCTCGTCGGCGGCGAGTGTACCGGCCAAACCACGGCGAACTGGTTCAATCCAAGGGCACAGTGAGCTTCACAGGGTAACGTAGTGACCGTGTGCACAAGGAATTGAAGGATGGTTGAGTGGATTACCCGGTCCACGTACTCCGGCGGGGTTGAGAGCTCCGGCGAGCGTGGGCTGGCCTCTCCGGCGAAGCAAACTCCGATTCCTCGCTCGGGGAGCTTCACGGAGGTGTGCACAGTCTTCTCCGAGGGCTGGACGGGGTTGGGAATGGCTCTATTGGCCGGTCTACGTGGCAGAGGGATTGGGCGGCCGCGGACACGCTGCGCACGGGCAAACGGCGGCGAGCTAAACTCCGGTGAGGTTTGAGGGTGCGCGGAAGAGTGCAGTCGAAGCCTGGGAGGGCTTTATAGGCGCGGGCGCGGGCCATGGCGCTGGCTTGGCTCGGGCGCGACGCTGGGCATGCGGGGGCGCGCGCGGGCGTGCTCTGGCGCGAGCAGAAGGCGTCGAACACGTGGAGGTGTGTTTCTTCCATTGTTCAAACGTCTGCAGAGATCGCAAACTTGCGAATCTTGCCATGAATCCGGCGCAGACCTCTTCCTGGCACCTAGGGCTATCTCACATGTGTGAGTTCCAATGGAGGATACGCCCTAGATCAGGAGATAGACGGGCGCCAAATCTGGCTTGTCTCACTGCCCACCCCGCGACAAAACCGATGCCAATACCTGTCAAACGTCAAAGTCTCGGTTTCCACTTTTTCCAGGGGGTTCCTTAGGTGGTATGCCACACTTTTGGTATAGAGCCCAAGTGGTTTTGGTGCCATCTTCAAAGTGAACACGGTTGATCTTTGGATTAGGGTTAGAAATTGGACTTAGAGAGAAATAGAGAGCTCTAGCTCTCTCTCCACTTGGAGATTTGATTTAGGGTTTCTCCAGGGGTCTTTTTGCAATATTTCCCTCCCCTAAGTGCTGGTTATAAGGTTACTTAAGGTTTGGTTAAATGTTACTCATGCTTTGCACACTTGATCACTCTCTTTTCCCTCCCATCAAGGGTTTTGGGAGATAGGGTTTAAGAGAGGTCTAGGGTTCTTCTCCCCTCTTATCCAAGGTAGTAAGTGTGCAAGGATTAGAGTAATGCTTTTGGTTACTCACAATCCTTGGTTAACCTCTAGCTTTCCAAGGCCCTCATGCTTTGCTCCTTAAGTTCTTCCACATGTGCTCATAGCCTTAGTATCAAGGTGGGTTCTAGCCATGGTAACACCTGGGGTGTTACAGCCCTCCCCCCTTAAAGGAATCTCGTCCCGAGATTTTAGGTAGAGGCCCTGGGAGGGTGCTTGAAGGTGTGTTTGTGTTATTCTTCCTTTACACTCAAGTTTCACTTATTAACTGCTCTTCGAATGTCATTCTCTTTGCAACTTCAGAAGGAAGCCCTTCTTAAGTTAAATCCATAACTTAGACTATCCTTGTTATCTAAGTTTTTCTTATAATTGAATTCAAAGGGCAGGTGGGGGTGGGGTTTTGGGGTTACATACCGACTCCTTTGGGGCAGAAAGTCGGGGAAGCGAGAGCGTAGGAAATCCTCAGTCTCCCATGTAGCTTCTTCTGCTGAATGGTGACTCCACTGAACCTTGTACATTCTGACCGACCTTGCCCGAGTTGATCTCTCCTTTTGATCTAATACCTTGACGGGGTACTCTTGGTAGGACAAGTCTAGTTCTATCTCAATGTCTGGTTCCGGTAGCACTTCAGTGGGTAGGCGAATACATTTCCGCAGCTGAGATACATGGAACACATTGTGAACTGCTGACATGTGGGGTGGCAATTCCAATTGGTAAGCTATGGGTCCACAACTTGCCTTGATCTCATAGGGTCCAATGTAGCGAGGGGCTAACTTGCCCTTGATCCCGAATCTCTGGACACCCCTGGTGGGTGATACTTTAAGATAGACATGATCTCCCACCTCAAACTGTAGAGGCTTCCGCCTCTTATCATGATAGCTCCTTTGCCTGGCCTGAGCAGCTTCTAAGTTCTTGGTAATAACCCTGACCTTTGCCTCTGCCTCGAGTACCAAGTCTGGCCCAAAAATTTCCCTTTCTCCTGTTTGAGACCAATTTAATGGGGTCCTACACCTTCTCCCATATAAGGCTTCAAAAGGTGCCATCTTCAGACTGGACTGATAGCTGTTATTGTAAGAAAACTCTGCCAAAGACAGACACTTGTCCCAATCCTTTCCATAGTGTAGTGCACATGCTCGCAACATGTCTTCCAAAATCTGATTCACCCTTTCTGTCTGGCCATCCGTTTGAGGGTGATATGCTGAGCTTCGGATTACGTGGGTCCCGAGTGATTCTTGCAGCTTCTCCCAAAAGCGTGCCACAAACAGTGCTCCTCTGTCAGATATAATGGTCTTTGGAATACCATGCAATCTTACTATCTGATCAACATAAATTTCTGCGTACTTCTCGGTCTTGTGGGTGGTGTGCACTGGCAAGAAATGAGCAGTCTTGGTCAACCTGTCCACGATAACCCAAATAGAATCATGGTGCCTGGAGGTATTGGGTAATCCTACTATGAAGTCCATGCAAATGTCCTCCCATTTCCAAGATGGTATGGGAAGGGGTTGCAAAGGGCCTGCTGCCTTCAAGTGACTAGCCTTTATCCTCTGGCAAGTGTCACACTCGGATATGTACTTGGCAATTTCCCTTTTCATTCTAGTCCACCAATATAGAGATCTGAGATCATGGTACATCTTGTTGCTACCAGGGTGCATGGAGAATTTGGAAAGGTGAGCTTCATCCAGTATCTTCTTTCTGAGCTCAGGGTCCTTGGGAACAACCAATCGATCTCCAAACCATAGAATTCCCTTGCTGTCCTGTCGGAAACACTTGTATTTTTCCGCCTTTTGCTTGATCATATCTTTGATAACCTGAACACCCTTATCCTCAACCTGTGCCCTGACTATCTGTTCTTGCAATGTGGGCTCCACCGAGATATAGCTTAGGTCACCCGAAGAAACAACTTCCAGGTTCAATCTGCACAACTCATCACACAGGGTGGTGACTCTTGCATCCATGCTCATACAATTGCACTGGGCCTTTCTGCTCAAAGCATCTGCCACAACATTTGCCTTACCAGGGTGGTAATGCACCTCCAAATCATAGTCCTTGATTAACTCCAACCATCTCCTTTGCCTCATGTTCAGATCTGCCTGAGTGAAGATGTACTTGAGACTCTTGTGATCAGTGTAGATGTTACAATGAGCTCCCATCAAGTAGTGTCTCCATATCTTAAGAGCATGAACCACAGCTGCCAATTCCAGATCATGAGTGGGGTAGTTCTGCTCATGGGGCCTGAGTGCTCGGGAAGCATAAGCAATGACCCGGTTCTCTTGCATCAAGACACATCCCAATCCGGTACCAGAAGCATCACAATAAACTTCAAATGGCTTGGTGTTGTCAGGTTGAGCCAGCACTAGGGCTGTTGTCAAATGCTGCCTCAAGGTATGAAAGGCATCTTCGCACTTTTGGCTCCACTCAAATTTGACTCCCTTCTTTAACAGTTCAGTCATTGGTTTGGCAATTTTGGAGAAATCCGGAATAAATCGTCGATAATACCCTGCCAATCCCAGAAAACTCCGAATCTGCCTCACTGTAGTCGGGGGTTTCCAATCCATTACCTCTTGCACCTTCTCAGGATCAACTGATATCCCATCCTGAGAAATTGTGTGACCCAAGAATTTAATCTCCTTCAGCCAGAACTCACATTTGGACAACTTAGCATAAAGATGATGATCGCGCAGCCGCTGAAGCACGATGTGCAGGTGCTCAGTATGTTCGTCTTCATTCTTGGAATAGACCAGAATATCATCAATGAAAACGACCACGAACTTATCCAATTCTGGCATAAACACTGAGTTCATCAGGTACATAAAATAAGCCGGGGCATTGGTCAGCCCAAAAGACATCACCAAAAACTCATACAACCCATATCTGGTTGAGAAGGCCGTCTTGGGAATATCGCTGGCACGGATCTTGATTTGATGGTATCCTGAGCGAAGATCTATCTTGGAGAATACCTTGGCTCTGACCAACTGATCAAACAGAACATCAATACGGGGTAGTGGATATTTGTTCTTGATAGTCACCACATTTAGAGGGCGGTAGTCAACACACATTCTCAAACTCTCATCCTTTTTCTTCACAAATAAAGCTGGACATCCCCATGGTGAAGTACTTGGGCGAATAAACCCCTTGTCCAACAACTCTTGCAATTGCTTCTTCAATTCTGCCAATTCCGCGGGAGGCATCCTATAGGGTCTCTTGGAGATAGGAGTAGTCCCGGGTTGCAATTCGATTGCGAACTTAATATCTCGGTCAGGTGGCATCCCTGGCAATTCATCCGGAAAAACGTCCGGGTAGTCACGGACCACTAGGATCTTTTCCACTGGGGACTCTATCATAACAAAGGCACAAGAACTGGTGCATCCCTGGTCGGGTAGATATAAGGTGATCTCGCCATCCAAAGGGGAGCGGATTTCTATGGCTCTGGCTGCGACATCAATCACCGCGTGGTGTCGTGATAACCAATCAGTCCCTAAGATGATATCCACACTATCCAATCCCATTATCAATAGAGTGGTTTTGAAAATGAGACTACCCAGCTTAATTGCTACGTGTCTATTAATTTGATAGGTGGCAACCCTGCCTCCTGGTGTTGAGATGGTAATGCCCCCATTGGTGTGGTGAAAAGGCAATTGGCACTTGGCACTAAATTTGGTACTGATAAAACTGTGTGATGCACCAGAATCAAAAAGAACAATAGCAGGATAATTCAAAACTGTAAAGATACCGGTCAAGACGGGTGCTCCCTCTGGGATATCAGCCATGGTGGTGAAGTTCAGCCTGCCCTGCCTCACTTGCACCTTCTGCCTCTTGCCTTGGTTCTGATTAATATTCTGCCCCTGCCTCTGCTGGTTCCTGGGGCAATTCTTGGCGTAATGTCCGGTGTTGCCACAAGTGAAGCACCTATTGTCATTTGCCTGACGGTGCTGCTGCTGATTGTTCCTCTGAGCTGGAAACTAGGTGCGGTTGGGTGCCTGCTGTTGCTGCTGCTGAGGTCGGATCACCCATCGCCCTTGCTGCTGCTAGGGTCCCCTGCCCTGGGTGTCGGACACAATCCTGAAGCGCTGTGGCTGAGCTGAGGGTCCTGCCACAGGGGTCTTCCTCTTCTTCTCTGCCTGTCTAGCTGTAATGCAGTCCTCTTGGGAGATAGCCATGTTGACCAACTCATTGTAGCTGTTGGCCCTGACGGTGTTGAGACGGTCACGGAGCTTAGTGCTGAGCCCCCTCCTGAACCTGTCTCTTTTCTTCTCATCTGTATCTGCATGATATCCCGCATACTGGCACAAGTCATTAAAAGCCTGGGCATACTGCAACACTGTTCGGTTGCCCTGAGTGAGTGCCAAAAACTCATTGAGCTTCCGGTCCATAATCCCGGCTGGTATATGGTGTCCTCTGAAAGCTGCCTTGAACTCCCTCCATTCTACCTCTCGGTCCTCTGGCTGCATAGCAAGAAAATGATCCCACCAAGTCCTTGCGGGTCCGCGAAGCTGCTGGGTGGCGAACCTGACTTTGGTGACCTCTGAGCAAGCTCCATGGAGTAGTGGGAATTTGGATTCCACCACTCGCAACCATACATCTGCATCAAGTGGGTCCTCTGCCCTTGTGAACAATGGTGGCTGGGTGCTAAGGAATTCCTGGTATGTAGCCGCCGCGGGGTGACGCTGATGGTCTCCACCACCATAGTGCTGAGGTGGTGGCTGACGTTGAGCCAGCTGCCTCAGGATCTCATTCTGCTGAGCCATGAGCTCCTGCAGAGTAGGAGGTGGTGGCAGCGGTGGAGGAACGCGCTCATTCTGGCCACGAGGCTGCCTCCCGGCCATCTGAAAAACCACATACATGCTTAACACCACATCTCCAAGTTTAAGATTTTATCGCGGAGAAAAAGTTAAAAACAACATGATAGACTCCAACTTCAACAAAAGGATTTTTAAAAAAGGCATAAATTCTTCCTTCCAAATTTAAACTAATGACAGCATCCATCAAACAAGCTTCCAAGAGAGTTTAGCACGATTACATCAAATTGTCCCAAAATGACTCAACTCTATCTAGCCTAGTACCCCAAGGGTGCAAAAGCTAAGCTAGCTGCGAGGAGTCCTACCATCACCAACGTCTAACTCTACTCTGGACATCTAGTGAGCGAATGAGGCAACACTCGACTCGGGGGAAGGTGGTCTTCCCGAGCCAGCAGTGTCCACACTGGAGGCAGGCTCATCTCCTCCCTCGATATCGACGTCCTCGTTGGCCTCCAGGTCCTGGATCTCCTGGTGATGCATATCCAGGTGCTCGTTAGCCTCAGCAAGCTGCTGCTGAGTATTAATGAGCTGATCCTCAAGAACCTCAATGGTGTTCTCCCTGGTGCCCACTAGCTCCTCCAACTCTTGGATATCAGTGGATAGCTGCTCCACCTGCAAGTCCTTCTCCACCATTTCTTGGGACAAGTCAACCACGAGTTCCTCTCTGTTGTCCAAGGTGATCTTTGTAGCCTCCAACAATGCCATCAGGTGGGACATCGCCTCACCGCGCATTACTTGCAGACGGTACAGCGCATTCATGCACCGTACGGTCAAGTGCGCAGTCTGTCCTGGGTAGATGGCCCAGATATCCTTGGCATGCTCCACCCGATCCTTCCACATTGGGTCGTCCTCCCTTTCGGCGGGGAACAAGCCAATGGGGTGGGTAGCCAACTCCAAAGGATGGAATCCGCAGAAAGTAGTCAATCCATGCAGAGCGATTGCCTCGATCGTGTCTTCCGCTCGGTATCCGAAAGACTCGGAGTCCAAAGAGCGCCAGCCTGGCTGCAGGGGATGAGGCTCCAAGGTCATCCTCACCCTACAGCGGGGCACTCGGTGCTTCTCGAACTGCTGCACCGCGTACTGAGGGGGTGTCGCGTATCCGGCCCCCTGAAGTACCTCCCACAAAATGCGGGGAAAGCCCTCTCGTGCAAGCCCGTCAGTGTGGGACAGTGCATTTCCGTCATCGGAGGATCCGTGGGAAGTCATCTGTGCACGGTTAAGCGTAAGTAAAAAGAAAAAGAATTATAAAAAGAACAAGAAAAAAATAAGACTTAGCCTTTCTCTAGTTAAATAAAAAGGCACTGGGGACCTAGTTGGTTGTTATCTTGTGTTTAAGTCCTTACTTAGTTATCCATTGGCTTAATTAAGAATGCATGCATGCTCGTCCTGAACGACCTTACAACAAGATAAAAGGAATAGGGAAGAACTCCCATCCTGTAAATGTGGCCTGTAGGGCCTAATCACTTAGCCACCTAGCTACCCTTCTATCATCCTAAGGCTTCACGTCCTAGGTCTATGCTGCTCGTCCTACTATCTATCCAACATTGTTTCTATCAAGTTTTACTTTGGAAAAGGATGGTATTCATGTTTCATTGATTCCTCTGTGGTGATACAAGCTCCGATACCAGCTGTGGCGGAACTGCCCGAATTATTCCAACTTAAGTGCCTAAGTCCCGCAGTAGAGGCTAGACCACACTTAAATGGCAATAACCCGTCAATCCCTCGGATCTAGTCCGACAAGGCCACTGACAGGATCAAGTACCACAATCTCACTCGATGGTGAGTCACAGAGCAAATACAATAAAGCATAAAACCATGCATTAAAGAGTATTAAATTATTACATCATCATCGGAGTTTTGCAAAAGTAGTCATCAGTGTTCGAAGTGCAGCGGAATAAAACTAACGGTAAATCAACAGAGGGATGGGGAAGCCTGGCCCATCACTCCTCATGCTCCTCCTCAGCCGAGGTAGGGTCCCACTCGATAGTCCAACCCGGTGGCAAGATGGACGACCAAGTTACTCCAGCAACCATGTCCTCCAGAGAACCTGTAAAATTATGCCACAAGCAAGGCTGAGTATGCTAATACTCAGCTAGACTTACCCGGTGTGAGGAGTCTACTCCTCTACCTCTAGACATGCAGCTGTTTGGCTGTGGGGTTTGGTTGCCAAAAGCACTAGCTGAGTTTCTAAGTCAAGTTTTAACTTTGTCATATTTAAGTGTGACTCTCTTAAGGCTAAAAGTGTACTATCTACTCATACATAGTAGCAACATTATTAGCAATCAACATCTTATATCAACTCATCATATTTCCACTTGTTACTCAATGCAGTACAATGGATCAAGCAGTCTCATTAGCTGCGAGAAGCAGACGATTTGAATCAAGTTTTTATCCTTGCAAGGTAAACCTAAACACACGACATGCAGGGGCACTCCATCCCCACACACATCAACCATCCCCATCGATTCCCCGTCAGCAGATCAGGGCTCACCGCCTTGGCGTACAATGCCTCACTGACCCCGACTGCCGTCGTGCAGTGACCGCACTTGTACCCACCATAACCGGAATGGGAGACCACGTCTCAGGTCGCGTGAGGGGCAAAGTCTACTGCCAGGTTCAATCAGGTACTAGGCTTACCGATTTACCATATTTCTCGGTATGTGTTTAGTACGTTCAAACGCTTGACACAGGTATCCGCACGTTAATCCTTATTCCATTTTCCATCTCGTAGACAACCAACCCCCATGGATTGTTGTCCACAACTAGAATCATGATGATATAAAAGTGGGTACAACCAATTCCTGATCTCGCGCGAGTGCTAGAAAAATCACTCGTCTTCTACCGAGATCCTAATTCAATAAAGCTGCTATTCGACCTAGCATACTAGTATCCATCTCAAAAGGAATCCTGAGTTCATGCAACTAGGGTTTCAATCAACTCCTACACTTAGGTGCACAGTACAATCCTACAGACATTAAGTGTAGTAAAATAGCATATAGAACAGGTTATGCATAAAACCGGGGCTTGCCTTCCAAAGTAGTGGCAGGCAGGTCCTCTGGTGCAGGCTCGGGTGCTGGATCCGGGGCTACCTCCTGAGCAGCTCCTTGCTCCGGCACGAGGATGTACTCTCCGTCAGCAAGGTTACAGTCTATCGAATGCAATGAACATACATGTCATGATTATGCAGGATTTAATAACATTATGCTAACAAGAAACTAAGTCAAGAAGTAACTTAGGGTTTTCTTGGTTATGTGGGGCTTTTAGTGGGTTAGACTTATCACCTTTAGGCTTAGGTTTTTGTTGAGGATAAACATAGGGAATTTGTATTGCTCTTGTACCCTTCAGTGGATAAGATACAAAGGATTTTAGGATGGCACCATTTTTTTATTACCCACTTTCCCCTTTCTTTTATTTTCTACTTATGGTTTCTAGGGTAGGTTTGAACTATGACAGGGGTCTAATATTTTCCAAAAATTCTGTAAAAAGTACAGAGGGTTGCCATTGGCTATTCTAGCCTGTTTTAAGAATTTGAGGCTTAATGCACAAAGGCTAGGCTTTAAACAAAAATAACAAGAGTTATGCAAAATGGGCCACTTTACACTACATCTCTTAGTTAGGGGTGGGTTCTGTCCTAAAGGTTATTTTTGCTGGCATCCAATAGTAATAATAGGCTTCTGTGCTAAAAATCACAGAAAACTAAGGGGTGGTTATTTAGTTATGATTTTCTTAAGTTTAATGTCAAAAAGGCACTTCTTACTACATTATTATTTGTAAAATGTCAAACAGCAGATTTCATATTTTTCCTAAGTTCTCATTAATAAAACATTAGTTATCCCAAGGGTGGGGGTGTTTTTACGTTGGGGTTGTTTTTGTAGGGTTTTTCCTAAGTTATCCTTATTTTATTAAAATAAAAGGTATCCTACTTATTTTATACTAAACCAGGGTATGATAGATTTTTCCAGTGAACTATATTGAATAAGTATCCCAACAAAAATAGGGGTGCCCTCTGGTTCATCATTTAATTCACATTTTCTATTTTTCTTAATCTTGGGCATATTGTAAAATAAAGGGTAAAAACTAATTTAATGGTGTGGACAGAGAGATTCAACATTTTTAATTAGGTCAGTAGGTAGATATAAACTTCTCCAAATTTTTCTAACCCTAGTCAAATAGCACAACTATTTTTCTTTCTATTATTGAGCTTTTGGCTAAAACTAACATTAAATCAGAACTTTAAAGTTTTCTATAGTACCAAGGGGTTTTATATTTTTCTTAAGTAGGTTACATTAATTAAAGTCTGGCAAAATTGGTTTGACCAATTTTGGATGAACTAAACTGAAGTTATGAGTTTTTAAAGTTTCTGTTCAAATTAAAAACAGACTTCATAAAGGTTTTCTGGAAAAACAGTTTACACCGAGGTCCCTGGGTTTAAACTAAATCAACCTTCGCAACTCTACCCTTGTGCCACTATTCCCCTGTGTCTCTGACATTTCACAAAACCCCCTGACCTTCTCTCCCTCTCACCCGCAGTCCTTCCCCCAATGTAAACAGTAACCGCGAGAAAGAAAAGGGTGGCGCGGCTTACCGGCGGCGAGGGAGGTCCGGCGAAGGGTGGGGTTGGCTCGGGGAGACTCTGGCGGTCACGCCGAGGTACGGCTTGACGTCGGGGATGGCCGGAATCGCCCGGTCCACGCGCGCAGGCGGGTGTTCTCGTCGGCGGCGAGTGTACCGGCCAAACCACGGCGAACTGGTTCAATCCAAGGGCACGGTGAGCTTCACAAGGTAACGTAGTGACCGTGTGCACAAGGAATCGAAGGATGGTTGAGTGGATTACCCGGTCCACGTACTCCGGCGGGGTTGAGAGCTCCGGCGAGCGTGGGTTGGCCTCTCCGGCGAAGCAAACTCCGATTCCTCGCTCGGGGAGCTTCACGGAGGTGTGCACAGTCTTCTCCGAGGGCTGGACGGGGTTGGGAATGGCTCTATTGGCCAGTCTACGGTGGCAGAGGGATTGGGCGGCCGCGGACACGCTGCGCACGGGCAAACGGCGGCGAGCTAAACTCCGGTGAGGTTTGAGGGTGCGCGGAAGAGTGCAGTCGAAGCCTGGGAGGGCTTTATAGGCGCGGGCGCGGGCCATGGCGCTGGCTTGGCTCGGGCGCGGCGCTGGGCATGCGGGGGCGCGCGCGGGCGTGCTCTGGCGCGGGCAGAAGGCGTCGAACACGTGGAGGTGTGTTTCTTCCATTGTTCAAACGTCTGCAGAGATGGCAAACGTGCAAATCTTGCCATGAATCCGGCGCAGACCTCTTCCTGGCACCTAGGGCTATCTCACATGTGTGAGTTCCAATGGAGGATACGCCCTAGATCAGGAGATAGACGGGCGCCAAATCTGGCTTGTCTCACTGCCCACCCCGCGACAAAACCGATGCCAATACTTGTCAAACTTCAAAGTCTCGGTTTCCACTTTTTCCAGGGGGTGCCTTAGGTGGTATGCCACACTTTTGGTATAGAACCCAAGTGGTTTTGGTGCCATCTTCAAAGTGAACACGGTTGATCTTTGAATTAGGGTTAGAAATTGGACTTAGAGAGAAATAGAGAGCTCTAGCTCTCTCTCCACTTGGAGATTTGATTTAGGGTTTCTCCAGGGGTCTTTTTGCAATATTTCCCTCCTCTAAGTGCTAGTTATAAGGTTACTTAAGGTTTGGTTAAATGTTACTCATGCTTTGCACACTTGATCACTCTCTTTTCCCTCCCATCAAGGGTTTTGGGAGATAGGGTTTAAGAGAGGTCTAGGGTTCTTCTCCCCTCTTATCCAAGGTAGTAAGTGTGCAAGGATTAGAGTAATGCTTTTGGTTACTCACAATCCTTGGTTAACCTCTAGCTTTCCAAGGCCCTCATGCTTTGCTCCTTAAGTTCTTCCACATGTGCTCATAGCCTTAGTATCAAGGTGGGTTCTAGCCATGGTAACACCTGGGGTGTTACACCTACTTTTCCCCTCATTTTCGAGTTCCAATATGATCACATAAAATAGCTTTGATATGCTATTATTTTTCAAATTTGTGGATAAAAAAATTCCCCACATATATTTCAAAATGAAACTTATATATGGTCTTCTAAATGAAGGTATGGCTGGACGCGTTCAAGACTTCATCACGCTCCGCATCGGTTCGCTTTGGCTGGATGTGCCACTGGGACCTCTCCATGCTAGCGATAGTGCTGGCTCCCTGCGTACCACAGCTGCATCACCAGCCATGATTGGGCTTGAGCAGGAGGTCAACTCCAAACCTCATGATGGTTTCATTCCAGTTGTGTCTAAAGCTGCAAAGCGAAGGGCAAGGAGGATGGCTGCGAGGTCAAGAGCATCAGCCTCCCAAGAACACCCTAACAAGGTGCACAAGGTTGCGTTCTCCAGCTCAGGTCCTCCTGGTTTCTCCAAGCCGAAGGTCAATAAATCTGTTGACCACAAGGCAGAAGCAAAGTTTCGTCAAACTACCCTTGGGGAGTGGCCTGTCTGCATCAAGCAAGCACCTCCAACCAAGTTTGTACAGTCAAGGGCTTCCTCTACATCAACTCCAAAAGAGACAACTCCTACTTTGACACCTCCCAATATGCTGGGGGTGCGGTCATCAAAACTTGTTCCAAGCATACTTGGGGCACCACCAACCAAAATAGTGACAACAACAAATCCAATTAGTCCAAATGAAGAGGTGGTATTGGTAGATCAACATCAACATCCACAGCCCTGTAATAAGGGAAAGGCCGCCATGGTGGAAAAGGAGGTTCTTCAACCGTCCATGGACAAAGGGAAAGAAGTGGTGATGGAATATAATACATCATCCTCTAAAAATGAGTCACATACTAGACCTTAGCTACGAGTTGAGGCTCCTGAGTTCATCCCATCTCCGGTCTATAATCCCGGTTTGGTTGAACATGGACGTGTGCTTAGGTGGCAAGGAATTGGTCTCACCAATGATGACATCAGGAAAGGTCATGTCGACCCAACTGCAACCCTTTCTGATCCCATATCATCAGAAATTATGGTTTCAAAACCTTCTGTGCAAGGTTCCATATCACCAAAAAGGCACCGCCGCCACCGTCGAAATAACCGTCGTACGTGAGCTAACCTCATTGTGGTCGACAGTGCTGTGTTGACAAATGCACATCGTTCATTCATTGTGGATATGATTTTAACTCAACACCAAGAAAGTTGTCGTAGAATTCAAGATGCGGCAAGACGAGCCATGCAGGCTTCCTTGGAAAGAACCATATGTCAAGATTTGAATAAGTTACTCCCGGGGGTATCAATGTCTAGAGATGATATTAATGGTGAGATCATGCGGCGTGCTGAAGCATTTGCACAATGGCCAGAGTATCAAGAGTGGGTAAAGAGAAACCCACAACGCAAGAAGTATGTCAAACAAGCTGTTAATGTGCGCGCTAGTCGTGCTACCAACAAACGAAGAGAGTTGGCACTTCCAGCTGACTCTCTGGCTAGTAGGGTGGGATGTACTAGTAACTTGACATCCAACCATGCTCGCCCTATTCAGGAAAGGTTGGTTGGACGGTCGAGAAGATCAACATCATCACGCGCTCCCTTCTCAACTCAAAAGAGAACCTCTTCTAATCCATTCGAAGTCCTTTCTGCCATGCCAGTAGGGATCACTGAAAAGTATAGCGATGCTAGTCAGTCTTCCTCTGCTTCAACTCATTTCAAAAGAAAGAAGCCTCGCAAGCAAATTCCTTCTGGTCATCGCCCGATAACTCAGAGTTTGTCAGGCTGTCGTTCAGATGATTCAAATGCCATAAGCAACGACGACTTGTGTTCCCCGCTAAATAATCAGGATGGGCCAAGCTGTGTGGAGCAAGTCCTTGCAGCAAATGATGGCCACTCAGTTGAGCAGCAAATGGCCCAACTTATGGCTACTCTTCAACAAAAGGAAGATGAATTGGTTGCTCTTCGTGAACAAATGGCTCATGAACAAGTGGCTAACCACAACCATAATAATGACAGGGATGCCTCTACCAGCCATAACCAACAACATTCTGAAGCTGCACTCACTCTTGAGGCGATACAAAGAATGATTTCTGAGGGTGTGAGAGCACAATACATGCAAACACATTATTCCATGCGTCCAGGGTATGTGAAACCATATCCACCAGAAGTTGACATGGTACCCTTCCCAAACAACTATCGCCAACCACAGTTAATTAAGTTCAATGGAACTGGATCTCCACATGAACATGTGGCTCATTTCTTAGCTGCTTGCCAAGACACCTCCCATAATGGCACTCTCCTCCTCCGGCAATTCGTACAAACATTGTCAGGACCTGCTTTCACATGGTATAGTAAGTTGGCACCGGGCTCCATTAGAACATGGGAACAAATGCAAGATGCTTTCCTTGAGCGTTTCTATAGCACGCAAAGGACAGTAGGGATCACTGAGTTGACCCAGACTCTACAAAGGGCCAATGAAAGGGCAGCTGATTTTATCAATAGATGGAGGAACTTAAGCCTTCATTGTCCTCAGCCCATTACTGAACCAGAAGCGGTACGAATGTGCATGAACAACTTGAGCCCTGACATGGCCATATATTTGCAAGGGGTGCGTCCAATCACCTTCGAAGAGTTGGCATCAAAGGCAACAGATATAGAGAACTACATGCAACATATCTCTAGGCAGGCAGACCATATAATAAGCCTGTGATGGAAAGAAATGGACCACGAGATAAATTTCCTAGTAAACCAAAATAGATGCAGGCCATGGAGGCCACATTAGTCCCTAAAAAATTGCAAACTGGGGGGCGCCATTGAAAGAAATCAACATAGAGGTGATGCATCAGCTCCTAGAAGGCCAACTTTGAGTGAGCGACAAAATCAAACATATTCCTTCCCTGTGGAAGAAGTAGATGATCTTTTTATAGGCTTAAGAGAGTTAGGCCTCATAGAACTCCCTAAGCCCAAAAGGCCAGAAGAGGCCTCTAAGTTCAAGGAACCAAATTTTTGCCACTATCATCGTATCTTGGGTCATACCCTTAAAGATTGCTTTGTGGTGAAAAACATCATACTGAAGTTGATAGATGAAGGCACCATAAATGCTGACCTCCTCAAAAGTATGAAGAAAGGAAAGAAGGTGGATACATCAAATGTCGCCACTTTTCGGAATGATTTGGTGAGTCATGCAACTTTAAATATGTCACCAAACTATGATCAATACATGTATGATCAATTTATGATGATATCAAACCCTGAGACTGTGAATGTGACTATGCCAGGATATCCAAAACAGCAAGTTGAGTCCAAGCATGAAAGCAAGGCTCTCCGTCGGTGGATCCACACCCCAAGAGGTGGAACCTCCACATCACAAAGATCAAGAAAGCGTCGACAGCAATTCTCAAGATGACTTGCTCTACGACGAGTGATGGAAAAGGGTGAAGGCCCGTGCATCTCCTTAAATGTAGAGAAGCACGAGCACAACCCAATGGAGGAGTATGACACTTTTGCCATCGGAGTATTTGAGGATGATGATGAACCACTTTACTTCCCCAAGGAAGAAGTGCCAGAAGTTGATGAAATATAGCTTAGATCAGGCCGCCAACTGCCTAGTTCGTCTCAGCCACGAAATCCCCAAAATGAGAATGTAACTCCGAGAAGTGTGACTGGCCATGTATCAAATGTGTCGGTCAAGTATGATGTAGTTGCACACTTGAAGAAAATACCAGCTATGCTTTCTGTGTATGATGCCTTATGTCTTTCTCCCGATTTGCGTAAAGCATTTGTTACTGCATTATCCTTTCCAGAAGATTATAGAGCTGAAGTTTCCCAAGTGGAAGCAGAATTAGCTCAAACTCAAAACATGACTTTTGCTGATAAAGATTTGTTATTGGGGAACAAGAAACATAATAGACCCCTTCTCATGCTTGGTGAGATTGATGACTTAGTCATTAACTGTATCATGATTGATGGTGGTTCAGCTATTAATTTGTTACCTCTATGTACTCTTAAAAGATTAGGGTACTCCACTGGTGATCTAAGCCAGTCTAACGTAATTATTCATGGTTTTAACCAGTCTGGCCAGGAAGCATTGGGAACAATTTCCCTTGTGCTAAAGTTAGAAAAGCTTGTGACATATGTGAATTTCCATGTGATTGATGCGGCTACCTCGTACAATGCATTGATCGGTCGTCCATGGTTGCATGAAAATAAGGTTGTTCCATCTACTCTCCATCAATGTATTAAATACAAAGATACATCAGGGGACATAGTGCGAATTTTTGCGGACAAAAAGCCATTCACAGTGGCAGATACTTTCTATGCTGATGCCAAATTCTATTTTGAGCCAGTTGATAAGATCTCAAAACCGAAAACAATATCATCGTCAGTTCAAGACTTGCCTATTAGGGACACTGGGAAGTCTTCAGTAAATCAAAAGAGATATCAATACATACCAAGCGATCAAAGAAGAAAAGGAGAGCCAATATTTCGTGTTATAAATAAAGCACACAATTATAAAGGTACCACATTCCCAACACCTTTACCTCCTTTGGTACAATATAGAATAAATCAAGCGAAAATTGAGAAATACGATAAAAATAAGGTGGCTGCACAAGTCACATTATTGGATAGGGATGATGAAACTTTACCTATCGCCTTATATGATAATAGAGTGCTTTATATGATGCAACAGATGTACTATGATACATGTACTGGCCCTTCACTATGCGATGGCCGAGGGCAGCTTGCGCCATTTGAAAAGATGATGTCCCAAACTCAGCTTGATGCATTACATGAAGATCAAGCCTTAAAGGAAACAAAATATGGGCTTGGTTATGAGGTTCATATGACCTCTATCGAGCCAATTGACACTACAACAGCATCTCCCCAAATGGAAGAAGGAAACCAGCCAACTATTGATGAGTTGGAGGAAATTAATATTGGTACACCTGATGACCCTCGACCAATCTTTATTAGCGAACATTTGTCTATAAAGAGTAAGAAAGAGTATCATAAATTTCTTTCTGCTAACAGGGATGTGTTCGCTTGGTCATATGAAGAAATGCCAGGTTTGGACCCAATGGTTGCGGTTCATAAATTGGCTGTAAATAAGGACACTTGTCCTATCAAACAAGAGCAAAGAAGATATCGACCGGAGCTCCTTCCACAAATTGAAGCTGAAGTTGATAAACTCATAGCTGCAAATTTCATTAGGGAAGTAAAATACCCTAAGTGGGTTTCTAGCAATGTGCCTGTGCAAAAGAAAAATGGGCAAATTCATATATGTGTAGATTTTAGAGATTTGAATAAAGTGTGCCCAAAAGATGATTTTCCGATTCCAATTTCTGAGATCCTCATAGATGCCACCATTGGATATGAAATATTTTCTTTCATGGATGGTTTCTCAGGATATAACCAAATAAAAATGGCCCCAGAGGATGAGGAGTTAACGACATTTCGAACACCCAAAGGCATATACTGTTATAAGGTGATGCCATTTGGATTGAAAAATGCGGGCGCTACATATCAAAGAGCCATGACTATCGTCCTTGAAGGTTTATTATATGATATCGTTGAGTGCTATATAGATGATATAGTCGTAAAATCTAAGCATGAGCAAAAGCATCTAGAACATTTAGCAATAGTATTTAAACGACTTAGGCAACATAAGTTGAAAATGAACCCCGTGAAGTGCGCTTTTGGAGTTGCGTCGGGTAAATTCCTTGGCTTTATAGTCACAAAGCGTGGCATTGAGATTGACCCAACCAAAATAAAGGCAATCGTAAATATGTCGCAACCTAGAAATTTGCATGAATTAAAAAGCCTCCAAGGTCACTTGGCTTATATTAGGAGATTTATCTCAAATTTATCCGGGAGATGCAAACCTTTTTCCCGCCTGATGAAAAAAGGGGTCCCATTTCAATGGGACCAAGCATGTCAAAATGCGTTCGAGGATATTAAACAATATTTAACAAATCCTCCTATCATGTGCGCCCCAATCAAAGGGCAACCATTGATCTTATACACAGCGGCCATGCCTACCTCATTAGGTGCCCTTTTAGCACAAAACAATGACACAGGGAAGGAAGTATCCCTGTACTATCTCAGTCGCACCCTACTGGGGGCAGAGTGTAATTATCCTGACATAGAAAAAATATGTTTAGCACTTGTATTTGCTGCACAAAAGCTTCGCCATTATATGTTAGAACATACGGTACAACTTGTTTCGAGAGCAGACCCGCTCAGATATATTTTAAGCAAAATGACATTATCGGCTAGCTTAGCTAAGTGGGCGATGTTACTCTCACAGTTTGACATTGTGTTTGTGCCTCAGAAGGCCATTAAAGGACAAGGATTGGCCAATTTCTTAGCTGCACACCCTATCCCTGATGATTTTCCCATTGACGATGATTTGCCTGATGAAGAGGTTTTTGCCATTGAGATACCTGATCATATATGGCAGATGTATTTCGATGGCGCATGTGCTGGGGTCGTCTTTGTGACGCCTGATGATGGAATCATTCCATACTCCTTCACATTAACCTCAGCGGTTTCGAATAATGCCGCCGAATATGAGGCTCTCATCATTGGTCTCGAAATAGCCCTTAGTATGGGTATAAGCACACTCCATGTCTACGGAGATTCTCAATTAATAGTTAATCAATTATTGGGAGTATATACTATTAAAAAACAAGGTATTATACCATATTTTAGAAAAGTAAAAACGCTTATATCCATGTTTGCTGATTTAAAAGTTCAGCATGTTGTACGGAATAAAAATGAAAAGGCAGATGCACTAGCCAGTCTAGCTGCTAGCATGTCACTAAATCCATATGACACAATGGATGTACATGTGGAGGAACGTAGAGTCCTTCCTAATGGGAAGAGGAAGAAGACATATCATCCATCGTTGCAACAAATATAGAAACTTGTGAGATTGAAATGGGGGATTGGCGAACACCATTCCTCGAATATTTACTCCATGGATACTTGCCCCTCAATTCAAGTGAGAGGTCTAGGATTAGGAAAAGATCAATTAACTACACCTACATAAATGATACGCTTTATCGACGTTCAAGTGATGGCATGCTACTTCGTTGCCTTGCTGGAGATGAAGTGATAGAGGCCTTAAAAGAAGTCCATGCTGGAGTGTGCGGAGCGCATCAATCCGGACCTAAACTACATTATCAACTCAAACATTTAGGCTATTATTGGCCTACCATGTTCGATGATTGCATGAAATTCGCAAAAAGGTGCCATGAGTGTCAAATACATGGCAACTTTATACACCAACCACATGAACCATTACATCCCACTAACATGTCCTGGCCATTTGAAATGTGGGGGATGGATGTAGTTGGACCGATTCACCCACCATCATCCAAAGGACATAGATTTATTTTAGCCGCCACTGACTATTTCTCCAAATGGGCAGAAGCTGTGGCATTAAAAGAGGTAAAAGCTGAAAATGTAGAAAATTTCATAAGAACTAATCTCATATATCGATTTGGTGTGCCAAGTAGAATGATATCTGATAATGGGTCAAATTTTAGGAGTAAACAAATCGAGAGGATGTGTGCCAATTTAAAATCAAGCATAGTTTCTCTACTGGATATAACCCGTCCGCTAATGGTCAAGCGGAACCATTTAATAAAGTGTTATGCAAATTACTTAAAAAGATGGTATCACATAATAAGAGGCACTGGCATGAAAAGTTACTAGAGTCCTTGTGGGCGTATAGAGTTACGACGCGAACAGCAACAGGGATGACCCCTTACTCCCTTGTATATGGGGGCGAATCAGTCTTGCCATTAGAAGTACAAATCGTCTCTTTACGAGTTGCCATTCAAGAAAAACTCACAGAAGACGAAGCGACAAAATTGCGATTAAAAGAATTAGACAACTTGGAGGAAAAGCGGCTTCATGCATTGCAAAACTTGGAAGCATACCAAGCTAGGATGTCTCGAGCTTTTGATAAGCGATTAAAAAGAAGATCGTTTAAACAGGGCGAGCTGGTGCTTGCAATCATCCGTCCCATGAATATTACTCATCGGATGAAAGGTAAATTTGAGCCTAAATGGGAAGGCCCTTATATAGTAAAAGATGTTTATTCAAGTGGTGCGTATCGAATTATTTCCGCTGACGGTGAATATTGCCCTCCGCCAATAAATGGAAAATTCTTAAAACGCTACTATGCTTAAAAAATATTATTATTATTATGCTACATCGCTCATGAGCTTAAACTGTTAGCGAGAAATGAATAAAAAAATAATAAAACCATCATATGCTCCAATGCTTTAAGAGCTTAAACTACAAGCGCCAAAAAACAAAAAAAATAAATCCACCATACGCTCCAATGCTTCATGAGCCTAAACTATAAGCAACAAAAAAAGTACACATACTCCATCGCCCATGAGTTTAAACTGTTAGCGAGAAATAAATAATAAAAAAAATAAAACCATCATATGCTCCAACGCTTCATGAGCCTAAACTGTAAGCAATAAAAAACATGCTCCAATTTTTTTTATGAGCTTAAAAATCATATAGTTCATCGATAAAATTCAGGTATGGTGGAGCTCACTGAGCCTAGATTACGAGTGACTAAATATATATAAATTTTATTGTTGTGAGGAGAATAAATAAACAAATAAATGGATATATTACATTACCATACGAACGCCAAACACACACACAAAAGGACACGCCACATAGAATATTACAAAAGAAAAAAGATGTCACTTTTATTTCTACAAAAAAGATATATAATAAAAGGTCTAACACGTTCATGGTTAAATGAAGAAAAAAACAAATGTTTGATAATGATAAAGAGAAATAACATTCATAGATCGTCCCAAACAGTCGGGACCCTAGTTACTACTAGATCGACATCGACAGCTATTTAAATCAATAAGAAGTTGCTCAGCCTGCTGATTTAGTTCCGTTGTTTCCTTCTGAAAAACATCAATAGCCTTCTTGCTCGCGTCTGCAATTGCATCACACAAGTCCTGCTCTAATTTCCTCACCTCCAAATCTGAAGTAGAACGCATTTCCTCAAGTCGCGCTCTCTTTTGCTCTACCTCCATTAAAATTTGATTAAGTTTCTCAATTGTCGTCATGGTTTCTGCCCGCTGCTTTTCAGCAGAGGCCAATTCGTCATCAACAGTGCGAAGAGCTTCCCTTTGAACGTCAAGCGCCTGCTTGATTTTAGCAGTACTTTGTT
Source organism: Zea mays (assembly GCF_902167145.1). Lineage (NCBI taxonomy): Eukaryota > Viridiplantae > Streptophyta > Magnoliopsida > Poales > Poaceae > Zea > Zea mays. The sequence goes on along the minus strand of NC_050100.1, from coordinate 81,210,429 downwards.
CGTCTTGTTTTCTTGCCACTTCAAAGTTAGAATACGTCCTCTGCAGCTGTTCGGAAATGGTAATTAATTTGTCCAGCATAGCTTTAATTCTTGCAATGCTAGCAAATTGTCCTGTAAGACAAGACGAAGCGAGGCGCAGACTGGCGCAACGAACAGGATCTCTCAAAGTATGGGCATTTAGCCCATCAAGAACATTTGCCAATGCTTGTCTGGTTGTCTTGAGGAAAAGATCTTCTAGTGTTGCAACGGTGTCCATGCTAGGGTGTATCTCAACAGGAGAAATTATATCCAAAGTTTGGTTTTCGAACAATTGATCGCAACCTGAAATAGAACAACAAAGGATATTGTTAGTAGTAATAATAATACTAATAGTAATAATAATAATGACGATGATGATGATGATGAAGAAGTATTGATGTATTTATAAAATAATACCATCAAGAAAAGAATCAATGTCACTAAAGTTAACAACAGAGGGTAGGGCGCAGGGGAAGCTTGAATAATCCTCAGCTAACTCTGTTGTGTCGACACAAGAATCAATAAAAGGTGAAGTTGGTGGCTCTCGTCTTATCAAACAAAAATTGGTCACATCATCATCACCATCTCCTACTTGTGCAACGTCACAAGTTGGTGGCTCTCGTCTTGTCAAGCAAAAATTGGTCACATCATCATCACCATCTCCTACTTGTGCAACATCAGAAGACGATGGAACAAAATCCTCGTTTCCGGTAATAGTTGGGTAAGGAATAAGTGTAGCTGTGCTGTTGTCACCACCAATAGGCTGAGAAAAATCGAGTTTTCTTTTGGTTAAAGATTCTTCACTGTCACATAAAAGAGTGTCTTCAGATAGTCTCCGCATTCTGTTGTCTTCAGGTTGCATGTAAACCTGATCATCCATGGAGTCTTTCTGTGATGTATTATCGGTAGATACGTGTTGCAAAGAAGAACCCTCCATAAGATTTATCTCAGAGTGCTAAAAAGGGAGAGTTGGGTACATAGTAAAATAAAATTCATGAACCGTGATATGTATGTATGCTACCAGGAATATAAAGTAAAGAAAAGAAGGTAAATCATACATTGGCCGATAGAGTTGAAGTGTTGGGCCTTGTGTGTAAGAAATCATGTAATATTTTTTCCAAGGACTAATTATCACCTCCTCTCTAGCCTTGATAAATGCAATATACTTAGTATGCTACTCCTCACGCACTTCTCGTATCACCACAAAATCAGATGGAGAAAGATGACGAGGAATAATCTTGCCTGCTGCTAGTCTTTTTCTATCATTATAATGTACACGACCACGTGCACAACCACAGCGCAAGTTCGTCAATACTGAGATAAAAGGCTCTGAAAATTTTCTATACCAATTTATCCAATATATTGTGCAGCTGCCAATACGAGTCTCATTAGGGAGACAACTGAAATCCTGATTTATTGGGCGTAAAAGATGTGCCCAGTAAGAGTAAGCGACCCCAAAATCATCTTCTGTATACACGCTCTTCAGTACAAGATATGGGACGATCTGATCAAGCCTAAACTGTCAAGTTACACGATCTGGATGGTACGGCTCCGCAATGCATATGTTATCACGCCTAAAAGGAAGCAAGCCACGCCGAATGCATAAACAAAATATTTTGCTGATCCAGGACGAAGGTGGTGTGCGTAGATGGTTGGTAGAGTGGGGTTTGTATGGGTGCCAAAGGATGTTAGAATCTTTACGCAGAAAATCAGAAGCACTTTCAGGATTGAAATGTTAAGAAGTTCGAAATAACATGTTCACTAACATAGGTTTCCTGGTAGGATGGTCATAATAAGGAATACGTGGCTTCGTCACTTTGTTAACAAAAGTGTGTTTTAGGTAAACTCCCATCCATCCAATGAGATAATGAACAGGCCAAAGTCTTTTCATATAAGAAGGGCCAACCGGGTCTGTACTGATTAATCTCAGGGAGTAATATAAGGAACACAAAGCTGGTTGTGCCAAAGCAAAACGTCGCCCCAAAGCTATCCATGAAGCCATCACCAATAACCCGCGACGAATTTGTGGTCCCCCTCCGATAATAGCAAAGCTGCAAAGCCATATCGCTATGAAAGCTGCTTTGTAAATAAGCGAAAGTTCCATATCATCAGAGTGTGAAAGTCCCCTTGGTCCGTTATGAAAACAGTCACACCATTCTTGCAGCGATACTTCTCCCCCCACTTGTAATTCATCCCAAACCTCCAAAAGTTGTGATAAGCACTTGGGATATAATAACATGGATGGTTCACGCTCATGATGTGAAGGGACATACTCCTCATAAAATTCCCCATCCATTGGTAAACCCATAATATAATGCAAATATAAGAGTATTACAGTACGCTCGCCATCGTGGAATAAAAAAGTGTTTGAATCTGGATTCCATCATTCCAGCAAAGATTTCAGTAGCGAAGGTGAGATGGAATATTGCCCAAATAAAGAACAATAAATGGCCCCATAGATAAAATCCATACCTTCTCCATCTCCTCTTAAATTAAAAGAATGTTTTGCAAGAATTATTGTACCCCATTCCGCATAACCAGAAGGAATAGGAATATACTCAATATCATAATTCTCCCATCCTAAACCGTGCGATATCATTCTGTTCCCCAAAGTGAATGCTTGCTCAGGTTGTTTCGAGGGCGCATATGGATAAAAACAAATTCCAGAAATGGTTGGCTGAGATCTCCATCCACGAGTACTATTATCCAGTTCTCCAATTTTTAGTTCACGATTTATTATCACTGGGTTGGCTGCATCACTATTTCTTGGAGCATAAATTTGACTTTGTGCCACGTAAGAAAGTGGTTTCTTCCCAAGTATTATATGTGACATATTTTCCGTCATCTACAGCAAAAAAAGGTTATGTGGGAAAGTATATGCGATAAAAAAAATCATATAATTATCCGTGTCAATTTTTTTTACTAAGAACCTTACCTGTTTCATATTTACCCACATATAATAAGAAAAAAGGGAATCCGTTCATACGATGGAACAAATCTAAATAAAAGAAGAGAAAGCAATGATGACATTGACCGCAAATTTCAAGCGGATATTCCTCAAAACTCCTTAATAGCTTGCTAGGATAACAACTCCATACAAGAATATAATGTTGTAGTAAAATCTGGTGCTTGATTGTCAAAAAAAAGTGAGATCAAAATACCTTTCGTGTAGCCAGTTCTCTGCTGAGAACCCTTGCACCGAAGAAATGCTAATTGATTCTCCAACGATGGCTGAATCAACCAAAAATAGTGAGATGTTTCGGTAAAGAGAAGAAAGGAATAGAAATATTAATATCGAAAGAAGGTGTACCTTGATATTAAGTCGTCGCTCATATCCTATATTATAGTTGTGTGAGCATAACGACAAAACAAGGGATATATTATAATAAATCAAGGTCTTGTTCAAGCCGTACTAGGGTACAGCTAGATTATAGGGGTACCGGTCCTATATTATAGTTGCATAAGATATAATTTATAAACCGACATTTGGATCCCCAGATCCATAAAACCCATATCCTCCCGAATCCTACGCCTAGTAAAAAAACGCCTAGGAAAATAACAGATTCTCGGAAAGTGTGGTCGTGTTTCAGGAAGTTCTAACTAAATAAGTATGTGAAGACGATAAAAATGATTGTGTATGTTGCCGTGATAAACCGTATTGCGTACACCTATACATACAAAATCATATTGTAAAAGAATGTATACCTTTGAGTGGATAAGTATCATGCCAGAATAAATCATAGTTCATTAAAATACATAATGACATTGTGTAATTATTTAAGTTTCGAGATCCGGATCCGTTAATATAATTTTTTTTCTTTTTTTCGCATCCGGACCTCGAGGGGGAATCTGTTGACATGGATTTTGGCATCATCAAAATATATGCTATGTGGGCTAAATAACTTCGATTAATGTGACCACTAAATTTCGATTCATATGAAATAAGCAAATGTTCTATAAATAATATATGAATATTTAAAGTAGCCATTGTTTCTAATCTCCTTGTGCTCTAAAAGTTTAGCACTTCAAATATTGAAATATGTATGGAATAAAAAATATACCTATGTAAATATATGGCCAATAAACATTCCCCATAGAATATGACATATATAGCGCCGGCTAAATACTAATTTATTTAGCTAGATAAATAAATGGCGGGAAATATGACATACAAATGACCGTTCGTCGTAAGTGTAAATAGAGCCAATAAAAATTTCAACTTACTTTTATATACATATGTAGTTAAATACTGCAAAGTAGTCTTCTCTAAAATAATAATAACAATAATAAATAATATATTAAAATAAATAAAATGAAAAAAAGAGAAAGAGAAAAAGAAAAAGAAAGAAGAGGAAATAAGATACGTGCGGCCAAAGAAAACAGAAATAAAACAAAAATATATAAAAAAAGAAACGAAAAGAAAGAAGAAGCAAATTAGAGCACGGTTCAGTTGGCTTACATTCAACGCACGTCAGGCGGCTTGCACCCATTTTCACGCGCATGATTTGTCATGTCTCATGTACGTGAATGAGCAGTTGTCCTTTTGCGCACTCCTCCACTCCGCATGCACACCAGATAAAATTTAAATTTATATATTCCCTTATTCCGCTCAAGTCATGAAGACACGACCGCGATTTGACTGCACGTCTCCGCACACGCCGCACGCCAACTGCACTGCACTGCACGGCCACGATGTCTGCAGCGCGTCTGCGCCTATAAATAAGAGGTCACCGTCAGGCTACAGGGGTAGATAAAAAAAGGACCGCCAGGCTGCTGAGATCAGGAATCGACGTCAGGCTGATAGACTAGTCTGCTGCTCACATCATTTCCGCTCAGGCTACTGCGTTCTCCAGCTACAAAAAAAGGGCATTGTCACATCGCGAGAAGAGCTCCATCAACCTGCTGTAGCGTTTCATCAACAACAAATTCTTCAGCAATCACCTCTCTCTAAGGCATACCTTAGAGAGAAACTGGTTCCAAAGACTTCAAGGGCATACCCTTGAGGAAGATCGCGTCGCCGGATTATACACAATCTCAAGGGCATACCCTTGAGAGAGATCACACTGCAATGACATATACGTCGTTGTGGCCTAACGGAAAGGTCTACTGCAAGGTAAGAAAAGCCCCTTATATCGCTGCACTGTTCCTTGTCTTCTTTACCGTCGAGTTTGATAACCTCCACGCGCATACACGACCTCGTATATTGGAAGAGCTATGTTCTTCCATTCATGCTGTTGAAGTCGGCATCATGATAAATACAATTGTAATCCGCACATATGTATAAAACGGTGAGTTAAACGGTGGAAGTTGAAATTCTGTGTCATGGGGTGTCAAATAAAAAAAATCAAGTTCCTCTGATTTGATACGGAAGCAGGCCATCGTCGCCTGTTTCCCTGCGAGAAAATAAAAAATGTTGCTTGGCACCATGCATACATACACCCAAATTAAATTATTCTGATCGGCATATATATGCAATAGCTCAAAATACATGCATGCCCAAACTATTAAATTAAGATCGTATTCTGAATTATTAATACTTAATGTCACGTTATGGTCTAAATGAACAAATTCAGCAAATAACTTCGTTACAAATGAAAGGGCAAACTCTACCCAAAAGTTGTGACGGACAGGCTATATGAAATCTACACACACTAGTTATACATGGCAATATGACTATAAAAAGTTAGCTGGTGCCACAGAATGCTCATCAAACAGAGGCTGCGCATATGCATCATTATTGTCGTCCAAATATTTATGGCATAAAGATAAAAAAATAATAGACAAACCCCTCGTTTATGCATAGGCTATTCCTAAATTCCAAAGTGTATTATAAGCATATAAAACAGTTGTGCTAATAGTAAAAATGAATGTAAAAGAAACTATCACACATACTATATTCCTACATGATAGTTGTGCTGGTAGTAAAATTGAATATATAAAAGGAACAAACCTCTATTAGGGTTATGCATTAGGAAATAAATCCTCCTACCAGAATACTGGTCATGAAAATCCCCATGCGTGAATAGTATATTTTAATGAGCTAAATTATATGTCAAATGAAAATAGATATTCCATATGTTGAAAGTAAATATTCTATATATGTTCATGCTGCAAATGTGCAATTAAATGTATAAACTATCTACTTAAAATATGTTACAATGCACACATAAATATGCTAGTGGTAAAATAAATTAAAAGTAATCATAGTGTATCCAAAAATATTCACGGATTTCATACATAACTGAACACTATATTGTGTTCAAATTGAAATAAATATGCCATCACTGCAGAAGCGTCGACCAACATGGAGTCAAAGGTGAAGACCTATCTTCTTTTATTATATATAGTCATGTAATAGGAATCCATATGTTGTAATTTTTTATTTTTATGTTGGAACTCTTAATCGGTGGTTTTCTCTACGGAGATGTAATTAACATAATTTTTATGTAAATATAAGAATTATGGAAGTATGGACCTGCAATACATGTATTATTTACTCTATTATATCTAAATTAAAACTTGTCTCTGTTGACGTGGAGATGGCGCTTTTTGCCGCCCGTTTTCCCGACATCATTTATATGCCAAATTTATGTTGATGATATTATCTTTGGGTCTACTAATAAGTCATCTTGTGAAGAGTTTAGTAGAATTATGATACAGAAATTTGAGATGTCCATGATAGGGGAGTTCAAGTGTTTCCTTGGATTTCAAATCAAGCAACTCCAAGAGGGCACCTTCATTAGCCAAACAAAGTACATTCAAGATATTCTCAAGAAGTTTGGAATGAAGAATGCCAAACTGAGAGCACCTAGAGGGGTGTGAATAGATGATCCTGTAAAAACTTAAAACTTAAAGCCACAAAACTTGATTAAGTGTTAGTACAATGAAATCAAGTGGCTAAGGACCGAGCTCTTGTGAAACACAATAGTCACAGTGAGAACAAACACAAGAGACACGATGGTTTATCCCGTGGTTCGGCCAAGTACAACACTTGCCTACTCCACGTTGTGGCGTCCCAATGGACGAGGGTTGCACTCAACCCCTTTCAAGTGATCCAAAGATCCACTTGAATACCACGGTGTTTTTCATTCTTTCACTATATCCTGTTTGCGAGGAATCTCCACAACTTGGAGCCTCTCGCCCTTACAAATGATGATCACAAAGAAGCACGGATGTAAGGGAGGGAAAAGCAACACACACAAGTCTCAAAAGCAACAGCACAAACACGCACACTAGTCACAACTTGAGCTCTAAGTTCACACACGGAGTTCTCAACTCAAGAGGAGCTCAAATTACTATCACAAAGAATCAAATGCGCTAGAATGAAGTCTTGCTGCTTAGAGATGATCAAAGAATGCTTGTATATCTCCTCCATGTGCCTAGGGGTCCCTTTTATAGCCCCAAGGCAGCTAGGAGCCGTAGGAGGCAATCAGGGAAGGCAATTCTTGCCTTCTGTCGGGTGGCGCACCGGACAGTCCAGTGTGCCACCGGACAGGCACTGTTCAGTGTCCGGTGCAGATTGCTTTCCAAAATTGGCACAGCCGACCGTTGAAGATTTGGAGCCGTTGGCGCACCGGACACTGTCCGGTGCACACCGGACAGTCTGGTGCCCCCATCAGACCGTTGGCTCGGCCATGCGTCACGCGCGGATTGCGCGGCCGACCGTTGGCTCACCGGACAGTCCGGTGCGCCACCGGACAGTCCGGTGAATTTTAGCCGTACGCCGCCGACGAATTCCCGAGAGCGGCCAGTTGACCAGACGCCAGCCTGGCGCACCGGACACTGTCCGGTGCACCACCGGACAGTCTGGTGCACCCAGACTGTGCAGAGTCTTGGCTGCTCCAGCCAAGTCTTTTTCCTTTTGTATTTTCTCTGATTCTAGCAATTAGACAAATATTGTCGGCGTTTCGAGACCGGGGGGTCCCTGGGCCGACGAGTGAAATGTCGCCGCGTGCCCCAGCCCAGATGGGTCGACGCGAGGCCGAGCGCGAAGGGGGGAAGTGAGGTGGCCGAAGACCGGCGTGAGAGAGGTGGAAATCCCGCGGCCTTCGTGTTCGTCCCGTGCCTAGGTCGGGTGCACTTGCAGTAGGGGATTACAAGCGTCCACGCGGGAGAGGGAGCGAGCGGCTTCAAGCGAGCGCCTGTCTCGTCCTCGTCCCCGTGCGGCCAACCCTCTCTAAGAGGGCCCTGGTCCTTCCTTTTATAGGCGTAAGGAGAGGATCCAGGTGTACAATGGGGGTGTAGCAGAGTGCTACGTGTCTAGCGGAGGAGAGCTAGTACCCTAAGTACACGCCATCATGGCGGCCGGAGAGGTTTTGGCGCCCGGTCCGTGTGATGTCGTGGCCGTCGGAGGAGCGCTGGAGCTTGGCGGAGGGACAGCTGTTGGAGCTGTCGAGTCCTTGCTGACGTCCTCTTGCTTCCGTAAGGGGGCTGAGAGCCGCCGTCGTCAGGGAGCGTGCGGGGAGCCATCATTGCCTATCTGGCGGAGCGAGCCAGATGGGACGCCGGTCTTGTTTCCCGTAGCCTGAGTCAGCTTGGGGTAGGGTAATGATGGCGCCTCCCGTCGACGTGGCTGGTCTGCGCCCTAGGTTGGGCGATGTGGAGGCTCCTCTGAGGTCAAGGTCGAGTCTGTCTTCCATGGCCGGGGTCGAGTCCGAGCCCCCGGGTCGGGCGAGGCGGAGACCGTCGGCTGAGGCCAGGGCTGAGTCCGAGCCCTGGGGTCGGGCGAAGCGGAGTTCGTCGTCTTCTGGGGCTTAGCCCAAGTCCGAGCCCTGGGTCGGGCGGAGCGGAGTTCGCCGTCTTCCGAGGCTTAGCCCGAGTCCGAGCCCTGGGTCGGGCGGAGCGGAGTTCGCCGTCTTCTGGGGCTTAGCCCGAGTCCGAGCCCTGGGTCGGGCGGAGCGGAGTTCGCCGTCTTCCGGGGCTTAGCCTGAGTCCGAGCCCTAGGTCGGGCGGAGCAAAGTTCGCCGTCTTCCGGGGCTTAGCCCGAGTCCGAGCCCTGGGTCGGGCGAAGCGGAGCTTCCTATGGTGCCTGTGGCCGGGCCTGACTGCCTGTCAGCCTCACTCTGTCAAGTGGCACCACAGTCGGAGCGGCGCAGGCGGCGCTGTCTTTCTGTCAGGTCGGTCAGTGGAGCGGCGAAGTGACGGCGGTCACTTCGGCTCTGTCGACTGAAGGGCGCGCGTCAGGATAAAGGTGTCAGGCCACCTTTGCATTAAATGCTCTTGCGATTTGGTCGGTTGGCGCGGCGATTTGGTCAGGGTTGCTTCTTAGCGAACACAGGGCCTCGGGCGAGCCGGAAGTATGTTCGCCGCTAGAGGGGGGCCTCGGGCGAGACGGAGATCCTCCGGGGTCGACTGCCCTTGCCCGAGGCTAGGCTCGGGCGAGGCGTGATCGAGTCCCTCGAATGGACCGATCCCTGACTTAATCGCACCCATCAGGCCTTTGCAACTTTGTGCTGATGGGGGTTACCAGCTGAGAATTAGGAGCCTTGAGGGTACCCCTAATTATGGTCCCCGAAAGTAGCCCCCGAGCCTCGAAGGGAGTGTTAACACTCGCTTGGAGGCTTTTGTCACACTTTTTTGCAAGGGGACCAGCCTTTCTCGGTTGTGTTTTGTTCCGATGGGTGCGCGCGAGCGCACCCGCCGGGTGTAGCCCCCGAGGCCTCGGAGGAGTGGTTTGACTCCTCCGAGGTCTTAATGCCTCGCGTAATGCTTCGGCTGGTCTGGTCGTTCCCTCATGCGAGCTGGCCGTAGCCCGGGTGCACGGTCGGGTTCCAAGTTCTCGGGCTGGTATGTTGACGCTGTCAACGGATTGGCCGGAGCCGGGTTTGCGAGAGCAGCCCTCAAGCCTCTGCGCAGGGCGAGAGGACGATCAGGGACAGACTCGACTTTTTTACATACGCCCCTGCGTCGCCTTTCCGCAAGGAGGAGGGGGGAAAGCGCCATGTTGCCCTCGGTGGGCGCCGAACATGGTGTCTCCGGTGAGCTGCCGGCGGGTAATCCGAGCGGACGTCCGTGCCCCATTTGCTAGGGGTCGGCTAGAGGCCCAGAGGCGCACCCAAAAGTACCTGCGAGTGATCTGCCGGACCCGGCCCCCTGTCGACGGGGTCCGAGGGCTCGATGCCTCCCTCTGATGGGATTCCGTTACAAGATCGTTCCTGCTGGTCTCGGAAATGTCCTAGGGTACCTCGGGAGCGCAGCCCGAGCCTTGGTTATGTATCGAACGTACCCATGGTCATCCCTCGCTCTGTATCTGAGGCGGCTGTGAACCCTTCGAGGGCCAGCCTTCAAACCCCTGATAAGTAGTGGGCGCGGAGCCCGAGTAGCCTGAGGCGGTCGTCGAACCCTTCCGAGGGGCCGGCCTTCGAACCTCTCACCAGTAGTGGGTGTGGAGCCCACGCGCTCTGAGGCGGCTGTTGAACCCTTCCGAGGGGCCAGCCTTCGAACCTCTGATCAGTAGGGAGGCTTGGAGCCTGGTTCCTTCACGGAGAAGGATCCTTTTCGGGGTATCCCCCTTTCCCGGTCCCTGTTGTAAGAGAGAGAAAGAGGAAAAAGGAAAAGGATTCGAAATCGAACGACGCGGCGTACCTTTTTTGGCACGGTCATTATGGCGAAGGCGAAACGTCGCTCGCTTCCCTCGCCAGAGGCGCCGCCTGTCCCGCCGCGGAGTTAATGAGACGGGGCGAGTGGTTCGCGGGGCGGCCGTTGCGCGTGCGCGGGCCGTTCGAGGAACGAAACACGAGCGCGTCGTCTTCACGCCGTGAGAGAGGGTTCTCTCGCAGCCCCCGGATGGGACGTAAGCTTGGCTGACGACGTGACCGCTGCTCCTGCCCGCCTGCCACCGCCATTACTGCCGGCCCATTTTTGGCCGCATTGACCGTCGCGCCAGGCTGGCGCTGCTGGGTCGTGCGTTGGGTCGCCTCGAGTCATGGTATTGGTTCCGCAGTCGAGGAGGCGCGGTAGTGGCGCGGGCGGCGGTGTAGTTGCTCGCACGCAGCATCCGGCGCGCCGGTTGCATGACGCGTGGGCCCGGGCCTCCATGCTGGGCGCGTCGGAAGTCGGAGAAGTGCGCCCACTTGGCGCGGTTGCATGCCGCCTGCATGGCTGCCCGCCCTTTCGCCCGCTGGTCTGGGCAAAAGTGGAGGGCCGCTTGTAACCGCTGGGCGGTTGCATGCACCGCGCGCGGCGGTTTGGCTTCTTCTGCTCTGGGCCGGCTTGCATGACGTGTGGGACCCAGCCCCCGCGCCGTTGGGGGAGGACCTTGGAGCGTGTTGGAGAAGACTCAGCCCACGACGGCTGGGTACGCAAGTAGGGAGAGTCGCCTTTAAAAGGAGGGTGACCCCCTTGAAAGGCGATCATGTCTTCGCGCTTCCTTATGCATCGTGTCTTTCCACCTTCCGAGCCCCGGATGGGGGATGCCTGCAGTCCTTCCTCCTTGTCGTTGGGGGGAACGCAACTCCGTGGGAGTTGATACCTTTCAGCCATCGTTCGGCTTCAAGGATTTTCATCATGCAGCCCGGCTGCATCCCCTCGCCGGTGGTCACCCGAGACGGTGACCACCAGCTCCTGGGTGGGGAGAAGCAAGCCAGGCTGCGATCTTGGTCCCACCCTCAGCTTCAAGGATGTTCATCATCCTCGCTAGGGTGGAGGCCGGGCTGAGCCGGAGCTCTACCTCCCGCACGGTTTCGTGGGCCAGCCTCTCCCTCATCGTCCGAGGGAGAGGGCGCTCGCTGGCCCTGCGAGAGGGGCGGACTTCGACAACGCGGGGCTAGCCGACTGCGGGCATCGTCAGCCTCAGCGCGTTGGACTCGCCGGCTTGGCTCCCGGTGCCCCCTCCCGCCGCGAAGGCGGTTGTCGCGCCGTGCGCACGGGAGGACCGCCCAAGATGTCGCACGTTGCCAGGGCGGCGTTCGTGTTCTGGGGCGGTCTTGCCTTTGCACTGGTACGGCGCCTCCACGCGGAGGTCGGTGCCCCACTAGTCCGGGAGGATCTGAGTGGTGATCTGCCGGAGGGCTGACGGCCCCTGTCGTCGGTGCCGAGGTGGAGGCGGCTCGAGAAGTCCCCGTTGCCGACGGGATCACCGCCACCATCCGCGCTTCGGGCCTCCGGCTCTTTGTACTTGTCCTCGCCCCTCGAGCGTCGGCGTAGGCGAGGGCAAGGTTGCAGCAGCGTCCGCCCTGAGGCCATTGCTGCTGTAGTTCGGCCGCCCGGAGCGGGGGTCGTTGTTGTTGCTGCTGGAGCGGGCGACGGCGAGCCGCCCGTCGGTCTTCTGTTGCTCAGCAGGCTCCCCCCGTCAAGTGGGGTTGTTCGTACCTGCGGAGGTAGAACCGGAGTTCCGTTTGTAATGGCACTTTGAATGCCGGTGTTTTTGTTCATTGTGGTTGTCGAGGCCTGAACATGTATGTAATTTTGGGCACAGAGCCGTGTTTTTCCTCATTTTCGAGCACTAAGACTCGCCTGTTGGTTGTCTGAACTGCTTCACCAAGCGTGAGTTGCCCCGCGTAAAGGTGACGAGTGAGGTATCCGTATCCCGGAGGCGTAGGAGTCCCTCGGCTCGGTCAGCCTTGTCGTCCGAGGCCTCTCTTGCTTAGTTAAAGGAACCCCTCGGCCGCTCTTCGATGAGCCAAGGCCAGGGGTAGCGGTGTCAGCACGAACAGAGGCAGAGTTGGCTCGAAAAGAAGACCTGGTCGGCCGGAGCCTGGCCGGGTCGTCCGTTAGCGGGACCAACGCCGGAGTTGATCTTCAGAGGCCTCGGGCCGGGCTGATGTCTTCAAGGGACAGCTGGCCGAGGCCTCGGGGTGATCAGCCGAGCCGCCTGCTCGGGCCGGATTCTCGGAGAAGACCCTAGCGGCGATGGCCCGGGCATGGTGATGACGTCGTCCTTCAGAGTGGAGATCCTCGGACCGCGTCGCCGTCCGAGGCCAGGTCGGACCTCGCCGAAGGTGTAGTTAATGCCGAGGGTGCTGCCGCTCCCTTCAACCGTCAAGATCTGAGCCTGCAGGATCGGATTATCTTGTAGTGTGTGTTTTCTGCGGCCGCCGAGGCCCAAACACACCCTCACCATGTTGTAAAGCTGCGTTTCTTTTCCTCTTGTTTCGGGTATCTGGACTTTTTCGTCGGTAATAGAATTGTCTGTGTGAGCGAGAGTTGCTTCTCGCGGAAGGTGATGAGTGAGGTATCCGTATCCCGGAGGCGTAGGAGTCCCTCGGCTCGGTCGGCCTTGCCGCTTACGCGCACTGTTACCCGTTCATAGGGTTCTGTCACCAACGCAGTCGAGAAGGCTCGAAGAATCGCTTCGGTAGAGGAGCTTTCGAACATGAAGACTTGTTCGGTCCGCGGAATCACTTATCCGAACGTGAGTTACTTATCGCAGAAGGTGATGAGTGAGGTATCCGTATCCCGGAGGCGTAGGAGTCCCTCGGCTCGGTCAGCCTTGGCTGCTTACGTGTACTCCATCATTTTCGGGATCCACTTTCGAAGTAGTTGAAAAGCACGAAAGACATTCTGGCAGAAAGGATCTTTTTTCGAGGAAAAAATTCGACGTAGAGGGGGTTCCCCCCTTTTAGCCCCCGAGGGAGGGTCGGGCTTTGCCGAGGCAAGGCTGACCCTTCCTTGATGACTAAACTTTGCGTGGGAGCGAGGTATATGAACAACTTGAAAACATCTTAAGGGTAGAAGCGACGTAGCTGTTGGATGTTCCAAGCGTTGTTGTAGACCTCGCCTTGACTGTTGGCCAGCTTGTACGTTTCGGGCTTCAGAACTTTGGCGATGACGAACGGCCCCTCTCAGGGGGGCGTGAGCTTGTGCCGCCCTCGCGCGTCTTGTCGCAGCCGAAGCACCAGGTCGCCCACCTGGAGGTCTAGGGACCGGACCCCTCGGGCGTGGTAGCGTCACAGGGACTGCTGGTACCGCGCCGAGTGTAGCAAGGCCTTGTCCCGAGCCTCTTCCAGCTGGTCCAGCGAGTCTTCTCGATTAACTTGGTTGCTTTGGTCAGCATAGGCCCTCGTCCTCGGGGAATCGTATTCTAAGTCTGTGGGCAAGATGGCCTCGGCCCCATAGACTAGAAAGAACGGCGTGAAGCCCGTGGCTCGGCTCGGCGTTGTCCTCAGGCTCCAGACCACCGAGGGGAGTTCCTTCATCCATCGCTTGCCGAACTTGTTGAGGTCGTTGTAGATCCGAGGCTTGAGTCCTTGTAGAATCATGCCGTTAGCACGCTCTACTTGCCCATTCGTCATGGGGTGAGCCACGGCGGCCCAGTCCACCCGGATGTGGTGATCCTCGTAGAAGTCCAGGAACTTTCTGCCGGTGAACTGGGTGTCGTTGTCGGTGATGATGGAGTTCGGGACCCCAAAATGATGGATGATGTTGGTGAAGAACGCCACCGCCTGCTCGGACCTGATGCTGTTTAGGGGTCGGACCTCGATCCACTTGGAGAATTTGTCGATGGCGACCAACAGGTGCGTGTAGCCCCCGGGTGCCTTTTGCAAGGGGCCGACGAGGTCCAGACCCCACACGGCAAAAGGCCAAGTGATGGGTATCGTCTGCAGAGCCTGGGCAGGCAGGTGGGTCTGCCTTGCGTAGAATTGACACCCTTCGCAGGTGCGGACAATTCTAGTGGCGTCGTCCACCGCCGTCGGCCAGTAGAATCCTTGCCGGAAAGCGTTTCCGACAAGGGCTCGAGGCGCTGCGTGATGGCCGCAAGCCCCCGAGTGTATCTCTCGTAGGAGTTCCTAACCTTCGGCGATGGAGATGCATCGCTGGAGGATGCCTGAGGGGCTGCGGTGGTAGAGCTCCTTCCCATCTCCCAGCAAGACGAACGACTTGGCGCGTCGTGCCAACCGCCGAGCTTCGGCTCGGTCGGGGGGTAGCTCTCCTTGGAGGAGACATTGCAGGTACGGGGTCTGCCAGTTTTGATCAGGCGTGACCCCGCTTCGCTCCCCCCCGACGTGCAGTGTCTCGCCCTCGGGGGCCAAGGGTACCTCGGGCTGAACCGAGGGTGCCTCGGGCCGAGCCGAGGGTGCCTCGGACTGAGCCGAGGGTGCCTCGGGCTCGGGCGTGTTGTCGATCTTGACGGAGGGTTGATGCAGGTCTCGGGAGAAGACGTCCGGGGGAACCGTTGTTCACCCCGAGGCTATTTTAGCCAGCTCATCCGCAGTCTCGTTGTAGCGCCGGGCGATGTGGTTGAGCTCGAGCCCGTAGAACTTGTCCTCCAGGCGCCGAACCTCATCGCAGTAGGCCTCCATCTTCGGGTCACGGCAGTGGGAGTTCTTCATGACTTGGTCGATGACGAGCTGCGAGTCACCGCGAGCGTCGAGGCGTCGGACCCCTAGCTCGATGGCGATCCGCAACCCGTTGACCAGAGCCTCGTACTCAGCCACATTGTTGGACGCCGGGAAATGGAGGCGTAGCACGTAGCGTAGGTGCTTCCCGAGGGGCGAGATGAAGAGTAGGCCTGCGCCGGCTCCTGTCTTCATCAACGACCCGTCGAAGAACATGGTCCAGAGCTCTGGTTGGATCGGAGTTTTTGGGAGCTGGGTGTCGACCCATTCAGCCACGAAGTCCGCCAAGACCTGGGACTTGATGGCCTTCCGAGGGGCGAATGAGATTGCTTCGCCCATAATTTCCACCGCCCACTTTGCAATCCTGCTGAAAGGGAAATGTGCCCTTGGGCCATTTCTAAGTATTTTGGTGATTCAGTGCCCAACACAAGTGCCTAAGTGTAAAAAGGTGGACAAAGTACACATCAAGGATAAAGGTATGTTTATCAGACTTAGTACATTATTTTATGGACTAATGTATTGTGTCTAAGTGCTGGAAACAGGAAAAATCCAATTGAAAATGTCTTGGCTCGAGCAGCCAAGATTCTGCTCAGTCTGGGAACACCGGACTGTCCGGTGGTGCACCGGACAGTGTCCGATGCGCCAGGCTGGCTCGAGCGAAGTGGCCACTCTCGGGAATTCACCGGCGACGTACGGCTATAATTCACCGGACTGTCCGGTGTGCATCGGACTGTCTGGTGAGCCAACGGTCGGCCGGGCCAACGGTCAGCCGCGCAATCTGCGCGGGACACGTGGCCGAGCCAACGACTAGAAGGGGGCACCGGACTGTCCGGTGTGCACCAGACATGTCCGGAGCGCCAACGGCTCTCAGGCTGCCAACGGTCGACTGCGCCATTTTTGGAAGGAAATCGGGCACCGGACAGTGTCTGGTGTGCACCGGACTGTCCGGTGCGCCAGTCGATAGAAGGCAAGATCAGCCTTCCTAGAATGCTCTCAACGGCTCCTAGCTGCCTTGGGGCTATAAAGGGACCCCTAGGCGCATGGAGGAGCACACCAAGCATTCCTACAACATTCCTAAGCACCAAGACCTCGATTCCGCGCATTTGTTTCATTGTGATAGCATATAGAGCTCTAGTGGAGTTGTGAACTCATTGAGTTGTGTTGCGAGCTCTTGTTGCAACTTGTGTGCGTGTTGACACTCTGATTCTTGTGTCTTGTGTGCGTTGCTAATCCTCCCTTGCTCTGTGCTTCTTTGTGAACTTCAAGTGTAAGGGCGAGAGGCTCCAAGTTGTGGAGATTCCTCGCAACCGGGATTGAGAAAAGCAAGCAAAACACCGTGGTATTCAAGTGGGTTTTTGGACCGCTTGAGAGGGGTTGATTGCAACCCTCGTCCGTTGGGACGCCACAACGTGGAGTAGGCAAGCGTTGGTCTTGGCTGAACCACGGGATAACCACCGTGCCATCTCTGTGATTGATTTCTTGTGGTTATTGTGTTTTGTTGAGACTCCTCTCTAGCCACTTGGCATTTACTGTGCTAACGCTTAACCAAGTTTTTGTGGCTTAAGTTTTCAAGTTTTACAGGATCACCTATTCACCCCCCCCTCTAGGTGCTCTCAGTTGGTATCGGAGCCGTTCTCTTCACAAGGGGACTAACCGCCCGAAGAGATGGATCTTAAGTGGAAGGGTATCGTGATCAACGATAAAGAGAAGGAATCTTTCGTCAACGAGCCAAAGGATGACAAGCCTACCGACTCGGGCTCGGGCCATAGACGGAGAGATGGGAAGAAGAAGAAGACAAGGCGCATCAAGGAAATTGTCTACTACGACGACAGCGATGAGTCATCTTCTTCCCAAAAGGACGACGACCACAACGACTACGAGAGAAGGAAACCGGTTAATTCGAACTTTTCTTTTGACTACTCTCGTATTCCGCAAAGTACAAATACTCATTTGCTCTCCATTCCACTTGGCAAACCTCCTCACTTTGATGGAGAGGACTACGGATTTTGGAGCCACAAAATGCGTAGTCACCTGTTCTCTCTCCATCCGAGCATATGGGAGATTGTGGAAAGTGGAATGAAGTTCGATAGCTCGGATAGTCCTATTTTCATTAATGAACAAATTCATAGAAATGCACAAGCCACTACTGTGTTGTTAGCCTCCTTGTGCAGGGACGAGTACCATAAAGTGAGCGGCTTGGACAATGCCAAGCAGATCTGGGACACCCTCAAGATTTCTCATGAGGGGAACGACGTCACCTTGCTCACAAAGATGGAGTTGGTGGAGGGAGAGCTTGGACGATTCGCGATGATAAGGGGTGAGGAGCCAACCCAAACATAGAACCGGCTCAAGACCCTTATCAACAAAATAAGGAGCTACAGAAGCACGCGATGGACGGACCACGACGTCGTCCGATTGATGCTAAGGTCCTTTACCGTTCTTGATCCTCATTTGGTGAATAATATTCGTGAGAATCCCAGGTACACCAAAATGTCGCCCGAAGAAGTCCTTGGAAAATTCGTAAGCGGGCGAATGATGATCAAGGAGGCAAGATACGTGGACGACGCATTGAATGGTCCAATCAATGAGCCTCAACCCCTTGCTCTCAAGGCAACAAGAAGCAAGGAGGTGCTACCTAGCAAGGTGGCACAAATTGAGGCGGCCGGACTTAATGATGAAGAGATGGCCCTCATCATCAAAAGATTCAAGACGGCGCTAAAGGGTCGCAAGGGGCAGCCAAGCAAGACCAAGACAAAGGGGAAGCGCTCATGCTTCAAATGTGGTAAGCTTGGTCATTTTATTGCTAACTGTCCCGACAATGATAGTGATCAGGATCAAGGGAACAAGAGGGAGAAGAAGAAGAACTATAAGAAGGCAAAGGGCGAGGCACATCTTGGCAAGGAGTGGGATTCGGATTGCTCCTTGTCCGACTCCGACAATGAAGGACTCGTCGCCACCGCCTTCAACAAGTCATCCCTCTTCCCCAACGAGCGTCACACATGCCTTATGGCAAGGGAGAAGAAGGTATGTACTCGAAACTCTACTTATGCTTCTTCAAGTGAGGACGAATCTAGTGATGAGGATGAAATAGATTATTCATGTTTATTTAAGGGCCTAGATAGAACCAAGGTAGATAAAATTAATGAATTGATTGATGCCTTGAATGATAAGAATAGGCTTTTAGAAAAACAAGAGGACT
Organism: Zea mays; assembly: GCF_902167145.1. Classification (NCBI taxonomy): domain Eukaryota; kingdom Viridiplantae; phylum Streptophyta; class Magnoliopsida; order Poales; family Poaceae; genus Zea; species Zea mays. Next base: position 81,191,937 of record NC_050100.1, on the reverse strand, counting down.
TGTTGTATGTAGAACATGACAAATTTGTAGAAGCACAAAAATCTCATGCCTTAGAAGTTAAGAGAAATGAAATGCTTTCTTGTGAATTATCTTCTTGCCATGAGACAATTTCTAGCTTAAGAAGCATTAATGATGATTTGAATGCTAAGTTAGAAATAGCTAGTAAATCAACAACTTGTGTAGAAAATGTTGTTATTTGCAAAAGATGTAAAGATTTTGATATTGATGCTTGTAGTGAACACATAGCTTCTATTGCAAAGTTAAATGATGAAATGGCTAGTCTTAATGCCCAACTTAAGGCTAGCAAAAGTGATTTTGATAAACTAAAATTTGCTAGGGATGCCTACACGATTGGTAGACACCCCTCAATTAAGGATGGGCTTGGCTTCAAGAGGGAAGCCAAGAACTTAACAAGCTATAAGGCTCCCATCTCCGCCAAGGAGAAAGGGAAGGCCCCTATGGCAAGTAGTACTAAAAAGAACCATGCTTTTATGTACAATGATATAAGACAGTCTCATAGGAGTTGTAATGCTTTTGATTCACATGCCTATGATCCTTATGCTATGTTTGCTCCCAGTTCTTCCTATATGCATGGTAGAGATATGCCTAGGAAAAATATTCATCATATGCCTAGAAAGAATATTGTTCATGTTCCTAGGAAAGTCATGAATGGACCCTCTACAATTTATCATGCTTTAAATGCTTCCTTTGCTATTTGTAGAAAGGATAGGAAGATAGTTGCTAGGAAATTAGGGGCAAAATGCAAGGGTGATAAAACTTGCATTTGGGTCCCTAAGACAATTGTGACTAACCTTGTAGGACCCAACAAGAGTTGGGTACCTAAGACCCAAGCCTAAATTTGCCTTGCAGGTTTATGCATCTGGGGGTTCAAGCTGGATTATCGACAGCGGATGCACAAACCATATGACGGGGGAGAAGAAGATGTTCACCTCCTACGTCAAGAATAAGGATTCCCAAGATTCAATCATATTCGGTGATGGGAACCAAGGCAAGGTGAAAGGCTTAGGCAAGATTGCAATATCAAATGAACACTCTATCTCTAATGTGTTTTTAGTTGAGTCTCTTGGATATAATTTACTATCTGTTAGTCAATTATGTAATATGGGATATAATTGTCTATTTACAAATGTAGATGTGTCTGTCTTTAGAAGAAGTGATGGTTCATTAGCTTTTAAGGGTGTATTAGACGGCAAACTCTATTTAGTTGATTTTGCAAAAGAGGAGGCCGGTCTAGATGCATGCTTAATTGCTAAGACTAGCATGGGCTGGCTGTGGCATCGCCGCTTAGCACATGTGGGGATGAAGAACCTTCACAAGCTTCTAAAGGGAGAACACGTGATAGGTTTGACTAACGTGCAATTCGAAAAAGATAGACCTTGTGCAGCTTGTCAAGCAGGTAAACAAGTGGGAGGAGCACATCACAGCAAGAATGTGATGACCACTTCAAGACCTCTGGAGCTGCTGCATATGGACCTCTTCGGACCCGTCGCCTATCTGAGCATAGGAGGAAGTAAGTATGGTCTAGTTATTGTTGATGACTTTTCCCGCTTCACTTGGGTGTTCTTTTTGCAGGATAAGTCTGAAACCCAAGGGACCCTCAAGCGCTTCCTAAGGAGAGGTCAAAATGAGTTTGAGCTCAAGGTGAAGAAGATAAGAAGCGACAATGGGTTCGAGTTCAAGAACCTTCAAGTGGAGGAGTTCCTTGAGGAGGAGGGGATCAAGCACGAGTTCTCCGCTCCCTACACACCTCAGCAAAATGGTGTAGTAGAGAGGAAGAACAGGACGCTCATTGATATGGCGAGGACTATGCTTGGAGAGTTCAAGACCCCCGAGCGTTTTTGGTCGGAAGCCGTGAACACAACTTGCCACGCCATCAACAGGGTCTACCTTCACCGCCTCCTCAAAAAGACTTCATATGAGCTGCTAACTGGTAACAAACCCAATGTGTCTTATTTTCGTGTATTTGGGAGCAAGTGTTATATTCTTGTGAAGAGAGGTAGAACTTCTAAATTTGCTCCCAAAGCTGTAGAAGGGTTTTTATTAGGTTATGATTCAAATACAAAGGCGTATAGGGTCTTCAACAAATCATCGGGTTTGGTTGAAGTCTCTAGCGACGTTGTATTTGATGAGACTAATGGCTCTCCAAGAGAGCAAATTGTTGATCTTGATGATGTAGATGAAGAAGATGTTCCAACGGCCGCGATACGCACCATGGCGATTGGAGATGTGCGGCCTCAAGAACAATTGGAGCAAGATCAACCGTCTTCCTCAACTATGGTGCGTCCCCCAACCCAAGATGACGAACAGGTACCTCAAGTGGAGGCGCATGATCAAGGGGGAGCACAGGATGCTCAAATTGAAGAGGAAGAAGCACCTCAGGCACCTCCAACCCAAGTTCGAGCAACGATTCAAAGGGATCATCCCGTCGACCAAATATTGGGTGATATTAGCAAGGGAGTAACTACTCGCTCGAGATTAGTTAATTTTTGTGAGCATTACTCCTTTGTTTCATCTATTGAGCCTTTCAGGGTAGAAGAGGCCTTGCTAGATCCGGACTGGGTGTTGGCCATGCACGAGGAACTCAACAACTTCAAGCGCAATGAAGTTTGGACACTGGTGCCTCGTCCCAAGCAAAATGTTGTGGGAACCAAGTGGGTGTTCCGCAACAAACAGGACGAGCACGGGGTGGTGACAAGGAACAAGGCTCGACTTGTGGCAAAAGGTTATGCCCAAGTCGCAGGTTTGGACTTTGAATAGACATTCGCTCCTGTGGCTAGGCTAGAATCAATTCGTATTTTGCTAGCATATGCCGCTCACCATTCTTTCAGGTTGTACCAAATGGATGTGAAGAGCGCTTTCCTCAACGGGTCGATCAAGGAAGAGATGTACGTGGAGCAACCCCCTGGCTTCGAGGATGAACGGTACCCCGACCACGTGTGTAAGCTCTCTAAGGCGCTCTATGGACTTAAGCAAGCCCCAAGAGCATGGTATGAATGCCTTAGAGACTTTTTAATTGCCAATGCTTTCAAGGTTGGGAAAGCCGATCCAACTCTTTTCACTAAGACTTGCGATGGCGATCTTTTTGTGTGCCAAATTTATGTCGATGACATAATATTTGATTCTACTAACCAAAAGTCTTGTGAAGAGTTTAGCAGGGTGATGACGCGGAAATTCGAGATGTCGATTATGGGCGAGTTGAACTACTTCCTTGGGTTCCAAGTGAAGCAACTCAAGGACGGCACTTTCATCTCCCAAACAAAGTACACGCAAGACTTGCTAAAGCGGTTTGGGATGAAGGACGCCAAGCCCGCAAAGACTCCGATGGGAACCGACGGACACACCGACCTCAACAAAGGAGGTAAGTCCGTTGATCAAAAAGCATACCGGTCTATGATAGGGTCTTTACTTTATTTATGTGCTAGTAGACCGGATATTATGGTTAGCGTATGCATGTGTGCTAGATTTCAATCCGATCCTAAGGAGTGTCACTTAGTGGCTGTGAAGCGGATTCTTCGATATTTAGTCGCTACGCCTTGCTTCGGGATCTGGTATCCAAAGGGGTCTAACTTTGACTTGATTGGATATTCAGATTCCGACTATGCTGGATGTAAGGTCGATAGGAAGAGTACATCGGGGACGTGACAATTCTTAGGAAGGTCCCTGGTGTCGTGGAACTCTAAGAAACAAACTTCTGTTGCCCTATCCACCGCTGAGGCCGAGTATGTTGTCGCAGGACAGTGTTGCGCGCAACTACTTTGGATGAGGCAAACCCTCCGGGACTTTGGCTACAATCTGAGCAAAGTCCCACTCCTATGTGATAATGAGAGTGCTATCCGAATAGCGGAAAATCCTGTTGAGCACAGCCGCACAAAGCACATTGACATCCGGCATCACTTTTTGAGAGACCACCAGCAAAAGGGAGATATCGAAGTGTTTCATGTTAGCACCGAGAACCAGCTAGCTGATATCTTCACTAAGCCTTTAGATGAAAAGACCTTTTGCAGGCTGTGTAGTGAGCTAAATGTCCTAGATTCGCGGAACTTGGATTGATTTATAGCATACATGTATTTATGCCTTTGATCATGTTCCTTATGCATTTTGTTGCTTACTTGTGGTGCTCAAGTTGTACAAACACTCCCTGGACCTCACAAGTCCTTTTTGCAAGTGATGCACATATTTAGGGGGAGCTGTGCTACAACTTGACCCTTTGAGACTAACTGTTTGCTTGAGTTTGCTTGATTTAGTCTCAAAGGAGGTTTGAAAGGGAAAAGGTGGACTTGGACCATGAAAGACTTCCACTGCACTCCGATGAGAGGGTAACTTATTCCAAGTTCATCTCATGTACTCTTATTGCCTTTGTGTTCTTATTTGAAGATTTTGGTGAGGCAATAGGGTTTTAGGGCCAAGATTGATCCTGTTTTGGTGCTTGATGCCAAAGGGGGAGAAAGTAAAGGCCAAAGCGATAAATGGATCAGCTACCACTTGAGAGATTTTGAAAATAGTAAAATAGAGCTTTTGGTTTGTCAAAACTCTTTTATTGTCTCTCTTGTCAAAAGTTGGCTTCTTGTGGGGAGAAATGTTGATTATGGGAAAAAGGGGGAGTTTTTGAAATTCCTGATAAATTTCTTTAGGAATACCTCTCTTTATGTCTCTACAAGTGGATTTGATTTAGAGATAGGAAATTGAGTTTGATTTGCAAAAACAAACCAAGTGGTGGCAAAGGATGATCCATATATGTCAAAATTAAATCAAAACAATTTTGGGTTCTTATTTGAATTGATTTTGTACTTGTTCTACTTGCTTTATGTGTTGGCATAAATCACCAAAAAGGGGGAGATTGAAAGGGAAATGTGCCCTTGGGCCATTTCTAAGTATTTTGGTGATTTAGTGCCCAACACAAGTGCCTAAGTGTAAAAAGGTGGACAAAGTACACATCAAGGATAAAGGTATGTTTCTCAGACTTAGTACATTATTTTATGGACTAATGTATTGTGTCTAAGTGATGGAAACAAGAAAATCCAATTGAAAATGTCTTGGCTCGAGCAGCCAAGATTCTGCTCAGTCTAGGAACACCGGACTGTCCGGTGGTGCACCGGACAGTGTCCGGTGCGCCAGGCTGGCTCGAGCGAAGTGGCCGCTCTCGGGAATTCACCGGTGACGTACGACTATAATTCACCGAACTGTCCGGTGTGCACCGGACTGTCCGGTGAGCCAACGGTCGGCCGAGCCAACGGTCAGCCGCGCAATCTGCGCAGGACACGTGGCTGAGCCAACGGCTAGAAGGGGGCACCGGACTGTCCGGTGTGCACCGGACATGTCCGGTGCGCCAACGGCTCTCAGGCTGCCAACGGTCGACTGCGCCATTTTTGGAAGGAAATCGGGCACCGGACAGTGTCCGGTGTGCACCGGACTGTCCGGTGCGCCAGTCGACAGAAGGCAAGATCAGCCTTGCTAGAATGCTCTCAACGGCTCCTAGCTGCCTTGGGGCTATAAAAGGGACCCCTAGGCGCATGAGGAGCACACCAAGCATTCCTACAACATTCCTAAGCACCAAGACCTCGATTCCGCGCATTTGTTTCATTGTGATAGCATATAGAGCTCTAGTGGAGTTGTGAACTCATTGAGTTGTGTTGCGAGCTCTTGTTGCAACTTGTGTGCGTGTTGACACTCTGATTCTTGTGTCTTGTGTGCGTTGCTAATCCTCCCTTGCTCTGTGCTTCTTTGTGAACTTCAAGTGTAAGGGCGAGAGGCTCCAAGTTGTGGAGATTCCTCGCAAACGGGATTGAGAAAAGCAAGCAAAACACCGTGGTATTCAAGTGGGTCTTTGGACCGCTTGAGAGGGGTTGATTGCAACCCTCGTCCGTTGGGACGCCACAACGTGGAGTAGGCAAGCGTTGGTCTTGGCCGAACCACGGGATAACCACCGTGCCATCTCTGTGATTGATTTCTTGTGGTTATTGTGTTTTGTTGAGACTCCTCTCTAGCCACTTGGCATTTACTGTGCTAACGCTTAACCAAGTTTTTGTGGCTTAAGTTTTCAAGTTTTACAGGATCACCTATTCACCCCCCCCTCTAGGTGCTCTCACCTGCCCGAGGCCTCTCGGCACTGGATGATCTCCCCCAGGGGGAAGGATGACACCACAGTTACCAGATGAGACTCGAAGTAGTGCCGCAGCTTCCGTCGTGTCTGGATCACCACGTACAACAGCTTCTGAACTTGTGGGTAGCGGATCTTGGGTTCGGACAGTACCTCGCTGACGAAGTAGACTAGCCTCTGAACGGGCAATGCATGCCCCTCTTCTTGCCTCTCGACCACAATCGCGGCGCTAACCACCTGAGTGGTTGCGGCGACGTAGATCAGGAGGGCTTTTCCGGCAGCTGGGGGCACCAAGATAGGCGCATTCGTGAGGAGCGCCTTCAGGTTCCCGAGGGCTTCCTCGGCCTCAGGGGTCCAAGTGAAGCACTCGGCCTTCCTTAAGAGGCGGTACAGAGGCAGACCTCTTTCGCCGAGGCGTGAGATGAAGCGGCTTAGAGCCGCGAGACATCCCATGACCCTCTGTACGCCCTTCAAGTCCTTGATGGGCCCCATGCTGGTGATCTTCTCTGGGTTGGCTTTGATGCCCCGCTCGGAGACGATGAACCCCAAGAGCATGCCTCGGGGCACCCCGAAGACACACTTTTCGGGATTGAGCTTCACGCCTTTCGCCTTGAGACATCGGAATGTCACTTCAAGGTCGGAAAGGAGGTCGGAGGCTTTCCTCGTCTTGACTACGATGTCATCGACGTAGGCCTCGACCATCCGGCCAATGTGTTCGCCGAACACATGGTTCATGCACCGCTGGTACGTCGCGCCCGCATTCCTCAAGTCGAACGGCATGGTGACATAGCAGTACATGCCGAAGGGTGTGATGAAAGAAGTCGCGAGCTGGTCGGACTCCTTCATCCTGATTTGGTGATACCCGGAGTAGGCATCGAGGAAAGACAGGGTTTCGCACCCAGCAGTGGAATCCACGATTTGATCGATGCGAGGCAGAGGGTAGGGAACCTTCGGACATGTTTTGTTTAGACCAGTGTAGTCTACACACATCCGCCATTTCCCTCCTTTCTTTCTCACAAGCACAGGGTTGGCAAGCCATTCGGGATGGAATACCTCTTTGATGAACCCTGCCACCATTAGCTTGTGGATCTCCTCGCCTATGGCTCTGCGCTTCTCTTCGTCGAATCGGCACAGAGGCTGCTTGACGGGTCGGGCTCCGGCTCGGATGTCCAGCGAGTGCTCGGCGACATCCCTCGGTATGCCGGGCATGTCCGAGGGACTCCACGCGAAGACGTCGGCGTTCGCGCGGAGAAAGTCGACGAGCACTGCTTCCTATTTGGGATCGAGCTCGGAGCCGATCTGGACTTGCTTGGAGGCGTCGCTGCTGGGGTCGAGGGGGACGGACTTAACCGTCTCCGCTGGCTCGAAGTTGCCGGCATGACGCTTCACGTCTGGCACCTCCTTAGAGAGGCTCTCCAGGTCAGCGATGAGGGCCTCGGACTCGGCGAGGGCCTCGGCGTACTCCACGCACTCCACGTCGCATTCGAATGCGTGTTTGTACGTGGGGCCGACGGTGATGACCCCGTTGGGGCCCGGCATCTTGAGCTTGAGGTAGGTGTAGTTGGGGACGGCCATGAACTTCGCGTAGCATGGCCTTCCCAGTACCGCGTGCTAGGTTCCTCGGAACCCGACCACCTCGAACGTCAGGGTCTCCCTTCGGAAGTTGGAGGGTGTTCCGAAGCAGATGGGAAGGTCGAGTTGTCCGAGGGGCTGGACGCGCTTCCCGGGGATGATCCCATGGAAAGGCGCAGCGCCTGCCCGGACCGAGGACAGATCGACACGTAGGAGCCCGAGGGTCTCGGCGTAGATGATGTTGAGGCTGCTGCCTCCGTCCATGAGGACCTTGGTGAGCCTGACGTCACCGATGACGGGGTCGACAATGAGCGGGTATTTTCCTAGGCTCGGCATGTGGTCGGGGTGGTCGGCTTGGTCGAAGGTGATGGGCTTGTCGGACCAGTCTAGGTAGACTGGCGCCGCCACCTTCACCGAACAGACCTCCCGACGCTCTTGCTTACGGTGCCGAGCCGAGGCGTTCGCCGCTTGCCCACCGTAGATCATGAAGCAGTCGCGGACCTCGGGGAACTCTCCTGCCTGGTGATCTTCCTTCTTGTCGTCATCGCGAGCCCTGCCACCCTCCGCGGGTGGCCCGGCCCTGTGGAAGTGACGCCGAAGCATGGCGCACTCCTCAAGGGTGTGCTTGACGGGCCCCTGGTGATAGGGGCACGGCTCCTTAAGCATCTTGTCGAAGAGGTTGGCACCTCCGGGGGGTTTCCGAGGGTTCTTGTATTCGGCGACGGCGACAAGGTCCACGTCGGCGGCGTCGCGTTTCGCTTGTGACTTCTTATTGCCCTTCTTCTTGGCGCCGCGCTGAGTTGACGCCTCGGGGGCATCTTCCGGTGGGCGGCCCTGGGGCTGCTTGTCCTTCCGGAAGATAGCCTCGACCGCCTCCTAGCCAAAGGCGAACCTGGTGGCGATGTCCATCAGCTCGCTCGCCCTGGTGGGGGTCTTGCGACCCAGCTTGCTCACCAGGTCGCGGCAGGTGGTGCCGGCGAGGAACGCGCCGATGACATCCGAGTCAGTGATGTTGGGCAGCTCGGTGCGCTGCTTCGAGAATCGCCGGATGTAGTCCCGGAGAGACTCTCCCGGCTGCTGTCGGCAGCTTCGGAGGTCCCAGGAATTCCCAGGGCGCACGTACGTGCCCTGGAAATTGCCGGCGAAGGCTTGGACCAGGTCGTCCCAGTTGGAGATCTGCCCCGGAGGCAGGTGCTCCAAGCAGGCGCGAGCGGTGTCGGAGAGGAACAGGGGGAGGTTGCGGATGATGAGGTTGTCATCGTCCATTCCACCCAGTTGGCAGGCCAGCCGGTAGTCCGCGAGCCACAGCTCCGGTCTCGTCTCCCCCGAGTACTTTGTGATAGTAGCTAGGGGTCGGAACCGGGTCGGGAACGGCGCCCGTCGTATGGCCCGGCTGAAGGCCTGCGGACCGGGTGGTTCGGGCGAGGGACTCCGATCCTCCCCGCTATCGTAGCGTCCCCCACGCCTGGGGTGGTAGCCTCGGCTCACCCTCTCGTCGAGGTGAGCCCGACGGTCGCGGTGATGGTGCTCGTTGCCGAGGCATCCCGGGGCCGCAGGCGCTGTGTTGCGCGTGCGCCCGGTGTAGACCGAGGCTTCCCGCATGAATCAGGAAGTCATGGCGCGATGTTCCGAGGGGTGCCCCTGCCTTCGGGAGGCGGAGCTTTCGGCCCGCCGGACCGCGGCGCCCTCCAGGAGATTCTTGAGTTCTCCCTAGATTCGCCGCCCCTCGGTGGTTGATGGCTTTGGCATCGCACGGAGGAGCATTGCTGCTGCAGCCAGGTTCTGGCCGACCCCACTGGAAGCGGGTGGCGGCCTCATCCTGACATCGTCGACGATGCGGTGCTGGAAGCCCTAGGGTAGATGACGCATTTCTCCGGCCGGAGGTTGGCCCGCCCATTCCTGCCCGACGTCTCGGCGGATCGGCTCAAGCGCTCCTTCTCCCTCGTCGAGCCTGGCCTGCACCCCGCGGATTTGCTCGAGCTGTGGGTCATGGCCCCCCGCCTAAACGGGGACCACAGCTAGCTCCCGTGGGATGTCAACGCGAGGCACCGGCCTAGGGAGATCACCGTCCTCCGGCATACCGAGATGGTTGCCTTCGGAGGGACCCCCTAGATCGACGTGGAAACATTCGCGGCTTGGGCCGCAGTCCTCGTCGCCAAAGCTGCGGCTACCGTCGGAACAGTCGGAAAGACAGTAGTCGCATGCAGTCATGAAGTCCTGCATGGCATTGGGGTTGCCAAGTCTAGAGAAATCCCAACAGAAGTCGGGCACGTCGTCTTCCTCGGACCCAGAGGGCCCGTAGGTCGAGACGTCCGTCAGCCGGTCCCAAGGTGACCGCATACGAAACCCTAGAGGGTTTGGACTCGCCTCTACGAGAGCATCCGCCAAAGCGATGCCGCTTGGCGGGTCGAAGCTGAATCCAAAAGGCGTGAGATGGGAATCGGTCGGTACCTCTTGGTCGACGGGCGGTGATGAAGTCACGTCGGGAACTGACTGCACTGTCGTCTCAGGTACGAGGGTGACATCCAGCAAGCCTTTCGCGAGCGTGCTGGCGTCGTCCGCTTGCTCGGAATCGGCGTGTTGCAGGGAGACGGCGCTCATCTTCGTCTCAAACGCGAGGTCGACGCCCGACGCGCCCCTCGTTGGGGCGCTGGCGCCGTCGACTCGCTCGACAGCCGACGAGGCGCTACCTCCTGCTTGGCCTTGGTTGCCCCGCCTCCTCCTCCGTCGGCGGGGGAGAGGACGGGGTGAGCTCGAATGTTGTTCTTCCACCACGCGGGAAAGACGTCGTCGATTCCGCCGCCGGCGGGCGGGCTGTCGGCCGCCATTGTCGCCGTCGCACGGCGGTGGAAGGAGTATCATGTCGTAGCTGCCGTCGAAGGACATGAACTCAAGACTCCCGAAACGGAGCACCGTCCCGGGCCAGAGAGGTTGCTGGAGACTGCCCATCTGGAGCTTGACGGGAAGCTGTTCGTCAACACGCAGCAGGCCCCTACCTGGCGTGCCAACTGTCGGTGTTTCGAGACCGGGGGGTCCCTGGGCCGACGAGTGAAATGTCGCCGCGTGCCCCAGCCCAGATGGGTCGACGCGAGGCCGAGCGCGAAGGGGGGAAGTGAGGTGGCCGGAGACCGGCGTGAGAGAGGTGGAAATCCCGCGGCCTTCGTGTTCGTCCCGCGCCCAGGTCGGGTGCGCTTGCAGTAGGGGATTACAAGCGTCCACGCGGGAGAGGGAGCGAGCGGCTTCAAGCGAGCGCCTGTCTCGTCCTCGTCCCCGCGCGGCCAACCCTCTCTAAGAGGGCCCTGGTCCTTCCTTTTATAGGCGTAAGGAGAGGATCCAGGTGTACAATGGGGGGTGTAGCAGAGTGCTACGTGTCTAGCGGAGGAGAGCTAGTACCCTAAGTACACGCCATCGTGGCGGCCGGAGAGGTTTTGGCGCCCGGTCCGTGTGATGTCGTGGCCGTCGGAGGAGCGCTGGAGCTTGGCGGAGGGACAGCTGTCGGAGCTGTCGAGTCCTTGCTGACGTCCTCTTGCTTCCGTAAGGGGGCTGAGAGCCACCGTCGTCAGGGAGCGTGCGGGGAGCCATCATTGCCTATCTGGCGGAGCGAGCTAGATGGGACGCCGGTCTTGTTTCCCGTAGCCTGAGTCAGCTTGGGGTAGGGTAATGATGGTGCCTCCCGTCGATGTGGCTGGTCTGCGCCCTAGGTTGGGCGATGTGGAGGCTCCTCCGAGGTCGAGGTCGAGTCTGTCTTCCGTGGCCGGGGTCGAGTCCGAGCCCCCGGGTCGGGCGAGGCGGAGACCGTCGGCTGAGGCCAGGGCTGAGTCCGAGCCCTGGGGTCGGGCGAAGCGGAGTTCGTCGTCTTTTGGGGCTGAGCCCAAGTCCGAGCCTTGGGTCGGGCAGAGCGGAGTTCGCCGTCTTCCGGGGCTTAGCCCGAGTCCGAGCCCTGGGTCGGGCGGAGCGGAGTTCGCCGTCTTCCGGGGCTTAGCCCGAGTCCGAGCCCTGGGTCGGGCGGAGCGGAGTTCGCCGTCTTTCGGGGCTTAGCCCGAGTCCGAGCCCTGGGTCGGGCGGAGCGGAGTTCGCCGTCTTCCGGGGCTTAGCCCGAGTCCGAGCCCTGGGTCGGGCGAAGCGGAGCTTCCTATGGTGCCTACGGCCGGGCCTGACTGCCTGTCAGCCTCACTCTGTCAAGTGGCACCGCAGTCGGAGCGGCGCAGGCGGCACTGTCTTTCTGTCAGGCCGGTCAGTGGAGCGGCGAAGTGACGGCGGTCACTTCGGCTCTGTCGACTAAAGGGCGCGCGTCAGGATAAAGGTGTCAGGCCACCTTTGCATTAAATGCTCCTGCGATTTGGTCGGTTGGCGCGGCGATTTGGTCAGGGTTGCTTCTTAGCGAAGACAGGGCCTCGGGCGAGCCGGAAGTATGTTCGCCGCTGGAGGGGGCCTCGGGCGAGACGGAGATCCTCCGGGGTCGGCTGCCCTTGCCCGAGGCTAGGCTCGGGCGAGGCGTGATCGAGTCCCTCGAATGGATCGATCCCTGACTTAATCGCACCCATCAGGCCTTTGCAGCTTTGTGATGATGGGGGTTACCAGTTGAGAATTAGGAGCCTTGAGGGTACCCCTAATTATGGTCCCAGACAAATATGTTAGTACACAAAACACAATGTCCTAAGTCTAGAATCATACCTTGTATCTTGATTTTCACTTCTTGAGTCTTTGGCACAAGCACTTAAACCATTTGTGTTGGACACTTAATCACCAAAATACTTAGAAATGGCCCAAGGGCACATTTCCCTTTCACAAACCCATCAAGACTCCTATGGGAACAAATAGTGTCGGGGACCATAATTAGGGGTACCCTCAAGACTCCTAATTCTCAGCTGGTAACCCCCATCAGCACAATGCTGCAAAGGCCTGATGGGTGCGACTAAGTCAGGGATCGGTCCATTCGAGGGACTCGATCACGCCTCGCCCGAGCCTAGCCTCGGGCAAGGGCAGCCGACCCCGGAGGATCTCCGTCTCGCCCGAGGCCCCCCTCCAGCGACGAACATACTTCCGGCTCGCCCGAGGCCCAGTCTTCGCCCAGAAGCAACCCTGGCCAAATCGCCACGCCAACCGACCAAATCGCAGGGGCATTTAATGCAAAGGTGGCCTGACACCTTTATCCTGACGCGCGTCCTCCAGCCGACAGAGCCGAAGTGACCGCAGTCACTTCGTCGCTCCACTGACCGGCCTGACAGAAGGACAGCATCGCCTACGCCGCTCCGACTGTTGTGCCGCTCGACAGAGTGAGGCTGATAGGCAGTTAGGCCCGGCCTCAGGCGCCATAGGAAACTCCACTCCGCCCGACCCAGGGCTCGGCCCCGGAAGACGGCGAACTCCGCTCCGCACGGCCAAGGGCTCGGACTCGGGCTCAGCCCCGGAAGACGGCGAACTCCGCTCCGCCCAACCCAGGGCTCGGACTCGGGCTCGGCCCCGAAAGACGGCGAACTCCGCTCTGCCCGACCCCAGGGCTCGGACTTGGGCTCGGCCCCGGAAGACGGTGAACTCCGCTCCGCCCGACCCCAAGGCTCGGACTCGGGCTCGGCCCCGGAAGACGGCGAACTCCGCTCCGCCTGACCCCAGGGCTCGGACTCGGGCTCAGCCCCAGAAGACGACGAACTCCGCTTCGCCCGACCCTAGGGCTCGGACTTAGCCCTGGCTTCAGTCGACGGTCTCCGCCTTGCCCGACCCAGGGGCTCGGACTCGACCTCGGCCACGGAAGACAGACTCGACCTCGACCTCGAAGGAGCCTCCACATCGCCCAACCTAGGGCGCGGACCGACCACGTCAACAGGAGGCGCCATCATTACCCTACCCCAAGCTGACTCAGGCTACGGGGAACAAGACCGGCGTCCCATCTTGCTCGCTCCGCTAGACAAGTAATGATGACACCCCGCACGCTCTATGACGATGGCGGCTCAGCCCCCTTACGGAAGCAAGAGGACGTCAGCAAGGACTCAATAGCCCCGACAGCTGTCCTTCCGCCAGGCTTCAGCGCTCCTCCGACGGCCACGACACCACATGAACCGGGTGCCAAAACCTCTCCGGCTGCCACGATGGCATGTACTTAGGGCGCTAGCTCTCCTCCGCTAGACACGTAGCACTCTGCTACACCCCCCATTGTACACCTGGATCCTCTCCTTACGCCTATAAAAGGAAGGACCAGGGCCCTCTTAATGAGGGTGGGCCGCGTGGGGAAGAGGACGGGACTGGCGCTCGCGTGAGGCCGCTCGCTCCCTCCCGCGTGGAACGCTTGTAACCCCCTACTGCAAGCGCACCCGACCTGGGCGCGGGACGAACACGAAGGCCACGGGATTTCCACCTCTCTCACGCCTTCTTCCCCCCTTCGCGCTCGGCCTCGCGCCAACCCATCTGGGCTGGGGCACGCGGCGACATTTTCACTCGTCGGCCCAGGGACCCCCCGGTCTCGAAACGCCGATAGTTGGCGCGCCAGGTAGGGGCCTGCTGCGTGTTGACGAACAGCTTCCCGTCAAGCTCCAGATGGGTAGTCTCCAGCAACCTTTCCAGCCCGGGACGGTGCTCCGTTTCGGGAGTCTTGAGTTCATGTCCCTCGACGGCAGCTACGACATGATACTCCTTCCCCCGCCGTGCGACAGCGACAATGGCGGCCGACAGCCCGCCCGCCGGCGGCAGAATCGACGACGTCTTCCCTGCGTGGTGGAAGAACGACATTCGAGCTCACCCCGCCCTCTCCCCCACCGACGGAGGAGGAGGCGAGGCAACCAAGGCCAAGCAGGAGGCGGCACCTCGTCGGCTGTCGAGCAAGTCGACGGCGCCGGTGCCCCAACGGGGGGCACGTCGGGCATCGACCTCGCGTTTGAGACGAAGACGAGCGCCGTCTCCTCGCAACACACCAATTCCAAGCAAACGAACGACGCTAGAACGCTCGCGAAAGGCTTGCTGGGCGTCACCCTCGTACCTGAGACGACGGTGCAGTCAGTCCCTGACGTGACTTCCTCACCGCCCGTCGACCAAGAGGTACCGACCGATTCCCATCTCAAGCCCCTTGGATTCAGCCTCGACCCGCCAAGCGGCTTCGCTTTGGCAGACGCTCTCGTAGAGGCGAGTCCGAACCCTCTGGGGTATCGTATGCGGTCACCCTGGGACCGGCTGACGGACGTCTCGACCTACGGGCCCTCGGGGTCCGAGGAAGATGACGAGCCCGACTTCTGTTGGGACTTCTCCGGACTTGGTAACCCCAGTGCCGTGCGGGACTTCATGACCGCATGCGACTACTGCCTTTCCGACTGTTCCGACGGTAGCCGCAGCCTCGGCGACGAGGACTGCGGCCCAAGTCGTGAATGTTTCCACGTCGATCTAGGGGGTCCCTCTGAAGGAAACCATCTCGGTATGCCGGAGAACGGTGATCTCCCTAGGCCTGTGCCTCGCGTTGGCATCCTACGGGAGCTAGCTGTGGTCCCCGTTCTGGCGAGGGGTCATGACCCACAGCTCGAGCAAATCCAAGGGGTGCTGGCCAGGCTCGACGAGGGAGCAGGAGCACTTGAGCTGATCCGCCGGGACGTCGGGCAGGAATGGGCAGGCCAACCTCCGGCCGGAGAAGTGCGCCATCTACCCCAGGGTATCCAGCACCGCATCGCCGACGATGTCAGGGTGAGGCCGCCACCCGCTTCCAGTGGGGTCGGCCAGAACCTGGCTGCAGCAGCAATGCTTCTCCGCGCGATGCCAGAGCCATCAACCACCAAGGGGCGACGAATCCAGGGAGAGCTCAAGAATCTCCTGGAGGGCGCCGCGGTCCGATGGGCCGAAAGCTCCACCTCCCGAAGGCAGGGGTACCCCTCAGAACATCGCGCCGCGACTTCCTGATTCATGCGGGAAGCCTCGGTCCACACCGGGCGCACGCGCAACACAGCGCCTGCGGCCCCGGGATGCCTCGGCAACGAGCACCATCACCGTGACCGTTGGGCCCACCTCGACGAGAGGGTGCGCCGAGGCTACCACCCCAGGCGTAGGGGATGCTACGACAGCGGGGAGGATCGGAGTCCCTCGCCCGAACCACCCGGTCCGCAGGCTTTCAGCCGCGCCATACGACGGGCGCCGTTCCCGACCCAGTTCCGAACCCCGACTACTATCACAAAGTACTCTGGGGAGACGAGACCGGAACTATGGCTCGCGGACTACCGGCTGGCCTGCCAACTGGGTGGAACGGACGATGACAACCTCATCATCCGCAACCTCCCCCTGTTCCTCTCCGACACCGCTCGCGCCTGGTTGGAGCACCTGCCTCCGGGGCAGATCTCCAACTGGGACGACCTGGTCCAAGCCTTCGCTGGCAATTTCCAGGGCACGTACGTGCGCCCTGGGAATTCCTGGGACCTCCGAAGCTGCCGACAGCAGCCGGGAGAGTCTCTCCGGGACTACATCCGGCGATTCTCGAAGCAGCGCACCGAGCTGCCCAACATCACCGACTCGGATGTCATCGGTGTGTTCCTCGCCGGCACCACCTGCCGCGACCTGGTGAGCAAGTTGGGTCGCAAGACCCCCACCAGGGCGAGCGAGCTGATGGACATCGCCACCAGGTTCGCCTCTGGCTAGGAGGCGGTCGAGGCTATCTTCCGGAAGGACAAGCAGCCCCAGGGCCGCCCACCGGAAGATGCCCCCGAGGCGTCAACTCAGCGCGGCGCCAAGAAGAAGGGCAAGAAGAAGTCACAAGCGAAACGTGACGCCGCCGACGCGGACCTTGTCGCCGTCGCCGAATACAAGAACCCTCGGAAACCCCTCGGAGGTGCCAACCTCTTCGACAAGATGCTTAAGGAGCCGTGCCCCTATCACCAGGGGCCCGTCAAGCACACCCTTGAGGAGTGCGCCATGCTTCGGCGTCACTTCCACAGGGCCGGGCCACCCGCGGAGGGTGGTAGGGCTCGCGACGACGACAAGAAGGAAGATCACCAGGCAGGAGAGTTCCCCGAGGTCCACGACTGCTTCATGATCTACGGTGGGCAAGCGGCGAATGCCTCGGCTCGGCACCGTAAGCAAGAGCGTCGGGAGGTCTGTTCGGTGAAGGTGGCGGCGCCAGTCTACCTAGACTGGTCCGACAAGCCCATCACCTTCGACCAAGCCGACCACCCCGACCACGTGCCGAGCCCGGGAAAATACCCGCTCGTTGTCGACCCCGTCATCGGCGACGTCAGACTCACCAAGGTCCTCATGGACGGAGGCAGCAGCCTCAACATCATCTACGCCGAGACCCTCGGGCTCCTGCGTGTTGATCTGTCCTCGGTCCGGGCAGGCGCTGCGCCTTTCCACGGGATCATCCCCGGGAAGCGCGTCCAGCCCCTCGGACAACTCGACCTTCCCGTCTGCTTCGGAACACCCTCCAACTTCCGAAGGGAGACCCTCATGTTCGAGGTGGTCGGGTTCCGAGGAACCTACCACGCAGTATTGGGGAGGCCATGCTACGCGAAGTTCATGGCCGTCCCCAACTACACCTACCTCAAGCTCAAGATGTCGAGCCCCAACGGGGTCATCACCGTCGGCCCCACGTACAAACACGCGTTCGAATGCAACGTGGAGTGCGTGGAGTACGCCGAGGCCCTCGCCGAATCTGAGGCCCTCATCGCCGACCTGGAGAGCCTCTCTAAGGAGGTGCCCGACGTGAAGCGTCACGCCGGCAACTTCGAGCCAGCGGAGACGGCTAAGTCCGTCCCCCTCGACCCCAGCGGCGACGCCTCCAAGCAGATCCGGATCGGCTTCGAGCTCGATCCCAAATAGGAAGCAGTGCTCGTCGACTTTCTCCGCGCAAACGCCGACGTTTTCGCGTGGAGTCCCTCAGACATGCCCGGCATACCGAGGGATGTCGCCGAGCACTCGCTGGATATCCGAGCTGGAGCTCGACCCGTCAAGTAGCCTCTACGCCGGTTCGACGAAGAAAAGCGCAGAGCCATAGGCGAGGAGATTCACAAGCTAATGGCGACAGGGTTCATCCCGAATAGCTTGCCAACCCTGTGCTTGTGAGAAAGAAAGGAGGGAAATGGCGGATGTGTGTAGACTACACTGGTCTAAACAAAGCATGTCCGAAGGTTCCCTACCCTCTGCCTCACATCGATCAAATCGTGGATTCCACTGCTGGGTGCAAAACCATGTCTTTCCTCGATGCCTACTCAGGGTATCACCAAATCAGGATGAAAGAGTCCGACTAGCTCGCGACTTCTTTCATCACACCCTTCGGCATGTACTGCTATGTCACCATGCCGTTCGGCTTGAGGAATGCGGGTGCGACGTACCAGCGGTGCATGAACCATGTGTTCGGCGAACACATTGGCCGGACGGTCGAGGCCTACATCGATGACATCGTAGTCAAGACGAGGAAAGCCTCCGACCTCCTTTCCGACCTTGAAGTGACATTCCGATGTCTCAAGGCGAAAGGCGTGAAGCTTAATCCCGAGAAGTGTGTCTTCAGGGTACCCCGAGGCATGCTCTTGGGGTTCATCGTCTCTGAGCGGGGCATCAAAGCCAACCCGGAGAAGATCGCGGCCATCACCAGCATGGGGCCCATCAAGGACTTGAAAGGCGTACAGAGAGTCATGGGATGCCTTGCGGCTCTGAGCCGCTTCATCTCACGCCTCGGCGAAAGAGGTCTGCCTCTGTACCGCCTCTTAAGGAAGGCCAAGTGCTTCACTTGGACCCCCGAGGCCGAGGAAGCCCTCGGGAACCTGAAGGCGCTCCTCATGAACGCGCCCATCTTGGTGCCCCCCGCTGCCGGAGAAGCCCTCTTGATCTACGTCGCCGCGACCACTCAGGTGGTTAGCGCCGCGATTGTGGTTGAGAGACGAGAAGAGGGGCATGCATTGCCCGTTCAGAGGCCAGTCTACTTCATCAGCGAGGTACTGTCCGAAACCAAAATCCGCTACCCACAAGTTCAGAAGCTACTATACGCGGTGATCCTAACGCGGCGAAAGTTGCGACACTACTTCGAGTCTCACCCGGTAACTGTGGTGTCATCCTTCCCCCTGGGGGAGATCATCCAGTGCCGAGAGGCCTCGGGTAGAATCACGAAGTGGGCAGTGGAAATCATGGGCGAAACAATCTCGTTCGCCCCTCGGAAGGCCATCAAGTCCCAGGTCTTGGCGGACTTCGTGGCTGAATGGGTCGACACCCAGCTCCCAACAGTTCTGATCCAGCCGGAACTCTGGACCATGTTCTTCGACGGGTCGCTGATGAAGACAGGAGCCGGCGCAGGCCTACTCTTCATCTCGCCTCTCGGGAAGCACCTACGCTACGTGCTACGCCTCCATTTCCCGGCGTCCAACAATGTGGCTGAGTACGAGGCTCTGGTCAATGGGTTGCAGATCGCCATCGAGCTAGGGGTCCGACGCCTCGATGCTCGCGGTGACTCGCAGCTCGTCATCGACCAAGTCATGAAGAACTCCCACTGCCGCGACCCGAAGATGGAGGCCTACTGCGATGAGGTTCGGCGCCTGGAAGACAAGTTCTACGGGCTCGAGCTCAACCACATCGCCCGGTGCTACAACGAGACTGCGGACGAGCTGGCTAAAATAGCCTCGGGGCGAACAACGGTTCCCCCGGACGTCTTCTCCCAAGACCTGCATCAACCCTCCGTCAAGATCGATGACTCGTCCGAGCCCGAGGCACCCTCGGCTCAGTCCGAGGCACCCTCGACCCAACCCGAGGCACCCTCAGCTCGGCCCGAGGCACCCTCGGTTCAGCCCGAGGTACCCTCGGCCCCCGAGGGTGAGGCACTGCGCGTCGAGGAGGAGCGAAGCGGGGTCGCGCCTAATCAAAACTGGCAGACCCCGTACCTGCAGTATCTCCACCGAGGAGAGCTACCCCTCGACCGAGCCGAAGCTCGGCGGTTGGCGCAGCGCGCCAAGTCGTTCGTCTTGCTGGGAGATGGGAAGGAGCTCTACCACCGCAGCCCCTCAGGCATCCTCTAGCGATGCATCTCCATCGCCGAAGGCCAGGAGCTCCTACGAGAGATACACTCGGGGGGCTTGCGGCCATCACGCAGCACCTCGAGCCCTCGTCAGAAACGCCTTCCGACAAGGTTTCTACTGGCTGACGGTGGTGGCCGACGCCACTAGAATTGTCCGCACCTGCGAAGGGTGTCAGTTCTACGCGAGGCAGACCCACCTGCCCGCTCAGGCTCTGCAGACGATACCCATCACCTGGCCTTTTGCTGTGTGGGGTCTGGACCTTGTCGGGCCCTTGCAGAAGGCACCCGGGGGCTACACGCACCTGTTGGTCGCTATCCAAGTGGATCGAGGTCCGACCCCTAAACAGCATCAGGTCCGAACAGGCGGTGGCGTTCTTCACCAACATCATCCATCGTTTTGGGGTCCCAAACTCCATCATCACCGACAACGGCACCCAGTTCACCGGCAGAAAGTTCCTGGACTTCTGCGAGGATCACCACATCCGGGTGGACTAGGCAGCCGTGGCTCACCCCATGACGAATGGGCAAGTAGAGTGTGCCAACGACATGATTCTACAAGGACTCAAGCCTCGGATCTACAACGACCTCAACAAGTTCGGCAAGCGATGGATGAAGGAACTCCCCTCGGTGGTCTGGAGCCTGAGGACAACGCCGAGCCGAGCCACGGGCTTCACGCCATTCTTTCTAGTCTATGGGGCCGAGGCCATCTTGCCCACAACTTAGAATACGGTTCCCCGAGGACGAGGGCCTATGCCGACCAAAGCAACCAAGCTAGTCAAGAAGACTCGCTGGACCAGTTGGAAGAGGCTCGGGACATGGCCTTACTACACTCGGCGCGGTACCAGCAGTCCCTGCGACGCTACCACGCCCGAGAGGTCCGGTCCCGAGACCTCCAGGTGGGCGACCTGGTGCTTCGGCTGCGACAGGACGCCCGAGGGCGGCACAAGCTCACGCCTCCCTGGGAAGGGCCGTTCGTCATCGCCAAAGTTCTGAAGCCCGGAACGTACAAGCTGGCCAACAGTCAAGGCGAGGTCTACAGCAACGCTTGGAACATCCAACAACTACGTCGTTTCTACCCTTAAGATGCTTTCAAGTTGTTCATATACCTCGCTCCAATGCAAAGTTTAGTCGTCAAGGAAGGGTCAGCCTTGCCTCGGCAAAGCCCGACCCTCCCTCGGGGGCTAAAGGGGGGAACCCCCTCTGCGTCGAAATTTTCCTCGAAAAAAGATCCTTTCTGCGAGAATGTCTTTCGTGCTTTTTGACTACTTCGAAAGTGGATCCTGAAAACGACGGAGTACACGTAAGCAGCCAAGGCTGACCGAGTCGAGGGACTCCTACGCCTCCGGGATACGGATACCTCACTCATCACCTTCTTCGATAAGTAACTCACGTTCGGATAAGTGATTCCGCGGACCGAACAAGTCTTCACGTTCGAAAGCTCCTCTGTCGAAGCGATTCTTTGAGCCTTCTCGACTGCGTCGGTGACAGAACCCTATGGACGGGCAAGAGTGCGCGTAAGCGGCAAGGCCGACCGAGCCGAGGGATCCCTACGCCTCCAGGATACGGATACCTCACTCATCACCTTCCGTGAAAAGCAACTCTCGCTCGCACAGACAATTCTATTACCGACGAAAAAGTCCAGATACTCGAAACGAGAGGAAAAAAAGCGCAGCTTTACAACACGGCGAGGGTGTGTTTGGGCCTCGGCGGCCGCAGAAAACACACGCTACAAGATAATCCGATCCTGTAGGCTCGGATCTTGACGGTTGAAGGGAGCAGCAGCACCCTCGGCGTCAACTACACCTTCGGCGAGGTCCGACCTAGCCTCAGACGGCGACGCGGTCCGAGGATCTCCACTCTGAAGGACGACGTCATCATCACGCCCGGGCCATCACCGCCAGGGTCTTCTCCAAGAATCCGGCTTGAGCAGGCGGCTCGGCTGGACACCCCGAGGCCTCGGCCAGCTGTCCCCCGAAGACATCAGCCCGGCTCGAGGCCTCGGCAGATCAACTCCGGCGTCGGTCCTGCTAACGGACGACCCGGCCAGGCTCCGGCCAACCAAGTCTTCTTTTCGAGCCAACTCTGCCTCTGTCCGTGCTGACCCCGCTACCCCTGGCTTTGGCTCATCGAAGAGCAGCCGAGGGGTTCCTTTAACTAAGCAAGAGAAGCCTCGGATAGCAAGGCCGACCGAGCCGAGGGACTCCTACGCCTCCGGGATACGGATACCTCACTCGTCACCTTTGCACGGGGCGACTCACGCTTGGTGAAGCGGTTCAGACAACCAACAGGCGAGTCTTAGTGCTCGAAAATGAGGACAAACACGGCTCCGTGCCAAAAATACATACATGTTCAGGCCTCGACAGCCACAATGAACAAAGACACTGGCATTCAAGGTGCCATTACAAACGGAACTTCGGTTCCACCTCCGCAGGTACGAACAACCCCACACGATTGGGGGGCCTACGGAGCAACAGAAGACCGACGGACGGCTCATCGTCGCCCGCTCCAGCAGCAGCGACAACGACCCCCTCTACGGGTGGCCGAACTGCAGCAGCGATGGCCTCAGGGCGAACGCCGCTGCAACCTTGCCCTCGCCCACGCCGACGCTCGAGGGGCGAGGACAAGTACAATGAGCCAGAGGCCTGAAGCGCGGATGGTGGCGGTGATCCCATCGGCGACGGGAACTTCTCGAGTCGCCTTCGCCTCGGCACCGACAATAGGGGCCGTCAGCCCTCCGGCAGATCCCCACTCGGATCCTCCCGGACGAGCGGAGCACCGACCTCCACGCAGGGGCCCCGTACCGGTGCAAAGGCAGGACCGCCCCCGAACACGAACGCCGCCCTGGCAGCGCGCGACGTCTTGGGCGGTCCTCCCGTGCGCACGGCGCGACAACCACCCTTGCGGCGGGAGGGGGCGCCGGGAGCCAAGCTGGCGAGCCCAACACGCTGAAGCTGACGACGCCCGCCGTCGACCAGCCCCGTGTTGTCGAAGTCCGCCCCTCTCGCAGGGCCAGTGAGCGCCCTCTCCCTCGAACGCTGAAGGAGAGGCTGACCCACGAACCCGCGCGAGAGGTAGAGCTTCGGCTCAGCCTGGCCTCCACCCCAGCGAGGATGATGAACATCCTTGAAGCTGAGGGTGGGACCAAGATCGCAGCCCAGCTTGCTTCTCCCCACCCAGGGGCTGGTGGTCACCGTCTTGGGTGACCACCGGCGAGGGGATGCAGCCGGGCTGACTGATGAAAATCCTTGAAGCCGAATGATGGCTGAAAGGTACCAACTCCCACGGAGTTGCGTTCCTCCAATGACAAGGCGGAAGGACTGCGGGTGTCCCCCATCCGGGGGCTCGGAAGGTGGAAAGACACGATGCATAAGGGAGCGCGAAGACATGGTCGCCTTTCAAGGGGGTCACCCTCCTTTTAAAGGCGACCCTCCCTACCTGCGTCCCCAGCCGTCGTGGGCTGAGTCTTCTCCAACACGCTCCAAGGTCCTCCCCCAACGGCGCGGGGGCTGGGTCCCACGCGTCATGCAAGCTGGCCCAGAGCAGAAGAAGCCAAACCGCCGCGCGCGGTGCATGTAACCGCCCAGCGGTTACGAGCATTCCTCCACTTTCGCCCAGACCAGCGGGCGAAAGGGCGGGCAGCCATGCAGGCGGCATGCAACCGCGCCAAGTGGGCGCGCCCCTCCGACTTCCAACGCACCTAGCATGGGGGCCCACGCCCACGCGTCATGCAACCGGCGCGCCGGTCGCTACGTGCAAGCAACTGCACCGCCACTCGCACCACTGCCACGCCTCCTCGACTGCGGAACCAGTACCGCGACTCGAGGCAACCCTATGTACGACCCAGCAGTGCCAGCCAGGCGCGACGGTCAATGCGGCCAAAAATGGGCCGGCAGTAATGGCGGTGGCAGGCGGGCGGGAGCAGCGGTCACGTCGTCAGCCAAGCTTACGTCCCATCTTGGGGCAGTGAGAGAACCCCCTCTCACGGCGTGAAGACGGCGCGCCCGTGTTCCGTTCCTCGAACGGCTCGCGCACGCGCAACGGCCGCCCCGCGAACCGCATGCCCCGTCGCATTAACTCCGTGGCGGGAAAGGCGGTGCCTCTGGCAGGGGAAGCGAGCGACGCTTCTCCTTCGCCATAATGACCGCGTCAAAAAAGGTACACCACGTCATTCGATTCCGTATCCTTTTCCTTTTTCCTCTTTCTCTCTCTTACAACAGGGACCGGGAAAGGGGGATACCCCGAAAAGGATCCTTCTCCGTGAAGGAAACAGGCTCCGAGCCTCCCTACTGATCAGGGGTTCGAAGGCTGGCCCCTCGGAGGGGTTCGACAGCCGCCTCAGAGCGCGTGGGCTCCACACCCACTACTGGTCGGAGGTTCGAAGGTCGGCCCCTCGGAAGGGTTCAACGGCTGCCTCAGGCCACTCGGGCTTCGCGCCCACTACTGATCAGGGGTTCGTAGGTTGGCCCTCGAAGGGTTCACAGCCGCCTCAGACACAGAGCGAGGGATGACCCTGGGTACGTTCGATACATAACCGAGGCTCGGGCTACGCTCCCGAGGTACCCTAGGACATTTCCGAGACCAGCGGGAACGATCTTGTAACGGAATCCCATCAGAGGGAGGCATCGAGCCCTCGGACCCCGTCGACAGGGGACCGGGTCCGGCAGATCACCCGCAGGTACTTTTGGGCGCGCCTCTGAGCCTCTAGCCGACCCCTAACAAATGGGGCACGGACGTCCGCTCGGATTACCCGCCAGCAGCTCACCGGAGACACCATGTTCGGCGCCCTCCGAGGGAAACATGGCGCTTTCCCCCCCCCCTCCTCCTTGCGGAAAGGCGACGCAGGGGCGTATGTAAAAAAGTCGAGTCTGTCCCTGACCGTCCTCTTGCCCTATGCAGAGGCTCGGGGGCTGCTCTCACAAACCCGGCTCCGACCAAACCGTTGACAGCGTCAACATACCAGCCCGAGAACTTGGGACCCGACCGTGCACCCGGGCTACGGCCAGCTCGCATGAGGGAACGACCAGACCAGCCGAAGCATTGCGCGAGGCATTAAGACCTTGGAGGAGTCAAACCACTCCTCCGAGGCCTCGGGGGCTACACCCACCGGAACAAAACGCAACCGAGAAAGGCTGGTCCCCTTGCAAAAAAGTGCGACAAAAGCGTCCAAGCGAGTGTTAACACTCCCTTCGAGGCTCGGGGGCTACTGTCGGGGACCATAATTAGGGGTACCCTCAAGACTCCTAATTTCAGCTGGTAACCCCCATCAGCACAAAGCTGCAAAGGCCTGATGGGTGCGACTAAGTCAGGGATCGGTCCATTCGAGGGACTCGATCACGCCTCGCTCGAGCCTAGCCTCGGGCAAGGGCAGCCGACTCCGGAGGATCTCCGTCTCGCCCGAGGCCCCCCTCCAGCGACGAACATACTTCCGGCTCGCCCGAGGCCCAGTCTTCGTCCAGAAGCAACCCTGGCCAAATCGCCACGCCAACCGACCAAATCGCAGGGGCATTTAATGCAAAGGTGGCCTGACACCTTTATCCTGATGCGCGTCCTCCAGCCGACAGAGCCGAAGTGACCGCAGTCACTTCGCCGCTCCACTGACCGGCCTGACAGAAGGACAGCGCCGCCTGCGCCGCTCCGACTGCTGTGCCGCTCGACAGAGTGAGGCTGACAGGCAGTCAGGCCCGGCCTCAGGCGCCATAGGAAACTCCGCTCCGCCCGACCCA
Source organism: Zea mays (assembly GCF_902167145.1). Classification (NCBI taxonomy): domain Eukaryota; kingdom Viridiplantae; phylum Streptophyta; class Magnoliopsida; order Poales; family Poaceae; genus Zea; species Zea mays. The sequence continues at coordinate 81,166,562 of NC_050100.1, read as the reverse complement.
GGGCTCGGACTCGGGCTCAGCCCCGGAAGACGGCGAACTCCGCTCCGCCCGGCCAAGGGCTCGGACTCGGGCTCAGCCCCGGAAGACGGCGAACTCCGCTCCGCCCAACCCAGGGCTCGGACTCGGGCTCGGCCCCGGAAAACGGCGAACTCTGCTCCGCCCGACCCCAGGGCTCGGACTTGGGCTTGGCCCCAGAAGACGGCGAACTCCGCTCCGCCCAACCCCAGGGCTCGGACTCGGGCTCGGCCCCGGAAGACGGCGAACTCCGCTCCGCCTGACCCCAGGGCTCGGACTCAGGCTCAGCCCCAGAAGACGATGAACTCCGCTTCGCCCGACCTTAGGGCTCGGACTTAGCCCTGGCTTCAGCCGACGGTCTCCGCCTCGCCCGACCCAGGGGCTCGGACTCGACCTCGGCCACGGAAGACAGACTCGACTTCGACCTCGGAGGAGCCTCCACATCGCCCAACCTAGGGCGCGGACCGACCACGTCAACAGGAGGCGCCATCATTACCCTACCCCAAGCTGACTCAGGCTACGGGGAACAAGACCGGCGTCCCATCTGGCTCGCTCCGCTAGACAAGTAATGATGGCACCCCGCACGCTCTATGACGACGGCGGCTCTCAGCCCCCTTACGGAAGCAAGAGGACGTCAGCAAGGACTCAACAGCCCCGACAGCTGTCCTTCCGCCAGGCTCCAGCGCTCCTCCGACGGCCACGACACCACATGAACCGGGTGCCAAAACCTCTCCGGCTGCCACGATGGCATGTACTTAGGGCGCTAGCTCTCCTCCGCTAGACACGTAGCACTCTGCTACACCCCCCATTGTACACCTGGATCCTCTCCTTACGCCTATAAAAGGAAGGACCAGGGCCCTCTTATAGAGGGTGGGCCGCGCGGGGAAGAGGACGGGACTGGCGCTCGCGTGAGGCCGCTCGCTCCCTCCCGCGTGGAACGCTTGTAACCCCCTACTGCAAGCGCACCCGACCTGGGCGCGGGACGAACACAAAGGCCACGGGATTTCCACCTCTCTCACGCCTCCTTCCCCCCTTCGCGCTCGACCTCGCGCCGACCCATCTGGGCTGGGGCACGCGGTGACATTTTCACTCGTCGGCCCAGGGACCCCCCGGTCTCGAAACGCCGACAAATAGGCATCTCGACCTCGACACTGGAGGTAAATCTATAGATCAAAAGGTATACCGGTCGATGATAAGATCTTTAGTCTATTTATGTGATTCACGACCGGATATTATGCTTTCAGAATGCATGTGTGCAAGATTCTAGGCCACTCTAAAGAAATCCACCTAAGGGCCATGAAAACAATCATGAGATATTTAGTTTACACTCCTAAATTTGGGCTATGATACCCTAAGGGATCTACCTTTGATCTAATTGGGTACTGTGATACTGATTAAGCCGGATGTAAGATTGATAGAAAGAGTACATCAAGGACTTGTCAGTTTCTGGGGAGATTCCTGGTGTCTTGGGCTTCAAAGAAACAAAACTCAGTAGCTCTATCCACCGTCGAAGCTGAGTATATTGCTGCAGGACATTGTTGTGCACAATTACTCTGGATGAAGCAAACTCTTAGGGACTATAGCTATAAATTGAGCAAAGTCCATCTCCTATGTGACAATGAGAGTGCAATCTGCATGGCGGACAATCCTATGGAACACAGCCGCAAAAAGCACATAGACATCTGGTATCATTTCCTGAGAGATCACCAACAACGGGGAGATATCAAAATTGCTTATGTTAGCACCCACAACCAGTTAGCCGATATCTTCACCAAGCCCCTAGATGAAAAGACTTTTAGCAAGCTTAGGTATGAACTAAATGTCTTAGATTATCGGAACTTTGATTGAAATCTTGCACACATTGCTCATTTTATACCTTTGATCATGCCATATCTCTTTCATTTGGTACAAATGCATATTTCTTATTCTTCTTGTGCCTAAGCTAAAGACTAATGTGCTTCCAAGTGTACATCTATAATTAGTCTTAGATTGAAAGGGAAATGGAATTATTTAAGTTACTTTGAACTGCTATCTTGTGCCAAATTGGAATTATTTAATCTTATATACTTAGAACTGCTTTCATTTCAAAGTAACTTATGCACATCTGTCAAAATGCAAACTAGCTACATTTCTCTACTTTGTATCTGCTTTGGTTTGTGTTGGCATCAATCACCAAAAAGGGGGAGATTGAAAGGGCAATGGCCTCAACTATTTCCTATATTCGATTTTGGTGTTTGACGATCATCACAAATCTTATGGACTAACCGGTTTGCCTAGTTGAACATTTCTCAGGTGCATAAAGTTCATCTACATCAATTCTAAGTTGACTGTCCAGAATATAGTAGATTATTCTGGACAAGAGAAGATTTTTAGAAATTCACCTGTGCGCCCGTTTGGGCCCTTCCGACAGACCGTCCGCGACACCAGGGTGAGCCTCAGACAGGAACACTTCAAAAACAACGTTTACACTATGGACTGTCCTATGGAGAAGCGAGCACCATCCGGGACCAAGCGCGGACCGTCCGGCCTCAGGCGCGGACCATCCAACCGTTGAAAAACCTAAAAATCCAAAGGTGACGGGTTTGGTAAAATGCATTTTTAGCGTCCTCGCAGATCGTCCGGGGTGCACGGTCGGACCGTCTGTGACTGCTTTATCTGATATCTGACGACACATTAAATGCACTATAGACGTTGATATAGCCGTTACTGCTGACCGTTGCGATTTCAGCTGTTGATGTGTAGGGGCGGATTGTCTGGACCAGGGGCGCGGACCGTCCGCGGTTGGCAGAAAAGGAGCAACAGCTAGGAAGTGGTTGATGGCTATAAATACAACCTCAACCACCTCCATTCAAGATATCCAAGCATTCCACTCATACACATTCAATATAAGAGCTAACAATCCATTCCAAGACACATTCAAAGCTTCCAAATCTATCCAAGTTCCACAATTAAGACAAGTGATCATTACTGATTAGTGACTTGAGAGAGTGCAATTCGTGTTTCATTTGTTGCTCTTGTTGCTTGTTTTTTCTTAATCGTGCTTTCTTCATCTCCTTCTAAACTCTCTAGTGACTTGTAAAGCTAGCTAGAGACACCTAAGTGTGTGGTGGTCCTTGCGGGATCTTAGTGATCCTTGAGATTAAGAAGAAGCACTCAACCGGTCTAAGTGATCGGTTGAGAGAGGGAAATGGTTGAAAAAGACCCGACCTTCGTGGGATTCATCAAGAGAGAAAATTATTTGAACGCAACATTTGATATGGGATTTATTTATGTACAATACACTTTAGATGGTATCGAAGAAATTGTCACAAGTATTAAGTTTTCATATCCATATACCGAGTGCTGATTCACATCATCACTCCAAGTTATGGGTTTCAACATGGAAACCACATAGGATATCGTGAAAACACACAAGGATATTCGCAAGATTCGGATACGGGATGTATCAACGAATAATGTTGAAATACCTTTAGGGAGAGTGTAATCTCCTTTACTTGTGTAAGTGGCGCGATGTCCACATGTCAAAATTTCTTCACCACTAAATCCCAAATGATTCTATTATGAGTAAGCAAAAACTCATAAATAATATGAATGGCAATAGTAGATAAGACATACAATTTTCAAGAAGTGGAGACACAACAGGTCTCACATGTTGAATTAAGATTCAAATTTTCTCCCCTGAACTTGCAATTCTCCAATGATTTGAAGATAATTCAGCCAAATTATTTGAGAAATTGACATGGAGTAAACAATTCTTTATCACATCAACATAATCATTATCTCAATTAGTTACTAACTCTTTAGATCCATTATGTTTTTGCATGTCCTATGACAAGCGAAACTATAATACCATCGAGAACTTAGAAGTTCTTAATAAATGAATGTGCAAGCACTCATTTATTATTGAGATAGTTATACTTTATTTGTATTTCATTCGACGAAGGAACACAAAGAACAAGTGGATCTTTTTCCATTACGTTTTTCAGAAATCTTAGGAAAAGAGAGCAACTAAAATGTAAAGTTACATGATGTGCAACAAAAGACCGAACTTGGATTGGGTATTGGGTATTAGCCCTCACCACGGGATAATAAGTCCCATCCAATGTAAGTTTTGGAGAAAAAATATTTCATCTTGGAAGTATTAGTCACGTCCTACATGAGTCAATAATGTATAGCATAAAAATATTGATGTCAATTTTGGTATCAAGGTGAATCTTGATATTGGATTACCATTCATAGGCGACAAAATTCCTGCTACTATTTTGAATGACACAAGGTTCATTATCAAAATATAGTCTCTATGATATAATAGTAGGTAATCACAAAAAATGATGCACTATTTTCTGCTATTTATTAATTTTCACATTACTAAAAAATGAAAAATGGTACAATTCTCTATATTTGTATAATGGATATTCGCCTCTTGTTGCGTTCGTATTTACCAAATGAGCTCATTGAATTATGAGAAGTATATCAACTAGAACTCTTGTTCTCAATATTACTTTACTATGACCCTTAGGGATAAGCTTTGTACCAAATTCTGGTACTGATGATGATGATTCAAAAGAGACCCATCATGCTTTTCAACCTAGGTAAATATATGAATGAGTCAAGAATAATATTGGCAATTCAGCAAAAACTTCAACTCAGGAGCAAATATTATGAACAACAGATTTGTAGTCTGCTAAAGTTTTAAAAACTGGAGACATACATGCATGATTCAACTCATAAGTTAAACAATATAAATTTCTTTTGTTGTTCATAGCGCTCTTTTAAGAGCACACCACAAAACATGTGAGTTCATTTCGAATAGATATTCATGCTTGAATTCTTTGGGGGAATAGAACCTCAATATATAGAAAATTGCTAAATTTTGCTTGACTAGGAGCGGAGGATTCCCGTCCAGGATTCACTCATTGCTACCAATAGTCAATTAGATGCCAAATTGATATAGGAAGCCATTTGCTTCCAATGATGCAAAAATAATTCAAAATCCATATCTTGTGATTTGGAAGAACTGGAGGTAGTCATACATAGTATAAACCTCAACAATCGTGTTATCGTTAATGTTGGTTTACACTTGAGATAATCTCTATGTACTTAAATATTAGAATAGATCTCTCAGCAGTAGACAAAATAATTTGCTGCGGTAGGCATGGTCTTAGGACTAACAAATTCATAAAGAATAAGTTGCGGCCAATGCCTAAGGCTCTACTACCCTTTGCATAACTAACGACGATGAATAATGGTAATGAGAAACCATTGTGTAGTTCCAAACATTTACTTATGAGAACACTTTGTAGGTAGTCACCAAATCATGATCTAGACCTCTCAGTAATGGGCGAATGAATCGCTGCAGTAGACATGGTCCCTGGATTAATATATTCAGAAAGAATATATTGCAGCCAAATAGCCAATGTCTAAGAATCCATCACCTTGTGTTCCAATCCAAAAAAAATTATCCAAGATATGTATTGATTATTTTGCATATGAATCCATCATTAATTAAGAAAATACTTAATTAAGAGAATTACTTAAGTTGCCAAATGATATCCAAGCAGGATAGTTATTGCTATCAAGGGCGAGTCATTCAAATTCTTTGAGCTCTTGCATGGTCCTTACAAATCATAACCATTGGCTTATTAATTTACCATGTGTGATAAAACTAAGCAAACCAAAAAGGCTCTTGTTGTAATAAGGTTACAAAATTTAACAACACATCTCAATGTCAGATACTTGAAGGTGTTGCATCCTAGCAAAAATTATATATTCATATGATAGTACAACATATAATTAGGGCAAACTCCAGAATATTTAGAGTAGACCAAGTATCATATCCATTATTTTTGAGACGAGCATGTGTAGGTAATCACAATGTTAGTACATAGTGTAGACCTCACAGTGATAGACGAAATTAATCGCTGCATTGGTACGGTCTCTGAGCATGAACAGGATTATTCATAAGAATAAAGCGCAACCAATGTCTATGACCCTATCACCTTAGGTTCAAACTCAAAAAAAAATACAAGATATGTGATAGATTTTGTATAAAATAAATTCTTTTAAATAAACCAAATTAAGCCCGGTTCTTTTTGGGCCCTCTTTTGGTGCATGTCATATCCTCCTTCAGTCTCACTTTGAAAGCCAAGGCTGAAGGTTGAACAGAAGCGTGCTTGCTTTGGTTGATTAGTTGCTTGCCAGCCAAGGATCCCCTGCTACTATAGCAGGCTAGCAGCCAGGGATTGAGCACTGGGTAGGAGCCTGTACGGCAGCAGGCAAATCACTCGTTGCACGCACGTCGAACTCCGCGCGGTGAGTTTCACATGTGGCCGCGGTGGCACCGCCTTGTACTAGCGAGCAGGAGCAGCCAAAGTGTCGCGACCGACAGAGTCGTCTGGTTTCTCACTACGTCCTTTCGGCCACAAATTCGCCTCGTATCGTCGCTGGCTTAAGGGATCTTCCTTGCCATCCTTCGACACCTACAACATGCAGGCTCGGTCGCGGGTGTGAGGATGGGCAAAAAGACAAAAAGAACATCGCTCCGGAACCCGTACAGAACATACACACCTGCACGAATCATAAGCCCAACAGCTAAGGTAAAAATACTTCAGTAGTGTCTCAGCACCCAGCTAGCCCAGGAGCGGCACGTAGCCTACTCGCTACAAAAATTCCGAAACGTTGCATACGACAAAATAAACTTAAAACCCATCCTTCGCCACAATACGAACAGACCCCGGACCTTACCACTCATCCAAAGCAGAGAAAAGTTGGCGTATTTTAACAAAAACAAACTCCTTTATCCAGAAACCTTAGCAGCCATACTATCTAGAGAAGGTCGGCGACATTGGCCGGCAGCTCCTCAACGGTCACGTTGTAGAACCTCTGGATGTCAAACAGCATTCGCTCGTCGTCGCGGGTGACGAAGTTGATGGCAACACCCTTCCTTCCAAACCGACCACTACGGCCGATGCGGTGGAGGTAGTTCTCTGGCTGGGTCGGCAGGTCGTAGTTGATGACAAGTGAGACCTGCTGGACGTCGATACCACGGGCGAGCAGGTCGGTGGTGATGAGCACACGAGAGGACCCGGACCTGAACTCCCTCATGATGATGTCCCTGGTGTTCTGGTCCATATCACCGTGTGTAGCTGACACGGTGTGGTCCCTGCTCCTCATCTTGTCCGTGAGCCAGTCCACCTTGCGGCGTGTGTTCACAAAGATGACACTCTGGGTGATTGCCAGGGTCTCATACAGGTCACACAGAGTGTCGAGCTTCCAATCTTCCTTGTCGATATTGACATAGAATTGCTTGATACCCTCAAGGGTGAGCTCATCTCTCTTGACGAGAATCCTCACAGGTTTGTTCATGAACTTGCGCGTGATCTCAAGGGCCTCAGGGGGCATGGTAGCTGAGAAGACACCGACCTGAATCTTGGATGGAAGAAGCTGGAAGATATCATAGATCTGCAAAGGGCACATGTCACAGTTGGAGCCAAGCAACTTATAAGCTATTAAAAGATATCTTCCGTGATAATAATTGCAGAAAAGAACAGTTCAAATTTCTAAGCTGGTTCGGGAAACATTAGAAGACCATATCAGCAAGTTTCACCATGAAACTAAATTAGCTTTATATGCATTCCAATACTAAATTTGACCTATGCATATCACTTAATCACCAAATACCAAACACGGATCAGTGGGAAAAAAGGGAGACCCAATGCCAGAGGCTGCCATGTGTGGGGGGTCTAGGAAGGAATAAACCGATGTAAGTGACTCAGTGAGACAGCTCTAACCATTTGGATCAGTTGAAAGAAGGCACATCATTTTTTGAAGGATGTTGCAGCAATTCAAGAATCATATATGTTTAATCCAAATTTATCAATTTAACTTTGTGATAAATCAGGACACATCAGGTTTAGGCCCTCATGTGTAAAACCTAAAAACAATATCATGTCACAGAACTTAAAAACACACAATAATTGATACAATTAGTACAATACTTAAAGTTACAGCATGAGAGGCAAGAACAATCACACATGCATGGGTGATTAGCACTGGAAGTGGTAGCATAAGGGGTAAGAAATAAACCTGATCCTTGAATCCACGGGAGAGCATCTCATCAGCCTCATCCAACACAAACATCTTGATGTTGTCGGGACGGAGAGACTGCCTGCGCAACATATCAAACACACGTCCTGGTGTGCCCACAACAACATGCACACCACTGGCAAGAATCCTTTGGTCCTCACGAACAGATGTTCCACCAACACAGGCATGCACTTTGACACCCAAATAGTCCCCAAGAGCACGCATAACCTTCTCAATTTGCTGAGCAAGCTCACGGGTTGGAGCAAGAACCAATGCCTGGCATTCAACCAATCCATAATCAAGTTGCTGCAAGATTCCAGAACAGAAGGTAGCTGTTTTTCCAGTTCCAGACTGAGCTTGCTGAATCACGTCAAGCCCCTTGCAGAAGGGAACTATTCCCCTTTGCTGAATAGCCGATGGCTTCTCAAAACCTGAAGGCAAACGCAAATCAAATAATGTAATTGTAGGACAGATCAAAACCTCCCTAAATAAAGGAATACTGGGAAGTTATTAAGATTTTTATATACCATAGGCATAGATGCCTCTCAGAAGGTTCTCTTGCAGTCCCATGCTGTCAAAACTTTCACAAACATCATCATATGAAGTGAAGAAGTCTTCAGTTCTGTACATTGCAAGCAGGGTACACAAGTTTAAGAAAATCAAAAGCTACATGACAAGTGAAGAACTAAAAATAGCATCGAAGTGATTAATAAATTTAAGGAAGAGAACTTACAATATCTCCTGCATTTTCTTGTCATACTGCTTGTCATCAAATTGCGACCCTTCTGGTGCCAATCCTGCCATGGCTGTAATGTAGAAGGTAACCAATAAATCAAAAAGTCAACACAATAGTAATGATGGCCACAAAGAAGCACATGGTAAACAGAACACCAATAGCAAACAGGAGCACAAAACAAACTTTGAAGATATATATCACACCACAAGTGACCATGTTATATTCAAGCTAGAGAAAGACAGAATCACAGCAATTTCAAGTAACCATTCACTTTAAGTCACAGACTCCACACTGGATCGTAACCATGGTTATTAAAGCGTCGTTTAAACGACGATTAAGCGTCGTTTAAGCGCTAAAACGTGATTAAGAGTTAAAGTGTCCGTACGTTTTAAAAAAACTGCATAGAACGTCCGTTTTGGACGTTTAAGCGACGTTTAAACGTCGGAACGCGCGTTCTACGGACGTTTTACCCGTTCTACGGACGTTCTGTGCGTCTATGAGTTGTTGGGCCTTAATGGGCCTTTAACCAGCAAGCTTGCTCCAGCCGCCAAACTGCCAGACGCACAGCCGCGGAGCCGCCAGAGCCAGACACTGCCGCCGTCGGCCATCCTCCGCCGGTCCGCCCTCCAGGTACGCCCCCCCCCTCCTCCCTCCTCTGGTCCCCCCTCCCCCCTCCTCCCTCCTCCGGTCAGTGCGCAGTGCGCCTGCTCCAGCGAGCCGCCAGTGCGCAACCGACCAGGTCGGCAGGCCCAACCGCTGTTCGTATTCTGCTGCTGTTCGTATCCAAAACACGGTGCACTACGCAGCCAGCCAGTGCGCCAGCCACCATGCATATGCAATATTGACAAATGCTGCTGAAGCTGAAGTGCTGATGCTGTTTTTAATCATGCTACAGTAGAATCGTCCATCCTGCTCGCTTGTCTTTCTGAGCTGTGCATGCACAACGATTTGGGCTTGAGTGGTGCTGCTAAAGTCTCCATGGGATGAGCTTGAGGTGCACTACTGTTTATCCGGCTTCTGAAGGGCGCCTTCGGTTTTGTGCATAGGCTCATTGGGTTGCTAACTGGTAGTTTTTTTTGGTTATAAGATTCTTCATATTTTTTTTCATTTAGATTAAAAGTTTGTGGCGTGCCCAGTGCCCTTGATTGCAACCATGAAGCTGCAGTTTCTGCTGTAGTGATTTTGGTCTGATGCTCAAATATAATGTTGAGAGTGTGTCTGCGTGCTATTGCTTCAAGCACACTGTTTTTACTGGGTTCCTTCTGAAGAAGCCACACATGGTTTTCTTTTCGTTTCTTCTTTTACCTGTTTGAATATTCCCATTGAAACTTGTATATGTGTCTCATCTACCTTCCGGAAAAGAGGTTAAAAGAGTATATCATGTTTTATGTTAGTCTGAAAAGACGTTTCAACGTTCGTTTAAACGTTTAAACGTTGAAAAGTTGGTTCATAACATTTTAACATTTTACCACTTTAATAACCATGATCGTAACATTTCCAGCACAGCACTACAGCAAAAAATGGCACGACTGAAAATTAAGATCAAGCCCAATTCTTCAATTAACTACTAATGCATACTGTTAGGCTGGCTCCAGCAAGAACCTCTAAAGCCTCATGTACTCTAAATATAGAGGACCAAACGGTTCTCTATGCTCTCCAACAGCGTCCTCTAAACGGTCCTCTAAATTTAGAGAACGCTGCTGGATTCTCTATATATAGAGTTTCTCTAAACGGTCCTCTATCCACTTGAATACTTTAAATAACCGGTTTAGCAAAACTAAAACATTTACAATACATTTAAGAGTATGACAAATACGTATGTATAAAAATAAAAAATAAAAAATGTCTCTAATATAGGTATTTACGTATAGAGGACGTGATTTAGAGGACATTGTTGGAGAGGAAGGAAATATAGAGGATAAAATCTTGTAGAGGAGACTGTAAAGGACGGATATAGAGGATGGATATAGAGGATGTTGCTGGAGACAGCCTTAGATATAGGGGTCCCTAAAATGCACTAGTACTTATAAAGTGGTGCATAACTAAAAGACTGAGCCCAGCGCAAGTACAAGCCACCAAAAAAAAGGCTAACTGGAAACATATACAACTCCCATTACATATGGATGGAAAGCCATGACATACCAACCAACCAAACAGGGTGACCTGAAGGACGGAACAATGATTCCACAACTTAATGGACAAGATTGACAATCGCAGAACAGAGACGACACCACGCGCAGTTAAGCACACAATAACCGAAATGCCTTGGTCATTTGATGCCCCTAACTTTCTCAGCACCAGCAACAAACAAACAGTACCACAAGCACGCACATCTGGTGGAATGAGAGGCTCGAAGCACGTACAAGGATATGTTGCGGAGCCGAAACTTACCGATCACCCAAAAACAGAAGAAAAAGACACAATCCTGCGAACCCGTGCTGATTAGAGTAGGGCAACAACAAAATTCGACCGAGAAACGTCTCTCCCACACGCCCAGGCATAGCAAACCGCGACCTTCGTCGCGCCTCCACGTTGGGAACAACCGGCTCCTCGCCCGAACCGGCCTAGATCCGACCGCGACGCAGGCGGGCAGATCAGGGCGCCCACAGAACGAATACCGCGGCCAGATCGAGCGGCGGGGAGGGGGCGAGCGGGCAGGCGGGCGACAGGACCATGCGAAACACAGCTCACGGGCAGCAAGAGAGGAGAGACAGATCTGGGGGAACGCCGGCCGTTACCTGACGAGACGAGCGGCGGCGGCGGGAGAGCGCGACGAGGGCAGCGTGTGGTGACGGCGAATCCGAGATCGGCGTCTCGGATTCGATGCGGCGGTGGCGTTTGTGTGGGAGAAGAGCGGGGAAAGGAAGGAAGGGAGGGTTTGGGGGAGGCGGTTATAAAGGGTTCCGACGGAGGCGGGGCGCGGCTCGACCCGTTCCTCTTCCTCGCTTCCTCGGGTCGGGGGACGGACGTGCTCCGTGCGTGGCTCCGTGCGACCGGTAGGGTTTGGTTTCGTTTCGTGCGATCCGTCTCACTCTTGCGCTGCGCGGTGGGCCTGGCTCGTTTTTAAATGGGCCGGCGTGCGTCGCACGTGCTGGGCCTTTTCGTTTTCTTTCCCCGTATCTGCGGCGCCGCCGCGGCAGCGGGCACCAAGCCACGAATGGAGACGTGTACGACATGATTTTTTCTATCCGCGAGTATATTAACGAGCAAAAACTTCTATCCGTCATATATATGGGTTAGTACTGTTCATACTCGTATACTCATGGATAAAATATATTTATATCAATGCTATTATAACCATCTAATAGAGCTCATCTTAGCTAAAATAAAACACTTCTCTAACTATCATTTATCTAGCGACTAAGTTATTTAATCATATGATTTGTTATATGTAAAGTTGAACTTGTTTTTGTATATTTATTTAATATTTTGCGTGATTGATATATTGGAATTTAAGACTTTTCCTAGTGGGTACGACTTACCCGACGGAAAAAATTACTCGCACGGTTACGGGTATGCATAAGATTTTATATCTGCAAGCATATATGGGGTGATGGATATAATTTTTTTAATAGATATGAATATGGAATGGTACTACCGAATAAGTATATATCGTTGTCATCCCTAGTCACGTCACGGTTGACGTACCTGTAGGGATGAAACGGTCGGTAAACACTAAAATCATTACCGTTTTCATATTTTTTATCGGAAACAAAATCGAAAACGGTAACTCCGGAAACGGAAACGATATCGGTATTTCGGAAACATCGGAAACGAAAGTTTGGTGCGGAAAATACACCGGTAACGGTCGAAATCTAAAATACGATCGATAAACATATCAAACTTCATAATACAACAAAGTTGACAAAAGATCACAAAGACCACAAGTTCACAATTCATGATATAACAAGTTCGCAATATAACAAGTTCACAAGGATCACAAATTTATAATATAAAAAGTTTACAAAGATCACAAGTTCACAATATAACAAGTTCACAGTATAACAAGTTCATAAAGATCACAAGTTCACAGACTCAAAGTTCATAATTCACAATATCCACTTGATCTAGCTGACATGACTGACATGTTTACTTATGAAATATTTTTCCTCGCATAAAGAGCTTTTCACAACCTCACATGAAAACCCTAAAACCTAGTGTGTGGATGAAAGTCGCCTAGAGGGGGGGTGAATAGGCAAATCTGAAATTAACAAACTTTAAGCACAATCTACAAACCGGGGTTAGTGTTAGAAATAAAGTCGAGTCCGAAAGAGAGGGCGAAAACAAATCACAAGCAAATGAAGAGTGTGACATGGTGATTTGTTTTACCGAGGTTCGGTTCTTGCAAACCTACTCCCCATTGATGTGGTCACAAAGATCGGGTCTCTTTCAACCCTTTCCCTCTCTCAAACGGTCACTTAGACCGAGTGAGCTTTTCTTCTCAATCAATTGGAACACTTAGTCCCCACAAGGACCACCACACAATTGGTGTCTCTTGCTTTGATTACAAAGGTCTTGAGAACAAGAAATGGGGAAGAAGAAAAGCGATCCAAGCGCAAGAGCTCAAAGAACACGGACAAAACTCTCTCTTGTAGTCACTATTGCTTTGAGTGGAATTGGGACTTGGAGAGATTTTGATTCACTCTAATTGTGTCTTGTATTGAATGCACTAGCTCTTGTATTGAATGTGTTGGCTGAAAACTTGGATGCCTTGAAGTGTGGTGGTTGGGGGGTATTTATAGCCCCACCCACCAAAATGGCCGTTGGGGAAGGCTGATGTCGACGGGTGCACCGGACAGTCCGGTGCGCCAGCCACGTTACCCAACCGTTAGGGTTCGACCGTTGGAGCTCTGACATGTGGGGCCACCGGACAGTCTGGTGGTGCACCGGACAGTCACTGTTCACTGTCCAGTGCGCCTTCTGGCGCCTGCTCTGACTCTGCGCGCGTTGTCCGCGCACTGTAGCTTCACTGTTCACTTTTGCAGACGACTGTTGGTGTTGTAGTCGTTACTCCGCATGGCACACCGAACATTCCGGTGAATTATAGCGGAGTGGCATTTCCAGAAACCCGAAGGTGGCAAGTTCGAGTTGATCTACCCTGGTGCATCGGACACTATCCGGTGGCACACCGGACAGTCCGGTGCGCCAGACCAGGGCAGCCTTTGGTTTTCTTTTGCTCCTTTCTTTTGAACCCTATCTTGGACTTTTTATTGGTTTGTGTTGAACCTTTGGCACTTGTAGAACTTATAATCTAGAGCAAATTAGTTAGTCCAATTATTTGTGTTGGGCAATTCAACCACCAAAATCATTTAGGAAAAGGTTTGACCTTATTTCCCTTTCAATCTCCCACTTTTTGGTGATTGATGCCAACACAAACCAAAGCAAATAAAAGTGCAGAATTGAACTAGTTTGCATAAGGTAAGTGCAAAGGTTGCATGGAATTAAACCAATTTACATTTTATAAGATATGCATGGATTGCTTTCTTCATTTTAACAATTTGGACCACGCTTGCACCACATGTTTTGATTTTGCAAATGTTTTGGAAATTCTTTTCAAAGTCTTTTGCAAATAGTCAAAGGTATATGAATAAGATTTCGAGAAGCATTTTCAAGATTTGAAATTTCTTCCCCTGTTTCAAATGCTTTTCCTTTGACTAAAACAAAGCTCCGCCTAGATGAAATTCTCCTCTTAGTGTTCAAGAGGGTTTTTCTATTTGAAAGAAGATCAAATATTTTAGATGCCCATTTTGAAAAACTCCTCCTTTAAAATATATATACCAATGAGATAGAATTTTTTAGAGGAAAACTAATTTCAAAGATACCAATTGAAGAACAACTTAAGCTTTGTTTTGAAAAATTTTGAAATTAGCGTGGTGGTGCGGTCCTTTTGCTTTAGGCTAATACTCTCTCCCCCTTTGGCATTAATCGCCAAAAACAGAGTCTTTAGAGCCCTTCATTACTTTTCTCTCCCTTTGGCAAACAATATATGAGTGAAGATTATACCAAAGTGGCGGGCGGTGTGGAGTGACGGCGAAGGATAAATAATTTGATGGAGTGGAGTGGAAGCCTTGTCTTCGCCGAAGAACTCCATTTCCCTTTCAATCTATGACTTAGCATAAAATACACTTGAAGACCACATTAGTCATAGCAAATGAAGAGATATGATCAAAGGTATATAAATGAGCTATGTGTGCAAGGTATCAATCAAAATTATGAGAATCAAGAATGTTTAGCTCATGCCTAAGTTTGGTAAAGGTTTTCTCATCTAGTGGCTTGGTAAAGATATCGGCTAATTGTTCTTTGGTGCTAACATAAGCAATCTCGATGTCCCCCCTTTGTTGGTGATCCCTCAAAAAGTGATACCGAATGGCTATGTGCTTAGTGCGGCTATGCTCAACGGGATTATCCGTCATGCGGATTGCACTCTCATTATCACGTAGGAGAGGGACTTTGGTCAATTTATAACCATAGTCCCTAAGGGTTTGCCTCATCCAAAGTAATTGCACGCAACAATGGCCTGCGGCAATGTACTCGGCTTCGGCGGTAGAAAGAGCTACAGAATTTTGTTTCTTTGAAGCCCAAGACACCAAGGATCTTCCCAAGAACTGACAAGTCCCTGATGTGCTCTTTCTATCAATTTTACACCTTGCCCAATCAGCATCTGAATAACCAATTAAATCAAAGGTGGATCCCTTGGGGTACCAAAGGCCAAACTTAGGTGTATGAACTAAATATCTCAAGATTCGTTTCACGGCCCTAAGGTGAACTTCCTTAGGATCGGCTTGGAATCTTGCACACATGCATACGGAAAGCATAATATCCGGTCGAGATGCACATAAATAGAGTAAAGATCCTATCATCGACCGGTATACCTTTTGATCTACAGATTTACCTCCCGTGTTGAGGTCGAGATGCTCATTGGTTCCCATGGGTGTCTTGATGGGCTTGGCATCCTTCATCCCAAACTTGGTGAGAATGTCTTGAATGTACTTTGTTTGGCTGATGAAGGTGCCCTCTTGGAGTTGCTTGACTTGAAATCCTAGAAAATACTTCAACTCCCTCATCATAGACATCTCGAATTTTTGTACCATGATCCTACTAAACTCTTCACAAGTAGATTTGTTAGTAGACCCAAATATGATATCATCAACATAAATTTGGCATACAAACAAATCATTTGCAATTGTTTTAGTAAAGAGAGTAGGATCGGCTTTTCCGACTTTCAAGCCATTAGCGATAAGAAAATCTCTTAGGCATTCATACCATGCTCTTGGGGCTTGCTTGAGCCCATAAAGCGCCTTAGAGAGTTTATAGACATGGTTAGGGTACTCACTATCTTCAAAGCCTGGAGGTTGCTCAATATAGACCTCTTCCTTGATTGGTCCATTGAGGAAGGCACTTTTCACGTCCATTTGATAGAGCTTAAAGCCATGGTAAGTAGCATATGCAAGTAATATGCGAATTGACTCAAGCCTAGCTACGGGTGCATAGGTTTCACCGAAATCCAAACCTTCGACTTGTGAATATCCCTTGGCCACAAGTCGGGCTTTGTTCCTTGTCACCACACCATGCTCATCTTGCTTGTTGTGGAAGACCCATTTGGTTCCTACAACATTTTGGTTAGGACGTGGAACAAGATGCCATACCTCATTCCTCGTGAAGTTATTGAGTTCCTCTTGCATTGCTAACACCCAATCTGAATCCCTTAATGTGTCTTCCATCCTGTATGGCTCAATAGAAGACACAAAGGAGTAATGTTCACAAAAATGAGCAACACGAGATCGAGTGGTTACCCCCTTATGAATATCGCCGAGGATGGTGTTCACGGGGTGATCTCGTTGTATTGCTTGGTGAACTCTTGGGTGTGGCGGTCTTGGACCCTCATCACCTTTCTTGTCTTGATCATTAGCACCTCCCCCTTTATCATTGTCCTCTTCTTGATGTGGCTCATCTTGCTCTTCATTTTCATCTTGAGCTTGATCCTCATCTTGAGTTGGTGGAGATGCTTGCATGGAGGAAGATGGTTGATCTTGTGCTTGTGGAGGCTCTTCGGATTCCTTAGGGCACACATCCCCAATGGACATGTTCCTTAGCGCGACGCATGGAGCCTCTTCATCATCTAGCTCATCAAGATCAACTTGCTCTACTTGAGAGCCGTTAGTCTCATCAAGCACAATGTCACAAGAAACTTCAACTAGTCCAGTGGACTTGTTAAAGACTCTATATGCCCTTGTGTTTGAGTCATAACCAAGTAAAAAGCCTTCTACAGCCTTAGGAGCAAATTTAGATTTTCTACGTATTTTAACATGAATAAAACATTTGCTACCAAAGACTCTAAAATATGAAACATTGGGCTTTTTATCGGTGAGGAGTTCATATGATGTCTTCTTGAGGGTTCGGTGAAGGTAGAGACGGTTGATGGCGTAGCAAGCGGTGTTGATTGCTTCCGCCCAAAACCGGTCCAAAGTCTTGTACTCATCAAGCATGGTCCTCGCCATGTCAAGTAGAGTTCTATTCTTTCTCTCCACTACACCATTTTGTTGTGGTGTGTAGGGAGAGGAGAACTCATGCTTGATGCCCTCCTCCTCAAGAAAGCCTTCTATTTGAGAGTTCTTGAACTCTGTTCCATTGTCGCTTCTAATCTTTTTGATCCTTAAACCGAACTCATTTTGAGCCCATCTCAAGAATCCCTTTAAGGTCTCTTAGGTTTAAGATTTATCCTGCAAAAAGAACACCCAAGTGAAGCGAGAATAGTCATCCACAATTACAAGACAATACTTACTCCCGCCGATGCTTATGTAAGTGATCGGGCCGAATAGATCCATGTGGAGTAGCTCAAGCGGCCTGTCGGTCGTCATGATGTTCTTGTGTGGATGATGAACACCAACTTGCTTCCCTGCTTGACATGCGCTACAAACTCTGTCTTTCTCAAAATGAACATTTGTTAGTCCCAAAATGTGCTCTCCCGTTAGAAGCTTATGAAGATTCTTCATCCCAACGTGGGCTAGTTGGCGATGCCAGAGCCAACCCATGTTAGTCTTAGCAATTAAGCAAGTGTCGAGTTCAGCTCTATTAAAATCAACTAAGTATAGCTGACCCTCTAACACTCCCTTAAATGCTACTGAATCATCACTTCTTCTAAAGACAGTAACACCTATATCTATAAAAAGACAGTTGTAACCCATTTTGCATAATTGAGAAACAGAAAGCAAGTTGTAATCTAAAGAATCTACAAGAAAAACATTGGAAATAGAATGGTCAGGTGATATAGCAATTTTACCAAGTCCTTTGACCAAACCTTGATTTCCATCCTCGAATGTGATAACTCTTTGGGGATCTTCATTTTTTCATAGGAGGAGAACATCCTTTTCTCCCCAGTCATGTGGTTTGTGCACCCGCTATCAATGATCCAACTTGAGCCCCCAGATGCATAAACCTACAAAACAAGTTTAGGCCTTGTTCTTAGGTACCCAAATGGTCTTGGGTTCTTTGACATTAGAAACAAGCACCTTGGGTACCCAAACACAAGTTTTGGAGCCCTTGTGTTTGCCCCCAACATATTTGGCAACTACTTTGCCTGATTTGTTAGTTAAAACATATGATGCATCAAAAGTCTTAAATGAAACATTGGGTTCATTTGATGCAATAGGAGATTTCTTTTTAGACAATTTAACATGAGTGGATTGCCTATAACTAGATGCCTCACTCTTATACATAAAAGCATGATGAGAGCCAGAGTGAGACTTCCTAGAATGAATTCTCCTAATTTTGTGTTCGGGATAACCAGCAGGATATAAAATGTAACCTTCGTTATTGAAAGGGAAATGTGCCCTTGCGCCATTTTCTAGCATATTTTGGTGATTAAGTACCCAACACATATTGAGTGAGTAATTATATGCCAAATGATGGATGAAGTGCAAATCGACAAGAAGGTATGGTTCTAGACTTAGTACATTGATTTTTATGTACTAATATATTTGTCTAAGTGCTAGAATCAGGAAAAGAAAACTGCTGCTCAGTCTGGGTGCACCGGACTGTCCGGTGCGCCAGGCTGGGCTCTAGCGAACTGGCCACTCTCGGGAATTCGTCGGCGGCGTACGACTATAATTCACCGGACTGTCTGGTGAGCCAATGGCCGCCAGCGCAACGGTCGGCCGCCAAATCCGCGGGCGACGCGTGGCCCGTTTCAACGGTCGGCAGGGGGGCACCGGACTGTCCGGTGCGCCAACGGCTACAATTCTGCAACGGTCGGCTGTGCCATTTTAGGAAGGAGATCCGCACCAGACCATGAACAGTGGATGTCCAGTGGGCACCAGACTGTCCGGTGCGCCACCCGACAGAAGGCAAGAATTGCCTTCCATGAATGCCTCCAATGGCTCCTAGCTGCCTTGGGGCTATAAAAGGGACCCCTAGGCGCATGGAGGAGGTACCCAAGCATTCTTTGATCATCTCTAAGCACCAAGACTCCATTCTCGCGCATTCGATTCTTTGAGATAGTGACTTGAGCACCATTTGAGTAGAGAACTCCTCGAGTTGTGTTGTGAGCTCAAGTTGTAGCTTTGTGTGCATGATTGTGCTCGTGCTTTGAGTATTGTGTGTGTTGCTCTTCCCACCCTTACTTCCGTGCTTCTTTGTGATCATCAATTGTAAGGGCGAGAGGCTCCAAGTTGTGGAGATTCCTCGCAAATGGGAAAGATTATAAGAAAGAAAAATATCGTGGTATTCAAGTCGATCATTGGATCACTTGAGAGGGGTTGAGTGCAACCCTCGTCCATTGGGACGCCACAACATGGAGTAGGCAAGTGTTATACTTGGCCGTAGGGATGTTCCTAAAACATCCGACTTGTATCACAAATCTAATACTTTAGCATAGATATACATAGAATTTAAAGCTAATTTTTGGCAATGTTATTAAGAATATTATGAAGTATTTAAATAAATTTTTATGTAATTGTTTATGTATATTATTTTCTCCCTACAACAAAAAAGGTGAAAAAACATCTGAATCCCTATTCGAATAGACATTCGAATTTTATATCAATTATTTAAAAATATATAGAATGAATTTAATGTTTATTTTTTGTGAAGATTAATAACCTCAATGCTAAAAACAAGAATATAAATTTACATAGCAAATTCTATATGTTATTTGTTCATAATCGAAGAAAGAAGACCGAAAATTTGACATCCGAGTAAATATCCGGATCCATCCCTACTTGGCCGAACCACGGGATAAATCATCGTGTCTCTTGTGCTTGTTTTCTTTGTGACTAGTGTGTTTCACAAGAGCTCGGTCCTTAGTCACTTGATTCCATTGTGCTAACACTCAACCAAGTTTTGTGGCTACAAGTATTTGATATTTACGGGATCACCTATTCACCCCCCTCTAGGTGCTCTCAATTGGTATCAGAGCTGTTCTCTTCACACAAGGGACTAATCGCCCGAATAGATGGATCCTAAGGGAAAGAAGATGGTGGTCAATGACAAGACAAAGGAGTCCATCGTCAACGAGCCAAGAGATGATAAGCCCTCGGACTCTGGCTCAAGTCATAAGAAAAGAGACGGGAACAAGAAGAGGCGCATTAAGAAGATCGTCTACTACGACAGCGACGAGTCTTCTTCTTCCCCAAGAGACAACGACGACGAGAAAAAGCAATCGGTTAACTCAAACTTTTCATTTGATTATTCTCGTATTCCGGTTAACTCCAATGCTCATTTACGTTCAATTCCACTTGGGAAACCTCCGCACTTTGATGGAGAAGACTACTCATTTTGGAGTCACAAAATGCGTAGTCGCCTATTCTCTCTCCATCCAAGTATTTGGGAGATTGTTGAAAACGGAATGCTTTTTGATAGTACTGACAACCCCGTTTTCATTAATGAGCAAATCCATAAAAATGCACAAGCTACCACTGTTTTGCTAGCATCGTTGTGCAGGGACGAGTACCACAAGGTGAGCGGCTTGGATAACGCCAAGCAAATTTGGGATACCCTCAAGATTTCTCATGAGGGGAACGACGCCACCATGATCACCAAGATGGAGTTGGTGGAAGGCAAACTGGGAAGGTTCGCAATGATCAGGGGAGAGGAGCCAACGCAAACGTACAACAGGCTCAAGACCCTGGTCAACAAAATCAGGAGCTACAGAAGCACTAGATGGACGGACCACGACGTCGTCCGACTTATGCTCAGGTCCTTCACTGTTCTTGATCCTCATCTTGTGAACTCAATCCGTGAGAATCCTAGGTACACAAAGATGACGCCCGAAGAAATACTCGGAGTTTGTAAGCGGACGTATGATGATCAAGGAAGCAAGATACGTTGATGAGGCATTGAATGGCCCAATGCCCATCTACGAGCCTCAAACCATTGCTCTCAAAGCAACAAGCAGCAGGGATGCGCTACCTAGCAAGGTAGCACAAGTTGAGGCGGCCGGGCTAAACGAGGATGAGATGGCCCTAATCATAAAGCGCTTCAAGACCGCATTGAAAGGACGCAAGGAGTACTCAAACAAGAACAAGGCAAAGGGAAAGCGCTCCTGCTTCAAGTGCGGTAAGACTGGTCATTTTATAGCAAATTGTCCCGATAACTCTAGTGACCAGGGACAAGGAAAGGGCGGGAAGAAAGAGAAGCAAAAGAGCTATAGGAAGGCAAAGGGCGAGGCACACATCGAAAAGGAATGGGACTCAGACTGCTCATCTTCTGATTCCGACAACGAAGGACTCGCTGCCTCAGCCTTCAACAAGTCCTTTCTCTTCCCCAACGAACGCCACACCTGCCTCATGGCAAAGGAGAAAAAGGTAAGCGTTCGTGAAACTCCTAAGTATACTACTTCAAGCGATGATGAATCTAGTGATGATGAAGTAGACTATACTGAATTATTTAAGGGTTTAGATAGATCAAAAGTAGATAAAATTAATGAATTGATTGATGCCTTAAATGAGAAAGATAGACTACTAGAGAGGCAAGAAGACATTCTGTATGAGGAACATGACAAGTTTGTTAGTGTTCAAAAGTCTCTTGCCTTAGAAATAAAGAGAAATGAATTACTATCTTCTGAGTTATCTACTTGCAATGAAACTGTGGCTAGCTTGAAGAGTATTAATGATGATTTGAATGCCAAGCTAGAAGTAGTTAACAAATCTAGTTCTTGTGTAGAGAATGTTGTAATTTGCAATAGATGCAAGGATTTTAATGTTGATGCTTGTGATGAACATTTAATTTCTATTTCTAAATTAAATGATGAAGTAGCAAGTCTTAATGCTCAACTTAAGACTTGCAAAAGTGATTTTGATAAATTAAAATTTGCGAGGGATGCCTACACTATTGGTAGACACCCCTCAATTAAGGATGAGCTTGGCTTTAAGAAGGAAGCCAAGAACTTAACAAGCCAAAGGGCTCCCATTTTCAACAAGGAAAAAGGGAAGGCCCCCATGGCTAGTTGTATTCAAAAGAATCATGCGTTCATTTATGATAGAAAAGTTTCTAGGAATACTCATTATAACAGGAGTTATGGTGCTTATGATTCACATGCTATGATTGCTTCAAGTTCTACTTTTGTGCATGGTAGAAGTAGGCCTAGAAAGGAAAATGTTATTCATCATGTGCCTAAGAAAATGCCTAATGAATCTGCTACTGTTTTTCATGCCTGCAACACTAATTTTGTACTTTCATGTAAAAATAAGAAAGTGGTTGCTAGGAAGTTGGGGGCCAAATGCAAGGGAGATAAGACTTGCATTTGGGTCCTAAAGAATATTGTAACTAACCTTGTAGGACCCAACAAGAGTTGGGTAACTAAGACCCAAGCCTAATTTGCCTTGCAGGTTTATGCATCCGGGAGCTCAAGCTGGATTATCGACAGTGGATGCACAAACCACATGACGGGGGAGAAGAAGATGTTCTCCTCCTACGTCAAGAGCAAAGATTCCCAAGATTCGATCATCTTTGGAGATGGGAACCAAGGCAAGGTTAAAGGTCTAGGAAAGATAGCTATTTCATCCGAGCATTCCATATCTAATGTGTTCTTAGTTGAATAACTAGGATACAACTTATTGTCTGTTAGTCAACTATGTAATATGGGATATAATTGTCTGTTTACCAATATAGACGTGTCTATCTTTAGAAGGAGTGATGGTTCACTAGCTTTTAAGGGTTTACTAGACAACAAACTCTATTTAGTTGATTTTTCGAAGGAGGAGGCCGATCTAGATGCATGCTTAATTGCTAAGACTAGCATGGGCTGGCTGTGGCATCGCCGTTTAGCACATGTTGGGATGAAGAACCTTCAAAAACTTCTAAAGGGAGAACACGTATTAGGTCTAACCAATGTTTCTTTCGAAAAAGATAGACCTTGTGCAGCTTGTCAAGCAGGTAAACAGGTGGGAAGTACTCATCACAGCAAGAACGTGATGACCACGACAAGACCTCTAGAGCTACTTCATATGGATCTCTCCGGACCTGTCGCCTACCTTAGTATCGGGGGAAGTAAGTATGGTCTTGTTATTGTTGATGATTTTTCCCGCTTCACTTGGGTATTCTTTTTGCAGGATAAAACAGAAACCCAAGGGACCCTAAAGCACTTTTTAAGGAGAGCTCAAAATGAATTTGAGCTCAAGGTGAAAAAGATAAGGAGCGACAACGGGTCCGAGTTCAAGAATCTTCAAGTGGAGGAGTACCTTGAGGAGGAAGGAATCAAGCACGAGTTCTCCGCTCCCTACACACCACAGCAAAACAGTGTGGTAGAGAGGAAGAACAGGACGCTTATAAACATGGCAAGGACGATGCTTGGAGAATTCAAGACGCCCGAACAGTTTTGGTCGGAAGCTGTGAACACAGCTTGCCACGCCATAAACTGGGTCTACCTTCATCGCCTCCTCAAGAAGACGTCGTACGAACTTCTAACCGGTAACAAACCCAACGTTTCATATTTTCGTGTATTTGGGAGCAAATGTTACATTCTTGTGAAGAAAGGTAGGAACTCCAAATTTGCTCCCAAAGCTGTAGAAGGGTTTTTGTTAGGTTATGACTCAAATACAAAGGCGTATAGAGTCTTCAACAAACCATCGGGTTTGGTTGAAGTCTCTAGCGACATTGTATTTGATGAAACTAATGGCTCTCTAAGAGAGCAAGTTGATCTTGATGATGTAGATGAAGATGATGTTCCAACGGACGCAATTCGCACCATGGCGATTGGAAATGTGCGACCACAGGAACACAAAGAGCAAGATCAACCTTCTTCCTCAATGACGGTGCACCCCCCAACTCAAGATGATGAACAGGTTCCTCAAGATGAGACGTATGATCAAGGGGGAGCATACGGAGACCAAGTTGTGGAAGAAGAAGCACCACGGGTCCCTCCCACTCAAATCCGAGCGACGATTCAAAGGAATCATCCTGTCGACCAGATTTTGGGTGATATAAGCAAGGGAGTAACTACTCGCTCTAGATTAGCTAATTTTTGTGAGCATTACTCGTTTGTCTCTTCTATTGAGCCTTTCAAGGTAGTCGAGGCCTTGCTAGATCCAGACTGGGTGTTGGCCATGCAGGAAGAGCTCAATAACTTCAAGCGAAATGAAGTTTGGACCCTGGTGCCACGTCCAAAGCAAAACGTTGTGGGAACCAAGTGGGTGTTCCGCAACAAGCAAGATGAGCACGGAGTGGTGACAAGGAACAAGGCTCGACTTGTGGCAAAAGGTTATGCCCAAGTCGCAGGTTTGGATTTCGAGGAGACTTTTGCTCCTGTGGCTAGGCTAGAGTCTATTCGCATTCTATTAGCCTATGCCGCTCACCATTCCTTCAGGTTGTTCCAAATGGATGTGAAGAGCGCTTTCCTCAACGGGCCAATCAAGGAGGAGGTGTACGTGGAGCAACCCCCTGGCTTTGAGGATGAACGGTACCCCGACCACGTGTGTAAGCTCTCTAAGGCGCTCTATGGACTTAAGCAAGCCCCAAGAGCATGGTATGAATGCCTTAGAGATTTTCTAATTGCTAATGCTTTCAAGGTTGGCAAAGCCGATCCGACTCTATTTACTAAGACTTGTGATGGTGACTTATTTGTGTGCCAAATTTATGTCGATGACATAATATTTGGTTCTACTAACCAAAAGTCTTGTGAAGAGTTTAGCAGGGTGATGACTCAGAAATTTGAGATGTCGATGATGGGCGAGTTAAACTACTTCCTTGGGTTCCAAGTGAAGCAACTCAAGGACGGTACCTTCATCTCCCAAACGAAGTACACGCATGTAACACCCTGAATTTGGGGGTAGATTTTTTTTCTTCTTTTCTCTCACCAAATTCAGGCGTTACCCTTTCCTTTTCCCTTTTCCCCTCGCTAAACCTTGATCTTTTCCAAAGTTACAGCGGATTTTGGCTTTAGACCTCGTGTAAAGCAAAACCTTAAAATACTTTATTTTGGGTGATGCACCATGCCGAACCATGCATACTTTTTTGATTGTTTAAAAATGTGAAAGCATTCATCTAGAGGAAAATAGATTTTAGAAAAAGAAAACCTTTTCCTTCTCCTCTCCCCCCCTCCTTCCCCATTTTCGGCCCAACCGCCCCCCCCCCCCCGTTCCCTCCCCGCCGTGGGCCGCCTGGCGGCCCAGCCGCGCGCCCCCCTCCCCCTTTGGGCCCAGCCGGCCCAACCGCCCCCTCCCTTTTCTTTTTCCAAAAATCCCCTCCCCGCGGGCCCCGCTCGTCATCCCCTCTCTCTCCCTCACCCTAACCCTAGCCGCCGTCGCCCCCGTCCCTCCCCCGCGCCGCCGCCGCCCCTCCCCGGCGCCGTCGCCGCGCCGGCCTCCCTCTCCGGTGAGGTTTCTCCCTCCCCCCTCCCTTCTCTCCTCCCCTCCCTCCTCCTTCCCTCTCGCCGGCGTCCCCCGCCCCCGCGCCATGGGCGCGCCCGCCTCGGCCGCCCGGCCTCGGCCCCGGCTCCGACCGCCCCAGCCTCGCCCGCGCCCGGCCGGCCCCGGCCGCCCCGCGCTCGGCCGCCCGCTCGACCGTCCCCGGCCCGGCTGCTCCCGGCTCGGCGACATCGGCCGCCTCCGGCGAGCTCGGCCCCGGCCCCGGCCGCCCGCGCCCGGCCGCTCCGCGCCGCCCTGCCCCCGTCGCGCCCGGCCCTCCGGCGAGCTCGCGCCGACCCTGCGCCGACCCCGGCCTCGGCCGCCCCGCCCCCGTCGCGCCCGGCCTCGGCGCGTCTCGCTCCGGCAAGCCCGCCCCTCGCCACGCCCCGGCTGCCCCGGCTCGGCCGCCCCCGCGCGCGCCCCGCTCGGCCACCCCATGCCCCGGCTCGACCGTCCCCGCCGTGCCCGCGCCCGGCTCGGCTGCGCCCGCCTCGGCCTCGTGCCGTCCCGGCCCCGACCGTGCCCCCCGCCCCGCCCGTGCACCGTGCTCGCCCGCTCGCCCCGCCGTGCCTTGCTCGCGTCGTGACGGCCCCGGCGTGGCCTCGAGCTCGGCCCAGCATGCCTTTAGCGCGCGGCTTTGAGCTCGGCTAGCGCTCGACCTCGACGTGCGTACGGCTAGTTCGTGGCGTGTGCGTGCGGTCTCGCGCGCGTGCTCGCGTAGTGCGCGTGCCTTGGCACGACCAGTCGTGCCCCGTCTACCCCCCAGACGCCCCGTCTACCCCCCCCCCCCCCCCGTGTCCTATGCGCGCTAATCACGTGTTTATATTAATAAGATAGGAGTCTCAACTTGGAAATTGGTTACGTCAGTTAATTTGTATAGCTAATCATCTATCTCATTCAATGATAATCTACTAAAAGTGGTCACGTTTACATTAGTGCATGTAACTAATCCTTTTGTTAGAACCAATTGGAACTAGAACACGTAGCGTCTAGTTATTCGCCTACCCATAGTGCATCTCGGGCTAAAGCTCTAACCCTCGCGAGACCTTTTCTCATTTCTTTCTAACCATGGTAAGTTTATTATCGTATGTGATATTCTATGTATATCTACCTCATTTGTTCTCTTGTATGGTGTACTGTTTGTTCCCTAATTTGAATGGATGGATGTATGTATGCTTGCAATCGCATAGAGAACGATCCGGTCGAAGAACCCAAGGAACTCGCAGGAGAAGCCCCTGAGCAGCAGTCGGTTGGTGGAGGCAAGTGTCCCTTGACCTATCTCTGTCCTATTCACTCTTTAATTCACCTCCCGCATTACACATTTATGCCTAAGGATTGACTAGCTTTTGTTATCCATGTCCTTGTTTACCTATTTGGGTTGGATTATTATTGTTTAGCTTTATGCTATTGCTCAAACTCTAATCAATGAACATGATGAGATTATCTATGATACACTGTTTTCCCTTCTCTTATTATGATGTTATACTTGTGGTCTTCAAGGGGACTCGAGCGGTTTCTCGAGTGCCTCTCCGTAAGGACCTGTTCTATGGATGACCGCCCGGGAAAACAGTGCAACCATGAGGGTGGAATGGGATGCCCTTAGCTGAATAATTAGAGGATCTGGGGTGTAGTTCACTTAGCCGTCGTACCGTCAATGGGGCTCGGTGTATGCGGCTCGCTCTGCCAAGTTTGGGTTCGCCCCTTGGGGAGGAGTGCGGTGCATTTAGGAAACCTAACGGGTGGCTACAGCCCCGGGGAATCTTTGTAAAGGCTACGTAGTGATGCCCTGCTAGGCCACCTAGGTAGTGGTTAATGGGGAGTAGCTCTCTCCGGGCAGAATGGGAATCACGACTTGTGGGTAAAGTGCACAACCTCTGCAGAGTGTTTGAAAACTGATATATCAGCCGTGCTCACGGTTATGAGCGGCCAAGGGAGCTCCAGTGATTAGTGGTACTTGATCAGAGACATTATGGTACAGGTGGCTATGAGATCGATGGTTTTGGTTATGACTATGGTGCTGGTAAGTGGTATTCTTTCCGTTTGGAAAGGGTACATCGGGCTAATAACTTGGGTTAATGCTAAAACCTGGCTTTCTATTAGTAAATAATAATCTGACCAACTAAAAGCAACTGCTTGACTTATCCCCCACATAAAGCTAGTCCACTATAGCCAAACAGGATACTTGCTGAGTATGTTGATGTGTACTCACCCTTGCTCTACACACCAACCCTCCCCCATCCCTAGGTTGTCAGCATTGCAACCACTGCTCGAGAGAAGATGAAGCTATGGTAGGAGACCTTCAGAAGTTCCAAGACTACGATGAGTTCTAGGCGTGGGTTAACGGCAACCCCCAGTCGGCTGCCTGTGAAGGCCGCGTTTATCTATGTTTCTTTTCCGCACTTTGATTTATTGTAAGGACTATATGGACGTCTCAGACGTATGATGTAATCGACTATTATTTCCCCTTTTTATACTATTTGAGCACTGTGTGATGATGTCCATGTTATGTAACTGTTGTGTACGTGAATTACTGATCCTGGCACGTACATGGTTCGCATTCGGTTTGCCTTCTAAAACTGGGTGTGACATAAGTGGTATCAAAGTCGTGCTGACTGTAGGACCGCTAACCTAGAATAGAATGGTCGTTCTAAGGACTATAGACCTCTGTCCCTGCCTTGACTTTGATATCCCTTCAAAAGTTGGTCATACCGACCAAACCTATGTTCTACTATACATTATACCTTGTTGAAAATTGTGTTTTATTCTAATCCTTCATTTATTTATGATTCATTATTTGCTGGTCATATTAATTCTGTCCTCACCCTTTTGCTTGCGATGTCTTTTATAGATGGCTCGACTTAGACACACTGCACGAAAGTCCGTCATCCCCTTCTTACCCTCCCGCCTTGCTGAGCGTCCGCTTCGCCGTCCCGTGTCCGGACAGTCCAGCCACTTGGAGAGACTGCACCACCGCCTGCATGAGGAGCAGGAACGTCGACGACAGGAGCAGCAGGGCTCTTCTTTCTCGCTCCAGCAGGAGATAGAGTCCGTGAGGAGCTGCTCCCCCGTGCTTCCTCTGGAGGCGCCCCCTGCACCACCACTGGGCGCCCCAGCCTCTGGAGTAGCTGCTGGAGGAGACCCAGATGGCGGAGGTGGCGACGATAGCTCGAGCCACAACACCGACTTCTCTACTGACCATGAGCCGGAAGGATGGGTCGCCCGACCCATCACTCGCGACGCTGCTCGCGGGTGTCACTTCCACGATGCGCTCGACACCCTGCTATGTCGGGCACTTAACCGGCGTACTTGGTCCATCGAGTATCGCTGTGTGGTCTACCAACATAGTCGCGGGGTCTACCCGGATCGCTGGGAGGCGACCTGCTTGGTGCGCCGTCCGGAGAACAGTCTCCAGGGTGCGGAGGCCTGCTCAGAGCACTATTCTATCTCTGAGCGGGACTCGGCTGAGGCGGCCATGCAAGATGCTGCACGGCGTGCGCTTTCGCACTACTGCTCGGTTCTCGGTGGGGTAGCTGACGGTCTTGACCTGAAGTATTACCCCCGCCGTCCATCTGGCAGCACAGGAGGCGTGATTGTCTCACCTGTCGGTGAGGACAATCCTAGGTTGAGCAGCACAGTCAACCTAGCCGCCGTGCTAAACACGGAGCTGGACCATGCACTAGATGAGCTGAGTAGGGCTCGTGCTGAGATCGCCCTGCTGCGAGCTGAGCGCGCGGAACGTCGTCACCTGGACGATGGTTCCCCCGCTCCCGTCGGGACTCAGCACCCGTACCGCTCACCTCGGCGTGGACACCAGCCTTATGGCCACCCCGACTGCAAGACCAAGATAAATCTAGAATCATAGATCGTTAGAGTTGGATCTCGTAATTAATACTGTAAGGAAAATGGACCCCGGGCCATTTGGCTAAGTAAGTTTTGGTGTTTGATGATTAACACAATCTGTGGACTAACAAGTTTCCTAGTGTTTATGTTTGTAGTTCACAGGATGCGAGAACTACTTGGACTAAGGAATTGAGGAAAGCAACACCTCAAAAGAAGACATTAAGAAGATCAAGAAAGTCCAAGAAAGGAGGCGTGTGCTGCCTGCGGACTGTCTGTGCGTGGAGCACCGGACTGTCCGGTGGCACACCGGACTGTCCGGTGCCCACACGCCGGACTGTCCGGTGCACCTGGAAACTGCAGCCCAACGGCTAGTTCCAGGTGGCACCCGGAGTCTGCGGCGCCAACGGTCACCTACTCTGACAGGAGTCAGACAGGCAACGGCTAGGCGCACCGGACAGGCTACAGTGCGCTGTCCGGTGCACCACCGGACTGTCCGGTGCACACCGGACTGTCCGGTGTGCCGCAGAGAGCAGCAACTTTTCTCCAACGGCTACAATTGTGTTGGGGGCTATAAATACACCTCCAACCGGCCATTCTCAAGTGTGGGAGCCCAAGCAACATACCAAGGCATATTGTAGACATTTCTAAGTGCTCATACACCCAAGTGCTTAATAGAATCACTCGGTGATTAGCGTAGGTGCTTTGCGAAGTGCTTAGGTTAGTTAGACCGCTTTAGCGCTTGCTCTAGGTGAACCCTAGTTAGTTGAGTGAGTTTAGACAAACCACACAACCCCTCGGCTCTTGCGCGAGCCATTGTAATTGTACCGAGTGGGGCGAGAGTCTTGCGAGACCGTGACAACCGCGTTTGTGTCACGGCCGCCACCGTGTACCGGAGGGAACGAGGCCCGCGGCGTTTCGGCCGGAAGCTCGATAGTGGAGACGGCGGGGAGCGTCCGAGAGGAGCCGGAAGCGGAGCACCACTTGCGCGTGGAGAAGGCCCGCGGCTCTCTACGGAGTTACTCGACCGTGGTGCTTGGCCCTCGCGTGGGCTTCCCTTTGCGTAGGGGCACCAACGAGGATTAGTCGGGACCTTGCGCGGTTCCGGATACCTCGGTAAAAATACCGGCGTCATCCACGAGAGTTTGCTTCTCTACTTAGCTCTTTACATTCCGCATTTATATTGAGCATTTAAGTTTCAATCTTGTAGTCATACTTATTTAGTGTAGATTGAAACTTAGCCTTTTGCGGTAGAGATAGCAACACTTAGACAAAACCTAGTTTGCACATTCTAGTTTTGATTACTTGCATAGGTTTTGCTCTAGGGATTTAATTGTGGCCTAGTTTAGTAAAAGTTTTAGAAGTCCTAATTCACCCCCCCTCTTAGGCGTCACCCGTATTCTACAATTGGTATCAAAGGCAGGTTTGGCTCATTTGAAACGCTTTAGCTTCACCGCTAAAAGAGCCGACGCTTTTTAGAGGAAGGGATGGATACCCATAGGCCACCACACTTCGACGGCACTAACTTCCCATATTATAGTGCTAGAATGGCTTGTTACCTAGAGGCTGTTGATCTAGGTGTTTGGAGAGTCACTCGTGACGGGATGAAACCCCTCAAGAATCCCGAGAAACCCACCACGAGTGAGGAAAAAGAAATTCATTTAAATGCTAGAGCCAAAAATTGCTTGTATGAATCTCTTAGCATGGATATTTTTAATCAAGTATTTACCTTGAAAACTGCTAATGAGATTTGGCTAAAATTGCATGAGCTCCATGACGACACATCCAATGTCCGTGAGCAAAAACATTGCCTAGTCTTAAATGAGTATAATTCTTTTGCTATGAAAGATGATGAGCTTGTTAGAGACATGTATTCTCGTTTGAATCTAATAATCAATGAGCTCAACTCTATTGGCATTAATAAGCTAGGTGATGCGGACATTGTGAGGAAGATTATCTCCCTGCTACCACAACAAAGATATGGGAGCATCATCACCATCCTTCACAACATGGAGGACTTGAGCAACATAACCCCGACCATTGTGATTGGGAAAATCGCGGCTTTTGAGATGTCGCGAAAAATGAGTCGGGGAGAGGAGCCAACTTCCTCAAGGCCATATGCTTTTGCATGTGATGAAAGGAAGGGCAAAAATAAGGCTCCCACTCCAAGTTCCTCAAGTGAAGAAGAGGAAGAAGAAGGAAGTGATGATGATGAAGATAATCAACCATGCACATCATCCTCCGAGGACGAAGAGACAATCCGACGCGTCGGAAAGGTAATGGGGATGATCCGCAAGATTAATCTAATGGGTGTGCCCCTGCAGGTCGAGGATCTTCTCTTTAACATTGACAGGAAAAAGCAAAGGAAGAGAGGATGCTTCGCATGTGGGGAGAAGGGCCACTTCAGGGACAACTGTCCAAATATGGCCAAACCCAAAAAGGAGAGGAGCAAAGGCAAGGCGCTAACAAGTGTTAGAACGTGGGATGATTCTTCAAGTGAAGATGAACCTCCAAGGACGCGCAGCCACCGGTCCTCGTCACGATCATCACGGTCATCACACAAATGCCTTATGGCAAGAGGTAACAAAAGCACTCCATCCTCTAGTGATGAAAGTAGTAGTGATGATGAAGGTGAGGGAAAAGCCTCTCTAGATGAGCTTGCGGAAGCCGTAGAATTTTTCCAGGATGTTTGCACTAAGCAAAAAGCTCAACTTAAAACTTTGAAAAACAAGTTGGTTAGCTCTCAACATGATTACAAAGGTTTGCTAGAAAAATTTGAAACTTTTGCAAACTTAAATAGTGAGCTATCAACTAAAATTGAGCTATTGGAATCTAGTGCTCCATCCACTGCTACCGATGATAGCCTTATTAAAAAGAATGAAAGACTTAAGGCTAAGTTAGCTAGCTCCCAAGAAACTATTGAAAATTTGCTAGAGAAAATGGAAATTCTTAGCATACACAATAATGAGCTAACTACTAAGCTAGAAAACATTGGTAGCACCCCAGCAGCATCTTTAGTTGAAATTCCTGAAATAATTAAGAAAGATGCTTCTACTTCCTGCTTTGATTTAATTGATGATTCTAACCCCTGCAACCAAGTTGTTGTTGAGAATATTGTTGTAGAGACATGTTCTGATGAGGTTGCAAAGGAAAATGAACAATTAAAGCAAGAAGTGGCTCGTCTTGGCAAGGCTTTGTATGACAAGAAAGGCAAAGCCAAACAAATCCGACCTCCACAGGATAACACCACTGCGGGAGTGAACAAGCCTGTAGAGGGAGAAACTGTGATTTGTAGGCTGTGCCACAAGGAAGGCCACAAGTCTTTCCAATGCAAGGCGATGACCGGGGATAAACAAAGGCAAAAGCTCAAGCAAAAGCCATCAAGCAAAATCTCCAACACCTACATCAAAAAGGTGAACAAAAAGGATGCTACACCATATTTGATCAAGAAGAAAAAGAATGGAAAGGTGATAGCAATCAAGGCCAACAAGCAAGCCAACAAAGGAAAGGGGGCCAAACGCATCTGGGTGCCAAAGGAAATAATTTCAACCATAAAAAGCACCAAGAAGGTTTGGATCCCGAAAGGGAAGTGAGTAGACCGAAGGTCTGCGGGATATTTGGAGACTTGGCAAAGTTGGGATGTATATCATGGGATACATCATATTGGATCAAGTTTATTGCCAAGTGGGTTAGTGAAAATTTTGGACCCAAATTTCCCACCCATGACTAAGGTAACTAGATTTATTGTATCTCTTGTTTTTAGATATGCGTATCTATTTACCTTGTATCTAGTTTACCTTTCTTGCCTAGTATTACATTTGTTATTTACTTTTGTTTAAAATCATGCATACTAGGTAAATCATATGGTAGGATTGCTTGTTTTTAATTCATATACTTAAGCAAACCTACATGGCTTAAAATGATTATTTAAGCACGGCACATAGCTTTTATATCACTCCATAGTAAATGATGCATCAATTGAAAATTTTGATTTTTACAAGTTGTATCATTTAACTTATATGTGCCAAAGTTAGGATTATGGATAATTTGCCCCGCTTGATATCAAATCAAAGTGCATGTCTCCTACAAGTATTCAAAACTTGTATGCACACCTTTAGGGGGAGGTTACTCTATAATCTAACACTTTGAGACTAACACCTTTTCAAGTCTATTTTATGTGATAGTCTCATTGTAAGGAAAATAAGGTCCCCAGAGAAAGACAACAATCTTCCACTGCAAAATCTCCAAGAACTCTCATGTCTCTCAAGCTCGCCATTGATCTTCAATTGGTATCTTTTGAGACTACTTTTAGTATCATTTACATGTCTTCTCCAATATTTGATTAGACTATATTTCATATCATATGCTTCCATGTTGCTATAAATGCATAAGTGGTTCAATCATATTCTGTTACCTATGCATAAGGGAAGTTAGTCTTTTCAAATCATGTCTTGCACCTCTCTAATTTTCACATGCTTTTTCCTAAGTAGAAGATCTCTATCAGGGGGAGTATTTCTTCGTCTCTAAAAAGGGGAGAAATTTCTTTCTAAAAGAGAACACTCATTTAGGGGGAGCTTTCATATGTTTTTGTTCTAAAGGAGCTTTAATTTCTTGAGGGCAAGTTTTATTTTACTTCCTACATACTTTTAATGTCTTCCTTTTCGGTGGTTGATTCCAAAGGGGGAGAATTTTAGGGACCAAAGCAATGAAAAATGTATCAAACACCAAACACCACCAATTTAAAATTTTAAATTCTGCAAGTGCCCTGTCAAGTGGTTTTGGTTATTTGGTCCAAAATAGGAAGTAAGTGAATTATGGAGTTAGGGGGAGGCTTAAGTCCATAATATCACACTAAGGGGACAATCATGCATCCTAACAAGTAGATTGCATATTTATACTCAAATACTTGTATTATTTGCTTGCTTTGGTTGTGTTGTCATCAATCACCAAAAAGGGGGAGATTGTAAGGAAAATGGACCCCGGGCCATTTGGCTAAGTAAGTTTTGGTGTTTGATGATTAACACAATCTGTGGACTAACAAGTTTCCTAGTGTTTATGTTTGTAGTTCACAGGATGCGAGAACTACTTGGACTAAGGAATTGAGGAAAGCAACACCTCAAAAGAAGACATTAAGAAGATCAAGAAAGTCCAAGAAAGGAGGCGTGTGCTGCCTGCGGACTGTCTGTGCGTGGAGCACCGGACTGTCCGGTGGCACACCGGACTGTCCGGTGCCCACACGCCGGACTGTCCGGTGCACCTGGAAACTGCAGCCCAACGGCTAGTTCCAGGTGGCACCCGGAGTCTGCGGCGCCAACGGTCACCTACTCTGACAAGAGTCAGACAGGCAACGGCTAGGCGCACCGGACAGGCTACAGTGCGCTGTCCGGTGCACCACCGGACTGTCCGGTGCACACCGGACTGTCCGGTGTGCCGCAGAGAGCAGCAGCTTTTCTCCAACGGCTACAATTGTGTTGGGGGCTATAAATACACCTCCAACCGGCCATTCTCAAGTGTGGGAGCCCAAGCAACATACCAAGGCATATTGTAGACATTTCTAAGTGCTCATACACCCAAGTGCTTAATAGAATCACTCGGTGATTAGCGTAGGTGCCTTGCGAAGTGCTTAGGTTAGTTAGACCGCTTTAGCGCTTGCTCTAGGTGAACCCTAGTTAGTTGAGTGAGTTTAGACAAACCACACAACCCCTCGGCTCTTGCGCGAGCCATTGTAATTGTACCGAGTGGGGCGAGAGTCTTGCGAGACCGTGACAACCGCGTTTGTGTCACGGCCGCCACTGTGTACCGGAGGGAACGAGGCCCGCGGCGTTTCGGCCGGAAGCTCGATAGTGGAGACGGCGGGGAGCGTCCGAGAGGAGCCGGAAGCGGAGCACCACTTGCGCGTGGAGAAGGCCCGCGGCTCTCTACGGAGTTACTCGACCGTGGTGCTTGGCCCTCGCGTGGGCTTCCCTTTGCGTAGGGGCACCAACGAGGATTAGTCGGGACCTTGCGCGGTTCCGGATACCTCGGTAAAAATACCGGCGTCATCCACGAGAGTTTGCTTCTCTACTTAGCTCTTTACATTCCGCATTTATATTGAGCATTTAAGTTTCAATCTTGTAGTCATACTTATTTAGTGTAGATTGAAACTTAGCCTTTTGCGGTAGAGATAGCAACACTTAGACAAAACCTAGTTTGCACATTCTAGTTTTGATTACTTGCATAGGTTTTGCTCTAGGGATTTAATTGTGGCCTAGTTTAGTAAAAGTTTTAGAAGTCCTAATTCACCCCCCCTCTTAGGCGTCACCCGTATTCTACAAATACAAAATATATACGTAGAAGCTACAGTCTTAGCGTTAGTCTCGCTCTTAGTTAGTCTTAGTTAGACAGGGTAGTTTGCTATATCCTGTGCATATATGGTTGTCATGATGAACTATGTTTGGTTTGGATCTTTGTAATGACTGTCACCAGAGTGTGGGTATCCCCTGCATTTTGGTTTACCTATTATGTTAATGGAGTTAGTTATATAGTTGGGAAACCTTTTATTCCACTTTCCTCTTTATCTGAGAAGCTGTGTGGTCTGTGTTGGAGATCAGTGAAGATGCTCATCTGTTCAGTGCTATTGAAGGATTCTATACTCTTTTCTTATGCTGCAAGATTTGCCAGATCAGTTCTGATGTGTGGTTGCATTCTGCAGATGTCAGAGAACAGGCGCAGAGGAGGAAGGCGTGCTCAGCAGGAGCGAGCCGCTCAACAGGAAGAGGTGCCCCAGCAACAGCACCTGCCGCCCCCGCCTCCGATGTCGATCGAGCAGATGTTTTTGATGCAGACTCAGGCAGTTCAAGCCATCGGTCAGACTTTGGCCGCCATTCAGCAGCAGCAGCAGCAGGCCCCACCTCAGCCTCAGATGCCTCAGATGCCTAGAGACAAGCGTGCTGAATTCATGAGAGGTCATCCACCAACGTTCGCTCACTCTTCTGACCCCATGGATGCTGAAGACTGGCTGCGCACTGTGGAGCGAGAGTTGCATATCGTGGTTGCATTCTACAGATGTCAGAGAACAGGCGCAGAGGAGGAAGGCGTGCTTAGCAGGAGCGAGCCGCTCAACAGGAAGAGGTGCCCCAGCAACAGCACCTGCCGCCCCCGCCTCCGATGTCGATCGAGCAGATGTTTCTGATGCAGACTCAGGCAGTTCAAGCCATCGGTCAGACTTTGGCCGCCATTCAGCAGCAGCAGCAGCAACAGCAGCAGGCCCCACCTCAGCCTCAGATGCCTCAGATGCCCAGAGACAAGCGTGCTGAATTCATGAGAGGTCATCCACCAATGTTCGCTCACTCTTCTGACCTCATGGATGCTAAAGACTGGCTGCGCACTGTGGAGCGAGAGTTGCATACCGCTCAGTGCGATGACAGGGAGAAAGTCCTGTATGGTCCCCGTCTGTTGAGAGGAGCAGCTCAGTCATGGTAGGAGTCTTACCTCGCCACCCATGCCCACCCTAACGCCATCACCTGGGAAGAGTTC
Source organism: Zea mays (assembly GCF_902167145.1). Taxonomy (NCBI): domain Eukaryota; kingdom Viridiplantae; phylum Streptophyta; class Magnoliopsida; order Poales; family Poaceae; genus Zea; species Zea mays. The sequence goes on along the minus strand of NC_050100.1, from coordinate 81,129,536 downwards.
AGAGGAAGTTTCCGTCAGTACCATGTTCCTGCAGGTCTGATGACAGTGAAGAAGGAGGAGTTCCTGGCTCTCAAGCAAGGGCCATTGTCTGTCAGTGAGTACCAGGACAGGTTTCTGCAGTTGTCTCGCTATGCTCCTGAAGATGTCAACACCGACACCAAGCGACAATACCGTTTCCTGAGAGGCTTGGTTGACCCTCTGCAATACCAACTGATGAATCATACCTTCCCGACATTTCAGCACCTGATTGACAGAGCAATCATGACAGAGAGGAAGCATAAGGAGATGGAGGATCGTAAGCGCAAGATCAGTGGACCCCAGCCTGGAAGCAGCAATCGTCCTCGTTTCCCAGGCAATCAACCTCATCAGTTCAGGCAGAACCAGCATCCACCTCAGCAGCATCAGCAGTTCCAAAGGCAGTATCCTCAGCACCAGTATCAGAATCGTCAGAACAATCAGTCAGGAGGTCAGTTTCAGAGGCAGAATCAGCAGGCACCTCGTCTTCCTGCCCCAGCAGCCCAGCAGAACAGTCAGGCAGCACCAGCTCAGGTCGGAAGCAGAGCATGTTTCCACTGTGGAGAGCAAGGCCACTGGGTGATGCAATGTCCGAAGAAGGCAGCCCAGCAGCAATCAGGCCCCAATGCCCCAGCAAAGCAGAACGTGTCTCAGCCTGGCGCAGGCAACCGCTCTCAGCCACGCTACAATCATGGAAGACTGAACCACTTGGAGGCTGAAGCAGTTCAGGAGACCCCTAGCATGATAGTAGGTATGTTCCTAGTCGACTCCCATATTGCAGAAGTGTTATTTGATACTGGAGCAACGCATTCTTTCATTACTGCATCATGGGTAGAAGCACATAATCTTCCAATTACTATCATGTCAACCCCCATTCAAATTGACTCAGCCGGTGGTAGAATTCGAGCCGATAGCATTTGTTTGAATGTGAGTGTGGAAATAAGGGGGATAGCGTTTCCCGCCAACCTTATAGTAATGGGTACTCAGGGAATAGATGTCATCCTAGGGATGAATTGGCTAGATAAGTATCAGGCAGTTATCAGTTGTGATAAAAGGACCATCAAGTTGGTGTCCCCACTAGGAGAGGAAGTGGTGACCGAGTTAGTCCCGCCTGAGCCAAAGAAAGGAAGTTGTTATCAGATAGCTGTCGATAGCAGTGAAGCAGACCCAATTGAGAGTATCAAGGTTGTGTCCGAGTTCCTAGATGTGTTTCCAAAGGACTTACCGGGTATGCCACCAGAGCGGAAAGTTGAGTTTGCCATAGAGCTTCTTCCTGGAACCGCCCCTATCTTTAAGAGAGCTTACAGAATATCTGGACCAGAGTTGGTTGAGCTTAAGAAGCAAATTGATGAGCTGTCAGAGAAAGGTTACATCCGGCCAAGCACCTCGCCTTGGGCTGCTCCTGTCTTGTTTGTGGAAAAGAAAGATGGCACCAAAAGGATGTGCATCGATTACCGAGCTTTGAATGAGGTCACGATCAAGAACAAGTACCCTCTGCCCAGAATAGAAGATCTGTTCGACCAGTTGAGAGGAGCCAGTGTGTTCTCCAAGATTGATCTGAGGTCAGGTTATCATCAGCTCAGGATCCGACCTTCAGACATTCCGAAGACGGCATTCATTACCAAGTATGGTTTGTATGAGTTCACAGTGATGTCTTTTGGTTTGACCAATGCACCAGCGTTCTTCATGAACTTGATGAATAGTGTATTCATGGATTATCTTGATAAGTTTGTGGTGGTATTCATTGATGACATTCTGATTTATTCTCAAAGCGAAGAAGAGCATGCAGATCATTTGAAGATGGTATTGCAGAGATTGCGAGAGCACCAGTTGTATGCAAAGTTGAGCAAGTGTGAATTCTGGATCAATGAAGTCCTGTTCTTAGGTCACATAATCAACAAAGAAGGATTGTTGTGGATCCGAAGAAAGTGGCAGACATTCTGAACTGGAAAGCGCCAACAGATACTCGAGGAATCAAGAGTTTCATTGGAATGGCCGGATATTATCGGCGATTCATTGAAGGGTTTTCGAAGATTGCGAAACCAATGACAGCGTTGCTAGGCAACAAGGTTGAGTTCAGGTGGACCCAGAAATGCCAAGAGGCCTTCGAAGCGCTGAAAGAGAAGTTGACAACAGCGCCTGTCCTAGTCTTGCCTGATGTGCACAAGCCCTTCTCGGTGTATTGTGATGCTTGTTACACAGGTTTGGGATGTGTGTTGATGCAAGAGGGAAGAGTTGTGGCTTACTCGTCCCGACAGCTGAAGGTTCATGAGAAGAATTACCCAATCCATGATCTAGAGTTGGCAGCAGTGGTTCACGCACTGAAGACATGGAGGCACTACTTGTATGGAAAAAAATGTGATGTTTACACAGACCACAAGAGTCTAAAGTACATATTCACTCAGTCAGAGTTGAATATGAGGCAGCGAAGGTGGTTAGAGTTGATCAAAGACTATGAGTTGGAGATCCATTACCATCCAGGCAAAGCAAACGTAGTGGCAGATGCTTTGAGCAGGAAGAGTCAAGTCAATCTGATGGTCGCTCGTCCGATGCCTTATGAGTTGGCCAAAGAGTTTGACAGGTTGAGTCTCGGTTTTCTGAACAATTCGCGAGGAGTCACAGTTGAGTTGGAACCTACCCTGGAGCGGGAAATCAAAGAAGCGCAGAAGAATGATGAGAAGATCAGTGAGATCCGGCGACTGATTCTAGAGGGTAGAGGCAAAGATTTTCGAGAAGATGCAGAGGGTGTGATATGGTTCAAAGACCGCTTGTGCGTTCCCAATGTCCAGTCTATTCGGGAGTTGATTCTCAAGGAAGCTCATGAGACAGCTTATTTGATTCACCCTGGTAGTGAGAAGATGTATCATGATCTGAAGAAGAAATTCTGGTGGTACGGAATGAAGAGGGAAATCGCAGAGCATGTGGCTATGTGCGATAGTTGTCGAAGAATTAAGGCAGAGCACCAGAGACCAGCTGGATTGCTACAACCATTGCAGATCCCTCAGTGGAAATGGGATGAAATCGGTATGGATTTCATAGTCGGATTGCCTCGCACTCGAGCTGGCTACGATTCCATTTGGGTAGTAGTGGACCACTTGACCAAGTCAGCCCACTTCATACCTGTCAAGACCAACTACAACAGTGCAGTATTGGCAGAATTGTATATGTCTCAGATCGTTTGTCTTCATGGTGTGCCAAAGAAGATAGTGTTAGACAGAGGAACACAGTTCACCTCTCATTTCTGGCAGCAGTTGCATGAAGCCTTGGGCACACATCTGAATTTCAGTTCAGCATATCATCCGCAGACAGATGGCCAGACCGAAAGGACCAATCAAATTCTTGAAGATATGTTGAGAGCCTGTGCGTTGCAAGATCAGTCCGGATGGGACAAGAGATTGCCTTATGCAGAGTTTTCCTATAACAACAGTTACCAGGCCAGTTTATAGATGTCACCATTTCAGGCGCTCTATGGGAGGAGTTGTAGAACTCCGTTGCAATGGGATCAGCCTAGAGAGAAGCAGGTGTTTGGGCCAGACATTCTACTTGAAGCTGAAGAGAACATCAAGATGGTCCGAGAGAATCTGAAGATAGCGCAATCGAGGCAGCGAAGCTATGCAGACACAAGAAGAAGAGAGCTGAGTTTCGAAGTCGGAGACTTTGTCTATCTGAAAGTGTCACCGATCAGAGGAGTCAGAAGGTTCGGAGTCAAAGGCAAGCTAGCACCCCGCTACATTGGTCCGTACCAAATTCTCTCAAGGCGTGGAGAAGTGGCCTATCAGCTCAGTCTGCCAGAGAATTTGTCTGCTATGCATGATGTCTTTCACGTGTCTCAGTTGAAGAAGTGCTTGCGTGTGCCAGAAGAGCAGTTGCCAGTGGAAGGTCTTGAAGTCCAAGAGGACTTGACCTATGTTGAGAAGCCAGTGCAAATCCTTGAGACCGCAGACAGAGTCACCCGAAGGAAGACCATCAGAATGTGCAAAGTTAGATGGAATCACCATTCAGAGGAAGAAGCAACCTGGGAGCGTGAAGATGATCTGTTGGCTAAATACCCAGGGCTCTTTGCTAGCCAACCCTGAATCTCGAGGGCGAGATTCTTTTAAGGGGGATAGGTTTGTAACGCCCTGAATTTGGGGGTAGAATTTTTCTTCTTCTTTTCTCTCACCAAATTCAGGCGTTACCCTTTCCTTTTCCCTTTCCCCTCGCTAAACCTTGATCTTTTCTAAAGTTACAGCGGGTTTTGGCTTTAGACCTCGTGTAAAGCAAAACCTTAAAATACTTTATTTTGGGTGATGCACCATGCCGAACCATGCATACTTTTTTGATTGTTTAAAAATGTGAAAGCATTCATCTAGAGGAAAATAGATTTTAGAAAAAGAAAACCTTTTCCTTCTCTCCCCCCTCCTTCCCCATTTTCGGCCCAGCCCCCCCTTCCCTCCCCGCCGTGGGCCGCCTGGCGGCCCAGCCGCGCGCCCCCCCTCCCCCTTTGGGCCCAACCGGCCCAACCGCCCCCTCCCTTTTCTTTTTCCAAAAATCCCCTCCCCGCGGGCCCCGCTCGTCATCCCCTCTCTCTCTCCCTCACCCTAACCCTAGCCGCCGTCGCCCCCGTCCCGCCCCCGCCCCTCCCCGGCGCCGCCGCCGCGCCGGCCTCCCTCTCCGGTGAGGTTTCTCCCTCCCCTCCCTTCTCTCCTCCCCTCCCTCCCACTTCCCTCCCGCCGGCGTCCCCCGCCCCCGCGCCATGGGCGCGCCCGCCTCGGCCGCCCGGCCTCGGCCCCGGCTCCGGCCGCCCCGGCCTCGCCCGCGCCCGGCCGGCCCCGCGCCCGGTCGCCCCCGGCCGCCCCACGCTCGGCCGCCCGCTCGGCCGCCCTCCCCGCGCCGCCCTCAGCCGTTCCCGGCCCGGCCGCCCCCGGCTCGGCGAGCTCGGCCCCGGCCCCGGCCGCCTTCGGCTCGGCCGCCCTCGACCGCCCGCGCCCGTCGCGCCCGGCCCCGGCCGCCCCGGCCTCGCCCCGTCTGGCCCTCCGGCGAGCTCGCGCCGACCCCGCCCCGACCCCGGCCTCGACCGCCCCGCCCCCGTCGCGCCCGGCCCCGGCGCGTCTCGCTCCGGCGAGCCCGCCCCTCGCCGCGCCCCGGCTGCCCCGGCTCGGCCGCCCCATGCCCCGGCTCGGCCGTCCCCGCCGCACCCGCGCCCGCCTCGGCCGCGCCCGCCTCGGCCCCGTGCCGTCCCGGCCCCGACCGTGCCCCCCGCCCTGCCCGTGCACCGTGCTCGCCCGCTCGCCCCGCCGTGCCTTGCTCGCGTCGTGACGGCCCCGGCGTGGCCTCGAGCTCGGCCTAGCGTGCCTTTAGCGCGCGGCTTTGAGCTCGGCTAGCGCTCGGCCCCGACGTGCGCACGGCTAGTTCGTGGCGTGTGCGTGCGGTCTCGCGCGTGTGCTCGCGTAGTGCGCGTGCCTTGGCACGACCAGTCGTGCCCCGTCTACCCCCCCCAGACGCCCCGTCTACCCCCCCCCCCCCCGTGTCCTATGCGCGCTAATCACGTGTTTATATTAATAAGATAGGAGTCTCAACTTGGAAATTGGTTACGCCAGTTAATTTGTATAGCTAATCATCTATCTCATTCAATGATAATCTACTAAAAGTGGTCACGTTTGCATTAGTGCATGTAACTAATCCTTTTGTTAGAACCAATTGGAACTAGAACACGTAGCGTCTAGTTATTCGCCTACCCGTAGTGCATCTCGGGCTTAAGCTCTAACCCTCGCGAGACCTTTTCTCATTTCTTTCTAACCATGGTAAGTTTATTATCGTATGTGATATTCTATGTATATCTACCTCATTTGTTCTCTTGTATGGTGTACTGTTTGTTCCCTAATTTGAATGGATGGATGTATGTATGCTTGCAATCGCATAGAGAACGATCCGGTCGAAGAACCCGAGGAACTCGCAGGAGAAGCCCCTGAGCAGCAGTCGGTTGGTGGAGGCAAGTGTCCCTTGACCTATCTCTGTCCTATTCACTCTTTAATTCACCTCCCGCATTACACATTTATGCCTAAGGATTGACTAGCTTTTGTTATCCATGTCCTTGTTTACCTATTTGGGTTGGATTATTATTGTTTAGCTTTATGCTATTGCTCAAACTCTAATCAATGAACATGATGAGATTATCTATGATACGTTGTTTTCCCTTCTCTTATTATGATGTTATACTTGTGGTCTTCAAGGGGGCTCGAGCGGTTTCTCGAGTGCCTCTCCGTAAGGACCTGTTCTATGGATGACCGCCCGGGAAAACAATGCAACCATGAGGGTGGAATGGGATGCCCTTAGCTGAATAATTAGAGGATCCGGGGTGTAGTTCACTTAGCCGTCGTGCCGTCAATGGGGCTCGGTGTATGCGGCTCGCTCTGCCAAGTTTGGGTTCGCCCCTTGGGGAGGAGTGCGGTGCATTTAGGAAACCTAACGGGTGGCTACAACCCCGGGGAATCTTTGTAAAGGCTACGTAGTGATGCCCTGCTAGGCCACCTAGGTGGTGGTTAATGGGGAGTATCTCTCTCCGGGCAGAATGGGAATCATGGCTTGTGGGTAAAGTGCACAACCTCTGCAGAGTGTTTGAAAACTGATATATCAGTCGTGCTCACGGTTATGAGCGGCCAAGGGAGCTCCAGTGATTAGTGGTACTTGATCAGAGACATTATGGTACAGGTGGCTATGAGATCGATGGTTTTGGTTATGACTATGGTGCTGGTAAGTGGTATTCTTTCCGTTTGGAAAGGGTACATCGGGCTAATAACTTGGGTTAATGCTAAAACCTGGCTTTCTATTAGTAAATAATAATCTGACCAACTAAAAGCAACTTCTTGACTTATCCCCCACATAAAGCTAGTCCACTATAGCCAAACAGGATACTTGCTGAGTATGTTGATGTGTACTCACCCTTGCTCTACACACCAAACCCCCCCATCCCCAGGTTGTCAGCATTGCAACCACTGCTCGGGAGAAGATGAAGCTGTGGAAGGAGACCTTCAGGAGTTCCAAGACTACGACGAGTTCTAGGTGTGGGTTAGCGGCAACCCCCAGTTGGCTGCCTGTGAAGGCCGCGTTTATCTACGTTTCTTTTCCGCACTTTGATTTATTGTAAGGACTATATGGACGTCTCAGACGTATGATGTAATCGACTATTATTTCCCCTTTTTATACTATTTGAGCACTGTGTGATGATGTCCATGTTATGTAACTGCTGTGTACGTGAATTACTGATCCTGGCACGTACATGGTTCGCATTCGGTTTGCCTTCTAAAACTGGGTGTGACAACGCAAGACTTGCTCAAGCGGTTTGGGATGAAGGACGCAAAGCCCGCAAAGACTCCAATGGGAACCGACGGACATGTCGACCTCAACAAAGGAGGTAAGTCTGTTGATCAAAAGGCATACCGGTCTATGATAGGTTCCTTGCTTTACTTATGTGCTAGTAGACCGGATATTATGGTTAGTGTATGCATGTGTGCTAGATTTCAATCCGACCCAAGGGAGTGTCACCTTGTGGCTGTTAAGTGAATTCTTAGATATTTAGTTGCTACGCCTTGCTTCGGGATCTGGTATCCAAAAGGGTCTACCTTTGACTTAATTGGATATTCAGACTCCGATTATGCTAGATGCAAGGTTGATAGGAAGAGTACATCAGGGACGTGCCAATTCCTAGGAAGGTCCTTGGTGTCTTGGAGTTCTAAGAAACAAACTTTTGTTGCCCTATCCACCGCTGAGGCCGAGTACGTTGCCGCAGGACAGTGTTGCGCGCAACTACTTTGGATGAGGCAAACCCTTCGGGACTTTGGCTACAATCTGAGCAAAGTCCCACTCCTATGTGACAATGAGAGTGCAATCCGCATGGCGGATAATCCTGTTGAACACAGCCGCACTAAGCACATAGACATTCGGCATCACTTTTTGAGAGACCACCAGCAAAAGGGAGATATCGAAGTGTTTTATGTTAGCACCGAGAACCAGCTAGCCGATATCTTTACCAAGCCTTTAGATGAAAAGACCTTTTGCAGGCTGCGTAGTGAACTAAATGTCTTAGACTCGCGTAACTTGGATTGATCTATAGCATACATGTGTTTTATGCCCTTGATCATGTACTTTATGCATTTCAATCTATTTTGTTCATTTGTGGTGCTCAAGTTGTACACATGATCCCCGGACCTCACAAGTCCAATTGCAAGTGATGCACTTATTAAGGGGGAGGCATGCTACAACTTGACACTTTGAGACTAACCTTGTGTTTGAGTTTACTTGTTTGAGTCTCAAAAGTGGATTGAAAGGGAAAGGTGGACTTGGACCATGAAAGACTTCCACTGCACTCCGATGAGAGGGTAATTAACTCCAAGTTCATCTCTATGCTCTTATTGCCTTTTTGCTCTTAATTGACAAATTTTGGTGAGGCAATGAGGTTAAAGGGCCAAGATTGATCCTGTTTTGGTGCTTGATGCTAAAGGGGGAGAAAATAAGGCCAAAGCAAATGGATCAGCTACCACTTGTGAATTTTTTGAAAAAGAGTAGAGTAGAACTTTTGATTTGTCAAAATAACTCTTACTATCAAAATTTGGTCTCTTGTGGGGAGAATGTTTGATTATGGGAAAAGGGGGAGTTTTTGGTTCTTAATCATTCTTACTCTTGGATTATCTCTCTTTGTGTCTAAACATGTGTGTTTAACTTAGAAATAGGAAAATGAATTTGATTTGTAAAAACAAACCAAGTGGTGGCAAAGAACGATCCAAATATGTCAAAACTTGTAGGAGACAATTTTTGTTCTTAATTGCATTGATGTTGCACTTCTATTTGTTGCTTTTTGATGTGTTGGCATAAATCACCAAAAAAGGGGAGATTAAAAGGGAAATGTGCCCTTGGGCCATTTTCTAGCATATTTTGGTGATTAAGTGCCCAACACATATTGAGTGAGTAATTATATGCCAAATGATGGATGAAGTGAAAATCGACAAGAAGGTATGGTTCTAGACTTAGTAAATTGGTTTTTATGTACTAATATATTTGTCTAAGTGCTAGAATCAGGAAAAGAAAACTGCTGCTCAGTCTGGGTGCACCGGACTGTCCGGTGGTGCACCGGACAGTGTCCGGTGCGCCAAGCTGGGCTCTGGCGAAGTGGCCACTCTCGGGAATTCGTCGGCGGTGTATGGCTATAATTCACCGGACTGTCCGGTGGTGCACCGGACTGTCCGGTGAGCCAATGGCCGCCAGCGCAACGGTCGGCCGCCGAATCCGCGGGCGACGCGTGGCCCGCTTCAACGGTCGCCAGGGGCACCAGACTGTCCGGTGTGCACCGGACAGTGTCCGGTGCGCCAACGGCTACAATTCTGCAACGGTCGGTTGTGCCATTTTAGGAAGGAGATCCGCACCGGACCATGAACAGTGGATGTCCGGTGGGGCACCAGACTGTCCGGTGCGCCACCCGACAGAAGGCAAGAATTGCCTTCTAGGAATGCCTCCAACGGCTCCTAGCTGCCTTGGGGCTATAAAAGGGACCCCTAGGCGCATGGAGGAGGTACCCAAGCATTCTTTGATCATCTCTAAGCACCAAGACTCCATTCTCGCGCATTCGATTCTTTGAGATAGTGACTTGAGCACCATTTGAGTAGAGAACTCCTCGAGTTGTGTTGTGAGCTCAAGTTGTGGCTTTGTGTGCGTGATTGTGCTCATGCTTTGAGTCTTGTGTGTGTTGCTCTTCCCACCCTTACTTCCGTGCTTCTTTGTGATCATCAATTGTAAGGGCGAGAGGCTCCAAATTGTGGAGATTCCTCGCAAACGGGAAAGATTATAAGAAAGAAAAATATCGTGGTATTCAAGTCGATCATTGGATCACTTGAGAGGGGTTGAGTGCAACCCTCGTCCATTGGGACGCCACAACGTGGAGTAGGCAAGTGTTATACTTGGCCGAACCACGGGATAAATCACCGTGTCTCTTGTGCTTGTTTTCTTTGTGACTAGTGTGTTTCACAAGAGCTCGGTCCTTAGTCACTTGATTCCATTGTGCTAACACTCAACCAAGTTTTGTGGCTACAAGTATTTGATATTTACAGGATCACCTATTCACCCCCCTCTAGGTGCTCTCAGTTATCCTGAACCATGGGAGCTTTGCCATTAACAAAGTTAGACAATTTCTTAGGGACATTAAGCTTGACATTGTCTCCCTGTTGGAAGCCAATGCCATCCTTAATGCCAGGGCGTCTCCCACTATAGAGCATACTTCTAGAAAATTTAAATTTTTCATTTTCTATCTCATGCTCATTGATTTTAGCACTAAGTTGAGCTATGTGATCATTTTGTTGTTTAATTAAAGCTAGGTGATGATGGATAGCATCAACATTAATGTCTCTACATCTAGTACAAATAGTAACATGCTCAATGGTGGATGTAGAGGGTTTGCAAACATTTAATTCATCAATCCTAGCATGTAACATGACATTTTCATTTCTAAGATTGGAAACAATATCATTGCAAACATTTAAATTTTTAGCCTTAGTAATCAATTTATCATTTTCTATCTTAAGGCTAGCAATTGATTCATTCAACTTGTCAGTCTTAGCAATCAAATTAGCATTATCATTTTTAAGTTTGACAAGAGAATCATCACAAACATTTAATTTCTCAACCTTAGCAATTAATTTAGCATTCTCATTTCTAAGGTTGGAAATAGTATCATGGCAAGTGCTTAGCTCACTAGTTAATTTTTCACATTTTTCTACTTCCTGAGCATAAGCATTTTTAACCTTAACATGCTTCTTATTTTCCTTAATAAGGAAGTCCTCTTGGCTATCCAAGAGTTCATCCTTCTCATGAATAACTCCTATTAATTCATTTAATTTTTCTTTTTGTTTCATGTTGAGGTTGGCAAAAAGGGCAAGCAAGTTATCTTCATCATCACTAGAGTTATCCTCATCACTAGATGTTGCTGTCACACCCGGTTTTAGAAGGCAAACCGAATGTGAACTATGTACGTGCTAGGATCAGAACTCACGTACACAGCGATTACATAAATGAACATCATCGCACAGTGCTCGAATAATAACATAAAAGAGTATTAACTTATTACATCACAATGTCAGAGACATCCACATAGTCATCAACTTAACGGGTAAATCAAAGTGCTAAGCGAAACGCAGTAAAGATAGGGCCTTCACAGGCAGCTGACTGGGGGTTGCCGCCAACCCACACCTAGAACTCGTCGTAGTCTTGGAACTCCTGGAAGTCTCCTTCCACGGCTTCGTCTTCTCCTGAGCAGTGGTTGCAATGTGGACAACCTGGTGTTTTGTGGTAAAGCAAGGATGAGTACACATCAACGTACTCAGCAAATGCCCCGTTTGGCTGAGGTGGACTAGCTTTTATGTGGGGTTAGGCTCAAGCAGTTGCTTTTAATTGGTCAGATATTTGTTGTTAGTAGAAGCCAGATTTTATCATAAAACCCAAGTTATAATCCCAAAAAGTACCCCCTCAGAGAGGAAATACTAGAGTACATAATTAAAGTCACCATCATTAACCATCATCATTAAAGTCATCATTTGAGGTGTATCCGGAGTATCTCTAATCAAAGAGGATCCCAAGGTTGCTCTTAACAGTGAGCACGACTGATATATCAGTTTCATTACCCTCTGCAGAGGTCGCACACTTTACCCATGAGCTGTGATTCCCGTTTTGCCCGGGGATCATGACTCCCCATTGATCACTTCCTAGGTGGTCCGGCAGGGTATCACTACGTAGCTTTTACAAAGATTCCCTAGAGGTCATAGCCGCCCGTTAGGTTTCTCCAGTTTGATAAACACAGTACCCCTCCCCGCAGGAGAGTGACTAACAAAAGCAAAACGAAAGAATGTCACACCCGGTTTTAGAAGGCAAACCGAATGCGAACCATGTACGTGCTAGGATCAGCAATTCACGTACACAGCAGTTACATAACATGGACATCATCACACAGTGCTCAAATAGTATTAAAAAGGGAAATAATAGTCGATTACATCACATGTTTGAGACATCCACATAGTCTTTACAATAATCAAAGTGCGAAAACGAAACGTAGATAAACGCGGCCTTCACAGGCAGCCGACTGGGGGTTTGCCGCTAACCCACGCCTAGAACTCGTCGTAGTCTTGGAACTCCTGGTGGTCTCCTTCCACAGTTTCATCTTCTCCTGAGCAGGGGTTGCAATGCTGACAACCTGGGGATGGGGGGTTTGGTGTGTAGAGCAAGGGTGAGTACACATCAACATACTCAGCAAGTGTTCTGTTTGGCTGTAGTGGACTAGCTTTATGTGGGGGTAAGTCAAGCAGTTGCTTTTAGTTGGTCAGATTATTATTACTAGTAGAGAAAGCCAAGTTTTAGAGTTAACCCACGTTATTAATCCAAACGTACTCCTTTCCAAACGGAGAGAGTACCACTTACCATTACCAGAGTCAAAACCAAGAACCATCAGTCTCATTGCCACCTGCAATCCGAACATCTCTGATCAAGTATCACTAATCACTGGAGCTCCCTTGGCCGCTCATAACCGCGAGCACGACTGATATATCAGTTTTTCAAACACTCTGCAGAGGTTGCGCACTTTACCCATGAGCCGTGATTCCCTTTTTGTCTCGGGTTGTACGGACCCTTGAACACTCCCAAGGTGAGTAGGCAGAGTCTCACTACATAGCCTTTACAAAGATTCCCCGGGGCTGTAGCCGCCCGTTAGGTTTCCTAAATGTACCGCACTCCTCCCAAGGGGCAAACCAAACTTGGCAGAGCGAGCCGCATACACCGAGCCCCATTGACGGCATGATGGCTGAGCGAACTACACCCCGGATCCTCTAATTATTCAGCTAAGGGCACCCCATTCCACCCTCATGGTTGCACTGTTTTCCCGGGCGGTCATCCAACGAACATGTCCTTACGGAGAGGCACTCGAGAAACCGCTCGAGCCCCCTTAAAGGCCACAAGTATAACATCATAATAAGAAGAGGGAAAACAACGTATCGTTGATCATTCTCATCATGTTCATTGATTATAGTTGAGCAATAGCATAAGACTAAGCAATAATAATCCAACCCAAATAGGTAAACAAGGACATGGATAACAAAAGCTAGTCAATCCTTAGGTGTAAATGTGTAATGCGGGAGGTGAATTAAAGAATGTATAGGATAGAGATAGGTCAAGGGACACTTGCCTTCACCAAACAGATGCTCAGGGTCTTCAACTTTGTAGAACTCGAAGAACTTGATCCCACGATCGCCGAAGCTTGATCTTTGATTCCTCGAAGCTTGGAAATAGATCGCAGTCTAACCGCAACGCGAAGCAAAGACAAACCAGTACAAGCAAAGAAACATATATATGCATAAGAACATTACACCATACAAGATAAAACATAATAAAATATACAAAACGAAATAGAGCGTGTTACTACAGTCAAGCGAGGAAAAAGAAATGCGATAGTCGAAGCTACGGTCGAGAAGTTAACGGGTTTAGGCTAAACAAATATTAACTAACACATTTAATTCAACATTATCAAATATAAATTATAACTGCTATGTAGTTTTGATTCAATTTGCTACACTAACAGCTGCCAAATAAATAACTAATCTAATTAGCACGAGAGATTCTAAGCGAGGCGAACTTATGATACACGAAATAACACGACAGCGTGAAAGCGACGCGCGAACATGCGCGACACAACACACTGACGACACACGAAACAGAGTGCGCGACGAGCGCGAATGACGCGTAAAGCAGCACGCCACCGCGCGCGGAACAGCACGCGCGACAGACGAGGAAAACTAAATAGGTGACACGTTTATACTAAACAAATATTAAATAATTTTAAAGCAGTTAAATTAATAATGGTCATATTAATATTTATAATAAAAGCGCAGTTGAACACTACATATTTAATCTAATTGAAATATCAATCTAATAAATATTAATTGAGCGAACCTTAAGTTAATTATCTAACATATTAGACCTGACGAATTAGTGTTACTAACATGAGTGCTTATAAACGAAAACAATTTATTATCACGCACACACGCCGTGCGACACACGTGATCGACACGCGAGATACGCGCGAACGACGTGCGGCAAGGTGCGTGACACACGCGAATGGCACGCGACGACACGAGAATAGCGCATGAACTATACGCACGAACAACACGGCGACGGCGAGCGCCACACGTGCGAACAGAACGCAGACAACACGCGATGCACACGCGGACGACACGCGCGGAACATGATACAAACTAAATAGTCGTCGCATTTGCATTAGACAAATATTAGAGTAACACATTTGAGTTACTAATAATTACGTCAACATGGATTCATAAAGCGTAAGTTAACTACTATAAATTAGTTTAATTGGAGAGTCTAATTGTCGGCGTTTCGAGACAGGGGGGTCCCTAAGCCGACGAGTGAGTGTGCTGCGTGCCCCAGCCCAGATGGGTCGAGCGCGTGGGCGAGCGCGAAGGGGGGAGAGGCGAGGTGGCCGGAGTCGGGCGTGAGAGAGGTGGAAGTCTCGCGGCCTTCGTGTTCGTCCCGCGCCCAGGTCGGGTGCGCTTGCAGTAGGGGGGTTACAAGCGTCCACGCGGGTGAGGGAAGCGAGCGGCCCCAAGAGAGCGCCTGTCCCGTCCTCGGTCCCGCGCGGCCAACCTTCTCTAAGAAGGCCCTGGTCCTCCCTTTTATAGTCGTAAGGAGAGGATCCAGGTGTACAATGGGGGGTGTAGCAGAGTGCTACGTGTCTAGCGGAGAGAGAGCTAGCGCCCTAGGTACATGCCAATGTGGCAGCCGGAGAGGTCTTGGCACCTTGCTGGCGTGATGTCGTGGCTGTCAGAGGAGCGACGGAGCCTGGCGGAGGGACAGCTGTTGGAGCGGTCGGGTCCTTGCTGACGTCGCCCTGCTTCCGTAAGAGAGCTGAGGGCCGCCGTCGTCACAGAGCTCGTGGAGCGCCATCATTGCCCATCCGGCGGAGCTGGCCGGATGGGACGCCGGTCTTGTTCTCCGTGACCCGAGTCGATTCGGGGTAGGACGATGATGGCGCTTCCTGTTGACGTGGCGGGCCTGAGCCCTAGGCAGGGCGACGTGGGGGCTCCTCCGAAGCCGAGATCGAGTCTGTCTTCCGTTGCCGAGGCCGAGCCCGAGCCCCGGGGGTCGGGCGAGGCGGAGATCGTTTGGCCGAGGCCAGGGCGGAGTCCGAGCCCTGGGGTCGGGCGAGGCGGAGTTTCGTCGTCTTCCGGGTCTTAGCCCGAGTCCGAGCCCTGGGGTCGGGCGGAGCGGAGTTCGCCGTCTTCCGGGTCTTAGCCCGAGTCCGAGCCCTGGGGTCGGGCGGAGCGGAGTTCGCCGTCTTCCGGGTCTTAGCCCGAGTCCGAGCCCTGGGGTCGGGCGGAGCGGAGTTCGTCGTCTTCCGGGTCTTAGCCCGAGTCCGAGCCCTGGGGTCGGGCGGAGCGGAGTTCACCGTCTTCCGGGTCTTAGCCCGAGTCCGAGCCCTGGGGTCGGGCGGAGCGGAGTTCGCCGTCTTCCGGGTCTTAGCCCGAGTCCGAGCCCTAGGGTCGGGCGGAGCGGAGTTCGCTATGGCGCCTTTGGCAAGGCCTGACTGCCTGTCAGACTCACTCTGTCGAGTGGCACTGCAGTCGGAGTGGCGCAGGCGGCGCTATCCTTCTGTCAGACTAGTCAGTAGAGCGGTGGAGTGACGGCGGTCACTTCGGCTCTGCCGGGGGGCGCGTGTCAGGATAAAGGTGTCAGGCCACCTTTGCGTTAAATGCTCCTGCAACTTGGTCAGTCGGTGTGGCGATTTAGTCAGGGTTGCTTCTGAGCGAAGCCAAGGCTTCGGGCGAGCCGGAGGTGTGTCCGCCGTTAAAAGGGGGGCCTCGGGCGAGACGGAAGTCTCTCGAGGTCGGCTGCCCTTGGCCGAGGCTAGGCTCGGGTGAAGCGTGATCGAGTCACTCGTGTGGACTGATCCCTGACTTAATCATACCCATCAGGCCTTTGCAGCTTTATGCTGATGGGGGTTACCAGCTGAGAATTAGGCGTCTTGAGGGTACCCCTAATTATGGTCCCCGACACTAATTGACTAACGTTAGTTAAACAAAAACATAATTACTTATTTAAAACGTGAGACATGACGAAACTATAATATTATCGCGTAGACGATGCTCACCCCGCGACGACGGCGGACGACCGGACAGGCTCGCGGCGCGAGGACATGCTGCGCACACGACATGAAGCGACGGCGAGGCTACCGCTACGCCGCACAGATTACGCCAGGGTTACACAGGATGCACGTGAGGTTGTGCCGGGGGCGCGCGAGCGAGTCGCGGGCACGCCGACCACACGTAGGCCGCGCCGAGGGCACACATGTGGGCCATGTCGAACGCGAGCGCGAGGTCGCGCCGGGGGCACACGCACAGGCCATGCTGGGGTAGACATGCAGGGGAGGGATCGTCGGGAGACACTGTCGCGCCTGGGTGCACGGGCGCGCTGCCGCGTTGGCTGGCCGTCGCACAGGCTGACCGCGCAGGGGTGGAACAGGGGCGGCTGGCTGGGCCTCACCGCTGGTCGCCGTGCTGGCTGCATGCCACGGGCCGCGCAGGCTGCGTGCCACGCCGCCGCGAGCTCGCGGGCAGCGGCTAGGACGTGGGCGCGGGGGAGATAGAGGGAGGTAGGGCCTGCGTCCGAGAGGTAGAGAGAGAAAAACGAGAGATGTGGGCGCAAAAACGGTATCATGGGCGAGAAAACGCTTCGTGCATTTTGGGGAAGAGGAACAGTGCTCCTGTCGGCGGCTGGGAACGCCCACGCTCGCGTGCGGGGGCTGCATGCGCGCGGGGAATGGGCTGGGGCGCGGCCTGGTCACTACGCCGAGCTGGCCTGGCGGCCTGGGAAGGGGGGGCGCTCGCTGGGCCGAGAAGGTGGGCTGCGTGCGCTACTAATGGGCTGCGAGAGGGGAAATGCCAAGCGGGCCACGGGGGAGCGTTGTTGGGCTGCGCGCGCAACTGGCGCGGGAGCGCGGGTGGGGGTGATGCTGGGCTTGCGGGAGGGGGGCGCCACCTGGGCCGCGACGGCCGGCTGAGGCGCGCTCTCGACGTGGGCCGGCCAGGGGAGGGGCGCTCTGCTTGGGCCACTGAGGCCGAGCAGGCCAGACAGGGAGCGAGGGAGGTGGGCCGCGCGCCCGGCGGGCTGGCCAGGGCAGGCCGCAAGGCCGAGCTGGGCTGAGGGGGAAGGGGCTGGGTCCCTTTCTTTTTCTTTCCATTTTCTTTATCTTTTGTTCTTTCCTATTTTCTTCACGATGTCAAATTGAATTCCTTATTAAACCCATGCTCCACAAAATCACTCATCAAACAAAGTGAAAGTATACGCCAGCATGATGCGACAATCAAAGCATTCATAGGGTTTTAATTTACTAGGCTTACATGTAGATATAAAACAAAATAATTCCCCACTATTTAGTGAAAAGAAAAGAAAAATCAAGGGAAAGAGAGGGTAACACCTGAATTTGGTGGATATTGGAAAAGAAATTTTATACCCCCAAATTCAGGGTGTTACAAATCTAACCCCCTTAACAGAATCTCGCCCTCGAGATTCAAGAAGAGGCTAGCAAGAAAATGAGATTGGCTCATCGGTTGATCACGACTTTCTTGAGTTGACTATCACTCTGCAACCTTAACTTGTGGACTTGTTGCTTTGACTTTCAGATGCTCGAGACCAATTGTGCCGTTCTTGAGGATCTCCTGGACCTGTGGGTTAGAACCCACACATGCTTCCGCTGCGCCACTCTGATCTTGTTGGTTGATGTTGATCGCATTGTCTTCATTGGGGTTAGCGGCTAACCCCCTTAACAGAAGCGTTGATATGCACTTGGTGAAGATGTTGCCGACTCTGATCTTGACTGATTGAGAGAGGTTGGAGGTTACCATTTGAATAGGTGCAAGAGGAAAGAATAGCGAGAAAAGGTAAGTATAGACGGATTAGAGAGAGCAGGGGGAGAACCCAACTACTTAACTCTATGGCACTCACCTAGTGAACTGATGTCATTGAGGACCAAGGGCCACAACACATCAACACTCATCACAAAGAAGCAAATCAGTCATAACACAAAGACAAACGGCACAAGCATACAACAACAAACATATCGTGGCTACACGTTAATGTTAACTAGATGGTGGTATTTCCTTACAAAGGGGAAACTACTCTAAGGCCATCGAAAGACAAGGGGCAATATAAGACACGCAGGGTAAGGGCATGAGCGTAATAAAGGATGAAGCTGAAGTAAGGATTGTAACCGGCAAGGGAGAGAATGCATCCAAGGTCAGGATAGGTAAACACCATTCTCAAATCGAGATGGGAAAGATGATATTTCAAAAGGTAGGCATAAGATAAGCATCATGGAAAGATCTAGAGATTACAAAGGTAAGGGAGGTAACATGCAAAAGCACACCCAAAAGATCGAGTTAAGGCAAGACTTTTAGCGCGACAGAGGAAAAGGGAACGATCAAGAGCGGGATGGATAAGACAACACTCTTGAACTGAAATGGGAGGGGAGTCATTAAAATGCAAGTATATGATAAGCATCAAGGTGAAGATCGAGGGATGACAAGGGTAAGGTGACAACTGACAAACACAACCAAGAATGTATTTTAGACAAAACTTGCGAGGCATCAAAGAAGGGGAAGCAATCAATGGTGAAGTGGTGAGGCATTATCCTCAAACAGCGATGAGAAAGAGGAGGCTTTAAAGGGTAGGTTCAAAAGTAAGCATGTGAGCAAGGGCATAGGTATAACGAGGGTTTAAAGGTGATAACGGACAAGGATGTAGGATAAGAGGTAAATGTGCATAAGAACCAAGAATATAAATACCACAAAGGATGTAGTTAAGACAAGACCTGCAAATGAAAAATAAGGGGGTACGTCCAAGGGCTAGATAGGTAAACAACCACTCTCCAATTGAGGTGGAAGAGAGGAGATTTTAAAGAGCCAGAATAAAGATGAGTATCAAGGCAAGATCGATGGATGACAAGGAGGTGGTGATAGCAAATAAAACACATAGCAAAGGATGGAATTGAAACAAAACTTGTAAGGCGACAAGAAGTGAAAAGAAATCAAGGGAGAGGTAGGTAACTCGCAACTCTCAAACTGGGTTGAAAGAAAGGGGAGGATTTAAAGGATAAGTTTAAGGTAAGCATTTAGGTAGAAGACATAAATATTGCAAGGGCCAAAGGCGATAACGGACATGGGTGTAAGAGAAAAGATAAAGGCACAAAAGATCAAGTGGTACAAATACAATAACAAATGGAGTTAAGTCTAGGCCTACACGCGGTAAAGAAGAGGATATAATCAAGGGTGAGATAAGTAGAACACAACTCTCAAATTGGGATAGGAGATTGGAGATTTTAGATAACGAACATAGCATAATCACCAAGGTAAGATCGAGAGATGAGAAGGGTAAAGGCAATAAGAGACAAAAGCGCCACAAAGGACAGGGTTACAAACTCGTGAGCCCAAGAAGAGGATACGACCAAGAGAAAGAAGGTATGAGACAGAAGAGGGGCAATTTTAAAGAGCAGGTATGGACAAACATCAACTTAGGATATAGAGGTGTCAAGGGTACATATGATAATAATTAAAAGCATAACCAAGGATATAGTTAAGACAAGACTCGCGAAACGACAAAGTGGAGAAAACAATCAAGGGTAAGATCGGTAAGGTTCCAACAGAAGGGTTGAAGTAAAGATTCATTACCGAGTGGAGTTACAAGGAAACAACGAGATTACTACAGGTGTGCAAAATAAAATGATCACTCATGGATCATTAGGAAACAAGGGTGGTCAAGGGCATGTTAACTGAAATATTTCAAACAGATATTGGGACATAAAGGTAAGCATATATAAAAATAAGAGTATGCAAAATTCCAATGGTACGAGCATACCAAGACCAAGAAAGTACAAATTGCCAAAAAGATAGCGACTTATCAATAGAATAGGAAAAGGTCTCAAAAGACAGTAAGATCATGGACATATAAACTGAAATGTTTAAATAGGCAGTAGAGGTACAAGGGTAAGTGCTTTAGATTAAGGGATAAGGGTATTAAAAATGCAAGGATACGAGCATGTCAATAACAAAATGGAATAGAGATGGTCAAATAGTAGCAATTTAATAATGGATGAGGAAAGAGTCCCAAAAGACTAAAGGCTATGGTCAGGGGGCATCTACAAAGATGTCGCAAGCACAAGAGTGAGATTAGATCTAATAGATTGAGAGAAGTATAGACCATACTAGAATAAAATACTTTTGGCAAGGGGGCATATAGGAGCACAACATAGAATTAGTCGAGGTGACTAATATTTTGAAGCAGAATCAAGGATGAGATGAAGTAATAATCAATAAGTCCTTAAAACGACCAATGCTACTCTAGGTCAGCGGTCCTACAGTCAGCACGGCTTTGATACCACTTATGTCACACCCGGTTTTAGAAGGCAAACCGAATGCGAACCATGTACGTGCTAGGATCAGCAATTCACGTACACAGCAGTTACATAACATGGACATCATCATACAATGCTCAAATAGTATTAAAAAAGGGAAATAATAGTCGATTACATCACATGTCTGAGACATCCACATAGTCTTTACAATAATCAAAGTGCGAAAACGAAACGTAGATAAACGCGGCCTTCACAGGCAGCCGACTGGGGGTTTGCCGCTAACCCACGCCTAGAACTCGTCGTAGTCTTGGAACTCCTGGTGGTCTCCTTCCACAGTTTCATCTTCTCCTGAGCAGGGGTTGCAATGCTGATAACCTGGGGATGGGGGGTTTTTTGTGTAGAGCAAGGGTGAGTACACATCAACATACTCAGCAAGTGTCCCGTTTGGCTGTAGTGGACTAGCTTTATGTGGGGGTAAGTCAAGCAATTGCTTTTAGTTGGTCAGATTATTATTACTAGTAGAGAAAGCCAAGTTTTAGAGTTAACCCACGTTATTAATCCAAACGTACTCCTTTCCAAACGGAGAGAGTACCACTTACCATTACCAGAGTCAAAACCAAGAACCATCAGTCTCATTGCCACCTGCAATCCGAACATCTCTGATCAAGTATCACTAATCACTGGAGCTCCCTTGGCCGCTCATAATCGCGAGCACGGCTGATATATCAGTTTTTCAAACACTCTGCAGAGGTTGCGCACTTTACCCATGAGCCGTGATTCCCTTTTTGCCTCGGGTTGTACGGACCCTTGAACACTCTCAAGGTGAGTAGGCAGGTCTCACTATGTA
Organism: Zea mays; assembly: GCF_902167145.1. NCBI lineage: Eukaryota > Viridiplantae > Streptophyta > Magnoliopsida > Poales > Poaceae > Zea > Zea mays. Next base: position 81,108,246 of record NC_050100.1, on the reverse strand, counting down.
GCCTTTACAAAGATTCCCTGAGGCTGTAGCCGCCCGTTAGGTTTCCTAAATGTACGACACTCCTCCCCAAGGGGCGAACCAAACTTGGCAGAGCGAGCCGCATACACCGAGCCCCATTGACGGCACGACGGCTAAGCGAACTACACCCCGGATCCTCTAATTATTCAGCTAAGGGCACCCCATTCCACCCTCATGGTTGCACTGTTTTCCCGGGCGGTCATCCAACGAACAGGTCCTTACGGAGAGGCACTCGAGAAACCGCTCGAGCCCCCTTAAAGGCCACAAGTATAACATCATAATAAGAAGAGGGAAAACATCGTATCATTGATCATTCTCATCATGTTCATTGATTAGAGTTGAGCAATAGCATAAGACTAAGCAATAATAATCCAACCCAAATAGGTAAACAAGGACATGGATAACAAAAGCTAGTCAATCCTTAGGTATAAATGTGTAATGCGGGAGGTGAATTAAAGAATGTATAGGACAGAGATAGGTCAAGGGACACTTGCCTTCACCAAACAGATGCTCAGGGTCTTCAACTTTGTAGAACTCGAAGAACTTGATCCCATGATCGCCGAAGCTTGATCTTTGATTCCTCGAAGCTTGGAAATAGATCGCAGTCTAACCGCAACGCGAAGCAAAGACAAACCAGTACAAGCAAAGAAACATATATATGCATAAGAACATTACACCATACAAGATAAAACATAATAAAATATACAAAACGAAATAGAGCGCGTTACTACAGTCAAGCGAGGAAAAAGAAATGCGATAGTCGAAGCTACGGTCGAGAAGTTAACGGGTTTAGGCTAAACAAATATTAACTAACACATTTAATTCGACATTATCAAATATAAATTATAACTGCTATGTAGTTTTGATTCAATTTGCTACACTAACAGCTGCCAAATAAATAACTAATCTAATTAGCACGAGAGATTCTAAGCGAGACGAACTTACGATACACGAAATAACACGACAACGTGAAAGCAACGCGCGAACATGCGCGACACAGCACGCTGACGACACATGAAACAGAGCGCGCGACGAGCGCGAATAACGCGCAAAGCTGCACGCCACCGCGCGCGGAACAGCACGCGCGACAGACGAGGAAAACTAAATAAGTGACGCGTTTATACTAAACAAATATTAAATAATTATAAAGCAGTTAAGTTAATAATGGTCATGTTAATATTTATAATAAAAGCGCAGTTGAACACTACATATTTAATCTAATTGAAATATCAATCTAATAAATATTAATTGAGCGAACCTTAAGTTAATTATCTAACATATTAGACCTGACGAATTAGTGTTACTAACATGAGTGCTTATAAACGAAAACAATTTATTATCACACACACACGCCGTGCGACACACGTGATCGACACGCGAGATACGCGCGAACGACGTGCGGCAAGGTGCGTGACACACGCGAACGGCACGCGACGACACGAGAATAGCGCATGAACTATACGCACGAACAACACGGCGACGACGAGCGCCACACGTGCGAACAGCACGCAGACAGCACGCGATGCACACGCGGACGACACGCGCGGAACATGATACAAACTAAATAGTCGTCGCATTTGTATCAGACAAATATTAGAGTAACACATTTGAGTTACTAATAATTACGTCAACATGGATTCATAAAGCGTAAGTTAACTACTATAAATTAGTTTAATTGGAGAGTCTAATTGACTAACGTTAGTTAAACAAAAACATAATTACTTATTTAAAACTTGAGACATGACGAAACTATAATATTATCGCGTAGACGATGCTCACCCCGCGACGACGGCGGACGACCAGACAGGCTCGCGGCGCGAGGACATGCTGCGCACACGACATGAAGCGACGACGAGGCTGCCGCTACGCCGCGCAGATTACGCCAGGGTTACGCAGGATGCACGTGAGGTTGTGCCGGGGGCGCGCGAGCGAGTCGCGGGCACGCCGACCACACGCAGGCCGCGCCGAGAGCACACATGTGGGCCATGTCGAACGCGAGCGCGAGGTCGCGCCGGGGGCACACGCACGGGCCATGCTGGGGCAGGCGTGCAGGGGAGGGATCGCCTGGAGACACTGTCGCGCCTGGGTGCACGGGCGCGCTGCCGCGTTGGCTGGCCGTCGCACAGGCTGACCGCGCCGGGGTGGAACAGGGGCGGCTGGCTGGGCCTCACCGCCGGTCGCCGTGCTGGCTGCATGCCACGGGCCGCGCAGGCTGCGTGCCGCGCCGCCGCGATCTCGCGGGCAGCGGCTGGGACACGGGCGCGGGGGAGATAGAGGGAGGTAGGGCCTGCGTCTGAGAGGTAGAGAGAGAAAAACGAGAGATGTGGGCGCAAAAACGGCATCGTGGGCGAGAAAAACGCTTCGCGCGGTTTGGGGAAGAGGAACAGTGCTCCTGGCGGCGGCTGGGAACGCCCACGCTCGCGTGCGGGGGCTGCATGCGCGCGGGGAATGGGCTGGGGCGCGACCTGGTCACTGGGCCGAGCTGGCCTAGCGGCCTAGGAAGGGGGGCGCTCGCTGGGCCGAGAAGGTGGGCTGCGCGCGCTGCTAATGGGTTGCGAGAGGGGAAATGCCAAGCGGGCCGCGGGGACCGCTGTTGGGCCGCACACGCAGCTGGCGCGGGAGCGCGGGTGGGGGTGATGCTGGGCTTGCGGGAGGGGGGGCGCCACTTGGGCCGCGACGGCCGGCTGAGGCGCGCCCTCGACGTGGGCCGGCCAGGGGAGGGGCGCTCTGCTTGGGCCACTGAGGCCGAGCAGGCCAGAGGGGGAGCGGGGGAGGTGGGCCGCGCGCCCGGTGGGCTGGCCAGGGCAGGCCGCAAGGCCGAGCTGGGCTGAGGGGGAAGGGGTTGGGTCTCTTTCTTTTTCTTTCCATTTTCTTTATCTTTTGTTCTTTCCTATTTTCTTCACGATGTCAAATTGAATTCCTTATTAAACCCATGCTCCACAAAATCACTCATCAAACAAAGTGAAAGTATACGCCAGCATGATGCGACAATCAAAGCACTCATAGGGTTTTAATTTACTAGGCTTACATGTAGATATAAAACAAAATAATTCCCCACTATTTAGGGAAAAGAAAAGAAAAATCAAGGGAAAGAGAGGGTAACACCTGAATTTGGTGGATATTGGACAAGAAATTTTATACCCCAAATTCAGGGTGTTACAAAGAACCTCGGCACTCAGCCTCGGCAGTGCAAGCACTGTGCCTAGACCCCATTGACGGCACGACGGCGAAGCAACTACACCTCTAGTTCCTCTAATTAATTAGCTAATGGCGTCCCATTTCACCCTCATGGTTGCACTGTTATCTCGGGTGGTTTCTCAACGAACAGGTCCTTACGGAGAGGTACTCGGGAAACAGCCCGAGTCCCCTTAAATGCCACAAGTATATCATCATATCCAGAATAAAATCATAGTATCATCATTGTATCTCATCATGTTCATTGATTAAAGTAAAGCGCTAGCATGTAGCTAACCATAGTAACCCAAAAGGTAAATCAAGGACAAGGTAAATAGAAAGCTAGTAAATCCTTAGGTTGTTCATAGTATGCGGGACAGAGTATTATAAAGTAAATGGGACATAATGGGTCAGAGGACACTTGCCTTCACCAAGCTGCTGCTGCTCAGGGTCTTCTCCTGCAATTCCCTCAGACTCCACGAACGGTCTGATATCTACGCGAGTGCAAACATACATCCAACATTCTTGAAACGGCAGAAAACAATACACCATACAACAATATAGATCAAATGAATATGTACGCGACATAGAATTCGCATCTACGACTACGCGAGAAAGGAACTGAGACGACTGACGCTACGGTCGAGGGATATTACGTTTACACTAAGCGGATATGAATTATAATATTTAATTCAGCTTAATCATATTTACGAACATTAATCATATGCCAGGTAAAATTACTACTTAGTCCCGATTAGTTTGCTGTTCGAATAACTGTTGTTTAAATATGTATTTAATTAGCGCGAGCTATTCTAGGTGAGGCGAATTATTAACGTGCGTGGAACGCACGACGACGCGTGCAAACAGCACGCGCAACGCGCGCGAACGACACATGACGATTTAAGGCGCGACGCGCGGGCGATGGCGAGCGACACGAGTGCACACGGGGGGGGGGGGGGTAGACGAGGGGTAGACGGGGGGTAGACGAATGTCGTCGGGACTCTGACGACGTGCTGCGTGTGCGTGAAACAACACACACAACAGTGCGCGCGACGCACGAGGATCACTAACGGATATCATGTTTATATTAAGTATATTAATTCAAAAAAACACTTCAATCAGAATAATCACATAAACAGGTATTTATAAATGCACAAATAAAACTAGCAATTAGTTTTATTCAAATTGTTATTCTAATAAATAACAAATAATTAACTAGTTGATTCAAACTTACATCGTGACAAAATAATGTCACTAATTTGAACTTGACGCTGCTATGGAGTTGACACGACCTAAACAAGTCGAAACAGGTTTGCGACGCACAACACATCGAATAGTTAACAATCCGTGGCTAAATAATGACGTGACGAACGGACACCCTATATCGCGCAGATGGCGCGCATGACACGCGCGAAACAACGTGAGGACTATGCAAACAACGACGACGGCGCGCGCAATACCCGTGATCACGTGCGAAACCGCGCGCGTGAGACTTGACGAGTACAGTAGCGAGGCACGGCAAGGAGCATGCGAGGGTTGTGCGCAGGGGTTGCACTAGGCACGCTTAGCAGCTGGGCGTGCGTCGAGCGCGCAGCGACTCGGCCGCGGCGTGCAGGGGCGAGGTTCGCCGGCAAAACGGGGCGCGGCTGCTACGGCGCTATGCGTCAACACGGCTGGGCGTGCTGAGCGGCCAGAGGAGTAGAGACGAGGGCAGCACTACGCGCAGGTGGCTGGGGCTAGGTGCCGCGCGGCAGGGGAGCAGCCACACGCAGGGCCTTCTGGCCGCGAAGCTAGGCAGCGGTAGGGCGAGGTCTCGCCGGGGAAGAAGAACAGCGCGACGAGAGGCTGCAGGGAGAGTCCGTGGTGGGGGAGAGAGGACGGGGCGAGCTCACCTCGATGGCGCGACAACTCCGGGCGGGACGCGGCACTCGGACGGCGGTGCTGGCGAGGCGAAGGGAGAGACCGAGGCGAGGAGAGGCAGCAGTGGGCGAGAACTGCGCAAGGATCGCGGGCGGTTCGTTTTTTTGGGAGCGTCGTGGGCGGCTGTTCCACTGAAAATTCTTACGGACGGTTTGGGAAGATACACAATGCTTCCTGGCGCGTGGGACCACGAGGGGGAAGGGGACGCTGGGCCGAGCGGGGGGGGGGGGGGGGGGGGGGGGGGGGAAGAGGGGAGGAAGGGGGCGCGGTGGGCCGGCCGAATGGGCCAGGAAAGGGGGTTGCGGGCCACTTTCCCTTTTCTTTTTATTTCGGAAATTGTTTTCCCTTTTCTTTTTATTTACTCCATTTGACTCAAATCCAAATATGCCACAATTTCAAATTAGCACCCTCAAGCATATGCATCAAACAAAAGTGAAGTTTAGGGTTCAACATGATGCAACATTTCATACTCCCTTGGAGTTTAGCCTACTAGATTATAATTACATTTACAAATAAAAATAACCACTCTTCTTCTATAGAAAAGAGAAAGAGGAGATTGGGGGAGATGAGAAGAGAGGAGTAACACCTGAATTTGTGAATATGAGCAAAGAAATTTTATACCCCGAATTCAGGGTGTTACAAACCTATCCCCCTTAAAAGAATCTCGCCCCGAGATTCAAGGTTGGTCAGCAAAGAGTTCAAGGTATTTGGCTTTCAGATCATCTTCTCGTTCCCAGGTTGCTTCTTCCTCAGAGTGGTGACCCCATCTAACTTTGCACATTCTGATGGTGTTCCTACGGGTGACTCTGTCTGCAAACTCCAGAAATCTACGTTGGCTTCTCTATGTATGTCAGATCCTCTTGAACTTGCAAGTCCTCCACTGGCAACTGTTCTTCTGGTACTCGCAGACACTTCTTCAATTGCGACACGTGGAACACATTGTGCACTGCCGACAGACTTTTTGGTAGGTTGAGCTGGTAGGCCACTTCTCAACGCTTTGCTTGAATCTGATATGGTCCAACGTACCGGGGTGCTAACTTGCCTTTGACTCCGAACCTTCTGACTCCTCTGGTAGGCGACACCTTCAGATAGACATAATCTCCCACTTCAAAACTCAGTTCTCTTCTCCTTCTATCAGCATAGCTTCGCTGCCTTGATTGTGCTATCTTCAGGTTCTCCTGAACCATTTTGATATTCTCTTCGGCTTCAAGCAAAATGTCGGGGCCAAACACCTATCTCTCTCCAGGCTGGTCCCAATGCAGCAGAGTCCTACAACTCCGTCCATAGAGCGCCTGAAATGGTGACATCTTCAAGCTGGCCTGGAAACTAATGTTGTAAGAAAATTCTGCATAAGGTAACCTTTTGTCCCATCCTGACTTGTCTTGCACGCACAGGCTCTCAACATATCTTCTAGGATCTGATTAGTTCTTTCAGTCTGACCGTCTGTCTGCGGGTGATAAGCCGAGCTGAAGTTCAAATGCGTGCCCAAAGCTTCTTGTAGCTACTGCCAAAAATGAGAGGTAAACTGTGTTCCTCGATCTGACACTATCTTCTTCGGCACACCATGTAGGCAGACTATCCGGGACATGTATAACTCGGCTAATGTTGCTCCGGTGTACGTTGTCTTCACAGGTATGAAATGGGCCACCTTTGTTAAGCGATCCACAACCACCCAGATGGAATCATAGCCGGCCCGGGTACGAGGTAGGCCAACTATAAAATCCATCCCGATCTCATCCCACTTCCAGTGAGGAATTTGCAATGGCTGCAACAGCCCGACGGGTTTCTGATGCTCTGCTTTGGTTCTTTGACAGCTATCACAGATGGCGACATATTCTACGATTTCTCTTTTCATGCCATACCACCAAAACCTCCTTTTTAAATCCTGATACATCTTTTCACTTCCAGGGTGTATGGAGTAGGTTGTCTCATGATCTTCCTTGAGGATCAGCTCCCGAATAGGTTTGATGTCGGGAACACACAATCGGTCCTTGAACCATATTACTCCCTCTTCATCCTCTCGAAAGTCCTTGCCTCTTCCTTCTAAGATCAGCTGCCGGAACTTGTTGATGTTTTCATCATCCTTCTGCCCTTCTTTGATCTCCCGCTCTAGGGTGGGCTCTAATTCCACTGTTACTCCTTGTGTACTGTTCAGAAAACCAAGACTCAGTCTGTCGAACTCCTTGGCTAACTCATATGACATTGGGTACGTGGCCATCATATTGACTTGACTCTTCCTGCTCAGAGCATCTGCAACAACATTGGCTTTACCTGGATGGTAATGTATCTCCAACTCATAGTCCTTGATCAATTCCAACCATCATCGCTGCCTCATGTTTAACTCTGACTGGGTGAATATATATTTCAGACTTTTGTGATCTGTGTAGATGTCGCACTTCTGCCCATACAGGTAATGTCTCCATGTCTTTAAAGCATGAACCACTGCTGCCAACTCCAGGTCGTGTGTGGGATAATTTCTCTCATGTATCTTCAGCTGTCGAGACGAGTATGCTACAACTCTTCCTTCTTGCATTAGCACACATCCCAATCCGGTGTAGAAAGCATCACAGTACACCGAGAATGGCTTGTGAACATCAGGCAGGACCAACACAAGTGCTGTAGTCAATCTATTCTTCAGTTCTTCAAATGCTTCTTAGCACTTCTGGGTCCACTTAAACTCAACTTTCTTCGCTAGCAACGCTGTCATTGGTCTAGCAATCTTTGAAAAGCCTTCAATGAAACGTCTATAGTATCTGGCCATTCCAATGAAACTCTTGATTCCACGAACATCCTTCGGTGCTTTCCAGTTCAGAATGTCTACTACTTTCTTTGGATCCACCGCTAACCCATCTTGGTTTATGATGTGACCCAAAAACAAGACTTCATGAATCCAGAACTCGCATTTACTTAGCTTGGCATGCAACTGATGCTCTCGTAGCCTTTGCAATACCATCTTCAAATGCTCCACATGTTCTTCCTCACTTTGAGAATATATGAGAATATCATCGATGAACACTACCACAAACTTGTCTAGGTAGTCCATGAACACACTGTTCATCAGATACATAAAGAAGGCTGGCGCTTTCGTCAGACCAAAGGACATAACTGTATACTCATATAACCCATACTTGGTGATGAATGCTATCTTCGGTATGTCTGAGGGTCGGATTCTGAGTTGATGGTAACCTGATCTCAGATCTATCTTCGAGAATACGCTGGCACCTCTGAGCTGGTCGAACAGATCTTCTATCCTTGGCAGGGGGTACTTGTTCTTAATGGTGACTTCATTCAGGGCTCTGTAATCTATACACATCCTTTTGGTACCATCTTTCTTCTCTACAAATAATACCGGAGCGGCCCAAGGCGAGGTACTTGGTCTGATGTAACCCTTCTCTAACAACTCGTCTATCTGCTTCTTGAGTTCCACCAATTCTGGTCCAGACACTCGATAGGCTCTTTTGGAAATGGGGGCGGTGCCAGGGATAAGCTCTATGGCAAATTCGACTTTTCTCTCAGGTGGCATGCCCGTTAGTTCCTCGGGAAACACATCTAGAAAGTCCGACACAACCCTGATAGCCTCGAGCGGGTTGGCCTCCTTGCTATCAACCGAAAGCTGGTGACAATCTCCTTTCACTGTTTTAGGCATCCTTAGCTCAGCCACTACCTCTTCTCCGGGTGGGGACTTCAATGTTATGGTCCTCTTGTCATAGCTAACATTCGCTTCATATTTCATTAACCAATTCATCCCTAGGATGACATCTACCCCAGGGGTGTCTATTATTATTAGGTCGTTGGGGAACCCTATCCCGCTTAATTCCACCCTTACATTTGAGCATATCTTATCTGCTTGTACTTTACCACCGACCGAATTAACCCTCATGGGCGGCATTAATGACTCTGTAAGGAAAATGGCCCGGGGTCCATTTTCCTTACAATCTCCCCCTTTTTGGTGATTGATGACAACACAACCAAAGCAAGCAAATAATACAAGTATTTGAATATAAATATGCAATCTACTTGCTAGGATGCATGATTGTCCCCTTAATGTGATATTATGGACTTAAGCCTCCCCCTAACTCCATAATTCACTTACTTCCTATTTTGGACCAAATAACCAAAACCACTTGACAAGGCACTTGCAAAATTTGAAAATTTTAAATTGGTGGTGTTTGGTGTTTGATACATTTTTCATTGCTTTGGTCCCTAAAATTCTCCCCCTTTGGCATCAACCACCGAAAAGGAAGACATTAAAAGCGTGTAGGAAGTAAATAAAACTTGCCCTCAAGGAATTGAAACTCTTGAAGAAAATAACATATGAAAACTCCCCCTAAATGAGTGTTCTCTTTTAGAAAGAAATTTCTCCCCCTTTTTAGAGACGAAGAAATACTCCCCCTGACAGAGATCATCTACTTAGGAAAAAGCATGTGAAAATTAGAGGTGCAAGTCATGATTTGAATAGACTGACTTCCCTTATGCAAAGGTAACAAAATATGATTGAACCACTTATGCATTTAGCAACAAGGAAGTATAAGATATGAAACCGTAGTCTAACCAAATGTCGGAGAAGACGTGTAAATGATGTAAAATTACAGTTCTTGGAGATATGCAGTGGAAGATTGTTGTCTTTCTCCGGGGACTTCATTTTCCTTACAATGAGACTATTACAAGAAAATAGACTTGAAAGGAGTGTTAGTCTCAAAGTCTTAGATTATAGAGTAATCTCCCCCAAAAGATGTGCATACAAGTTTTTTTGAATACTTGTAGGAGACATGCACTTTGATTTGATATCAAGAGGGGCAGGTTATCCATAATCCGAGCTTTGGCACATATAAGTTAAATGATACCAAATGTAGGATATGAGTGTTTTACCACTACTAGAATTCATAATTATCAAATGATGTATCATTTACTATGAAGTGACGTAGAAGCTATGTGCCGTGCTTAAATAAACGTTTTAAGCCGTGTAGGTTTGCTTAGGATATAAATTGAAAGCAAGCAATCCTACCATATGATTTACCTAGTATGCATACATAAAAGTAAACATCAAATGTAATACTAGACATGAAAGGTAGAGCTAGATCCAAGAAAATAGATACGCATATCTAAGAATAGTAAATACAATAAATCTAGTTACCTTAGTCATGGGTGGGGAAATTTGGGTCCAAAGTCTTTTACTAATCTACTTGGCAATAAACTCTATCCATTATGATGTATCCCATGATATACATCCCATCTTTGCCAAGTCTCCAAATTTCCCGAGGACCTTTGGTCCACTCACTTCCCTCTCGGGATCCAAACCTTCTTGGTGCTTTTCATGGTTGAAATTATTTCCTTTGGCACCCAGATGCGTTTGACCCCCTTTCCTTTGTTGGCTTTGATTGCTATCACCTTTCCATTCGTCTTCTTTTTGATTAAGTACGGTGTAGCAGTCTTTTTATCCACCTTTTTGATGTAGGTGTTGGAGATTTTGCTTGATGGTTTTTGCTTGAGCTTTTGCCTTTGTTTATCCCCGGTCATCGCCTTGCATTGGAAAGACTTGTGGCCTTCCATATGGCATAGCCTACAAATCACAGTTTCTCCCTCTACAGGCTTGTTCACTCCCGCAGTGGTGTTATCCTGTGGAGGTCGGATTTGTTTGGCTTTGCCTTTCTTGTCATACAAAGCCTTGCCAAGGCGAGCCACTTCTTGCTTTAATTGTTCATTTTCCTTTGCAACCTCATCCGAACATGTCTCTACAACAATGTTCTCAACAACGACTTGGTTGCAGGGGTTAGAATCATCAATTAAATCAAAGCAGGAAGTAGAAGCATCTTTCATGAATATTTCAGGCACTTTAATTAAAGATGCTGCTGGGGTGCTACCAATGTTTTCTAGCTTAGTAATTAGCTCATTATTGTGTATACTAAGAATTTCCATTTTTTCTAGCAAATTTTCAAAAGCTTCTTGGGAGCTAACTAACTTAGCCTTAAGTTTTTCATTCTTTTTAATAAGGCTATCATCGGTAGCAGTGGATGGAGCACTAGATTCTAATAGCTCAATTTTAGTTGATAGCTCACTATTTAAGTTTGCAAAAGTTTCAAATTTTTCTAGCAAACCTTTGTAATCATTTTGAGAGCTAATCAACTTATTTTTCAAAGTTTTAAGTTGAGCTTTTTGCTTAGTGCAAACATCCTGGAAAAATTCTACGGCTTCCGCAAGCTCATCTAGAGAGGGCTTTCCCTCACCTTCATCATCACTACTACTTTCATCACTAGAGGATGGAATGCTTTTGTTACCTCTTGCCATAAGGCATTTCTGTGATGACCGTGATGAGCGTGATGAGGACCGGTGGCTGCGCGTCCTTGGAGGTTCATCTTCACTTGAAGAGTCATCCCAAGTTCTAACACTTGTTAGCGCCTTGCCTTTGCTCCTCTCCTTTTTGGGTTCGGCCATAGTTGGACAGTTGTCCCTGAAGTGGCCCTTCTCCCCACATGCGAAGCATCCTCTCTTCCTTTGCTTTTTCCTGTCAATGTTAAAGAGAAGATCTTCGACCTGCAGGGGCACACCCATTAGATTAATCTTGCGGATCATCCCCATTACCTTTCCGACGCGTCAGATTGTTTCTTCGTCCTCGGAGGATGATGTGCATGGTTGATTATCTTCATCATCATCAATTTCTTCTTCTTCCTCTTCTTCACTTGAGGAACTTGGAGTGGGAGCCTTCTTTTTTCCCTTCCTTTCATCACATGCAAAAGCATATGGCCTTGAGGAAGTTGGCTCCTCTCCCCGACACATTTTTCGCGACATCTCAAAAGCCGCGATTTTTCCAATTACAATGGTTGGGGTCATGTTACTCAAGTCCTCCATGTTGTGAAGGATAGTGATGATGCTCCCATATCTTCGTTGTGGTAGTAGGGAGATAATCTTCCTCACAATGTCCGCATCACCTAGCTTATTAATGCCAATAGAATTGAGCTCATTGATAATTAGATTCAAACGAGAATACATGTCTCTAACAAGCTCATCATCTTTCATAGCAAAAGAATTATACTCATTTAAGACTAGGCAATGTTTTTGCTCACGGACATTGGATGTGCCGTCATGGAGCTCATGCAATTTTAGCCAAATCTCATTAGCAGTTTTCAAGGTAAATACTTGATTAAAAATATCCATGCTAAGAGATTCATACAAGCAATTTTTGGCTCTAGCATTTAAGTGAATTTCTTTTTCCTCACTCGTGGTTGGTTTCTCGGGATTCTTGAGGGGTTTCATCCCGTCACGAGTGACTCTCCAAACACCTAGATCAACAGCCTCTAGGTAACAAGCCATTCTAGCACTATAATATGGGAAGTTAGTGCCGTCGAAGTGTGGTGGCCTATGGGTATCCATCCCTTCCTCCAAAAAGCGTCGGCTCTTTTAGCGGTGAAGCTAAAGCGTTTCAAATGAGCCAAACCGGGCTTTGATACCACTTGTTGGAAACGGGTGACGCCTAAGAGGGGGGGTGAATTAGGACTTCTAAAACTTTCGCTAAACTAGGCCACAATTAAATCCCTAGAGCAAAACCTATGCAAATAGTCAAACTAGAATGTGCAAACTAGGTTTTGTCTAAGTGTTGCTATCTCTACCGCAAAGGCTAAGTTTCAATCTACACTAGATATGTATGAATACAAGATTGAAACTTAAATGCTTAATATAAATGCGGAAACTTAAAGAGCAAAGTAGAGAAGCAAACTCTCGTGGAAGACGCCGGTATTTTTACCGAGGTATCCGGAACCACGCAAGGTTCCGACTAATCCTCGTTGGTGCCCCTACGCAAAGGGAAGCCCACGCGAGGGCCAAGCACCTTGGTCGAGTAACTCCGTAGAGAGCCACGGGCCTTCTCCACACGCAAGTGGTGCTCCGCTTCCGGCTCCTCTCGGACGCTCCCCACCGTCTTCACTATCGAGCTTCCGGCCGAAACGCCGCGGGCCTCGTTCCCTCCGGTACACAGTGGCGGCCGTGACACAAACGTGGTTGTCACGGTCTCGCAAGACTCTCGCCCCACTCGGTACAATTACAACGACTCATGCAAGAGCCGAGGGGTTGTGTGGTTTGTCTAAACTCACTCAACTAACTAGGGTTCACCTAGAGCAAGCGCTAGAGCGGTCTAACTAACTTAAGCACTTCGCAAAGCACCTACGCTAATAACCGAGTGATTCTATTAAGCACTTGGGTGTAAGAGCACTTGGAGATGTCTACAATATTGCTTGGTATGTTGCTTGGGCTCCCACACTTGAGAATGGCCGGTTTGGGGTGTATTTATAGCCCCCAACACAATTGTAGCCGTTGGAGAAAAGCTGCTGCTCTCTGCGGCACACCGGACAGTCTGGTGTGCACCGGACAGTCCGGTGGTGCACCGGACAGCGCACTGTAGCCTGTCCGGTGCGCCTAGCCGTTGCCTGTCCGACTCCTGTCAGAGCAGGTGACCGTTGGCGCCGCAGGCTCCGGGTGCCACCTGGAACTAGCCGTTGGGCTGCAGTTCCCAGATGCACCGGACAGTCCGGTGTGTGGGCACCGGACAGTCCGGTGTGCCACCGGACAGTCCGGTGCTCCACGCACAGACAGTCCGCAGGCAGCACACGCCTCCTTTCTTGGACTTTTCTTGATCTTCTAAATGTCTTCTTTTGAGGTGTTGCTTTCCTCAATTCCTTAGTCCAAGTAGTTCTTGCATCCTGTGAACTACAAACATAAACACTAGGAAACTTGTTAGTCCACAGATTGTGTTAATCATCAAACACCAAAACTTACTTAGCCAAATGGCCTGGGGTCCATTTTCCTTACAGACTCTACGGAGATGTTATGCATTTCTACCCATGTTGCAGTGACAAATGAATGAGTTGCACCAGTATCAAATAGTACTTTTGCTGGATGAGATTCGACTGAGAACATACCTACTGCCATATCTGGTGCATCCTAGATCGCTTCGGCATCCAAGTGGTTCACCTTTCCACGGTTGTACGCATGGCCACGCTTACCTGCTTCCTATTGAGGTACACCTTGCCTTGCTGGAGCATTGGGGTTTGTCTGCTGCTGCGCCATCTTCTTTGGGCAATGCATCGCCCAGTGGCCTTGTTCTCCACAGTGGAAGCATCCTCTGCCTCCTCCTTGTACTGGGGCTGCTTGGTTGTTCTGATTCGCTGCTGGGGCAGGAAGGCGAGGTGCCTGGTTGTTCTGCCTCTGATACTGGTTACCTCTCTGCTGGCTGTTCTGACGATACTGCTGCTGCTGAGGGTACTGCCTCTGAAACTGCTCCTAGTACGAGCGTTGACTCTGATGCTGGTATCCCTATGGGTGCCTAGGCTTGCCTTGCTGAGATGAACTTCCTGAGAAGCGGGGGCGGCTGTTGCTCCCGGACTGTGGTCCACTCATCTTGCGCTTCCGATCTTCCATTTCCTTGCGCTTCCTCTTGGTCATGATTGCCCTATCGATCAGGTGTTGGAAGGTGAGGAAGGTGTGGTTCATCAGCTGGTAATGCAGGGGATCCACCAAACCCCTCATGAACCTGTACTGCCTTTTAGCATCATTGTTGACGTCTTCAGGTGCATAACGAGATAGCTGCAGGAACTTGTCCCTGTATTCACTAACAGACAAGGGTCCCTGCTTCAGAGCCAGAAACTCCTCCTTCTTCACGATCATCAGTCCCTATGGAACATGGTACCTGCGGAAATTCTCTCTGAATTCCTCCCAAGTGATGGCTTCGGGGTCAGCATGGGTGGCGAGGTAGGACTCCCACCAGGACTGGGCTGCTCCCCTTAGTTGGCGGGGACCATACAGAACCTTCTCCCTGTCGTCACATTGGGCGGTGCGCAGTTCCCTTTCCACTGCACGCAGCCAGTCTTCTGCATCCATGGGGTCGGCAGAGTGCGCGAAGGTAGGAGGGTGCCCTCTCATGAACTCGCCACGTTTGTCCCGTGGCATCTGAGGCATCTGCACTTGTAACTGGGGTTGGGGTTGCTGTTGAGCCTGCTGCATGGCTGCCAGAGTCTGCCCAATAGCCTGCACTGCCTGAGTTTGCATCAAGAACATCTGCTCCACTGTCATCGGGGGTGGCGGGGGAGGCTGCCTCCGGTGTTGCTGGGGTTCCTCCTGCTGGACACGCTGCTCTTGCTGAACACGCCTGTTACATCGGTGTCTGTTGTCAGACATCTGTGGAAGACATTCACACATCAGCATTGATCTTACAATCCTTCAGCATAAGAAAAGGGTATACAGAATTCTTCATGACACTGAGTGAACAAGAAATTTCACTAATCCTCAATACGATCCAATACAGCTTCTCAGATAAAAAAGGAAAGTAGAAGTAAATGGTTTCCCAACTAAATAACTGACTTCATTAACATCACTAGCTAAACCAAGCTGCAGGGGAAGCCCACATGTTGGCAACAGTCATTACAAAGATTCAAATCCAGCACAAGTTCATCATAACAAGCATGGAAGCAACTGATAAGCAAACTAAACTGAATGGAAGCAACTGATAAGCAAACTAAACTGACTATCTAAGACTAAGACATCTGACTTAAGAATTTATTACAAACTCCGACGCTAACGATCTAAGGATCCAGATCTATCCTGGTCCTACAGGCAGGGGAACCATAGGTGTGGTGACCATGTGGTGGCGAGCGGTAAGGGTGCTGAGTCCCAACTGGAGCGGGGGAACCACCCTCCTGGTGGCAGCGCTCTGCCAGCTCAGCACGCAACTCAGCAATCTCCGTTCGAGCCCTGCTCAGCTCGTCCAGAGAGTGGTCCAGCTCGGTGTTAAGCACCGCGACTAGGTTGACTGTGCGGCTCAACCTAGGGTTATCCTCACCAATAGGCGAGACAACCACACTCTCTGTGCTGCCAGTAGGGCGGCGGGGGTAGTACCTAAGGTTAAGACCGTCGGCCACCCCACCGAATAAGGAACAGTACTGGAAGAGTGCCCGCTGTGCTGCGTCCTGCATAGCCGCCTCCGCAGTGTCCCTCTCAGAAATGGAGTAATGCTCCGAAAAGGCCTCTGCACCCCGGAGGTCATCCTCCGGACGACGAACTAGGCAGGTAGCCTCCCAGCGGTCCGGGTACCTCCCGTGACTGTGCTGGTAGACTACACAACGATACTCGATCGACCAGGTGTGCCGGTCGAAAGCCTGGCACAACAAGGTGTCGAGTGCGTCGTGGAAGTGACAACCGCGAGCGGCGTCACGGGTGATGGGTCGGGCGACCCATCCCTCCGCCTCCTGCGGCTCAGAGGGCTCAGTACTGTGGTCTGAGCCGTCGTCATCGTCGTCGTCGGGGTCTCCTCCAGGACCTCCTCTAATAGCTCCTCCAACAGCCGGGGCGTCCTGCGGTGGTGCAGGGGGCGCCTCCAGCTGGGGAATAGGGGAGCGCCGCCTCACGGACTCCACCTCCTGCTCAGGTGGGGAGGAAGAGCCTTGCTGCTCCCTCTACTGACGATGGCGCTCCTGCTCCTCACGCAGGCGGTGGTGCAGCCTCTCCAGGTGACTCGACTGACCGGACACGGTGCGGCGCAGAGGACGCTCCGCAAGGCGAGATGGCAGTAAAGGGATCACCGACTTACGAGCAGTGTGTCTAAGACGAGCCATCTACAAAAGACACCGTAAGCATAAGATTAAGAACAAAACTAATATGACAAGTAAGTAAACCATAGACAGAGCAAAATAAAATTTTAGCAAGGTATAATATAATATATATATATAGTAGAACATAGGGTTGGTCGAAGTGACCGACTTTTGAAGTGACACCAGAGGTCAAGGTGAGAATGAGGGTCAATAGTCCTTAGTACGACCAGTGCTACTCTAGGTCAGCGGTCCTACAGTCAGCACGGCTTTGATACCACTTATGTCACACCCGGTTTTAAAAGGCAAACCGAATGCGAACTATGTACGTGCCAGGATCAGAACTCACGTACACAGCGATTACATAAATGAACATCATCGCACAGTGCTCGAATAATAACATAAAAGAGTATTAACTTATTACATCACAATGTCAGAGACATTCACATAGTCATCAACTTAACGGGTAAATCAAAGTGCTAAGCGAAACGCAGTAAAGATAGGGCCTTCACAGGCAGCTGACTGGGGGTTGCCGCCAACCCACACCTAGAACTCATCGTAGTCTTGGAACTCCTGGAAGTCTCCTTCCACGGCTTCGTCTTCTCCTGAGCAGTGGTTGCAATGTGGACAACCTGGTGTTTTGTGGTAAAGCAAGGATGAGTACACATCAACGTACTCAGCAAATGCCCCGTTTGGCTGAGGTTGACTAGCTTTTATGTGGGGTTAGGCTCAAGCAGTTGCTTTTAATTGGTCAGGTATTTGTTGTTAGTAGAAGCCAGATTTTATCATAAAACCCAAGTTATAATCCCAAAAAGTACCCCCTCAGAGAGGAAATACTAGAGTACATAATTAAAGTCACCATCATTAACCATCATCATTAAAGTCATCATCTGAGGTGTATCCGGAGTATCTCTAATCAAAGAGGATCCCAAGGTTGCTCTTAACCGTGAGCACGACTGATATATCAGTTTCATTACCCTCTGCAGAGGTCGCACACTTTACCCATGAGCCGTGATTTCCGTTTTGCCCGGGGATCATGACTCCCCATTGATCACTTCCTAGGTGGTCCGGCAGGGTATCACTACATAGCTTTTACAAAGATTCCCTAGAGGTCATAGCCGCCCGTTAGGTTTCTCCAGTTTGATAAACACAGTACCCCTCCCCGCAGGAGAGTGACTAACAAAAGCAAAACGAAAGAACCTCGGCACTCAGCCTCGGCAGAGCAAGCACTGTGTCTGGACCCCATTGATGGCACGACGGCGAAGCAACTACACCTCTAGTTCCTCTAATTAATTAGCTAATGGCGTCCCATTTCACCCTCATGGTTGCACTGTTATCTCGGGTGGTTTCTCAACGAACAGGTCCTTACGGAGAGGTACTCGGGAAACAGCCTGAGTCCCCTTAAATGCCACAAGTATATCATCATATCAAGAATAAAATCATAGTATCATCATTGTATCTCATCATGTTCATTGATTAAAGTAAAGCGCTAGCATGTAGCTAACCATAGTAACCCAAAAGGTAAATCAAGGACAAGGTAAATAGAAAGCTAGTAAATCCTTAGGTTGTTCATAGTATGCAGGACAGTGTATTATAAAGTAAATGGGACATAATGGGTCAGAGGACACTTGCCTTCACCAAGCCGCTGCTGCTCAGGGTCTTCTCCTGCAATTCCCTCAGACTCCACGAACGACCCGATATCTACGCGAGTGCAAACATACATCCAACA
Source organism: Zea mays (assembly GCF_902167145.1). Classification (NCBI taxonomy): domain Eukaryota; kingdom Viridiplantae; phylum Streptophyta; class Magnoliopsida; order Poales; family Poaceae; genus Zea; species Zea mays. Next base: position 81,089,835 of record NC_050100.1, on the reverse strand, counting down.
TTCTTGAAACGGCAGAAAACAATACACCATACAACAATATAGATCAAATGAATATGTACGCGACATAGAATTCGCATCTACGACTACGCGAGAAAGGAACTGAGACGACTGACGCTACGGTCGAGGGATATTATGTTTACACTAAGCAGATATGAATTATAATATTTAATTCGGCTTAATCATATTGACGGACATTAATCATATGCCAGGTAAAATTACTACTTAGTCCCGATTAGTTTGCTGTTCGAATAACCGTTGTTGAAATATGTATTTAATTAGCGCGAGCTATTCTAGGTGAGGCGAATTATTAACGTGCGTGGAACGCACGACGACGCGTGCGAACAGCACGCGCAACGCGCGTGAACGACACGTGACGATTTAAGGCGCGACGCGCGGGCGATGGCGAGCGACACGAGTGCACACGGGGGGGGGGGGGGGGGGTAGACGAGGGGTAGACGGGGGGTAGACGAATGTCGTCGGGACTCTGACGACGTGCTGTGTGTGCGCGAAACAACACACACAACAGTGCGCGCGACGCACGCGGATCACTAACAGATATCATGTTTATATTAAGTATATTAATTCAAAAAAACACTTCAATCAGAATAATCACATAAACAGGTATTTATAAATGCGCAAATAAAACTAGCAATTAGTTTTATTCAAATTGTTATTCTAATAAATAACAAATAATTAACTAGTTGATTCAAACTTACATCGTGACAAAATAATGTTACTAATGTGAACTTGACGCTGCTATGGAGTTGACACGACCTAAACAAGTCGAAACAGGTTTCGACGCACAACACATCGAATAGTTAATGGCTAAATAATGACGTGACGAACGAACACCCTATATCGCGCAGATTGCGCGCATGACACGCGCGAAACAGCATGAGGACTATGCAAACAACGACGATGGCGCGCGCAATACCCGTGATCACGTGCAAAACCGAGCGCGTGAGACTTGACGAGTACGCGACGCGCTAAGTAACAGTAGCGAGGCACGGCGAGGAGCATGCGAGGGTTGTGCGCAGGGGCTGCACTAGGCACGCTTAGCAGCTGGGCGTGCATCGAGCGCGCAACGACTTGGCCGCGGCGTGCAGGGGCGAGGTTCGCCGGCGAAACGGGGCACGGCTGCTACGGCGCTAGGCGTCAACGCGGCTGGGCGTGCTGAGCGGCCAGAGGAGTAGAGACGAGGGCAACACTACACGCAGGTGGCCGGGGCTGGGTGCCGCGCGGCAGGGGAGCAGCCACACGCAGGGCCTCCTGTCCGCGAAGCTGTGCAGCGGCAAGGCGAGGTCTCGCCGGGGAAGAAGAACAGCTCGACGAGGGGCTGCAGGGAGAGTCCGTGGTGGGGGAGAGAGGACGGGGCGAGCTCACCTCGACGACGCGGCAACTTCGGGCGGGACGCGGCACTCCGACGGCGGTGCTGGCGAGGCGAAGGGCGAGACCGAGGCGAGGAGAGACAGCGGTGGGCGAGAACTGCGTAAGGATCGCGGGCGGTTTGTTTTTTGGGAGCGTCGTGGGCGGCTATTCCACTGGAAATTCGCATGGACGGTTTGGGAAGATGCACAGTGCTTCCTGGCGCGTGGGACCGGCTGACAGCGGCGGCGACAGGCGCTCCACGCGCGGTCGCGTGCGCGCAACGCGCGCTGGCGCTGGCACGAGGCTTGGGCTAGAGGCGCGGCAGGCCGCGCGCTGGGCGGGGGAGGCTGCAGGCGCGCGCTGGGAGCTGGGGTGGGCCACGGGGCAGGCGCGCTGGGAGCTGGGCCGCCTCGCGTGGGCCCACGAGGGGGAAGGGGACGCTGGGCCGAGCGGGGGGGGGGGGGGGGGAAGAGGGGAGGAAGGGGGCGCGGTGGGGCCGGTCGAATGGGCCAGGAAAGGGGGTTGCGGGCCACTTTCCCTTTTCTTTTTATTTCAGAAATTGTTTTCCCTTTTCTTTTTATTTACTCCATTTGACTCAAATCCAAATATGCCACAATTTCAAATTAGCACCCTCAAGCATATGAATCAAACAAAAGTGAAGTTTAGGGTTCAACATGATGCAACATTTCATACTCCCTTGGAGTTTAGCCTACTAGATTATAATTACATTTACAAATAAAAATAACCACTCTTCTTCTATAGAAAAGAGAAAGAGGAGATTGGGGGAGATGAGAAGAGAGGAGTAACACCTGAATTTGTGAATATGAGCAAAGAAATTTTATACCCCAAATTCAGGGTGTTACAGTTGCATATTTAGTGGAGGCTCTAGATTTTACCTTCTTTTGCCGTCCTTTGCCATGAGGCACTTGTGGCCGACGTTGGGGAAGAGGAGGCCCTTGTTGACGGCGATGTTGGCGGCATCCTCGTCGGAGGAGTCGGTGGAGCTCTCATCAAAGTCCCATTCCCGACACATGTGGGCATCACCGCCCTTCTTCTTGTAGTACTTCTTCTTTTCCTTCCTCCTTCCCTTCTTGTCATCGCCCCAGTCACTATCGCTTGATAATGGACATTTTGCAATAAAATGACCGGGCTTACCACACTTGTGGCAAACTTTCTTGGAGCGGGACTTGTAGTCCTTCCCCCTCCTTTGCTTGAGGATTTGGCAAAAACTTTTGATGATGAGCGCCATCTCCTCATTGTCGAGCTTGGAGGCGTCGATGGGGAGCCTACTTGATGTAAACTCTTCTTTCTTCTCCTCCGTTGCTTTGAAGGCAACAGGTTGCACCTCGGATGTGGAGGTGGTGCCTCGCTCGATGATTTGTTTGGAGCCGTTGATCATCAATTCAAAGCTCACAAACTTTCCTATGACTTCCTCGGGAGACATTAGCTTATATCTAGGATCACCACGAATTAATTGAACTTGAGTAGGATTAAGAAAAATGAGTGATCTAAGAATAACCTTACCATTTCATGGTCATCCCATTTGGTGCTCCCGAGGTTGCGCACTTGGTTCACCAAGGTCTTGAGCCGGTTGTACATGGCTTGTGGCTCCTCTCCTTGGTTGAGCATAAATCGACCGAGCTCCCCCTCGATCGTTTCCCGCTTGGTGATCTTGGTCAGCTCATCTCCTTCGTGCGTGGTCTTGAGCACGTCCCAAATTTCTTTGGCACTTTTCAACCCTTGCACCTTATTATACTCCTCTCGACTTAGAGAGGCGAGGAGTATAGTAGTGGCTTGTGAGTTGAAGTACCGGATTTGGGCAACTTCATCTGAATCATATCCTTCATCCCCTATGGATGGTACATGTACTCCAAACTCAACAACATCCCAAATACTAGTGTGGAGTGAGGTTAGATGGTGCCTCATTTTATCACTCCACATACAACAATGTTCACTGTCAAAAACCGGTGGTTTGCCTAATGGGACGGAAAGTAATGGAGTACGTTTAGGAATGCGAGGGTAGCGTAAGGGGATCTTACTAAACTTCTTGCGCTCTTGGCGCTTAGAAGTGATGGACGGTGTGTCGGAGCCGGAGGTGGAAGGCGACAAAGAATCGGTCTCGTAGTAGACCACTTTTTTCATTTTATTCTTCTTGTCGCCACTCCGGTGCGACTTGACACGGGGAGGTGATTCCTCTCTCTTCTTGTTGCCGGACTCCCCCGATGGAGCTTTCCCGTGGCTTGTGGCGGGCTTCTCGCCGATCACCATCTCCTTCTTGGTGTGAGCTCCCGACATTACTTCGAGCGGTTAGGCTCTAATGAAGTACCAGGCTCTGATACCAATTGAAAGTTGCCTAGAGGGGGGGGGGGTGAATAGGCAAATATGAAATTAACAAACTTTAAGCACAATCTACAAGCCGGGGTTAGCGTTAGAAATAAAGTCAAGTTCGAAAGAGAGGGAGAAAACAAATCACAAGCAAATGAAGAGTGTGACACAGTGATTTGTTTTACCGAGGTTCGGTTCTTGCAAACCTACTCCCCGTTGAGGTGGTCACAAAGACCGGGTCTCTTTCAACCCTTTCCCTCTCTCAAACGGTCACTTAGACCGAGTGAGCTTTTCTTCTCAATCAATTGGGACATTTAGTCCCCACAAGGACCACCACACAATTGGTGTCTCTTGCTTTGATTACAAAGGTCTTGAGATCAAGAAATGGGGAAGAAGAAAAGCGATCCAAGCGCAAGAGCTCAAAGAACACGGACAAAACTCTCTCTTGTAGTCACTATTGCTTTGAGTGGAATTGGGACTTGGAGAGATTTTGATTCACTCTAATTGTGTCTTGTATTGAATGCAATAGCTCTTGTATTGAATGTGTTGGCTGAAAACTTGGATGCCTTGAAGTGTGGTGGTTGGGGGGTATTTATAGCCCCACCCACCAAAATGGTCGTTGGGGAAGGATGCTGTCGACGGGCGCACCGGACACTGTCCGGTGCGCCAGCCACGTCACCCAACCATTAGGGTTCGACCGTTGGAGCTCTGACATGTGGGGCCACCGGACAGTCCGGTGGTGCACCGGACAGTCACTGTTCACTGTCCGGTGCGCCTTCTGGCGCCTGCTCTGACTCTACGCGCGCTGTCCGCGCACTGTAGCTTCATTGTTCACTTTTGCAGACGACCGTTGGCGCTGTAGCCATTACTCCTCATGGCACACCGGACAATCCGGTGAATTATAGCGGAGTGGAATTTCTAGAAACCCGAAGGTGGTGAGTTCGAGTTGATCCACCCTGGTGCACCCTGTCCGATGCGCCAGACTAGGGCAGCCTTTGGTTTTCTTTTGCTCCTTTCTTTTGAACCCTATCTTGGACTTTTTATTGGTTTGTGTTGAACCTTTGGTACCTATAGAACTTATAATCTAGAGCAAACTAGTTAGTCCAATTATTTGTGTTGGGCAATTCAACCACCAAAATCATTTAGGAAAAGGTTTGACCCTATTTCCCTTTCAGTGGAAAAGACCAAATTGTTAATCTCAACTGCCTTCCAACACCATCTATCCCCAAAAAATCTTAAGGCGTCCAAAAAATACAAAAATAAGTAATCCTTATCTAGAGGCGATGCGAAAAATCACATTCGGGAAAATTCCGAGACACAATTCCGAAAAATTTCGAGACACAATTCCAGAAAATTTCGAGACACAAATCTGGTAATTTCCGACAAAAACCGGTACCCGAAGGAAACGGTCGGTAAAACACCACGCTATTCCGATATCGATTCCGATAGAAAATTCCGAAAACCGATTCCGTTTTCGAAAATTACCATTACCGATGAATCCGATCGAAAAATTTCGAAATCGGTTTCCGGAATACCGAAAAATTCCGAACCCGTTTTCATCCCTACGTACCTGTGCGGATAATGTGTGGGGCTGTGGGCCAGCAGGAGGCTTCCTTGGCCCGAAGGAATCCGTTGCCCATAGGGGACGGGAGGTGACTAGGGTCCTATTTGTTTGGCTGAAAACAAAAACTAGTTGTGGCTTGTGGGCTGGCTGTAAGGAGAATTTAAATATCGTGTAAATTATATTAGTCATGTGCTTATATATTGCTACAGCTTTTATATATAACATTGTCGGGTACCGTAATTAGGGGTACCCCCAACACTCCTAAACACGGCTGGTAACCACCCTCAGCATAAACCGCAAAGGCTGATGGGCACGGTTCAGGTCAAGGCTTCGTCTACCCAAGGGACGCGATCTCGCCTCGTTCGAGCTCAGCCTCGGGCGGGCACTAAAGTCCCGGACGAAGTTACGTCTCGCCCAAGGGCCTCCTCAGGCAGTGGGCGCACCCTCAGCACGCCCGAGGCCCAGCTCGGGCAGGCTTCGTCGAGAAGCAACCTTGTCCAAATTGCCTCTCCAACCGACCGTATCGCAGGCGCATTCAATGCGAGGATCGCCTGACACCTTATCCTGACACATGTGCCTCAGTCGGCAAGGTCGAAGTGACCGCAGTCACTTCGCCCTTCCACTGACCGATCTGACAGGAAAACAGCGCCGCTCACCCCGCTCCAACTGCTGTGCCAGCCACCCGGGCAAGGCTGACAACAGCAAGTTCAGCCTCGGGCGCAACAGGAAGCTCCGCCTCAGCCCGACCTAAGACGTCAGCAGGATCCCAGCAGCACCGACAGCTGTGCTTCTACAGGGCTCAGACACTTCTCCGACGGCCACGTTATCGCCTACGCAGGGCTCAAGCACTTCTCCAATAGCCACGTTGGCATGTACACAGGGCTCAGGCACTTCCCTGCCAGACACTTTAACGCCTAGCTACACCCCCATTGTACACTTGGACCCTCTCCTTGCATCTATAAAAGGGAGGTCCAAGGCCTTCATGCGGGAGGGTCGCGCGGGGGGAACGAGCTAACGAATAGGCTCACTCTCCCTCTCTCGCGAACGCTTGTAACCCCTACTACGAGCACACCCCCCTGGTGTGAGATAATACGAGCCACATTTTCCCCCTTGTGTTCCATCTCGCGCCAACCCATCTCGGCAGGGGCACGCGGCGACAAATTTACTCGTCGGTCCAGGGACCCCTGGGTCCGGAACGCTGACAGTTGGCGCGCCAGGTTGTTGGGGCAAAGGCGAAGACGCCACCCTTCGCTCGATGCCTTCGCCAGACTCGCTGCACCAACGGAGACAAGACGATTGGCAGACTCTACCCTTTGTCCCACGCGTCGCAGGGCGAAGGCCTATGACGAGGTTGTCCCATCCCGCGGCCTCGTCCAACATGGAGGCCCACGCGTGATCTGGCCCATTATGGCAGGCCCTGCATGGCCGCTACGCATTACAGGCCTAATTTGTAAAGGCTTCCCTGTAATTACAGTCTGTAACCCTGCTTTATGGGAATATTCCGGGGATAACCTGGGCGCCTGAGGGCACATGCGTCCTTAACTCAAGATGCTGGGCACTCAGGCACCTATAAATACCCTCGCACAATGCCCTTGAGAGGCTAGATTAACAGAGCTATTGCCATCTCGAGTTAAAACCTTGTTTACGTTGCTTTCACTCCCCCGTTGGATCAACTTGCCCAGGAGAGCAAGTTCCAACACAGGTAGGGGCCTGCTGCGTGTTAACGAACAACTTCCCGTTGAGTTCCAGATGGGTAGTCTTTAGCAACCTCTTTAGCCCGGGACGCTGCTCCACTTCGGGAGTCTTGAGTTCATGTCCCTCGACGGCAGCTACGACATGGTACTCCTCCCCCCGTAGCGCGACAGCGACAACGACGGCCATCAGCTCGCCCGGCAGCGGCGAACTCGACGACGTCTTTCCCCCGCGGCGGAAGAGCAGCATCCGGGTTTGTCCCGCCACCCTCCTCGCCGCAGGAGGAGGAGACGGGGCAACCGTGGCCAGGCAGGAGGCGACACCTCGTCGGCTGTCGAGCGAGTCAACGACGCCGGCACCCCAGCGGGGAACATGTCGGGCGTTGTCCTCGCACCTGAGACAACGATGAGTGTCGTTTCCCCGCAACATGCCAACCCCAAGCGGATAGATGACGCCAGCACACTCGCGAAGGACTTGCTAGGCATTAGCCTCGTACCTGAGATAACGGTGCAGTCCGTCCCTGATGCAACTTCGTCATCGTCCATCGATCAAGAGGTACCGTCCGTTTTCCACCTTGTGCCTTTTAGATTCAGCTCTGACCCACCAAGCGACCCCGCTTCGGTGAGCGCTTTCATAAAGGCATATCCAAACCTTCCGGGGTACCATATGTGGTCATCTTGGGACCGACTGATGGTCGTCTCAACCTACGGGCCCCCGAGTTCCGAGGGAGAGGACGGTCCTGACTCCGGTTGGGATTTCTCCGGGCTCCGTGATCAGTGCCATGCGGGACTTCATGACCGCATGTGACTATGCCTCTCCGGTTGCTCTGATGATGGTCACAGCCTTGACGACGAAGGTTATGACCCAAGTCGCGAATGTTTCCACGTCGATCTGGGGGGTCGCGACGAAGGCAACCACCTTGGTATGCCGGAGGATGATGATCCCCCTGGGCCTGCTTCTCGCGTTGACATCCCGCGGGAGCTAGCTGTGGTCCTAGTCCCTGCGGGGGGTCAGGACACACAGCTCGAGAAAATCCGTGAGATGCAGGCCAAGCTCGACGAGGAAGCAAGGCAACTTGTGCAGCTCCGGCAAAACATCGAGCAGGAGTGGGCAGGCCAAGCACTCGCCGAAGAAGCGCGTCATCAGGCCCGGGTCGTCCAGCGCCGTATCGTTGATGATGCCAGGGCAAGGCTGCCCCCGGCCTCCAGCGGGGTCGGCCAGAATCTGGCTGCAGCGGCAATACTACTCGGAGCAATGTCGGAGCCATCCACCACCGAGGGGCGGCGTATCCAGGGAGAACTCAAGAATCTCCTGGAGGATGTCGCGGTCCGGCGGGCTGAAAGCTTTGCCTTCGGAAGGCAAGGGTGGCCCCCGGAGCATCGCGCAACGACTTCCCGACTCATGCGGGAGGCCTCGGTCCACACTGGGCGCACGCGGGACGCGACACCTGCAGCCCCGGATTGCCTCGGCAACGAGCACCACCACCACGACCGTCGAGCCTGCCTCGACCAGAAGGTGCGCCGAGGCTACCACCCCAGGCGTGGAGGACGCTACGACAGTTAGGAGGATCGGAGTCCCTCGCCCAAACCACCAGGTCCGCAAGCCTTCAGCCGGGCCATACGACGGGCGCCGTTCCCGACCCGGTTCCGGGCCCCGACTACCATCACCAAGTACTCGGGGAAACAAGGCCGGAGTTGTGGCTTGCGGACTACCGGCTGGCATGCCAGCTGGGAGGAACAGACCACGACAACCTCATCATCCGCAACCTCCCCCTGTTCCTCTCTGACGCCGCCCGAGCCTGGCTGGAGCATCTGCCTCCTGCTCAGATCTCCAACTGGGACGACCTGGTCAAGGCCTTCGCTGGAAACTTCTAGGGCACGTACGTGGGCCCTGGGAACTCCTAGGACCTCCGAAGCTACTGCCAGCAGCCAGGGGAATCCCTGCAAGAGTACATCTGGCGGTTTTCGAAGCAGCGCACCGAGCTGCCCAATATCACCGACTCGGATGTCATCGGGGCGTTCCTCGCCGGCACCACTTGCCGCGACCTAGTGAGCAAACTGGGCCGCAAGACTCCCACCAAGGCGAGCGAGTTGATGGACATCGCCACCAAGTTCGCCTCTGGTCAGGAGGCGGTCGAAGCCATCTTCCGGAAGGACAAGCAGCCCCAGGGACGGCAGCAGGAAGACGTCCCCGAGGCGTCCGCCCAACGGGGCACGAAGAAGAAGGCCAAGAAGAAGGCGCAAGCAAAGCGCGACGCCGCTGACGTGGATCTCGTCGCTGCTGTCGAGCACAGGAACCCACGAAAGCCTCCCGGAGGGGCCAACCTGTTCGACAAGATGCTCAAGGAGTCGTGCCCCTATCACCAGGGTCCCGTCAAGCACACCCTTGAGGAATGTGTCATGCTTCGGCGCTACTTCCATAAGGCCGGGTCCCCGATGGGAGATGGCAAAGGCCAAGACAACAACAAGAAAGAGGGCGACAAGGAAGAGGAGTTCCCCGAGGTCCATGGCTGCTTCATGATCTATGGTGGGCAAGTGGCAAACGCCTCGGCTCGGCACCGCAAGCAGGAGCGCCGTGAGGTCTGCTCGGTAAAGGTGGCGGCGCCAGTCTACCTAGACTGGTCCGACAAGCCCATCACCTTCGACCAAGGCGACCACCCCGACTGTGTGCCGAGCCCAGGAAGGTACCCGCTCGTTGTCGACCCCGTCATCGGCAACGCCCGGCTCACCAAGGTCCTCATGGACGGAGGCAGCAGCCTCAACATCATCTATGCCGAGACCCTCGGGCTCTTGGAGATCGATCTGTCCACGATCCGGGCCGGTGCGACGCCCTTTCACGGGATCGTCCCCGAGAAGCACGTCCTGCCCCTTGGACAACTCGATCTGCCCGTCTGCTTCAGAACTCCCTCCAACTTCCGAAAGGAAACCCTCACGTTCGAGGTGGTCAGGTTCCGAGGAACCTACAATGTGGTGCTGGGGAGACCATGCTACGCCAAGTTCATGGCCGTCCCCAACTACACGTACCTCAAGCTCAAGATGCTAGGCCCCAACGGGGTCATCACCGTCGGATCCACGTACCGCAACGCGTACGAATGCGACGTGGAATGCGTGGAGTACGCTGAGGCCCTCGCCGAGTCCGAGGCCCTCATCGCCAACCTAGAGTGCCTCTCCAAGGAGGTGCCTGATGCGAAGCACCACGCCGGCAACTTCGAACCAGCTGAGGCGGTTAAGTCCGTCGCCCTCGACCCCAGCAACGACGCCTGCAAGCATGTCCGGATCGGCTCCGAGCTTGACCCCAAATAGAAAGCAGTGCTCATCGACTTTCTTCGCGCGAACGCCGAAGTTTTTGCGTGGAGTCCCTCGGACATGCCCGACATACCGAGGGATGTCGCCGAGCACTCACTGGATATCCGAGCCGGTGCCCGACCCGTGAAGCAGCCTCTGCGCCGTTTCGACGAAGAAAAGCGCAGAGCCATAGGCGAGGAGATACACAAGCTCATGGCTGTAGGGTTCATCAAAGAGGTATTCCATCCCGAATGGTTAGCTAACCCTGTGCTTGTGAAAAAGAAAGGTGGGAAGTGGAGGATGTGCGTAGACTACACTGGTCTCAACCAAGCATGTCCGAAGGTTCCCTACCCTCTGCCTCGCATCGATCAAATTGTGGACTCCACTGCTGGGTGCGAAACGTTGTCATTCCTCGACGCCTATTCAGGTTATCACCAAATCAAGATGAAAGAGTCCGACCAGCTCGCGACTTCTTTCATCACACCTTTTGGCATGTATTGTTATACTACTATGCCATTTGGCTTGAGGAATGCAGGTGCGACATACCAAAGGTGCATGAACCACGTGTTCGGAGAGCACATCGGCCGAACGGTTGAGGCTTACGTCGATGACATCGTTGTCAAGACGAGGAAAGCCTCCAACCTCCTCTCCGACCTTGAAACGACATTCAAGTGTCTGAGAGCGAAAGGCGTGAAACTCAATCCCGAGAAGTGTGTCTTCGGAGTCCCCCGAGGCATGCTCCTGGGGTTCATCGTTTCCGAGCGGGGCATCGAGGCCAACCCGGAGAAAATTGTGGCAGAACCACCCGAATTATTCCAGCTTAAGTGCCTAAGTCACGCCTCAGGGGCCGTAACACACTTAAATCGGAATAACCCGTCAGTCCCTCAGATCTAGTCTGATAGAGCCACTTAACCAGGATCAAATTTCATAGTGTCACTCGAAGGTGAGTCACAGAAGAAATACAATAAAACAGGAAACCTCAAATTAAGTGCTGAATTATTACATAGATCGGAGTTTTTGCATAGCAAATAAGAGTTCACAAAATAAAGTGCAGCGGATAATCGATGTCGTCGGTATCGAGGAAATGGGCAAGGCCTAGCCCACTACTCCTCGTGCTCCTCTCCTGCCGGAGCAACATCCCACTCGACCGTCCAACCCGGTGGCAGGGTGGTAGGCCAAGTCACACCATCAACCATTTCCTGAATGGTACCTGCAAAAATTTTGCCACAAGCAAGGCTGAGTATACTAATACTCAGCTAGACTTAACCGGTGTGAGGAGTCTACTCCTCTACCTCTAGACTATGCAGCTGTTTGGGTGAGGGGTTTGGTTTGCCAAAAGCACTAGCTGTTTCTAAAATCAATTTTTAGCTTTTCAAATTCTATCCTCATTAACTTAGCTAGATTTGCTCCTTCTAAGCATACATGGTAACACGCATTTAGTTCAATCAACAAATTATCTCATTGTAACCTCATTTCACTTCTTACTCGATGTAGTACAAGGGGTCAAGCAGTCTCATTAGCTGCGAGAAGCAGACGATTCGAATCGAGTTTTATCCTTGCAAGGTAAACCTAAACACACGGCATGTCAGGGTACTCCGACCCCACACATGACAACCGTCCCCATCGATTCCCCGTTCGCGTCCAGGCCTCACCGCCTTGGCATACAATGCTCCACTGACCCCGGCTGCCGCCGTGCAGTGACCGCACTTGTACCCACCATAGCTAGCATGGGAGACCCAGTCTCAGGTCGCATGAGGGATAAAGTCCGCGCCCAGCTTCACTCAGGTACTAGGTTTACCGGTTACCATTTTTCCCGGCATGTGCTTAGTACGTTCAAAAGCTTGATTCAGGTATCCACACATTAATCCTTAATTCCTTTTCCCGTCTCATGGTCAAGGCATCCTCCCTGGATCCAAGTCCATAGACTAACATAGATCCCGTTATCAAGATGAATATAATCAATTCCTGACCTCGCGCGAGTGCTAGAAAAATCACTCGACTTCTACCGAGATCCTGATTAGCAAGCAGCTACTCGACCTAGCATACTAGTATTCATCTCAAAAAGGAATCCTAAGTTCATGCAACTAGAGGTTTCAAGCAATTCCTACACTTAAGTGCACATCACAATCCTACAAACATTAAGTGTAGTAAAGTAGCATATAATAATACGGTTATGCATAAAACCGGGGCTTGCCTTCAATTGCTGGGGCTGCGGGGAGATCCTCAACAGCAGCCTCGGAAGCTTGCTCCTGGTCCTCCTCTTGGACAGATCCTTGCTTGGGGATGAGCACGTACTCTCCGTCGGCAAGATTACAATCTAATGAATGCAATGCGTAAGATATATGCATGATATGATATGTGCTTTAGAAATTACAACTTTTGACGGTGTATGATCTTCTTGAGTTAGACAAGGTTAAACTTCACTTATGTAAGACCTTTGGGTGGTATACTTGGTAAATTGGGTCAAACTTAGCTAAGGTAAGTGGTAGGTTTATTTTTGGGGTTCCACTGAATTCTTTTTAAGCCTTAGTGAGAATTGATAAGAATTCAAGTTGGACTTATTGGGGTGAGGTTTATTTCTTCTTTCTTTTTCTTTCATTCTCTTTAATGTTTTGGAGTGGGTTTGAACTACAAGTTGCTTTAATAAAACTCCAAAAATTCTGCAAAAATTACAGTGGCTTGGTACTGGTGTATAATTCTCTGTTTCAAACTTTGGGGATCAGAAAGTGAATAGTTTTCTCTGGACAAAATTACCAAGTTTTAGGGCAGAAAGGGTGCTTTGAACTACAACTATTAATTAAAAGTAGGTAATTCTCTAAAACTTATTTTTGCTGGCTTTTAGGTGCTATAACAAGACTTGGCACAAAATTTTAGCTATTAATACCTATTAGTTATTTTACTAGGGTTTTCTCAAGTTTCTAGCCAAAGAGGTGCTTTCTACTACCACTATATTTGAAAAATATCAAACAACAGATTTCTGATTTTTTTAGCTTTTATTTTGCGCAAGAGCAATCATTTTGAAGTTTGGCATCTTTTTGCTTAAGGGAAGGGGTGGTATGTATTAATTGGATTAAATGACCTTTCTTATAAGATGTTAGCAATAGGTATTATTTTGCATCTTTTTAATGGGTTTGCATTTTTCTCTGGTGGCTTATCTCATCATTGACTTAGCAAAATTTTGGTTGCCTATTTTGCATTATCATGGGTTACTTCATGGTTTATTTGGAAAATGCCTCATTATCATGTTAGATGTATTTTCCCTACTTAAAATGTTGGGCTGAGGTGTTCATTATTTTTGCAGTGGGGTTCTGGTGGTTACAAGTCCACTGAATTTTTATTATCAATTTTGGGTCTAGTTTTGTAATTCTAATAATTGATTTCCAGTTGGAATAATGCTAAATAAAACATTTTAATTTAAAACTGATCTGAACTAAAGGTCTTTTTATTTTTCCTAGGTTCTCTGTTATTTAAGCAAACTAGGAAAAATAATTTTACTCACTGTTCATTAATTTCTAATGCCTTTCTGATTTTCCCTAAGTTTTGGGCAAAACAGCTTTAAATGAATATCTACACTATATTCTTCAATACTGGGGTTCCTACTATTTTTAAACAGTGCTTAAATGAGGTTTGAACATCTACAAATTTTCTTAGGTTCAGCACAAAAGCAAAACTACTTTTCCTTAATTAAACAAGGTTTGGTCAGTTTCTGTTTTTAATTTTAAACTCTAAAAATTAGAACAAAAAGCATAGGGTTTATCATTTTTAAATGATAGTTCATAATATTTAGGATCTAGCAAAATTAGTTTGACAACTTTTGATTAAGAATTCATCAAGTTATGGATTTTCTAAGTTCTCTGGTTATTTAAAAAGATTAACAGAATTGATTAAATGGAAAACTACTTTGCACTGGGGTCCCTAGCGGGTGTTTTAAGTTTTCCTCGCGGATCAGTCCCTGGGCTACTGTTGGGGACTTGTTCTCAAATGCTATGGATCAAGAACAAGGCAACATAAAAACTGTTAAATGTTAAAGTCCTTCGTTCTTCGAAACATTATTTCCCTCAGGATATAATGGATTCCGGACGAAGGTTATACCTTCATAAACACGACAAATAACGAGGAAGGGTAAAAAATATGTAAAATAATTTAAACACATGATTATTATTATTAACTTATTTCTATTTCATTATTGTAAAAATGATAACGAAATACAAATGTACCTTCGGCTTGAAGGAAAGCAAAAATACCAGCGTGAAGCAAAAACGAATGCCCAATACGTGATTACAGGAAAGCACGTGAACAATACAGGGGTACTGTTCACCTATTTATAAGCACAGCTCACAGCCTGTATATAATTACATTTATACCCTTTACAATGAACTACAATAATGACACAGAATATTATGGGTCTTTAAGTCATTTCATCTTTAAGTCGGTTCACCCCTTCGTCTGGAGATATGTCACTACGCCGAAGCTTTATAGTCGATAGCTTCGGCGCTGCTTTGGAGAGAATCTGCCGAAGGTGTTCATTTCTTTAGGATCTTTGGCTTCGAAGCATACCCCCAACAGTAGCCCTTTCGCGGCGCTAGATCGTTCTTCGTAACGAGCTTGATCCGTGAAAAAATCTTCTAAGCTTCGGGATGCCGAAGATCCAAAAAACACCTTCCCTGAGCTCGTTGGCGAGAAACGATTAAAATAATCGTCGGGCCAGCGACCCATCTTGCACCAATTACACGCTCGCCAGCGATTCATCTTCTCGAGTTATGTGGCCCACCGTTCAGTGAGTGCGGGTGACTGTTTGTTTGGTGCTGGAGACCTTGCCGATTCACCTTCCCACCTGCAGCACTATATAAACAGACGGGTAGGTGTGAAGTTACCACAACATTCATTGCTATTGTACTGTTTTGCTGCCAAATTTTTAGTCATAGCCGAAGCTTGATCATTGCGCTCATACAAATTCTGCTTCGGCGCAAGTGGAAGAGCTTCGGAAAAGATAGAAAAGCCAATTCAAAAAAATTCAGGTAAATTATAATGAAATGGCTAGAGTTCGCTCTACTGCAAGAGTTGATCGCGAGGGAGACGAAACCGAAGCTGTGGAAACTATTCCTATTTCAGAAGCAATGAAGCGATCTGGGTTGGTGGCACCGAAAGACGTCCCTGCTGCTGAAGCAGAGCAAGCAAATATTGAAGAGACCGATTCTAAAGATGATTACAACATCGTAGTGCTGAGCAAGCCTAGCCACCTGGACTTCGAAAAGTCGACCATCTCCAAAGCTGATTTTCCTAAGATGGTGAAGTCGGGCTACTTTAGCGAAGACAAGAAAGAGCTAATTCGCTTCGGTGGAGAAGAAACTACTCCGAAGCCACAGAAAGATGAAAAGTGATTTTCAAGAGTTTCCTCAAAGCTAGTTTGAGATTCCCCTTGAATAGGATGATTGCCGATGTGCTAAAGAAGTTTGGGATCCACTTTCATCAACTAACTCCTAACGCTATTGTTAGGCTTAGTGTTTATATTTGGGCTCTCCGAAGCCAGGGGTGGAACCGTTTGCCGAAGGTTTCTGCCGGGTGCACGAGCTACATTACCAAACCAAGGCCAGAAAGGATGGGTTACATGAAAATTTTGGTTGTTACAATTTTGCCTATCGGAAAACTACAAAATTTCCTGTGATCAACTACCGAAGCAAGTGGCCGGCAGGCTGGAAATCGGAATGGTTCTACGTCAAAGTTGATGATGACAAGGAGAAGCTGGTACAGAGTCCGCTTGAACTGATCTTCGGAGAAACCAGACCCCAATGCAATATGACACCAGAAGGTCCAACCCAAACTGCGTTGGCTGAATTCAGGATTATCGCAGAGCACATTGGCACTAGAGATTTAGTGCAGGAATTTCTGGCTTTCAAAATATTTCCAACTATGAAGGAATGGGCTATGCCGAAGCTTGAAAGAGAGAAAAAAGAGGGGGAGCTTGTCCGACTGCCCTACCACTATAAGTTCAAGAAATATTTCAAAGCACCCTGCCAAGAATGGCTCGAAACAATCGAAGTAATGAGCACTGAAATTATTGGGAATTATTCTAAAAAAGAGGATCAATTAATGACAGCAGCCTTCGGCACCTGGCCGAAACGAAGGCTAAATAGAGTGCTCGATGCTATAGGCTTTGAATATCCTGATTATGAGCGACTCGACAAGGGTGCCGAAGGGCAGAAAAGGAAAAGAGTATCTGGCGCTTTGATCAAAGACGACGAAGATCAATCAAAAAAGAAGAAAGAAAAGTTTGAATCGAAAGTGTTAACTTCGAAGAAAAGAAAGGAATCAACCCCGGAACAAAAATCAATTGATGAAGAAGAGAAGACTTCTGCGACATCTTCTGATGCTGAAATAGAGGAAATTCTAAAGGTAATGACTAAAACTTTGCCTGTCAAACTAAGTCCGTTGGGGCTTCATCTGACGAAGCTTTTTCATAATGAAAAGGAGCCCACAAAGGCAAAGGCATCTAGGCCAAAAAGACAAAGGATTGTTACCGTGACTGAAGTGATTGAAACAACACCACCAAGGGCTCCAACTCTGAAGATGCCGACAATTGAAATCATGACAGCTACTGAAGCTGTACCTTCGGAGGCTGCCGCAGAAGAGGCCAGAACCGAAGATGCTAACTCCGAAGGTATTAATTTAGAGAGCATAGCTGCTGATATAGATAAAATGCTGCTAAACATGGCTGCTGAAGAAACTGCTACAGCCACCGAAGAGACCACGGCTGCCAAACCCGAGAAAGGAGGAATAACCGAAGATACCTCGGAAGATGAAACTTTTGACTTCCGAAGCTTAGTTGGCTAGGAGCTGACTGAAGCTGAAAAAGAGGAATTAAAAGAGTATGTTGTATCTTGTGGATATCGGCCGGGGGCGCTTCTCTTTGGTGGTATTGATGATGAAGGGTTAGGCTGTATACGAGACCAAACCGGTGCGAAGGTTGCCGGTACCTTATCGAAGAGTATCGGCTTCCCGAAGCTTGAAGCGGACATCAGCCGCTACCGTCGACAGCATATTGTCGGCAGTTTATTCTATTCTAATTTCAAGGTAAACATTTTGTGTCTAACTCTTATTACTTGTGGTACAAAAATATTTTCTAACGAAGGCTATTTGTGCACAAAGCATGCTTTTGAGCAAGGCATTAAAAATGCAACAAGATTTAGAGGATAAAAGGCAAGAAGTTATAATTGAAAATTTAGAAAACAAAATAAAGGAGCAATCTGTTGTCATTGAGAAGAAAGACCTCGAGCTACAAACAGCCGAAGGCTTATTAGTGGATGCTGAAGCAAGAATAACAGAATTAAATTCGAAGCTTCTTTCCCAGTCAGAAAATTTTGAACAAGAGAAACTGAAGCTTGATGCAAGGCTCGAAGCCGAAACTCAAAGAAACTTGGAATTGAAAGAATTTTTGAAAAATCTTCAAAATAAATGTTTGGAGTTCTGCACTCGATGCATTCATCAGCTAAAGCAAGTGTTCCATTTTGTCAGAGCCAGTAGTGAAGAATTTACTCCTTCGGCCGAAGACCTGCCCGATGCCTTCGAACACATTGAAGGTGAAATTAATGATCTTGACGAAGTTATAGTTGGACATAGCGACTTTTGTGCCCTGGCAGCTTCTCGGGGCACAACTGTTGCTTTTTTGAAGTCTGGCTATGAACACGGCAAGATTGTTAATAGACCCAACTTCAGCCTGTCACCGGCAGACTTAGATGATGTTCCGAATCTGGCTTGAAGTATTGCAAACAAATTCATAAAGTTAGTATGGACAAAGGGTGGTCGAAGCAAAGCTGGTGACGAAGCTCGGAGTCACCTTAAGCTGATAACAAAATCATACCTTATTCTTACCTTTTCCTTTGAATTTTTGAATTTGGCTTATAATACTTTCGTACAGATTGACCAGGCCGAAGCTGCAGCTGCAGAGTAGAAGAACGAAGCTCCAGAGATAGTGTCGAAGCTTGAATAGTCTTGTAAAAGTAGCTCAAAAAACTCTTGTAATAACTTGTATAAAGTATGATGTAATCTGAGTTTTACTTTGTAATATAATCTTACTTTTCCGTCCATGTATGAAATGCTTCGGTGTGGACGAAATTTTGTTTTTGAGCCGAAGGCGAAAAACACCTTCCCTTCTTTTCGTACACAACGAAGCATAAAAATTTCCTCTTTCTCCGAAGTTTTTCCTCATAGCCAAAGCATCTGCCCTTTTTCTGTATGGTATGATGATGATGATCCTAAATATGTCTAAATGAATGTTTATGAATGCAAATGTCATGATGTAATGTATTGTGCAAATGATTGTCCGAATGTACATCCAAAACCATAATCATAGCCTTCATTCCCTTGGGAATGACTCAAATATTTTTGTCGTTTATTTTTCGGCTTCACCGTTTACTTTTCGGTGTATCAGCGCTGACTTTTCGCTGTAAGCCTCCCTTAGGAGCTTCTTCGCCTTTTACTTTCGGCAGAATCATCGTTTATTTTTCGCTGTAAGCCTCCCTTAGGAGCTTCTTCGCCTTTTACTTTCGGCGGAATCAGCGTTTATTTTTCGCTGTAAACTCTGCATTCCCTTAGGAACGACTTTTGAGCTTCTCCCTGTTTTCTTTTCTTTTTCCTTTGCACTCGATGGTGCATTGTCAGCTTTTACATTTACATCTTTGGGGGATATCACTCTTATAGAATTGAAATAAAGAAAAGAAAAATTACATGTTGTGGCCCCATTAAAAACCTTTCTCCCCCTTTGGAAAGGAAAAGGGTGCCACAAGAAAGAATAGAAAAAATTACATCAGGCTAAACATAATATCGCCGAAGCTCGTCCGCATTCCATGATCTAGGAATGTCGTTGCCATCCATATCCTTCAACCTGTAGGAACCTGGTCTTGACGAAGATACTACCAGAAAAAGGTCCTTCCCACTTCAGCTGTAGCTTGCCTACTGTCTTTGGGTTGGCTACTCTTCGAAGCACCAAATGTCCTGGTTCGATGTTCTTTAGCCTAACCTTTCTATCACGCCATTTTATTGTTTCAGCTTGGTATTTGTTGATGTTTTCCACAGCTTGAAGCCTGATCCCCTCTATAGCATATTTTTCCACAGAGTAATCAGCTTCAGCTTCGCCTTCTGCCGAAGCTATTATTCTTATTGATCCTGCTTTGGCTTCTTCCGGAGTTATTGCTTCGTCACCAAACAATAGTTTAAATGGCGTAAAGCCTGTTGATCTTGATATTGTTGTGTTGTGGCTCCACACCACTTTGATTAATTCGTCTGGCCACTTTCCCCTGGGCTGATTGAAGATTAACTTCATTATTCCTGTCATTATGATGCCATTAGCTCTTTCAACAAGTCCATTTGACTCCGGATGTCGAACTGATGCGAAATGGATCTTCGTGCCAATTTGATCACAAAATTCTTTGAAAGCTTCGGAATCAAACTATGTCCCATTATCTACAGTAATAGCCTTCGGTACTCCGAAACGACAAACAATATTTTGCCAGAAAAACTTTTGAATAGTGATCGAAGTTATTGTGGCTAAAAGCTTTGCCTCAATCCATTTAGAAAAATATTCCACTGCCACTACAACATATCTTAAGTTCCCTTGTGCTGGTGGTAACAGACCTAACAAATCAAGGCCCCACCTTTGCAACGGCCAAGTGGGTTGTATTAACTGAGTTAGAGACGAAGGTTGTTTTTGATCTCTTGCACATTTCTGACAACCTTCGCACTTTTGGACTAATTCCGCTGCATCCGAAGCTGCCTTTGGCCAATAAAATCCTTGACGAAAAACTTTTCCAAGCAAAGGCCTAGATCCAATGTGAGATCCACACAGGCCTGCATGTATTTCCTTCATCAGTTCTATACCTTCGGCTCTGGATAAACACTTGAGTAACGGAGAACAGACCCCACGCTTGTATAGCTCCCCTTCTATTATAACATATGGTCGAGCTCTTGCCTCTATCCTCCTGTTATAAGCTTCGTCATCTGAAAGAAAGTTACCCTGAAGGAAAGAGATGATCTCAGTTCTCCAGTCTTCACTATAGACAGGGGATATGTTGAGGACTGCTCTTTCAAGAAGCTCAACCGAAGGTGCTTTTATTGTTTCAAAAAATACTTCCGAAGGTAAGGGCAGCCCCTGTGCTGCTGACTTGGCTAATAAATCAGCATATTCATTTTCTCCACGAGGAATATTTTTAACAGAAAACCCCTCAAAGGAAGCCTCAATCCTTCGGACCGTGTCTAAATATTTTTCAAGCTTCGGATCTCTTGCTTTATAACTTTTGTCAATATGACCAGAAATAACCTGGGAATCAGTTTTAAGAACCGCCCTTCTGATTCCCATTGCCTTTAACTTCTGAAGACCCAAGAGCAAAGCTTCGTACTCAGCAATGTTATTTGTGCAACTGAAATCAAGTCTTGTTGCGTAACAAGTTTTAACTTTGGAAGGTGCGACCAACACAGTAGCTGCTCCTGCTCCAAAGGTTCCCCAAGATCCATCGCAAAATACTGTCCAAACTTCGGCATCTTTGCTCGTTTCTTCTTCCTGAGCCCCTGGCATCCAGTCAGCAATGAAGTCTGCCAACGCTTGGGACTAAATCGAAGATCTGTGCACATAATCAATACAAAATTCATTGAGCTCCACAGCCCATTTTCCAACCCAGTAGCTTCTCTATTTCTCATAATATCCTTCAACGGTTGTGAAGAAGGAACAACTATATTGTATGCTTGAAAGTAGTGCCGAAGCTTCCTGGAGGCCATCAAAACAGCATATAGCACCTTCTCCAATTCTGTATAATTTTTCTTTGATAAACTAAGAACTTTGGATACAAAGTATATTGGGGCATGCTTTTTGACTTGGCCTTCAAGCTTCTCCTGAACAAGTGCTGCACTCACCGCTGAGTGCGAAGCTGCCACATATAGCAACAGAGGAGCCCCTGGCGTTGGTGGAGTTAGTGTTGTTAAATCTATCAAATATTGCTTCAGCTCTTCGAAGGCTCTCTGCTGAACTGGTCCCCATTGAAAAACTTCGGCTGACTTCAGCACTTCGAAAAATGGTAAATTTCTCTCTGCTGATCTAGATATGAATCTGTTGAGAGATGCCAATCTTCCTGTTAATCTTTGAGCCCCCTTCTTTGTACTTGGTGGTTCCATTCGAAGGATAGCTTCGATTTTATTTGGATTAGCCTCAATCCCTTTTGTTGAAACTAGACAGCCAAGAAATTTCCCTTTCTTCACTCCGAAGACACATTTTTCTAGATTCAACTTTAAACCGGCATGTCTAAAATTAGCGAAGGTCTCCTGCAGATCAGTAATGTGATTCTCTTGCTTCGTGCTTTTTACAATGATATCATCAACATAAGTTAGTACATTTCTGCCTATGTGAGATTGAAGAACCTTCGTTGTCATTCTGCTGAAGCTTCCTCCAGCATTCTTGAGCCCCTCAGGCATCCGAAGGTAACAATATGTCCCACTAGGGGTTATGAAGTTGGTCTTCGGCTCATCCTCCTTCTTCATCCAAATTTGATGATAGCCTAAATAACAATCCAGCAGACTCATAAGCTCTGATGAAGCTACTGCATCAACTAGGGAATCTATCCTTGGCAATGGAAATTCGTCCTTCGGACAGGCCTTGTTGAGATCAGTAAAATCGATACACATCCTCCATTTACCATTGGCCTTCTTTACCATAACAGTGTTAGCCAGCCATTCTGGGTTTTTTACCTCACTGATAACTCCGGCACTAAGGAGTCTTTTCACTTCATTCCGAGCACCTTCGGCCTTGTCATCAGACATCTTCCGAAGCCTCTGCTTTCTGGGTCTGAAGGATGGATCAACATTGAGTGAGTGTTCAATAACATCCCTGTTAACTCCGCAAAGATCATTAGCTGACCATGCAAAAACATCTTTGTTGTTGAACAGAAACCTTATCAAGGTTTTCTCCTGTTCCTCGGACAGTTGAGATCCCAACATCACCTTCTGCTCTGCGATGTCTTCGCATAAGAGCATGGGCTTCGGCTGATCGGCCGAAGCAGCTTTCTCCCTTCTGAACTTGTATTGCTCACAAGCTTCAGCTCCATCTATGTTGTGAATTGCTTTTGAGTCTGTCCAGTTTCCTTTGGCCCTTCTGGCAGCTTCCTGACTTCCATGAATAGCAATGGGTCCTTGGTCTGAAGGTATCTTCATGCAAAGATATGCTGGATGAAGAATTGCTTCGAAGGCATTGAGAGTACCACGACCAATGATTGCATTGTAAGGGTATTCCATGTCAACAATATCGAATACAACTTGTTCAGTCCTTGTGTTGTTGATATATCCGAAGGTTACTGGCATTGTGATTTTTCCGAGTGCTACAATCTACCTTCCTCCGAAGCCACAAAGGGGATGTGTGGCATCATGGATCTTGTCTTTGGGCTCTTGCATCTGCCTGAAGGCCTTAGCAAATATGATATCAGCTGCACTGCCTGTATCAACCAAAACATTATGGACCAGAAATCCTTTGATCACACAAGAGATAACCATAGCATCATTGTGTGGGTAATCCTTGAGCTGAAGATCATCTTGAGAAAAAGGTAATTGGGATGTGAGACCATCTTGATTTGATGAAGGGTCCTTGTACCCCTACATGTTGTACTCTTCTCTGTGCCTCCTTCTTCTGTTTCTTGTTGGACGGCTCTGAGCATGAACCGCCTATTATCGGGAGAACCAGCTTCGGAGCCGAAGCAGTTCCAGCTTGATTCTTGATCGAAGCCATCAGCTCAAAAAAGTGGAAGTGAGTTCACCGGAGGTGGGCGCCAATGTTGGGGACTTGTTCTCAAATGCTATGGATCAAGAACAAGGCAACATAAAAACTGTTAAATGTTAAAGTCCTTCGTCCTTCGAAACATTATTTCCCTCAGGATATAATGGATTCCGGACGAAGGTTATGAAGGTTATACCTTCATAAACACGACAAATAATGAGGAAGGGTAAAAAATATGTAAAATAATTTAAACACATGATTATTATTATTAACTTATTTCTATTTCATTATTGTAAAAATGATAACGAATTACAAATGTACCTTCGGCTTGAAGGAAAGCAAAAATACCAGCGTGAAGCAAAAACGAATGCCCAATACGTGATTACAGAAAAGCACGTGAACAATACAGGGGTACTATTCACCTATTTATAATCACAGCTCACAGCCTGTATATAATTACATTTTATACCCTTTACAATGAACTACAATAATGGCACAGAATATTATGGGTCTTTAAGTCATTTCATCTTTAAGTCGGTTCACCCCTTCGTCGGGAGATATGTCACTATGCCGAAGCTTTATAGTCGATAGCTTCGGCGCTGCTTTGGAGAGAATCTGCCGAAGGTGTTCATTTCTTTAGGATCTTCGGCTTCGAAGCATACCCCCAACAGCTACTATTCAAATGAGTCACTGACATTGCAGAAAACCCCCCGGATTCTTCTAATCCTAACCCGAGGTCCTTTTCCTAACTTAAACAGTAACCGCGGCGGAAGAAAGGGCGGAGGGGCTTACTGGCGGCGAGATTGCTCCGGTGAGGTGGTCGAGAACGTAGGGGAGGTCTCGGGGATCACAGCGATGTGCGGGTTGCCGTCGGGGATGGTCGGAGTCGGCCGGTCCACGTGCGCAGGCGGGGGTGCTCGTCGGCGGCGAGGAGTCCGGCCTGCTCACGGCGCGATAGTTCAATTGAACGGGTCAGAGAGCTTCACCAGGGAACAAGGAAGGGGTGTGCGCGAGGAATTGAAGAATGGCTCACCGGAGAGCTTGGTCCACGCGTGCAGGCGGGCGACCGAAGTCCGGTGAAGTCAATCTCGGGCTTCCTGTGAAGTTCTGCCGGGTCCGAGGGCTTGGAAAGCTTCACGGGCCACTGGCGGAGCTAGCCGAAGCACTGGCTCGACTTGGGGGTGGCCGGAGTGGGCTGGCCATGGTGGCCGAGGTTCTAGCGGCAGTGGCGGGCGGAAAAGAGCTCGCCGGAGCTAAGGAGGGGTGGCTGGCCGGTGATGGTGAGCGAGGGGTGAAGTGAGGCGCGCCCAGGGAGGCTTTATAGGCGCGAGCGGGCACGGCCGAGGGCAAGGGCGCGCGGCGGACTTGACAGAACGCCAAGGCGAGCGCGCGCGCGGGTTGGGCGAGCGCCGGCGTGCCGACCAGGGTCGAACACGTGTGCCCGTGCGTTCTGCTCAAGTTCTGGCGCGTATGGTCACTCATCCGAGCCTGCTCTCGCCTTGGTCAGTGCACAAAACCTATTCTCCTCCCTACAAGCTACCGATCTTGTGTGGGGGTCCTAGGATTTTGCCTACTGGTTGCAGAGATATGGAGCCCGAAAATCCGGTCTATCTCCCTGCTCAAACCCGAGGCAAAACCAGGGTTTTGTCGTGTCTAGGGCTCGCGTCCCAATGCCATCTTCTGGCACACGACAGAGGGGTTAGTTAGGCACATTTTTGATAATGGGGCCATTAGGATTTGAGTTAGGGATCAAGGTGAACACGCTTGATCTTTGGCTCAAGGTCTGAAATTCAGAATTCTGAAATCAGAATTCCCCATTGAGTCCCCACATGAGAAGCTTGTTTTGGGGTTTTAATTGAGTTATTTTGGCCAAGCTTCCTCAATCTTTATTGTTGCTTAATGAATATACTTCAATGTTTATAATTGGCCCAAGCCATGATTTTAAATTTTTCATACCCTTTTCCCCATTTTCTTGAATTTTGCACATAGGGCTCACTTAGGGTTTTTATTAGGGTTGCAACATTACTACCTTTTTGAAAGACTCATTTGTTTTGATCATGATACTTTTAAGTATAGGCTTGGTGGATTCTTCATTCTTAAGTCAATTTGATGCTCATGCTCAATTTGGTTCACATAAAATGATGGTTCTTGGTTTAGCACTTTGAGAGATACCCTAGGTGACACTGGGGTGTCACAGCCTTCCCCCCTTAAAGGAATCTCGTCCCGAGATTCGGGCCAGAGTCCTCCCGGGGGGAAGCGAAGGGTGAGACTTATAGGAAATGGGTGATTATTGTTATTATTAGAGCAAAACTGCTCTTCGAATGTCATTCTCTTTGCAACTTCAGAAGGACGTCCTTTTTAAATTTTATTTCATGATTACTTCATTCTGATTTAAGATCATATTTTTGAAAATTAGATTCGAAGGGCAGGAGGAGGGGTTGGGTGTGATTACGTACCAGCTTCCTTAGGTAGGCAATCGAGGAAGTTGGATCTCAAGAATTCCTCGGTCTCCCAAGTAGCTTCTTCCTTTGAGTGATTACTCCACTGGACCTTGTACATCTTGATCGATTTAGCCCGAGTTGATCTTTCTTTGCAATCCAGAATCTTGGAGGGGTACTCTTGGTACGATAGATCTGGCTCTATCTCCAATTCTGGCTCTGCTATGATCTCGGTCGGCAATCGAACACACTTCTTTAGCTGAGATACATGGAATACACTGTGAATGGCAGACATCTTTGAAGGTAACTTCAGCTTATATGCCACGGGTCCACATGCTTCTATGATCTCATAAGGTCCAATGTAACGAGGGGCTAGCTTGCCTTTGATCCCAAACCTCTGCACTCCCTTGGTGGGTGATACCTTGAGGTATACAAAACTTCCCACCTCGAACTGGAGAGGTTTCCTTCTTCTATCATGGTAACTCTTCTGCCTGGCCTGAGCAGCTTCTAGATTCTTCCTGATTAGTTTGACCTTCCTTTCGGCTTCAGTCACTAAGTCAGGTCCAAAAACTCCTCTTTCTCCAGGTTGAGACCAATTGAGTGGTGTCCTACACCTTCTTCCATAGAGAGCTTCGAAAGGTGCCATCCTTAGGCTGGATTGATAACTGTTGTTATAAGCAAACTCTGCCAACACTACAGGAAACGCCTAAATTTTCGTAGGCCGATATATTTTCGTCGACCGGCCCACGAAAATAGAAGGTTATTTTCGTCGGCCTTCGTGACCGACAAAAATGCGGCCTATTTTCGTGGGTCAGGCTGTAGTTTCGTCGGCTTGCCGACGAAAATACGAAAATTATTTTCGTCGGCCTCTAAACCGACGAAAATTGTGTGTATTTTCGTCGGTCTCCGCTCGGCCGACGAACATACGTTATTTATTTTCGTCGGCCCCAGCCCGGCCGACGAAAATAAACTTTTAACGGCCACTATTTTCGTTGGCCCCAATGAGGCCGACGAAAATAAAGGCCGTTATCTTCCATCCCGGCCTTCTCTCTCGTCTCTCACGCGCCCTCTCTCTCTCACGCATCCGCCGCCGCAGCCGCGCCGCGCGCCCGCCCGCCCGCTGCGCCGCGCGCCCGCCGCCGCGCCGCGTGCCGCACCCTCGCCGCGCCGAGCCGCCTACCCACGCCGAGCAACCGCACCCTCGCCGCGCCGCACGCCCTCGCCGATTGCCCTCGCCGCGCTGCGTGCTCTCGCTGCGCGCCCTCGCCGCGCCACGCCACGCCAAGCCGCCTCCCCACGCCGCGCCCACTCCGAACAGCCGTCCCACGCCGCGGCCCCCTCCACCTTGCCACGGTAATGGTTTTACTTAATTTATAGTAATTAGTTAGCTAATTTACTTTATATAATGTATAGATTGATATCTATTTACTTGTTAGTATAAATAGTTAGCTAGGTATTGATAGCTGTTCATTATGTAGCTATCGTGCAGTATTCTGTGTTGGCAACCATCGTGTTGTTGTTTTTTGCAGGTTTTAGAAACATCACTTTATAGTGGAGGTGCTGCCGATTTTTTTATTGACAATTACATTGTTTTCGTAATTTCGGTTAATGTGTCATTTATTATTTACTATATAGTTATTAGTCACCCGTTCGGAGGGTGATCGGAGGGTGATGTCTTTTGTTTAATCTCCGAGATATTTTTTAATGTTTAGAGTTCAGTTTTAATCGTTAACCGTAGCGAACCGTATGCGTCACCCGTTCGGGAACGGCGAACGTCACATTGGCTTGTGAGGTTCGTCGTTCCGGAATTGTCCACGTATTTTGGACAGCCTGAGAGTGTAAGCCGATGCTTGTGATTTGTGACATGTGCCTTACGATTGACGTGGAATTTCGGTTGTGTAACCCAGTTGTTCTCCAACACACCATGTTCAGGCGTGTGCTTGGAGAGCAGCGGGGTTATGCTGCCGAAATTTCGCGGCAATCGTAGGCTACACGTCATAAATCACAAGCATCGGCCTACACTCTTGGGTGGGTTTAGGGCCTTTACCTAATAGGGAGTTCACCTAATTAAGCCACGTACGATCGTTGATGTTTTTTAATTTTGTTTAGCCTTTGAAATGGACGGTGATCGGAGGGTGATGTATGACGGGTGGAGAAAGGATGGGGCACATTCGAATGAATGGATGGGTGTAACAAAGGCTTTTCTTGAGCACGCTTTCAAAGATGCAACTGGTCGTCTAGTGAAGTGTCCTTGCAATCGCTGCGAGAACAAGTTGCCTTAGAAGAAGGAAGAAATGGAGAAACACCTTTGCAAAAGTGGGTTTATGCCGAACTACCTTGTATGGTACCAGCATGGAGAGTCTATTAGACACGTTGACGCGGAGGTGGAGCTTGATGACGATCATGATAGGATGGACAATATGTTGCATGATCTTGGTAGGGAGGTTGAAATGAACGCTGAGGAGCCGGGGCAGCTTCCACGCGATGCTCAAGAATTCTTCCGGCTACTCGCCGCGGGAGAAGAGAGACTGCACGAGCACACTCAGATGTCAGTTCTTGGGACTCTCACAAGACTAATGGCGATAAAGTCGAAGCACAACATTTCAAACAGTGCTTACAACGACATCGTCCAACTTATGGGCGAGGTTCTCCCGGAGAATCATAAGTTGCCAAAGAATATGTACTTCGCAAAGAAGATGTTGGCTGGTCTTGGGATGACATATGAGAAGATCGACGTGGGTCCCAACAGTTGCATGCTATTCTTTGAGGAGGATGACAAGCTAGACCATTGTAAGCATTGTGAAGCTTCTAGATATGTCGAGGTGACAAATGATGAGGGTGAATTGGTAGTTACGAAGGTCGCAGCTAAGCAACTTCGTCGGTTGCCCATCATTCCTCAGCTTTCAAGGTTGTTCCTCAACAAGGAAATAGCTCTGCATATGACATGGCCAAAGAATGGTGTACGTCTCGTCACTGATCCAGACATAATGGTCCATCCGTCAGACGGTGATGCGTGGAAGGCATTTGACGAGTTTGATCCCGAATTTGCAAACGACCCTAGGAGTGTACGGCTTGGTCTATCGACGGACGGATTCACACCTTTCAATACCAGTGCAAGCCCTTACTCGTGTTGGCCTGTCTTCATTGTGCCATATAATCTTCCTCCTGAGTTGGTCAATAAAGAAGAGTTCATGTTCCTTGCACTAGTCACCCCAGGCCCCGAGCGTCCAGGGCCAAAGCTGAATATGTTTGTTCGCCCTTTAATTGAAGAGCTGAAACAATTGTGGAGAGGTGTGAAGGCTTATGACAGCCATACTGAAAAGGAGTTTACCATGCGCGCTGCTTATTTGTGGTCAGTGCATGATCTGCTGGCGTATGGAGATTGGTCTGGATGGTGTGTCCATGGTCGGTTGTGCTGTCCCATATGTATGAATGATACGGATGCATTCAGATTGAAGCATGGTGGGAAAGTGTCATTCTTTGATGCTCATCGACGTTGGACTCCATTGAAGCATGATTTCAGGAATTCGCTTACTGCATTCAGAAGTGGAGCCAAAATCAGAAATGGGCCACCAAAGAGGCAAACTGCACCGCAGATAATGGCATGGCATGCTTGCCTGAAGCAAGGAGAAAATGATAGGTTCCAAGGCTACGGGGAGGACCATAACTGGACCCATATTTCATCAATATGGGAGCTTCCGTATGCAAAAGCCTTGATCATGCCGCACAACATAGACTTGATAAAGGGGCAGAAAATGAGCAAAGCATTAGGGGCCAATGAGATCTACCTCACAGAGGAGCAGTACCTAGAGAGCGTTGTGGATTGGCTGGTGAAGGACATGGAAGCCTGGAGGTGGTTGGCTAAGAGATGGGCGTCGCCTGAGTGGATTGCAGAGTCCAACAAGCACCGTGCCAACCGTGGCACTGAAGGACCGGAGCACAGGTACGGGGCCGATGGACACCTTGGTACCGCACGCCGCATGGTAAGTATATAAATCAAACTTGTATGTTACATCTATTACAATTCTATGGTTTAACTCTTCTTTTTCATGCAGGAAGCTGAAAGTGGAGTTGCTCCAAGTTTTATGGAGGTTTACGTCCGTGGTCACCGTGGCCCTGATCCGGCGAACCCTGATGAGCTATGCAGCGAGGCGGCAAGGGAGAAAATGGTAAACAAGTTTGTATTTACGAATTAAATTGCATGTTTCGTGTCTAACTCCAACTCTAACTTTCTTTGCAGAATGCATATGGGGAGGAAATGACTCAACGCCATGGGCCTGATTTCGACTGGATGCATTCAGACTTAGATGCCTCGGCGTTGTACCACAGTGGTGGGGGTAGAAAGCATGGCAGGTGAGGTGGTTGTCTTTGATTCGACAATTTCATTAACAAGAATGTGTCCACTTAATGGCTCAACTATGTGTATCATGCAGGTTTGCCTTTGGCACCGGCGTTGTGGAGTACAACAGGACATTAGGTCAAGGGAAGGCATCGTCTTCGGGAGGGAGTTCTCGCTCCTCCAGGTCTGCTCGAGAGGCTCAGCTGGAGGAGGAGACTCGGGCAGCACAGGAGCAGGCTCGAGCAGCACAGGAACAGGCTCGAGCAGCGCAGGAGCAGGTTGGGCAGCTGACGCAATATATGGCTTCTTATTTTCAGGTAATTCGTCTATCACATCACGTGTCGTCATTGAATTCAAAGTATAATGTTGCGATTCTAACGTTGCATCCATTTGCAGGAAATGACTACTAGACTCGGCCCTGATATGAACTTGCCCGCTTTTCGCCCTCCCTAGGTAACACTATCTGAACACTTTAATTCCATATCAACTCTTTTTTATTATCAAAAATGGCTCGCAGGCACAAGGATGGGGACAGTGGCCAGGACAAGCTCCAGCGTCGCAGCCACAGTGGACCGGTGTTGGGTGGACGCAGACACCTCGAGGCACTTGGACGCCTCCACCACCCCAAGGATCGCAGCCAGTCCCGGGATGGGTGCCACCGGTCTCCCAGCCACCGGCGGGCTCTCAGCCATTTCAAGCGTGGATGGCACCGCCACCGACGGGGTGGGTGCCACCACCTCTGGGGTGGCCAGGACAACAGTACCCGTGGATGCATGCACAACCTCCTCCTCACCATGGATCACAGGTGACGTTCCATGTTTAGTGTAATACCTAAATATGTAAACCATGAAAATATTGTTGATCTCAATGTTTGGTGACCATTATTTATCATTACATGTGACCACTCATGTAAAAAAATAGATCCTTAATAAGACACAAATAAACCATTGCATCATATTGGGTTTTTGTTTGTGCATTAAAAGCAATAATAATATGAATTTAATAAGAAAAATGATAATGAGTAAAAAAATGATAATGAGAAGAGGATTTGAGAAAAAAAAAGAGAAAGAAAGAGATAAAATAACTTATAAAGCAAAATTTATAAATACACAAACTTAACCATATTGGTATGATTAAAATCTATTTCTGATTTGAGTACAAATTCAAAGTCATAATTGAACTTCAAATTGGGTACTAGTTTCACCCTCATATTTTGAAGTTCAAATTGGTAATTGAAAAATAAAAAAAGAAAAGAAAACAGAAAATATAAAAAAAAGAATAAAGGGGCTTCATGGGCCGATTCCACTCCATTTCGGCCCACCTCCTATTTCCCTCGCAGGCGCGCGCGGCCCAGCTAACGGGTGGGCGCCGACACCCAGGCCCCACTTGACAGCCTCAAGCCACTCGCTCCACTCACCACGTTCGCTTCCACGCGGGGCCCGCAAGTCATCAACTACCCCGCGCGCTACCCGCGGAGCTTGCCGAGAAGGACGGATTGACGCGCTGACCCGACTTCGCCGATTTCTAGGGTCGCGACCTGACTATAAGGCTTCCGCACCGTGAACCTGCTATCCCCTTGGCCTTATCCCCAACGACCCGTTACCACCATCGCGCCACCGTGTACCGCTCGGGTAAAAACTTCGCTGCCGCCGGTGGATTTCCTCAACGACGGGCTTTCGTCTTCGGGGTGTGTCCGAGGAGGGACGCCTACGGCTGAGGAAGCCGTCCACGTCTGCGATTGAGTGGGTAGACTCGCATCACGGCGTGAATTTCTCGCCGGTGTAATTCCTCCGCCGTGAAGCCGCGTCCCGTCGTCGCCTGGGATTTCTGCACCGGGATTGAAGGTGAAATGTTCCCCGTGCTTGTTCGCATTGCCTTACCTTTGTATATCACCTATTCCCTTTGAGTTTAGCGCACCTGAGCGGTAGTTGGCTCTGCGCCGGCGAGGTCCGACCGCTGGGATTCGTAGCGCCGCCGTGTGTGGCCAGCGGTGGAGGTGATGAACCCATGGCCGTTGATTTACGGCCGAACGGCTCTGATTAGAAGCAGGCAATACCCCTTCGCGACATTAAATCGGGGTCGTTGGTCTTCGATCGGACGACGTAGGAGTGACCTGCGGGCTCGGTTGACGTGGGTCGTGGATTGATGATCCAACCGCCCTGGTTGCGTATCGCATCCCTGCTGGGGGGTTTTAATCTGGGCCACTAGGCAGAGATCGGACGGCTAGGATCTGAGCTTACCCCTTCGCGATGGCCATCTCACTAAAGAGCCCTCGGGGAAAACGGGAATCAACCCGCAGTCCTTCCCTGGCTAGACTGTGTCTTGGATTAATTTCGCAGAGACCCCTGCGCTTTGCAGATTTTGACGCTCAGTCCAGTGGGTTATTAAATCAGAGAAATGAATTAGAAAATGAGTTTTTAAAATAAAAACAATACCTAGGATTTGTATAATTCATAGAAAATGCACATGAACTCCAAATTGGCTCATTCCAGTTCCTATAATTTTGTAATATTACCCTTTATCAAATAGTGACACTGTTTTGGCACGAAAGACTCATTTAAATTTATCTAATACTTAATCTTGTATTAAGTACATAAAAGCTTCAGAAATTCATATCTTAAAATCTGTAACTTCAAATTTAATGATTCCAGTTCCTGTGATCTCATTTTAGTGTCTAGATTATTACTGTGCAAATTATTTACATGTTTGGTGTAATGTTAATTTTGGCTATACTATGTATGTATTGTGTTGATGCGAGTAGACGAGCAAGCAACAGAGGATACTGGTGAGCAGCAGGTTGAAGTAGCTGAGCAGGAGCTCGTTAAAGGCAAGTTGTGCCCTTGATCACTTCTTTTACCCATTCATGTTCTTATTAATCATAATGATCTGCATAGGTTAATTTTGCTGGGACCCAATAGGTTACCCTAGATTTGACTATCTTTATACCTTGTTTCACCACTGGTTTTACTACTAAATTTTTGGGTAGTACATGCTATTGCTTTATGTGGCTTTGGGTATAAAGATATTCATCACTCATTGTTATACTTATTATTATCTGTTTATTATTATTGTTCATGATAAGATCATTATGTTAATGGGAACATGGAGAACCACCCGGGAAAACAGTGCTACCACAAGGGTTTAATGGGACGCCCTTGGCTGATTAACTAGGAAAGCTAGTGGAGGGCTACCTTACCTGAAAGGGGCAAGGGCAGTAGGGGAGTGGTCAGTGTAGGGAGGTCCTTGGGTTGATTTTGCTGCGATGGCGGTCAGGCAAGAACCCTGCACTGGAGCTTCCTATAAACTGTAGCGGGTAGTCTGAAGCTAGTGGAACTTTGTAAAGGCCTCGTAGTGGTACCCTGCCTCGCTTCCTTGGTAGAGGTGTATGGAGTCTGATCAACTCCGTGGCAAATGGGTAACACGACTTGTGGGTAAAGATGCGCAACCTCTGCAGAGTGTAAAACTGGTATATTAGCCGTGCTCACGGTCATGAGCAGCTCGGACACTCACATGATTAATTTATGGAACTTAAACTTAATCTGTCATTTCATTGCATTTGGGATTATTTTTTTATTACTTTTACTTATTATTATAATGGTTTGGTATTTACTTACACTTAGTAATTGCTAATAAAATTTTGACCAACTTCTAAAAGCAATGCTCAGCTTCAGCCTTTATTTCATTGATCAGCCTTACACTTCATGAACTCCCACCTTTGGTGAGTTCATGCCACATTATTCCCCACAACTTGTTGAGCGATGAACGTATGTGAGCTCACTCTTGCTGTCTCACACCCCCCACAGGAGAAGAGCAGGTGGTTCAGGAGGAGCCACAAGGCGAGGAGTATGATCTGATCTAGGTGGCGTTTCTCAGTTGACATTTGCGCCGACGATCCTTAGTTCATTTTATGTTTATTCTTTTATTTTGTATTAAGTCTTCCGCTATGTAATAAATACTCTGATGTTTTATGACATTTATCTCTATACACTCTGTTATTATATATGTTGTTTTTTTTGGCGCATGTATGAGATGCACCCGGCTTTGTTCCTTAAAGCCCGGGTGTGACAGAAGTGGTATCAGAGCAAATGTTGACTGTAGGACGGAACCTAGATAGAAATGGACAAAACCCTTACCTACTTACCTTACTCTGATTCATTCTATACTTATCTCACTCTGATTCTTTCTATACTTATCTTGATCCTGTCTCACCTTCTAGTGTTCTACTCTGATCATTCTTACCTTTTCTACTCTAAGACAAGATGGATTTCACACCTTGGAATCCTACATTTATGACCTTTTTAAGAGATAGGAGGCCTAAGACCAAAAAAAACCCAAAATTATTTTCTTTATTTAAAATGTTGGTTGATTGTTCTGATGATCAATGCCTGATTTGCTTTTTTGATTGATTGAAATAGTATAGACGGGCATCTTAGCATGTTCCACCATAAGGTAATGTATTAGCTTTAGTGGATAACACACTAATCTACTTAGCTAATAAATCTCCCGCAGTAACATTTCTCGTAATTACTCGCCTTGTCTACAATTCTTCCTTTCTTACCCTATATTCCTAACCCAAATGTGCTACCCCTATACTGTTAGAAGAGAGCAGTATAGATTTGATCCTTGGTATGTCATGGTTAAGAAAGGCAAAGGCAGTTTATGCACTGTGCTAAAGGAACCATAGAACTCACCAGTTCCAAAGGAGAAAGATTTCAAGTACAAATTGCAGTAACCACCTCTTCCAAACGGGCGATGTTCTTTATAGCTGAAGAGTTTGTTGGTGACAACATCCGTGTGGTTAGAGATTTTCCGGATGTCTTTCCAGAGGAGTTACCAGGGATGCCACCAGATAGGGAAGTTGAGTTTGTTATTGATCTCTTACCTGGGACTGTCCCTATATCTAAACGGCCATACATGATGTCTATAGAAGAGTTAAAGGGACTCAAGAAGCACTTAACGGAGTTGCAAGAGGCTGGGTACATTCGTCCGAGTTCCTCACCTTGGGGAGCACCGGTGTTATTTGTGCAGAAGAAAAATGGACTGCAACGGATGTGTGTGGACTATAGATCACTCAATGATGTCACGGTGAAGAACAAGTATCCATTACCCCGTATTGAGGATTTATTTGATCAGATGAGAGGTGCTAGGGTATTCTCGAAGATTGATCTCCGATCGGGTTACCATCAAATGAAGATTAGACCATCGGATTTTCCCAAGACGCATTTCTCAACCCGATATGGATTATATGAGTTCACTGTTATGTCGTTTGGATTAACTAATGCACCAGCTTATTTTATGAATTTGATGAATAAGGTGTTTATGGAGTATTTGGATAGATTCGTCGTGGTTTTCATCGACGATATTATTATTTATTCCAAGAGTGATAGAGATCATGAGGAACATCTGAGATTGGTGCTACAGAAGCTACGAGATAATCAACTCTACGCCAAGTTTAGCAAATGCGAGTTTTGGATTGACAAGGTGCCATTTCTTGGACATATTATATGTAATGGAGGAATTTCAGTGGATCCTGCTAAAGTTAAGGAGATAATGGCGTGGAGCATACCCACTACAGTTACTGAGATTCGAAGTCTCTTGGGACTTGTAGGATATTATCGGAGATTTATTGAAGGATTTTCTAATTTGCTAAGCCTATGACCTCGCTTCTGGAGAAGGGAAGAGAGTTTAAGTGGGACGAGAAGTGCCAAGATAGATTTGATCAATTAAAGAAGAGATTGATGTCACAACCAGTGTTGGTTATGCCCGATCTACAGAAGGGATTTAATATTTATTGTGATGCATGTGGCCGACGCTTAGGATGTGTGGTCATGCAAGAAGGACATGTGATCGCCTATGCATCTCGTCAGTTGCGGAAACATGAATTGAACTACCCCACTCATGATTTAGAGTTGGCAGCAGTTGTGCATGCTCTTAAGATTTGGAGACATTACATTATGGGAACTAAATGACAAGTATACACGGATCA
Organism: Zea mays; assembly: GCF_902167145.1. Lineage (NCBI taxonomy): Eukaryota > Viridiplantae > Streptophyta > Magnoliopsida > Poales > Poaceae > Zea > Zea mays. The sequence continues at coordinate 81,054,091 of NC_050100.1, read as the reverse complement.
TAAGAGTTTGAAGTATATATTCACTCAGAAGGATCTCAACCTCAGACAACGTCGTTGGTTGGAGCTCATCAAGGATTATGATTTGGAGATTCACTATCACCCGGGCAAGGCGAATTTGGTTGCAGATGCCTTGAGTCGGAAAGAGCATGTTCACTCCGCTTTTGTCGTCCAGCTACCCGATGAATTAGCAAAAGACTTTGAGAGACTCAATTTGGGAATTGTTACTCACACTGAAGGAGTTACCATTGAGTTGGAACCTACCTTGGAGCAAGAGATTCGTAAAGGTCAGGTTGGTGATGCTAAAATTCAAGAGATTAAGGATTTGATTACGGAAGGTCGAGTTCCGGAATTCACGGAGGATGAGCAAGGTACTATATGGTTCAAAGATTGGATATGTGTTCCAGAGATCGATAGCCTCCGTGAGGCTATATTGAAAGAAACTCATGATTCTGATTACTCTATCCACCCTGGTAGCACTAAGATGTATCAAGATTTGAAGCAAAAGTATTGGTGGTATGGACTGAAAAGAGATGTTGCTGCCCATGTGGCTAAGTGTGACGTGTGTCAAAGAGTCAAGGCCGAACATCAACGACCAGCTGGACTATTGCACCCATTGAAGATACCTGAGTGGAAATGGGAAGAAATTGGTATGGATTTTATTGTTGGACTACCCCGCACCCCTGCTGGGTATGACTCTATTTGGGTAATTGTGGACAGATTGACAAAAGTGGCTCATTTCATACCTGTGAGGACTAATTATACGGGAGCCAAACTAGCAGAATTGTATATGACTCGGATAGTTTGCCTACATGGAGTACCTAAGAAGATCGTGTCTGATCGAGGATCACAGTTTACTTCTCGATTTTGGAAGAAGTTGCATAAGAGCTTGGATACAAAGTTGAATTTTAGTTCAGCCTACCATCCTCAGACTGATGGACAGACAGAGAGGACTAATCAAGTGCTGGAAGATATGTTAAGAGCTTGTGCTCTCAAGCATGGTGGCAGTTGGGAGAAGAGCTTACCCTATGCTGAGTTTTCTTATAATAATAGCTACCAGGCTAGTTTGAAGATGTCACCATTTGAGGCTCTGTATGGCAGAAAGTGCAGGACACCACTGTATTGGGATCAAACTGGAGAAAGACAGTTCTTTGGGCCTGAGCTTATTCAGGAGGCAGAGGAACAAGTTCGAATGATAAGAGAAAATTTGAGAATTGCACAGTCCAGGCAAAAGAGCTATGCTGATAATAGAAGGAGACTACTGGAGTTTAAGGAGGGTGATCATGTCTACTTGAAGGTGTCACCACTCCGGGGTATGAGGAGATTTAAAGTTAAAGGAAAGTTGTCCCCTCGCTTCATTGGACCTTTCTTGATCTTAAAGCGAGTGGGAGAAGTTGCATATCAACTGAAGCTACCCGATCACCTGTCAGATGTACATGATGTATTCCATGTGTCCCAGCTAAAGAAGTGCCTCAGGGTACCTGAGGAGCAGCTACCAATGGAAGACCTTAGTGTTCAAGAGGACCTGACTTATGCTGAGTACCCTATCAAAATTCTGGACACTTTGACTCGAGTTACAAGAAACAAGGTGATAAAGATGTGCAAAGTACAATGGAGTCACCACGGTGAAGATGAAGCTACATGGGAGCGAGAAGAAGAGCTTCGCATAGACTTCCCCCATCTTTTCCCTAGTTCATCTTAAATCTCGAGGACGAGATTATTTTTAAGGGGGGTAGGATTTGTAATACCTAAATATGTAAACCATGAAAATATTGTTGATCTCAATGTTTGGTGACCATTATTTATCATTACATGTGACCACTCATGTAAAAAAAATAGATCCTTAATAAGACACAAATAAACCATTGCATCATATTGGGTTTTTGTTTGTGCATTAAAAGCAATAATAATATAAATTTAATAAGAAAAATGATAATGAGTAAAAAAATGATAATGAGAAGAGGATTTGAGAAAAAAAAAAGAGAAAGAAAGAGATAAAATAACTTATAAAGCAAAATTTATAAATACACAAACTTAACCATATTGGTATGATTAAAATCTATTTCTGATTTGAGTACAAATTCAAAGTCATAATTGAACTTCAAATTGGGTATTAGTTTCACCCTCATATTTTGAAGTTCAAATTGGGAATTGAAAAATAAAAAAAGAAAAGAAAACAGAAAACAGAAAATATAAAAAAAAGAATAAAGGGGCTTCATGGGCCGATTCCACTCCATTTCGGCCCACCTCCTATTTCCCTCGCAGGCGCGCGCGGCCCAGCTAACGGGTGGGCGCCGACACCCAGGCCCCACTTGACAGCCTCAAGCCACTCGCTCCACTCACCACGTTCGCTTCCACGCGGGGCCCGCAAGTCATCAACTACCCCGCGCGCTACCCGCGGAGCTCGCCGGGAAGGACGGATTGACGCGCTGACCCGACTTCGCCGATTTCTAGGGTCGCGACCTGACTATAAGGCTTCCGCACCGTGAACCTGCTATCCCCTTGGCCTTATCCCCAACGACCCGTTACCACCATCGCGCCACCGTGTACCGCTCGGGTAAAAACTTCGCTGCCACCGGTGGATTTCCTCAACGACGGGCTTTCGTCTTCGGGGTGTGTCCGAGGAGGGACGCCTACGGCTGAGGAAGCCGTCCACGTCTGCGATTGAGTGGGTAGACTCGCATCACGGCGTGAATTTCTCGCCGGTGTAATTCCTCCGCCGTGAAGCCGCGTCCCGTCATCGCCTGGGATTTCTGCACCGGGATTGAAGGTGAAATGTTCCCCGTGCTTGTTCGCATTGCCTTACCTTTGTATATCACCTATTCCCTTTGAGTTTAGCGCACCTGAGCGGTAGTTGGCTCTGCGCCGGCGAGGTCCGACCGCTGGGATTCATAGCGCCGCCGTGTGTGGCCAGCGGTGGAGGTGATGAACCCATGGCCGTTGATTTACGGCCGAACGGCTCTGATTAGAAGCAGGCGATACCCCTTCGCGACATTAAATCGGGGCCGTTGGTCTTCGATCGGACGACGTAGGAGTGACCTGCGGGCTCGGTTGACATGGGTCGTGGATTGATGATCCAACCGCCCTGGTTGCGTATCGCATCCCTGCTAGGGGGTTTTAATCTGGGCCACTAGGCAGAGATCGGACGGCTAGGATCTGAGCTTACCCCTTCGCGATGGCCATCTCACTAAAGAGCCCTCGGGGAAAACGGGAATCAACCCGCAGTCCTTCCCTGGCTAGACTGTGTCTTGGATTAATTTCGCAGAGACCCCTGCGCTTTGCAGATTTTGACGCTCAGTCCAGTGGGTTATTAAATCAGAGAAATGAATTAGAAAATGAGTTTTTAAAATAAAAACAATACCTAGGATTTGTATAATTCATAGAAAATGCACATGAACTCCAAATTGGCTCATTCCAGTTCCTATAATTTTGTAATATTACCCTTTATCAAATAGTGACACTGTTTTGGCACGAAAGACTCATTTAAATTTATCTAATACTTAATCTTGTATTAAGTACATAAAAGCTTCAGAAATTCATATCTTAAAATCTGTAACTTCAAATTTAATGATTCCAGTTCCTGTGATCTCATTTTAGTGTCTAGATTATTACTGTGCAAATTATTTACATGTTTGGTGTAATGTTAATTTTGGCTATACTATGTATGTATTGTGTTGATGCGAGTAGACGAGCAAGCAACAGAGGATACTGGTGAGCAGCAGGTTGAAGTAGCTGAGCAGGAGCTCGTTAAAGGCAAGTTGTGCCCTTGATCACTTCTTTTACCCATTCATGTTCTTATTAATCATAATGATCTGCATAGGTTAATTTTGCTGGGACCCAATAGGTTACCCTAGATTTGACTATCTTTATACCTTGTTTCACCACTGGTTTTACTACTAAATTTTTGGGTAGTACATGCTATTGCTTTATGTGGCTTTGGGTATAAAGATATTCATCACTCATTGTTATACTTATTATTATCTGTTTATTATTATTGTTCATGATAAGATCATTATGTTAATGGGAACATGGAGAACCACCCAGGAAAACAGTGCTACCACAAGGGTTTAATGGGACGCCCTTGGCTGATTAACTAGGAAAGCTAGTGGAGGGCTACCTTACCTGAAAGGGGCAAGGGCAGTAGGGGAGTGGTCAGTGTAGGGAGGTCCTTGGGTTGATTTTGCTGCGATGGCGGTCAGGCAAGAACCCTGCACTGGAGCTTCCTATAAACTGTAGCGGGTAGTCTGAAGCTAGTGGAACTTTGTAAAGGCCTCGTAGTGGTACCCTGCCTCGCTTCCTTGGTAGAGGTGTATGGAGTCTGATCAACTCCGTGGCAAATGGGTAACACGACTTGTGGGTAAAGATGCGCAACCTCTGCAGAGTGTAAAACTGGTATACTAGCCGTGCTCACGGTCATGAGCAGCTCGGACACTCACATGATTAATTTATGGAACTTAAACTTAATCTGTCATTTCATTGCATTTGGGATTATTTTTTTATTACTTTTACTTATTATTATAATGGTTTGGTATTTACTTACACTTAGTAATTGCTAATAAAATTTTGACCAACTTCTAAAAGCAATGCTCAGCTTCAGCCTTTATTTCATTGATCAGCCTTACACTTCATGAACTCCCACCTTTGGTGAGTTCATGCCACATTATTCCCCATAACTTGTTGAGAGATGAACGTATGTGAGCTCACTCTTGCTGTCTCACACCCCCCACAGGAGAAGAGCAGGTGGTTCAGTAGGAGCCACAAGGCGAGGAGTATGATCTGATCTAGGTGGCGTTTCTCAGTTGACATTTGCGCCGACGATCCTTAGTTCATTTTATGTTTATTCTTTTATTTTGTATTAAGTCTTCCGCTATGTAATAAATACTCTGATGTTTTATGACATTTATCTCTATACACTCTGTTATTATATATGTTGTTTTTTTGGCGCATGTATGAGATGCACCCGGCTTTGTTCCTTAAAGCCCGGGTGTGACATTTAGTTTTATGCAAATATTGACCAAACACAGCAATGTATAGGTATAGGGATAGCAAAATACAGCCTTATTTGAATGATTGATGAATTGCAGGGTTCAGCGTCACATGCTCATGGATCAGAGGGTGGTGTCAACGTCCAAGATTTCCTCGTCCATGGTGCTGGAGGGAGTGGCAACCTTCCTGGTGGCGGAGGAGGGAGTGGCCAAAACTCCCACAGCCCGCCGGAGTGAGGAGTGTGTAGTCAGTAGTGAGTAGTGAGTGTGTACTATGGACTATGGACTATTTATGGACTTATGGACTATTTATGGACTCTGGACTTATTTGAATGGACTATGGACTATTTATGTATATGTGAATGTGTTTTGTGAATTATGTATTTTGCTTGTGAATCTGTATATGTGAATTGTGATATTGTGTATTTTGCTGTGAATTATTAATAGGTGCAGAAAAATCTGTTTTGGGGGAACCATCAATTTTCGTCGGCCTCGGTGGTGGCCGACGAAAATATGTTCCCAGGATATTTTCATCGGACACCACCCGAGGCCGACGAAAATATCCTGGGAACATATTTTTGTCGGCCACCACCCGAGGCCGACGAAAATATCCTGGGAACATATTTTCGTCGGCCTCCACCGAGGCCGACAAAAATAGTGAGTCGACCAACTATTTTCGTCGGCCCTGGGAAAGCCGGCGAAAATAGGTATTGTTCGTCGGTACCGACGGAAATAGGTGCTTATTTTCGTCGAACTTATTTTCGGTGGCTATTTTTGTCGGCAGGCCGACGAAAATAGCCTATTTTCGTCGGTTTAGGCTTATTTTCGTGGGTTTTTGGCCCACGAAAATTTAGGCGTTTCCTGTAGTGCAAGGAGAGGTGCTTATCCCAGTTCTTGCCACAATCAATTGCACAAGCTCTCAGCATATCCTCCAGGATTTGGTTTACCCTTTCCGTCTGACCATCAGTCTGTGGGTGGTAAGCTGAACTTCTGATTAGCTTGGTTCCCAAAGACTCTTGCAATTGTTCCCAAAATCTGGCAACAAATTGGGCTCCTCGGTTAGAAACAATGGTGCAAGGTAATCCGTGCAAACACACGATCCGGTCAATATACAATTCTGCATACTTCTGAGCCTTATCAGTGGTGTGCACAGGAAGAAAATGTGCCACTTTCGTCAGTCGGTCCACAATAACCCAAATCGAATCATGATGACGAGAGGTGTTGGGCAGACCCACAATGAAATCCATGCTGATGTCATCCCACTTCCACGAAGGTATAGACAGGGGTTGCAAAGCTCCAGCTGATTTCAAGTGGCTTGCCTTTATCCTCTGATAGGTGTCACATTCTGATACATACTGGGCTATCTCCCTCTTCATTCTGGTCCACCAATACAAAGGCTTTAGATCATGGTACATTTTGGTGCTTCCCGGATGCATAGAGAATTTGGAGAGATGAGCCTCATCTAAGATTTTCCTCTTGAGGTCCTGGTTTTTAGGAATCACCAATCTGTTTTTGAACCATAACACACCCTTTTCATCTTGGCGGAAACAATTATACTTCTCAACCTTCTGATGGAGATTCTTCTTGATAATCTGCACTCCCTTGTCACTGAGCTGGGCCATGATGATCTGGTCTTGCAAAGCTGGCTCGACAGAAATGTGAGACAGAGCACCAGAAGGAATCACTTCAATTTGCATCTTGCTCAACTCATCACACAAGGTGTTGATGCGAGAATCCACCAGAATACAATTGCATTGCAACTTCCGACTCAAGGCATCTGCTACCACATTGGCCTTTCCTAGGTGATAATGTACCTCCAGGTCATAATCTTTGATCAGCTCTAGCCATCTTCTTTGCCTCATGTTGAGATCAGCCTGAGTAAAGATGTACTTAAGGCTCTTATGATCAGTGAAGATGTTGCAGTGGGTCCCCATTAAATAGTGCCTCCACATTTTTAATGCATGAACCACTGCTGCCAACTCGAGGTCATGAGTGGGATAATTCTGCTCATGAGGCCTGAGTGCTCTTGAGGCATAAGCGATGACTCGGTTGTCTTGCATCAAGACACAACCTAGCCCAGTGCCAGAGGCATCGCAATACACATCAAAAGGCTTGCTGTTGTCGGGTTGCGCTAATACTGGTGCTGTGGTCAGATGCTGCCTCAATGCATGGAAGGCATCTTCGCACTTCTGACTCCAAACAAACTTGGCTTCTTTCATTAGAAACTCAGTTATAGGCTTCGCAATTCAAGAGAAATCCAGAATAAATCTTCGGTAATAACCAGCTAATCCCAGAAAACTCCGAATCTGACGGATAGTTGTTGGTGGCTTCCAGTTCATCACCTCTTGCACTTTATCAGGATCAACAGCTATTCCTGCCTGAGAGATAGTGTGACCCAAGAATTTGATTTCCTTTAGCCAAAAATCACACTTGGATAACTTGGCATAAAGGTGGTGCTCTCGCAGACGTTGAAGCACTACATGCAAATGCCCGGCATGTTCTTCTTCGTTCTTTGAGTACACCAAAATATCATCGATGAAAACCACTACGAACTTGTCCAATTCAGGCATGAAAACAGAATTCATCAGATACATGAAATATGCTGGTGCATTTGTCAACCCGAATGACATCACCAAAAATTCATATAGCCCATATCTGGTTGAGAATGCCGTCTTCGAAATATCGCTTGCTCGTATCTTGATCTGATGGTAGCCAGAGCGAAGGTCTATTTTGGAAAACACCTTGGCCCCGACCAATTGGTCAAAAAGAACATCAATACGAGGCAAAGGATACTTGTTCTTGATAGTTACCGCGTTAAGAGGGCGATAATCTATACACAGCCTCAAGCTTTCATCCTTCTTCTTCACGAACAGTGCTGGACATCCCCAAGGCGAAGTACTTGGGCAAATAAATCCCTTATCTAGCAACTCCTGCAATTGCTTCTTCAATTCTGCCAACTCAGCGGGTGGCATTCGGTAGGGCCTCTTGGAAATTGGTGTCGTTCCCGGTTGCAACTCGATGGCAAAATCAATATCCCGGTCTGGTGGCATTCCTGGCAATTCATCAGGAAAGACATCTGCATACTCACAGACCACTGGGATCTTCTTCAGAGGTAACTCTGTCATAGAGAAAGCACATGACTGAGTAGAACCTTGACTGGGCAGAATTAAGGTAAAGTTCCCGCAGAACGGAGAATTAACTTCCACGGTACGGCTGGCTACATCAAGCACAACTTGGTGCAAGGTCATCCAATTAGCTCCCAGAATAATGTCCACATTTTCCAAACCCAAAACAAGAAGAGTGGTTTTGACAATGTGGCTTCCCAGTTGAATAGGCACACTTTGGTTTAATTGATTAGTTGAAATTTTACCCCCAGGTGTGACTATCAAGAATGACCCTTTATAGTGAGAGAATGGCAGTTCACATTTAGCACTGAACTTCTGGCTAATGAAACTATGAGATGCACCAGAATCAAACAGAATTAAAGCAGGTTGATTATAAACTGAAAAGATACCGGTCATGATAGGAGCTCCCTTAGGTACTTCCTCTAGAGTAGTGAAGTTGAGCTTCCCTTGCCTGACTTGCACCTTCTGCTTTCTTCCCTTGTCTTGATTTGGTGCTGGCATCTGCCTCTGCTGGTTCCTGGGACAATTCTTGGCATAGTGGCCCACATTGCCACAAGTGAAACACTTGTTCCTATTGCCCTGGCGGAACTGCTGCTGCTGCGGAGGCTGATTGTTCCTTGGAGCGGGAGCTTGAAAGCGGTTGGGTGCCGGCTGCTGCTGCTGAGGTAGCCTGATCACCCATCTGCCTGCCTGCTGCTGGAAACCCCTGCTCTGATTGTGAGAAACAATCTGGAACCTCTGAGCCTGAGCGGATGGTGCTGCCATTGGTGCCTTTCTCTTATTTTCTGCCCGGTGAGCTACAATGCAATCCTCCTGGGAGATGGCCATGCTGACCAACTCATTGAAGCTATCAGCCTGGATAGTGTTGAGTCGTTCCCACAGCTTGGTATTGAGACCCATGCGGAAGCGGTCTCTCTTCTTTTCATCAGAATCAGCATGGTACCCTGCATACTGGCATAAGTCGTTGAAGGCTTGCGCATACTGCAGTACCGTGCGGGTTCCTTGATTAAGTGCTAGAAATTCATTCAGCTTCCGATCAAGAATGCCAGCTAGGATGTGGTGTCCTCTGAAAGCAGTCTTGAATTCCTCCCAAGACACTTCACGATCAGCGGGGAGCATAGCACGGAAGTGGTCCCACCAAGTCCGAGCAGGGCCACGAAGCTGCTGCGTGGTGAAGCGAGCCTTGGCTTCATCAGGACAGTCTCCCGTGAGGAGTGGAAACTTGGACTCAATGACGCGGAGCCACACGTCGGCGTCCAACGGATCCTCTACCTTGGTGAACAAGGGTGGCTGCGTACTCAGGAACTCCTGGTAGGTTTCCATTGCCGGAGGTCGCTGATGCTGGCCTCCACCATGCTGCTGAGGGTGGGGCTGGCGCTGCAAGAGCTGTCGCAGAATCTCGTTCTGCTGGGCCATCAGCTCCTGCACTGTGGGAGCTGGAGGAGGTGGCGGGGGAACCTACTCGTTATGCCCGCGACGCTGCCTAGCTGCCATCTGAAAACAGAGATTGCCGCCATTGTAATCCCAACTCACAATTTCGAACGACAAGATATCATCTCAGATGGAAAAGAAAAATGCCATAATCATAATATTAGGTTCGAAATGAAGATAACATGGTGACAAACATCCCACAGATTTCAAAAGTTCACAGGGTTACATTAATCAGGGGAAAGTACCCGTAAGCCTAGTCCAAAATCTGATATTAACTAAGCTCGCATAGGTTTCTATCCGCCTAAAAGTGTCGAAGTGACTGCTTAACCCTGAGCGGTGGAAGCGACACTGGATACGGGTGAAGGAGGCATCGCGGAGGTAGTCCCATGGGCACCAGGGGCTGGTCCTAGCTCCTCGGGAGCCTCTTCTCCCTCGCTTCCGGCCTCATTGGCCTCCATCTCCAGGTGGTGCATGTCCAGGTGGTCATTTTCTTCTTCGAGTTCCCTCTGCACATCGTGAAGCTGGTTCTCCAAGACATCAATAGTGTTGTCTCGGATCTCCACCTGCTGCTCCAAGGTGGTAATGCGCTGGCTCAGCCTCTCCACCTGCAGATCCTTCTCTACCAACTCGGTGGATAGATCGACCACAAAATCTTCTCGACTGTCGAGAGTGAGCTTGGCGGTTTGAGTGGTGTTAGCAAGGAGTGCCATAGCATCGCCCTAAAGGGCCTGAAGGCGGTACAGCGCACTCATGCACTGAACGGTGACCCTCCCAACCAAGTCAGGATACATTGCCCACACATCCTTCGCATGGCTCACGCGGTTACACCACATGGGATCATCCTTCTTCTCAGCAGGGAAGAGTCCCAAGGGGTGCATCACCATCTCCAGGGGATGGTAGCCACAGAAAGTCGTCAGAGTCTTCATGGTTGCTGCTTCAACGGTGTCGTCCGTCCTGAGTCCAATCGTCTCAGAATCAAGAGAACGCCAACCCGGCTGAAGGGGATGAGCCTCCAAAGTCAGCCAGACCCGACAACGAGGTACCCGATGCTCCTCATACAACTGCACCGTGTACAAAGGGGGAGTAGGGTAACCGGCGGAGTTAAGCACTTCCCACAAGATGGAAGGAAAGCCATCGCGAGAAAGGAAGTCGGAACTAAAATGAGTGTCTCCTCCACTAGCGGGGGTGGGTGAATTCATCTGCGAAAGGGAATCAAAGGTAAAGATTATGAGAGCCCGGATGGTTTTAAAGGAAGTGGGTTAGCTCAAGTTTTTAATTCCTCTTTGTGTTTATGATGCATGCATGCTAAAAGTAACGTTGCCTCTCCAACAATAGGGTGCTCTTAGGGCATCCTTAAAAATATAAGTACTGGCCCACGGGGCCTAATTAATGAGCCACCTATTTCTCCCTCTATGCCTAAGGCCTTTCGTCCTAGGTCTAGCGGTCTAGTCCTGACGATCCGTAGCAGTTTCTAGGCAAGTTTTAGATTTTTGAAAATGGTATTCATGGTTTATTATCCTTCTCTGTGGTGGAATTTGCTCCGATACCAGCTGTGGCAGAACCACCCGAATTATTCCAGCTTAAGTGCCTAAGTCACGCCTCAGGGGCCGTAACACACTTAAATCGGAATAACCCGTCAGTCCCTCAGATCTAGTCTGATAGAGCCACTTAACCAGGATCAAATTCCACAGTCTCACTCGAAGGTGAGTCACAGAAGAAATACAATAAAACAGGAAACCTCAAATTAAGTGCTGAATTATTACATAGATCGGAGTTTTTGCGTAGCAAATAAGAGTTCACAAAATAAAGTGCAGCGGATAATCGATGTCGTCGGTATCGAGGAAATGGGCAAGGCCTAGCCCACTACTCCTCGTGCTCCTCTCCTGCCGAAGCAACATCCCACTCGACCGTCCAACCCGGTGGCAGGGTGGTAGGCCAAGTGAAAGTGCATTTATCCCTTTTGTGAGTTTTGGTGATTTGGATAACAACACATTTAAAGGTCTAACAAGTTTGCTAAGTGTTGAACAGGAAATTTAGTATGATGAACATACTTGAATAGTGTATAATGATCAGTGAACAAGGTTCAACACAAGGTCAAATAACCAGTGAGACAATGCAAATGGATATAATATGGTCTCTATATTGGTTTGAATATATGGACAAGTCCTGAGAAATCACTATGCATAAATATGATCATAATAGAGGTTGAAGTGATTAAGAGGATTGGTCAAGCCAAAGTGAATAAGATATGAGGAATCGTGAATTGACTTGACCATATTACTATTAGTCCATATATGAATATATGAGAATCAAACTAGAGCTTGATTGATCTTAGCAGTTATATCTAGATGACATTCAAGCAAGGTTCACAATATTGAAGAAATGATTCTCTCAATGGATGCTCAATAGGATGTGACTCAAGAATGGCTTGATAGGGTGAAGATAGCAAGGAAAGGGCTTCGAGGAACTAAGCGAAGGTGAAGGCCAAGCGACGGCTTGTAGACCGAGGTACCATGGCTAAGGTGAAGAAGAGAGTACTTGCACTAAATCGATGAACTAATCAGCTATGAAGAGTTACAACATGTTGATGCATCAGTAAGGTGACTTGAAGCCATGATTTGAACTCATATATGGTGAAATGGCACAAGTCACAGGCTCGATTTGTGTTTGCTTCAAAAGGTGAGACAAAGATATTTGTGATCCTTATGAAGCAACACCATGGAGAAATCACACTTAAGACACCAATGACTCAAGGAGTTTACTTAATTATATTTTATCTAACTTGAGTATAGGAATCGTCGTACTATCAAGAGGGATCCATAAAGAAGGTTGGTGTTGGTACTAAAGCTCAAAATCCTTGATCTAAAACTTCCATTTTACCCTTGTTTCACTTCACTTTTCTCAAAATCTGCGCAACAGTTTCAAAAATTGGTTCAACCGAATTTAAAAAACGGAGCAACCGAATTTTGGCCTGACTCAACCGAATTTGGAAAACGGACCAACCGAATTTTGGCCCGGCTCAACCGAATTTGAAAAACGGAGCAACCGAATTTTGGCCTGACTCAACCGAATTTGGAAAACGGGCCAACCGAATTTTGGCCCGGCTCAACCGAATTTGAAAAACGGAGCAACCGAATTTCGGCCTGACTCAACCGAATTTTGCAAACCGGTTCAACCGGTTTCTGCACTGTTCCCCTCTGTCACTGACAGTCTGTCAGTCAGTCCTGTCAGAAAAAGTCGTGTGCAGATTTTTGGAAAACCGGTTCAACCGAATTTGAAACCGGTTCAACCGAATTTGAAACCGGTTCAACCGAATTTGAAACCGGTTGAACCGAATTTGAGTCCGGTCCAGTCTCCGACTGAGTCCGCCAGTGAACCGAAAACCGACTGGTGGAATCCGGTTCAACCGGTTTTAGAACCGGTTCAACTGAATTTCAGTCAGATTTCCCCAATGGCCACCAGCTTTTGGGGGCACCTTTATATACACCTCCCACACTCTTCCCCTCAGCAGAGTACGCACAAAACTTCATTCCCAACCTGAGAAACACCTCCCACTCTCTCTCACACACCTCTTGCCTCTCCCATTTCAAATCTTTGGAGAGAAATCTTTGAGTGAGTTTGAGAGCTGCGGTTTTTGTGCTTCATCTCCAAATCTCTCTTACTCTTCTTCATTCGAGCTTTGGTACTACATCGAGTTCTTTGTGGATTCATTACTCTTGGAGCTTCTAGCTCCTAGATGACTAGGTGTCTCTTGTGAGTCTCCAAATTTTGTGGAAGACCACAAGAAAGTTTGTATTACCCGCTCGTTTGAGCAAAGATTATTGTGTGGGCTTGACCTTTGTGGTCGGCAAAGGGAGGATTAGGGTTGAAAGAGACCTGGCTCTTTGTGGGCGCCTCAACGAGGAAGTAGGGCACCTTGGTGGTGTGACCGAACCTCGGGATAAATCTTGTGTCTCTTGTGTTCTTGCTCATTGTGTTTGTTTATGTTCTTCGTTCTCTCACCACTCCGTGAAAGATTTGTTTATATCTTTTAGGTGTGTGGATTTTGAGAAGTGCCCTTCTCAGATCTACTACTTTGAACCCTGTGGATCATTTAGAACATCTCATTTCCAAAGTTAACTGGATGAATTTCGAGATCAATTCAGTTTTACCCAGTTTGCTTCTAGTTTTTTGTTGAAAAAGTTTTAACTTGCCTATTCACCCCCCCTCTAGGCAACTTTCAATTGGTATCAGAGCCTAATCCTCGTTCTAACGCTTAACCGCGTGTGGAAAAGATCATGTCGGGGGGGGCTAAGAAATGAAAGTGCTTCTAAGCTTGAAAAAGTTGAGGTTGCCTTGACTTTATCTTTTGGTGCAGATGTTGATCCTAGGGCAATAGATCTTGCCATGAGAATCGCCGAAAGGATGTTCCTCAAAATGAAGGAAGATGAGGCGAAGAACAAGATTGAAGAAGAAGAAAATGATCGATGGAGACCAAACGATGAATCCACCTCTTCACAAGGTTCGTCTTTCAAATCCACTTCTCATATGTGCTTTGTCGCTAATGGGAGTGACAGTGAAAGCGAAAGTGAGGATGAGGAGGAGCATGAAAGTGATAGTGAAGATGAGGATGATCTTCAAAAATTCTTCGCTCAACTAAGCAAGAAGAACCGGATGAGCTTGCTCAATCTCATGAAAAGAGCAGAAGAACAAAAGGAAATGCTTCATAAGCAAGAAGACATCCTCATCGAAAAAATCAAAGACTTGGAGAAGTTGACCAAAGAGCATGAGAAGCTAAAGTGCTCTCATGATGATTTGGTCCAAAGGTATGAAGACATTTCAATTGAGCAAATTAAAGTTGTTCATCATTCATCATATATTGCTCAATTAGAAAATAAAAATGCTATGCTCAAGAACACAATAGAAAAGATAAATATTGAAAATGTAGCTTTGCAAGAAAAACATGATATGCTTATGTACTCTCATAATAAATTTATGGATTCACATATCATGTTAGAAATGGCTCATGAGGTTGTGTTAACTAATTTGAAATCATACCAACCTCACATATGCACATGTACTCAAATAGAAACTATATTACCATGTGCTAACAATTGTTGTTATCAAGCAAGCCAATCTTCCATTGAGCTAGAAATTTCAGGAATTAGTGATATTTCTATCACACAAGAAAATAAAGAGCTCAAGGAAGAAAATGAGAGGCTAAAAAGGAGCTTGACTCAATTGAAGGGAAAGTGTCATGCTCAACCTTCTCAAGATAACCGTGATAATATGGTGAAAAAGCTTGAGAAGGGGACAACCGTAGCATGCACAAAACCTCTTCAAAAGAATACCAAGCTTTCCAAGAAGGGCATGAGCAAAATCCATGGTGAGAAAATTAATGCTCATATGATTTGCTCTAACAATGTACCTATGTGCTTCAACAAAGAAAGATCAAAGAGAAGCGATAGGAGGTGCTATGGATGCAAGGAGAAGGGCCATGAAATTGATTCATGCCCCCACATGAAGAATCAAGACCTTGCACGATCAAGAAAGATGGCCATCAAAAAGGATGAAAGCAAAAGGCAAATGCATTGCAAGGACAAGCATCACATTTGCTACAATTGCCGTGAAAAAGGTCATCTATTCAAGGTTTGTCCAAAGGGTAAAACTCCTAAGCCTAACTTGTCAATACATTCAAATATGCTTAGGAGACCCAAATTTGACTCTTGTGGTAGAAAGGTGATGAGTTCACCACATTCTAGGACCAAGGCTATTTGGGTGCCTAAGTCCTTATTGGCTAACCTTGATGGACCTATCATGAGATGGGTACCAAAATGTACTTAATAAGTTTTGCAGGTACCTAGAGATGATATGAAGCTTTGGGGTGCTTGAGCGGTTTAACTCAATTCTTATCTCGAGCTATCAATCTTACATTATCTATCCTTAAGATTGACCCAAAGATGAATTGAGTTGTTATATCACTAACTTCATATTCATCTGTAGCAAGAACTTGTGTTGTAGGGAATAAGGATTAACCTTTGTGGGAATCAAGCAAAAGGCCTACAACCAAGTGATATCCAAAGGATGGTAACAATTAATTCTTAAGTGCACATTGCTTTTAATTGGTATATTCCTTTGTGTCTTTTGTAGCCACATAGGAAAAATGAAGCACTTGAGAATGAACTTAAAAGATTTTACCTTGCTTTGGAAAGGATCTAATTATATGGTAGATTGCAAGTTCATATTTTTATATTATGACAATCTACATGCTTTAATTTGGTTGTATGTATCTTGTGGCATATTTCAAATTGATTATCGTATTATTGCCATGACCTAGACATAAAGAGGATTATCCCATGTTCTTAAATGAATAGAGTGCTAAGTAAGAAATTCAAATTCTTAAAGCACTTACCAAAAGGGAAATTCTCTATATGACTAGAGTTGTGAGGCTAATGTTTTTATCTAAGTGATTTATGTAGTTTCACAACATGAGAATGTGTTTCCCAAATGGAGTGTGACATTCAACGTTCAAAGAAGATCTAACCAATACTATGTGATGTATTCATTCTCATTTAAATTGGTTTTGAGTCTTCTACATTAATCACTTACCATGCTATGAATTAAACTTGCCATGTAAACTTAATTAAATAATCATGCTACTTTCATCTTTTTTACAATTGATGTTATGCATGATGCTTGTAAGGGTAATTTAGTTCATATCATGAGGTTTCCTTATTTTAGTAACCTTCTTGTCATTCATATACTAGAGGTTGCTAAATAGGAAACTATTGCTTGTGTTACTAATACAATCTCTTTTAAGATATTTCATGGAAATTCATAAGTAAAGATTGTGCTCTTTCAATTGGTAAAATCACAAGCTTTAAAGGTTAATCTTCACCTAAAAGAAAGATTAGGAATGCTCAAGGCAAAGGTATTGAACTAATTGCTTCAATTGGTTGTTGATCAATGGTAGTTCCTTTCAAGTGACATTCTTTCAATTGCTAATAATATATTCTATGAAAAGAAATGTCAATATGAAGATTAAATTCCTTTTGGCTTAAATTTGTAAATTGGTGCATATTGTTAATTCACTCCTCCATGTGCATTAACTTAAAAGGAATTTAGTTTATGCCTTTATGCCTCATAAATGATGATTTGTTTGACATTCAGATATAGATATCATCATTCATTAAATACTTCCTTGTACTACTAATACCTCTTTTCAAAGTGTTTTATCGACTAGTTTTAAAAGGAAAAGAGATAACAAAGAAGGAAGTCTCCACAAATGATGAAAAGAAGAATACTAAGGTGACACCACCACAGATAGTAAGATCTGTCAAATTGGTATAACAAAAGGTACATTCTATATGGTGGTAAGTATTCTTAGGCATAAGTTAATTCATTGCAAATTTGTCATGCCTTGACCATGATATGTAATGTACTCCTCATGAGACTCTTAACTGAATTGAAAGTGCATGTGGCAAGTCATTCAAATACTTGATGCACATATCTAGTGGGAGAACATTATATATCTTGTGTCATAGAGAATACCTTTCACTTGAGTGAACTATACTAAGACAATCCAAAATGGTAAATTTGTATCTCATTCATATGGATTGTAATCTTTGTTTTCTAAATAGCTACTCTTGATGCAGTTTAAAATTCCCTTATCGTTAAATCTAAAAGTGCATAAGAATCTTTTTGTTGATATTCATGACATACATATGCACTAACATGGATATGATTTTTAAACTATAAAAGGTACAATTAGTGATCCATACTCTCTAAATTTTGGAAACCCATATTTTAATATCTTAGAAATCTACTTCAATCAGTATCCATATGCTTCACATTGAATTGGATCACTAGGTTGTAAATTCCATGCATAACTTGTCTTTATGATATGAATGCTTGTGCGACTAACCTTGATAAGCTAGGTGCACCCAAAGTCAAGGTAGGTTCATCATCAAGAAGGCAACACAATGATGTATTAATAAAAGGAGAAAAGGCTCCTATTCTTAACTCTAGTTTTTATCTATGTGATTAAATATTGACTTGAAACCATGTAAGATGGTTGTCAAGTATATGTGGTTGCCTGCACAAACAGAAAGGCCACAATAAGGATTGTGTGGGTACTCAAGGCTCTTACTACTAATCTCAAAGGACCCAATTCAAATTGGGTACCAAGATATGAAGCTTAAACTTGTTTTGCAGGATCACTCCTTCAATGGATCAAGTTGGGTGCTCGATAATGAATGTATAAATCATCTTTGGAGATAGTAGCTAGGGTGGTAACAACTGAATCTCAAGTGCATATTATTTTCAAATCTTATCTTTTTGTGACTTGTGTAGCCACTAAGGGAAAAGAAGCACTTGAGGATATACACCAGTTGTTGATTATGAAATAAAGGTCTAATTGGAAGTTGAATGAATATTATCATATGGTGAACAATCCAAAATTATGTGACGTATTCTCTATCTAGTTAATTTGGATTTGATTCTTCTATATTAGACACTCACCATAATATGGATTAAGTCATCCCTTTAGACTTCATTGAATAACCATGCATATTATCCATGTCATTCAAAATATATTGTGCATGAGGGATCAAGGGAAATTTAGTCCATATTATGAGGTTTCTCTATTTTAGCAACTCGTTTGCCTTTCACATATAAAGGGTTGCTAAATAAGAAACTAGTGCTTGTGCTACTAATGCCATCTCTTGTGTTGAGTTTATCCATAGAAAATCTATGTTAAGAGATGGTGCTTGTTTTAAATTGGATAAATCACAAGCTTAAAGGATACTATTCAACTAAAGTAAGATGAAGTTGATAAGAGGCCAAGGTATGAAAACTTCCTATCCTTCAGTTGTTTTAGTATTCTATCCTTAGTGGGATGTACCATAGTATAGGTTAAATTCATTGCATTATAAAATGTTCAATAGTGCATATAACTTCGACATCAACTATATGTGTGCACTAATTTAAAGGAATTTAGTCTATCCTTTTGGGTTTCAAGAATGATGGTTCATTTTCATCCACATATAAGGATCATCATTTGTGAAACCTTCCCATGTGTTTTTAATGCTCTCTTTTCTAAGTGTTTGAACAAGGTCCTTCCAAGTGCTTTCAAGATGGATTCAAAATCTACGGATATAACAGTCTTGGTTATTTCAATCATTGAGTTTCAATGGGTCTCATATCATGTATGATTGAACCATGCCAAGATGAATGAAGTTCAAGATTGCCTGGTTGGATGAAATCATAAAGAGAAAAGAGATCACAGTGAATCAAGAAGGGGTTATATATTTTTTTTGTCAACCAAATAATGAAGATGTAGTGACATATTTATATGATATCCTTCATTATGAGGTTGAGGTTCATATTAGCATGCTTTACCCTCCAAGATTTCAATTGATATACTTTTAGTTCTTAAACTTTTAATTGGTTTAATTTTCATCATCTATGTAAAGCATGTTATGCTAAACCAAGATATAGTGCAAACATCTCCTTTAACCTCGTATTGTTAATGTGCATAAGTGTACTTTGTGTACTCTTGCATGCACAAATTGAGGAAGAGTTTAGCCCATATCTTGTGAGGCTAATGATTTCTTCAAGTTCATGTTTTGTAGTCTCACACCTTGGAGAACATCAAATGAGGATGAGTGGTTCCAAGGAAATGATCAAATATTTACCACATGTCACCCCATGGATTAGTTCTATTGGGGAACGATATGTGTTCTCTAGCATAAATTCAATTGTTTCAAATATATTATGCCTTGACCAAGATATATGATGAACTCCTCTAAGAATCTTAATTGAATCAAGTGCATGTTACAAGTAATTCGAGTACTTGATGCATACATTTAGGGGGAGCTCATTCTATATCTTGTGTCCTTAAAGACTAACATTTTCTTTTAGTGAATTTGTGTAGTTCTTTGAAGAGAATGAGTTTCTCTTGATCGTTTAAAGAGGATAAGTTTCTCTTTGAAATGTCAAGCCTATCAAAAGCTAAGATAGAAATTCATGATTATAATGAAGACCATATGGCATGGAACAAAGGTGTGTCACTCCATGAACTATTGTATTACATTTGTGTATCTAGGCTCTTACAAGTTAGTGTATGCATGTATATGCAATATCTTAAGTCACATCATAAGGTTGCACTTGAATCTTGGCTTAAAATATTGCATATCATGTCTATTAGTATACCGTTTGATTATGAGTAATTCCTTAAATTGGTGCAATTTCATATTTTCATACTTTATTTGTACCAAGGTTCAAATTGTAGAACTTAATCCCCTGGCCTCACAAGTCCAAGTGCATAAGCTAAACAAGTATTCATCACTTGTATGCACACATTTTGGGGGAGAATGGTCTATAATTTGAATCTTTGAGACTAACTTCATTTTCAAGTCTATTATGTGTGTAGTCTCAAATTAGAAAGGAATCTTCAAGCAAAGACAATCGCTTCCACTGCAAATTTTGATGGGTATCAAAGATTCTTTGCTCCAATAAATGTATCTTCTATACATTTCATAAGAGAATGAGTTTCTCTTGTATATGCTACTCCAAAATCATCTAAAACTGGTAAACATGTATCATATTCTTTTAGATTGCAAATGTCTAAAGTAGCATAGCTTATAAATTCTCCTGTCTAGAACTTAATTGATTAAATAGTGCACATGTTTCTTATGTTGCATGATTATGTTCAATTGATACTCCTTTTATGCCAATGGTACTTTAAGTTGCAAATAAGTACTCTCAACAGATATCAATTGAATTCATATATATGTGTGCACTAAAACTTGAGGAGAACTTAGTGTAATATGCTATTAGTGATATGCTTATCTATCAAATTGTATCAATTGGTGTTTTTCAATTGATATTTTTCATACATGATCACTAGTTGTATAATCCATACTTGTGCAATTTTCATGCTGCCTCTTGTTTTGATAAGAAAATGCTAGGTGACATCTAGACTCCAGGTATCAAGATTTATCTATCAATTAGTATGACAATATTCATTTGATATCTTGGACCTATGTCACAATTATGCCAACAAGGGATTGCAAAATGAACTCTAAATACAACACAAGTGTGGAACACCCCTTGAAAAGGTAAAATGCAAAGGTACATCACTTTATGTCACTTCTCCATTACCTTTGTGCCATCTAAGGACCCTTTTCATAATAGTGTGTTCCCATCTTGCTTAATCATAATTTCTACCCTTTATATTCTTTGTATCCTTTTGGAGATTTATGACAAAGGGGGAGAAATTGTGCATTAAAGCTTACCTTTAGTCTTATGTAACTAAGTGTAGACTTTAAAAAGGGGAGAAATAATTAAAAATAAGGAAGTCATAAGAAAAACATAAGATGTAGAAAGTTGATTAGTGCATACTATGTCATGAGCATCACGTTTATTTTATGACGCACTGCATCCTATGAATAGTATGATATAAGTTGTCTCCATACTTTGACCCAAATATGTGCTTTTGGCATTTGAGTACAAAATTGGTATTTTCTGAAATGCACATATTTAGGGGGAGGAAACTATATCATAGGATTCAAAATCTTATTTATCAAATCTTATGTAAGCTTTAAATGTGTTGTCATCAATCACCAAAAAGGGGGAGATTGAAAGTGCATTTATCCCTTTTGTGAGTTTTGGTGATTTGGATAACAACACATTTAAAGGTCTAACAAGTTTGCTAAGTGTTGAACAGGAAATTTAGTATGATGAACATACTTGAATAGTGTATAATGATCAGTGAACAAGGTTCAACACAAGGTCAAATAACCAGTGAGACAATGCAAATGGATATAATATGGTCTCTATATTGGTTTGAATATATGGACAAGTCCTGAGAAATCACTATGCATAAATATGATCATAATAGAGGTTGAAGTGATTAAGAGGATTGGTCAAGCCAAAGTGAATAAGATATGAGGAATCGTGAATTGACTTGACCATATTACTATTAGTCCATATATGAATATATGAGAATCAAACTAGAGCTTGATTGATCTTAGCAGTTATATCTAGATGACATTCAAGCAAGGTTCACAATATTGAAGAAATGATTCTCTCAATGGATGCTCAATAGGATGTGACTCAAGAATGGCTTGATAGGGTGAAGATAGCAAGGAAAGGGCTTCGAGGAACTAAGCGAAGGTGAAGGCCAAGCGACGGCTTATAGACCGAGGTACCATGGCTAAGGTGAAGAAGAGAGTACTTGCACTAAATCGATGAACTAATCAGCTATGAAGAGTTACAACATGTTGATGCATCAGTAAGGTGACTTGAAGCCATGATTTGAACTCATATATGGTGAAATGGCACAAGTCACAGGCTCGATTTGTGTTTGCTTCAAAAGGTGAGACAAAGATATTTGTGATCCTTATGAAGCAACACCATGGAGAAATCACACTTAAGACACCAATGACTCAAGGAGTTTACTTAATTATATTTTATCTAACTTGAGTATAGGAATCGTCGTACTATCAAGAGGGATCCATAAAGAAGGTTGGTGTTGGTACTAAAGCTCAAAATCCTTGATCTAAAACTTCCATTTTACCCTTGTTTCACTTCACTTTTCTCAAAATCTGCGCAACAGTTTCAAAAATTGGTTCAACCGAATTTAAAAAACGGAGCAACCGAATTTTGGCCTGACTCAACCGAATTTGGAAAACGGACCAACCGAATTTTGGCCCGGCTCAACCGAATTTGAAAAACGGAGCAACCGAATTTTGGCCTGACTCAACCGAATTTGGAAAACGGACCAACCGAATTTTGGCCCGGCTCAACCGAATTTGAAAAACGGAGCAACCGAATTTCGGCCTGACTCAACCGAATTTTGCAAACCGGTTCAACCGAATTTGCAAACCAGTTCAACCGGTTTCTGCACTGTTCCCCTCTGTCACTGCCAGTCTGCCAGTCAGTCCTGTCAGAAAAAGTCGTGTGCAGATTTTTGGAAAACCGGTTCAACCGAATTTGAAACCGGTTCAACCGAATTTGAAACCGGTTCAACCGAATTTGAAACCGGTTGAACCGAATTTGAGTCCGGTCCAGTCTCCGACTGAGTCCGCCAGTGAACCGAAAACCGACTGGTGGAATCCGGTTCAACCGGTTTTAGAACCGGTTCAACCGAATTTCAGTCAGATTTCCCCAACGGCCACCAGCTTTTGGGGGCACCTTTATATACACCTCCCACACTCTTCCCCTCAGCAGAGTACGCACAAAACTTCATTCCCAACCTGAGAAACACCTCCCACTCTCTCTCACACACCTCTTGCCTCTCCCATTTCAAATCTTTGGAGAGAAATCTTTGAGTGAGTTTGAGAGCTGCGGTTTTTGTGCTTCATCTCCAAATCTCTCTTACTCTTCTTCATTCGAGCTTTGGTACTACATCGAGTTCTTTGTGGATTCATTACTCTTGGAGCTTCTAGCTCCTAGACGACTACGTGTCTCTTGTGAGTCTCCAAATTTTGTGGAAGACCACAAGAAAGTTTGTATTACCCGCTCGTTTGAGCAAAGATTATTGTGTGGGCTTGACCTTTGTGGTCGGCAAAGGGAGGATTAGGGTTGAAAGAGACCTGGCTCTTTGTGGGCGCCTCAACGAGGAAGTAGGGCACCTTGGTGGTGTGACCGAACCTCGGGATAAATCTTGTGTCTCTTGTGTTCTTGCTCATTGTGTTTGTTTATGTTCTTCGTTCTCTCACCACTCCGTGAAAGATTTGTTTATATCTTTTAGGTGTGTGGATTTTGAGAAGTGCCTTTCTCAGATCTACTACTTTGAACTCTGTGGATCATTTAGAACATCTCATTTCCAAAGTTAACTGGGTGAATTTCGAGATCAATTCAGTTTTACCCAGTTTGCTTCTAGTTTTTTGTTGAAAAAGTTTTAACTTGCCTATTCACCCCCCCTCTAGGCAACTTTCACCAAGTCACACCATCAACCATTTCCTGAATGGTACCTGCAAAAATTTTGCCACAAGTAAGGCTGAGTATACTAATACTCAGCTAGACTTAACCGGTGTGATGAGTCTACTCCTCTACCTCTAGACTATGCAGCTGTTTGGCTGAGGGGTTTGGTTTGCCAAAAGCACTAGCTGTTTCTAAAATCAATTTTTAGCTTTTCAAATTCTATCCTCATTAACTTAGCTAGATTTGCTCCTTCTAAGCATACATGGTAACAAGCATTTAATTCAATCAACAAATTATCTCATTGTAACCTCATTTCACTTCTTACTCGATGCAGTACAAGGGGTCAAGCAGTCTCATTAGCTGCGAGAAGCAGACGATTCGAATTGAGTTTTATCCTTGCAAGGTAAACCTAAACACACGGCATGTCAGGGTACTCCGACCCCACACATGACAACCGTCCCCATCGATTCCCCGTTCGCGTCCAGGCCTCATTGCCTTGGCATACAATGCTCCACTGACCCCGGCTGCCGCCGTGCAGTGACCGCACTTGTACCCACCATAGCTAGCATGGGAGACCCAGTCTCAGGTCGCATGAGGGATAAAGTCCGCGCCCGGCTTCACTCAGGTACTAGGTTTATCGGTTACCATTTTTCCCGGCATGTGCTTAGTACGTTCAAAAGCTTGACTCAGGTATCCACACATTAATCCTTAATTCCTTTTCCCGTCTCATGGTCAAGGCATCCTCCCTGGATCCAAGTCCATAGACTAACATAGATCCCGTTATCAAAATGAATACAATCAATTCCTGACCTCGCGCGAGTGCTAGAAAAATCACTCGACTTCTACCGAGATCCTGATTAGCAAGCAGCTACTCGACCTAGCATACTAGTATTCATCTCAAAAAGGAATCCTAAGTTCATGCAACTAGAGGTTTCAAGCAATTCCTACACTTAAGTGCACATCACAATCCTACAAACATTAAGTGTAGTAAAGTAGCATATAATAATACGGTTATGCATAAAACCGGGGCTTGCCTTCAATTGCTGGGGCTGCGGGGAGATCCTCAACAGCAGCCTCGGAAGCTTGCTCCTGGTCCTCCTCTTGGACAGATCCTTGCTCGGGGATGAGCACGTACTCTCCGTCGGCAAGATTACAATCTAATGAATGCAATGCATAAGATATATGCATGATATGATATGTGCTTTAGAAATTACAACTTTTGACGGTGTATGATCTTCTTGAGTTAGACAAGGTTAAACTTCACTTATGTAAGACCTTTGGGTGGTATACTTGGTAAATTGGGTCAAACTTAGCTAAGGTAAGTGGTAGGTTTATTTTTGGGGTTCCACTGAATTCTTTTTAAGCCTTAGTGAGAATTGATAAGAATTCAAGTTGGACTTATTGGGGTGAGGTTTATTTCTTCTTTCTTTTTCTTTCATTCTCTTTAATGTTTTGGAGTGTGTTTGAACTACAAGTTGCTTTAATAAAACTCCAAAAATTCTGCAAAAAATACAGTGGCTTGGTACTGGTGTATAATTTTCTGTCTCAAAATGTGGGGATCAGAAAGTGAATAGTTTTCTCTGGACAAAATTACCAAGTTTTAGGGCAGAAAGGGTGCTTTGAACTACAACTATTAATTAAAAGTAGGTAATTCTCTAAAACTTATTTTTGTTGGCTTTTAGGTGCTATAACAAGACTTGGCACAAAATTTTAGCTATTAATACTTATTAGTTATTTTACTAGGGTTTTCTCAAGTTTCTAGCCAAAGAGGTGCTTTCTACTACCACTATATTTGAAAAATATCAAACAACAGATTTCTGGTTTTTCTTAGCTTTTATTTTGCGCAAGAGCAATTATTCTGAAGTTTGGCATCTTTTTGCTTAAGAAAAGGGGTGGTTTGTATTAATTGGATTAAATGGCCTTTCTTATAAGATGTTAGCAATAGGTATTATTTTGCATCTTTTTAATAGGTTTGCATTTTTCTCTGGTGGCTTTTCTCATCATTGACTTAGCAAAATTTTGGTTGCCTATTTTGCATTATCATGGGTTACTTCATGGTTTATTTGGAAAATGCATCATTATCATGTTAGATTTATTTTCCCTACTTAAAATGTTGGGCTGAGGTGTTCATTATTTTTGCAGTGGGGTTCTGGTGGTTACAAGTCCACTGAATTTTTATTATCAATTTTGGGTCTAGTTTTG
Source organism: Zea mays (assembly GCF_902167145.1). Classification (NCBI taxonomy): domain Eukaryota; kingdom Viridiplantae; phylum Streptophyta; class Magnoliopsida; order Poales; family Poaceae; genus Zea; species Zea mays. The sequence continues at coordinate 81,028,443 of NC_050100.1, read as the reverse complement.
TAATTCTAATAATTGATTTTCAGTTGGAATAATGCTAAATAAAACATTTTAATTTAAAACTGATCTGAACTAAAGGTCTTTTTATTTTTCCTAGGTTCTCTGTTATTTAAGCAAACTAGGAAAAATAATTTTACTCACTGTTCATTAATTTCTAATGCCTTTCTGATTTTCCCTAAGTTTTGGGCAAAACAGCTTTAAATGGATATCTACACTATATTCTTCAATACTGGGGTTTCTACTATTTTTAAACAGTGCTTAAATGAGGTTTGAACATCTACAAATTTTCTTAGGTTCAGCCCAGAAGCAAAACTACTTTTCCTTAATTAAACAAGGTTTGGTCAGTATCTGTTTTTAATTTTAAACTCTAAAAATTAGAACAAAAAGCATAGGGTTTATCATTTTTAAATGATAGTTCATAATATTTTGGATCTAGCAAATTTAGTTTGACAACTTTTGATTAAGAATTCATCAAGTTATGGATTTTCTAAGTTCTCTGGTTATTTAAAAAGATTAACATAATTGATTAAATGGAAAACTACTTTGCACTGGGGTCCCTAGCGGGTGTTTTAAGTTTTCCTCGCGGATCAGTCCCTGGGCTACTATTCAAATGAGTCACTGACATTGCAGAAAACCCCCCGGATTCTTCTAATCCTAACCCGAGGTCCTTTTCCTAACTTAAACAGTAACCGCGGCGAAAGAAAGGGCGGAGGGGCTTACCGGCGGCGAGATTGCTCCGGTGAGGTGGTCGAGAACGTAGGGGAGGTCTCGGGGATCGCAGCGATGTGCGGGTTGCCGTCGGGGATGGTCGGAGTCGGCCGGTCCACGTGCGCAGGCGGGGGTGCTCGTCGGCGGCGAGGAGTCCGGCCTGCTCACGGCGCGATAGGTCAATTGAACGGGTCAGAGAGCTTCACCAGGGAACAAGGAAGGGGTGTGCGCGAGGAATTGAAGAATGGCTCACTGGAGAGCTTGGTCCACGCGTGCAGGCAGGCGACCGAAGTCCGGTGAAGTCGATCTCGGGCTTCCGGTGAAGTTCTGCTGGGTCCGAGGGCTTGGAAAGCTTCACGGGCCACTAGCGGAGCTAGCCGAAGCACTGGCTCGACTTGGGGGTGGCCGGAGTGGGCTGGCCACGGTGGCCGAGGTTCTGGTGGCAGTGGCGGGCGGAAAAGAGCTCGCTGGAGCTAAGGAGGGGTGGCTGGCCGGTGATGGTGAGCGAGGGGTGAAGTTAGGCGCGTCCGGTGAGGCTTTATAGGCGCGGGCGGGCACGGCCGAGAGCAAGGGCGCGCGATGGACTTGACCGAACGCCGGGGCGAGCACGCGCGCGGGTTGGGTGAGCGCCGGCGTGCCGACCAGGGTCGAACACGTGTGCCCGTGCGTTCTGCCCAAGTTCTGGCGCGTATGTTCACTCATCCGAGCCTGCTCTCGCCTTGGTCAGTGCACAAAACCTCTTCTCCTCCCTACAAGATACCGATCTTGTGTGGGGGTCATAGGATTTTGCCTACTGGTTGCAGAGATATGGAGCCCAGAAATCCGGTCTGTCTCCCTGCTCAAACCCGAGGCAAAACTAGGGTTTTGTCGTGTCTAGGGCTCGCGTCCCAATGCCATCTTCTGGCACACGACAGAGGGGTTAGTTAGGCACATTTTTGATAATGGGGCCATTAGGATTTGAGTTAGGGATCAAGGTGAACACGCTTGATCTTTGGCTCAAGGTCTGAAATTCAGAATTCTAAAATTCAGAATTCCCCATTGAGTCCCCACATGAGAAGCTTGTTTTGGGGTTTTAATTGAGTTATTTTGGCCAAGCTTTCTCAATCTTTATTGTTGCTTAATGAATATACTTCAATGTTTATAATTGGCCCAAGCCATGATTTTAATTTTTTCATACCCTTTTCCCCATTTTCTTGAATTTTGCACATAGGGCTCACTTAGGGTTTTTATTAGGGTTGCAACATTACTACCTTTTTGAAAGACTCATTTGTTTTGATCATGATACTTTTAAGTATAGGCTTGGTGGATTCTTCATTCTTAAGTCAATTTGATGCTCATGCTCAATTTGGTTCACATAAAATGATGGTTCTTGGTTTAGCACTTTGAGAGAAACCCTAGGTGACACTGGGGTGTCACAAAAATCGCGGCCATCACCAACATGGGGCCTATCAAAGATTTGAAAGGAGTACAAAGGGTCATGGGATGCCTTGCGGCTCTGAGCCGCCTCATCTCGTGCCTCGGCGAGAAAGGGTTACCCTTGTACCGCCTCTTAAGGAAGGCCGAGCTCTTCACTTGGACCCCCGAGGCCGAGGAAGCCCTCGGAAACTTAAAGGCGCTCCTTACAAATGCACCCATCTTGGTGCCCCCCGCTGCGGGAGAACCCCTCTTGATCTACGTAGCCGCAACCACTCAGGTGGTCAGCGCCACGATTGTAGTCGAGAGACGAGAAGAAGGGCATGCGCTGCTCGTCCAGAGGCCGGTCTACTTCATCAGTGAAGTGCTATCCGAGACCAAGATCCGCTACCCGCAAATTCAGAAGCTACTATACGCAGTAATTCTGACGCGGCGAAAGTTGCGACACAACTTCGAGTCTCATCCGGTAACTGTGGTGTCATCCTTCCCCCTGGGGGAGATCATCCAGTGCCGAGAGGCCTCGGGTAGGATAGCAAAGTGGGCAGTGGAGCTCATGGGCAAAACACTCTCATTCGTCCCTCGGAAGGCCATAAAGTCCCAAGTCTTGGCGGATTTCCTGGCGGAATGGGTCGACACCCAATTGCCAACAGCTCCGATCCAACCGAAACTTTGGACCATGTACTTTGATGGGTCGCTGATGAAAACAGGAGCAGGTGCTGGCCTGCTCTTCGTCTCACCCCTCGGGAAACATCTCCACTACGTGTTGTGCCTCCATTTCATGGCGTCAAACAACATGGCCGGGTACGAGGCTCTGGTTAATGGGTTGCGCATCGCCATCGAGCTAGGGGTTTGGCGCCTCGACGCTCGTGGCGACTCGCAGCTTGTCATTGACCAAGTCATGAAGAACTCCCACTGCCGCGACCGAAAGATGGAGGCCTACTGCGACGAAGTTCGACGCCTGGAAGACAAGTTCTACGGGCTTGAACTCAACCATATCGCTCGACAGTACAACGAGACTGCGGATGAGCTGGCTAAAATAGCCTTGGGGCGGACAACGGTTCCCCGTGACGTCTTCTCCAGAGACATACATCAACCCTCCGTCAAGATCGACGACATGCCCGAGCCCGAGGAGGCCTCGGCCCAGCCCGAGGTATCCTCGGCCGCTGAGGGTGAGGCCCTGCGCGTCGAGGGAGAGCGGAATGGGGTCACGCCTAACCCGAACTGGCAGGCCCCGTACCTGGAATATCTCCTCCGAGGAGAGCTACCCCTCGACAAGACCGAAGCTCAGCGACTGGCGCGGCGCGCCAAGTCGTTCGTCTTACTGGGTGATGAAAAGGAGCTCTACCACCGCAGCCCCTCAGGCATTCTCCAACGATGCATATCCATCACCGAAGGACAGGAACTATTGCAAGAAATACACTCGGGGGCTTGCGGTCACCATGTAGCACCTCGAGCCCTCATGGGGAACGCCTTCCGACAAGGTTTCTACTGGCCGACCGTGGTGGCCGACGCCACTAGGATTGTACGCTCCTGCCAAGGGTGTCAATTCTACGCAAGACAGACGCACCTGCCCGCTCAGGCCCTGCAGACAATACCCATCACCTGGCCGTTTGCCGTGTGGGATCTGGACCTCGTCGGTCCCTTGCAGAAGGCACCCGGGGGCTTCTCACACCTGCTGATCTCCATCGACAAATTCTCCAAGTGGATCGAGGTATGACCCCTTACCAGCATCAGGTCCGAGCAGGCGGTGGCGTTCTTCACAAACATCATCCATCGCTTTGGGGTCCCAAACTCCATCATCACCGACAATGGCACGCAGTTCACTGGGAAGAAGTTCCTGGACTTCTACGAGGACCACCACATCCGTGTGGACTGGGCCGCCGTAGCTCACCCCATGACGAATGGGCAGGTGGAGCGTGCCAACGGTATGATTCTGCAGGGACTTAAACCGATGATCTACAACGACCTCAACAAGTTTGGCAAGCGATGGATGAAAGAGCTACCCTCGGTGGTCTGGAGTCTGAGGACGATGCCGAGCCGAGCCACGGGTTTCTCGTCGTTCTTTCTAGTCTATGGGGCTGAGGCTATCTTACCCACAGACTTAGAATACGGTTCCCCGAGGACAAAGGCATATGACGACCGAAGCAACCAGACCAGCCGAGAAGACTCACTGGACCAGCTCGAAGAGGCTCGGGACGTGGCCTTACTACACTCGGCGTGGTATCAGCAGTCTCTGCGACGCTACCACGCCCGAGGGGTTCGACCCCGAGGCTTCCAGGTGGGAGACTTGGTACTTCGGCCACGGTAGGACGCCCGAGGGCGCCACAAGCTTACTCCTCTATTAGGAAAATGACCCCGGGCCATTTAGCTCAATAGGTTTTGGTGTTTGATGATCAACATAACCTGTGGACTAATGTATTTCCCAAGTATTTGTGTGTTGTAGTTCACAGGATGCGAAGTGGATTGGACTGAGGCTCTAAGGATGTAACACCTCAAAGAAGACATTATAAGACTCATAGAAGACATTACAAAGTAATATTTAAGACACTTTATACATGCTAAGAGTCCAACACATCAAGAAGTAGAAGTGAGATACAAAGCTCCAAAACAAAAGTGAAGTTGATAAAGTTGAGAGGAAGGGCTGACTGAATTGGAAATGTTTCATAACATCAAATCTATTCAAACTGACATGGCTTCAACTCTGAGATGTAGACAATTTTATAAGCTTTCCAAAAAGTCCAAGATCATCAAAATCGGAGTTCGGAGCTAAAAGTTATGCCCACAACACGAAGTCGGGGATGTCCGGTGCACACTGGCCTGTCCGGTGTGCCAAATTTACTCAAACTGATATGGCTTCAACTCTGGGATGTAGAGAATTTCATAAGCTTTCCAAAAAGTACAAGATCATCAAAATCGGAGTTCGGAGCTAAAAGTTATGGCCAAAATACAACAAGCGGACATGGGCTGTCCGGTGCACACCGGACCGTCCGGTGCGCCATGTCCGGTGCGCCATCTTCGGAAGCTCCAACGGCTACTTTTAATGGCTAGTACACGTGGCATGTCCGGTGCACCACCGGACAGTCCGGTGCACCTGTCCGGTGCGCCACAGAAAGCTGCAGAACTGCTTTCCAACGGCTATATTTGAGTTGGGGCCTATATATACTTTACCCAACCGGCCATTTGAAGGTGTGGGAGCCCAAGCAACATACCAAGGCATATAGTGCACATTTCCAAGAGCTCAAACACCCAAGTGCTTAATAGAATCACTCAGTGATTAGCGTAGGTGCTTTGCGAAGTGCTTAGGTTAGTTAGACCGCTTTAGCGCTTGCTCTAGGTGAACCCTAGATTGTTGAGTGAGTTTAGACATACCTCACAACCTCGGCTCTTGGGTGAGTCGTTGTAATTGTACCGAGTGGGGCGAGAGTCTTGCAAGACCGTGACAACCGTGTTTGTGTCACGGCCGCCACCGTGTACCGGAGGGAACGAGGCCCACGACGTTTCGGCCGGAAGCTCGATAGTGGAGACGGCGGGGAGCGTCCGAGAGGAGCCGGAAGCGGAGCACCACTTGCGCGTGGAGAAGGCCTGTGGCTCTCTACGGAGTTACTCGACCGAGGTGCTTGGCCCTCGCGTGGGCTTCCCTTTGTGTAGGGGCACCAACGAGGATTAGTCGGGACCTTGCGCGGTTCCGGATACCTCGGTAAAAATACCGGTGTCATCCACGAGAGTTTGCTTCTCTACTTTGCTCTTTAAGTTTCCGCATTTATATTAAGCATTTAAGTTTCAATCTTGTATTCATACTTATCTAGTGTAGATTGAAACTTAGCCTTTGCGGTAGAGATAGCAACACTTAGACAAAACCTAGTTTGCACATTCTAGTTTGATTATTGGCATAGCTTTTGCTCTAGGGATTTAATTGTGGCCTAGTTTAGTAAAAGTTTTAGAAGTCCTAATTCACCCCCCCCTCTTAGGCATCACTCGTTTCCTTCAATTGGTATCAGAGCCTGGTTTTGGCTCATTTGAAACGCTTTAGCTTCACCGCTAAAAGAGCTGACGCTTTTTAGAGGAAGGGATGGATACCCATAGGCCACCACACTTCGACGGCACTAACTTCCCATATTATAGTGCTAGAATGGCTTGTTACCTAGAGGTCGTTGATCTAGGTGTTTGGAGAGTCACTCGTGACGAGATGAAACCCCCCAAGAATCCCGAGAAACCCACCGCGAGTGAGGAAAAAGAAATTCATTTAAATGCTAGAGCCAAAAATTGCTTGTATGAATCTCTTAGCATGGATATTTTTAATCAAGTATTTACCTTGAAAACTGCTAATGAGATTTGGTTAAAATTGCATGAGCTCCATGAAGGCACATCAAATGTCCGTGAGCATAAACATTGCCTAGTCTTAAATGAGTATAATACTTTTGCTATGAGAGATGATGAGCTTGTTAGAGACATGTATTCTCGTTTAAATCTAATCATCAATGAGCTCAACTCTATTGGCATAAATAAGCTAGGTGATGCGGACATTGTGAGGAAGATTATCTCCCTGCTACCACAACGAAGATATGGGAGCATCATCACCATCCTTCACAACATGGAGGACTTGAGTAACATGACCCCGACCATTGTAATTGGGAAAATCACGGCTTTTGAGATGTCACGAAAAATGTCTCGGGGAGAGGAGCCAACTTCCTCAAGGCCATATGCTTTTGCATGTGATGAAAGGAAGGGCAAAAAGAAGGCCCCCACTCCAAGTTCCTCAAGTGAAGAAGAGGAAGAAGAAGAAAGTGATGATGATGAAGATAATCAACCATGCACATCATCCTCCGAGGACGAAGAAACAATCCGACGCGTCGGAAAGGTAATGGGGATGATCCGCAAGATTAATCTAATGGGTGTGCCCCTGCAGGTCGAAGATATTCTCTTTAACATTGACAGGAAAAAGCAAAGAAAGAGAGGATGCTTCGCATGTGGGGAGAAGGGCCACTTCGGGGACAGCTGTCCAACTATGGCCAAACCCAAAAAGGAAAGGAGCAAAGGCAAGGCGCTAACAAGTGTCAGAACTTGGGATGATTCTTCAAGTGAAGATGAACCTCCAAGAACGCGCAGCCATCGGTCCTCATCACGCTCATCATGGTCATCACACAAATGCCTTATGGCAAAAGGTAAAATGAGCATTCCATCCTCTAGTGATGAAGTAGTAGTGATGATGATGGTGAGGGAAAGCCCTCTGTAGATGAACTTGCGGAAGCCGTTAAATTTTTCCAGGATGTTTGCACTAAGCAAAAAGCACAACTTAAAACTTTGAAAATTAAGTTGATTAGCTCCCAAAATGATTACAAAGGATTGCTAGAAAAATTTGAAACTTTTGCAAACCTAAATTGTGAGCTGTCAACTAAAATTGAGCTATTAGAGTCGAGTGCTCCATCCACTGCTACTGATGATGGTCTGATTAAAAAGAATGAAAAACTTAAGGCTAAGTTAGCTAGCTCCCAAGAAGCTATTGAAAATTTGCTAAAGAAAATAGAAATTCTTAGCATACACAATAATGAGCTAACTACTAAGCTAGAGAACATCGGTAGCACCCCAGCAGCATCTTTAGTTGAAATACCTAAAATTATTAAGAAAGATGCTTCTACTTCTTGCTTTGATTTAATTGATGATTCTAACCCCTGCAACCAAGTTTTTGTTGAGAATATTGTTGTAGAAACATGTTCGGATGATGTTGCAAAGGAAAATGAACAATTAAGGCAGGAAGTGGCTCGCCTTGGCAAGACTTTGTATGACAAGAAAGGCAAAGCCAAACAAATCCGACCTCCACAGGATAACACCACTGCGGGAGTGAACAAGCCTATGGAGGGAGAAACTGTGATTTGTAGGCTATGCCACATGGAAGGCCATAAGTCTTTCCAATGCAAGGCGACGACCGGGGATAAACAAAGGCAAAAGCTCAAGCAAAAGTCATCAAGCAAAATCTCCAACACCTACATCAAAAAGGTGGACAAAAAGGCTGCTACACCATATTTGATCAAGAATAAAAAGAATGGAAAGGTGATAGCAATCAAGGCCAACAAGCAAGCCAACAAAGGAAAGGGGGCCAAACGCATCTGGGTGCCAAAGGAAATAATTTCAACTATGAAAAGCACCAAGAAGGTTTGGATCCTGAAAGGGAAGTGAGTGGACCAAAGGTCAACGGGAAATTTGGAGACTTGGCAAAGTTAGGATGTATATCATGGGATACATCACATTGGATCAAGTTTATTGCCAAGAGGGTTAGTAGATACTTTGGACCCAAATTTCCCCACCCATGACTAAGGTAACTAGATTTATTGTATTCCTTATTTTTAGATATGCGTATCTATTTTCTTGTATCTAGTTTTACCTCTCATGCCTAGTATTACAATTTGTACTTACTTTTTCTTAAACGCATGCATACTAGGTAAATCACATGGTAGGACTGCTTGTTTTCAATTCATACACTTAAGCAAACCTACACGGTTTAAAATGTGTATTTAAGCACGGCACATAGCTTCTTTATCACTCCATAGTAAATGATACATCAATTAATAATTTTAAATGCTACAGGTAAAACACTCATATTCTACAAGTTGTATCATTTAACTTATATGTGCCAAAGTTCGGATTATAGATAATTTGCCCCTCTTGATATCAAATCAAAGTGCATGTCTCCTACAAGTATTCAAAACTTGTATGTACAAATCCAGGGGGAGGTTACTCTATAATCTAAGACTTTGAGACTAACACCTTTTCAAGTCTATTTTTATGTGATAGTCTCATTGTAAGGAAAATGAAGTCCCCGGAGAATGACAACAATCTTCCACTGCAAAATCTCCAAGAACTTTCATGTCTCACAAGCCTGCCATTGGTTTTCAATTGGGCCGCCATTGACTTTCGATTGGTATCTTTGAGACTACATTAAGTATCATTTACATGTCTTCTCCAATATTTGATTAGACTATATTTCATATCTTATACTTCCCATGTTGATATAAATGCGTATACTATTAACTCATATTTTGTTACATATGCATAAGGGAAGTTAGTCTATTCAAATTATGTCTTGCACCTCTATTTCTCATATGCTTTTTCCTAAGTAGAAGATCTATGTCAGGGGGAGTTTTTCTTCGTCTCTAAAGGGGGAGAAAATTCTTTCTAAAGGAGAACACTCATTTAGGGGGAGTAATCTTTTAGTGCTTCTATTGCTATTAATTGATAATTCTTTAGAGAGGGCAAGTCTTATTTGCTTCCTATATGCTTTTAATGTCTTCCTTTTCGGTGGTTGATGCCAAAGGGGGAGAAGTTGTAGGGACCAAAGCAATGAAAATGTTATCAAACACCAAACACCACCAAATTAAAATTTTGATCTTTCAAGTGGTTTTTGCATTTTGGACTAAAATAGGAAGTAAGTGAATTATGGAGTTAGGGGGAGGCTTAAGTCCATAATCTCACTCTATGAGGACAATCATGCATCCTAGCAAGTAGATTGCATATTTTCATTCAAATGTTTGTTATATTTGCTTGTTTTGGTTGTGTTGTCATCAATCACCAAAAAGGGGGAGATTGTAAGGAAAATGACCCCGGGCCATTTAGCTCAATAGGTTTTGGTGTTTGATGATCAACATAATCTGTGGACTAATGTATTTCCCAAGTATTTGTGTGTTGTAGTTCACAGGATGCGAAGTGGATTGGACTGAGGCTCTAAGGATGTAACACCTCAAAGAAGACATTATAAGACTCATAGAAGACATTACAAAGTAATATTGAAGACACTTTATACATGCTAAGAGTCCAACACATCAAGAAGTAGAAGTGAGATACAAAGCTCCAAAACAAAAGTGAAGTTGATAAAGTTGAGAGGAAGGGCTGACTGAATTGTAAGTGTTTCATAACATCAAATCTATTCAAACTGATATGGCTTCAACTCTGAGATGTAGACAATTTTATAAGCATTCCAAAAAGTCCAAGTTCATCAAAATCGGAGTTCGGAGCTAAAAGTTATGCCCACAATACGAAGTCGGGGATGTCCGGTGCACACTGGCCTGTCCGGTGTGCCAAATTTACTCAAACTGATATGGCTTGAACTCTGGGATGTAGAGAATTTCATAAGCTTTCCAAAAAGTACAAGATCATCAAAATCGGAGTTCGGAGCTAAAAGTTATGGCCAAAATACAACAAGCGGACATCGGCTGTCCGGTGCACACCGGACCGTCCGGTGCGCCATGTCCGGTGCGCCATCTTTGGAAGCTCCAACAGCTACTTTTAACGGCTAGTACACGTGGCATATCCGGTGCACCACCAGACAGTCCGGTGCACATGTCCGGTGCGCCACAGAAAGCTGCAGAACTGCTTTCCAACGGCTATATTTGAGTTGGGGCCTATATATACTTCACCCAACCGGCCATTTGAAGGTGTGGGAGCCCAAGCAACATACCAAGGCATATAGTGCACATTTCCAAGAGCTCAAACACCCAAGTGCTTAATAGAATCACTCGGTGATTAGCGTAGGTGCTTTGCGAAGTGCTTAGGTTAGTTAGACCGCTTTAGCGCTTGATCTAGGTGAACCCTAGATTGTTGAGTGAGTTTAGACAAACCTCACAACCCCTCGGCTCTTGCGTGAGTCGTTGTAATTGTACCGAGTGAGGCGAGAGTCTTGCAAGACCGTGACAACCGCGTTTGTGTCACTGTCGCCACCGTGTACCGGAGGGAACGAGGCCCGCGGCGTTTCGGCCGGAAGCTCGATAGTGGAGATGGCGGGGAGCATCCGAGAGGAGCCGGAAGCGGAGCACCACTTGCGCGTGGAGAAGGCCCGTGGCTCTCTACGGAGTTACTCGACCGAGGTGCTTGGCCCTCGCGTGGGCTTCCCTTTGCGTAGGGGCACCAACGAGGATTAGTCGGGACCTTGCGCGGTTCCGGATACCTCGGTAAAAATACCGACGTCATCCATGAGAATTTGCTTCTCTACTTTGTTCTTTAAGTTTTCGCATTTATATTAAGCATTTAAGTTTCAATCTTGTATTCATACTTATCTAGTGTAGATTGAAACTTAGCCTTTGCGGTAGAGATAGCAACACTTAGACAAAACCTAGTTTGCACATTCTAGTTTGATTATTGGCATAGGTTTTGCTCTAGGGATTTAATTATGGCCTAGCTTAGTAAAAGTTTTAGAAGTCCTAATTCACCCCCCTCTTAGGCGTCACCTGTTTCCTTCATCCTCCCTGGGAAGGGCCGTTCATCATCGCCAAGATTTTGAAGCCCGGAACATACAAGCTAGCCAACGATCAAGGCGAGGTCTACAACAACGCTTGAAACATCCAACAGCTACGTCGCTTCTACCCTTAAAATGTTTCAAGTCGTTCATATTCCTCGTTCTCTTTACATACACAAATAAAGTCTAACCGTCAAGGAAGGGTCAGCCTTGCCTCAGCAAAGCCCGACCCTCCCTCGGGGGCTAGAAGGGGGGAACCCCCTCCGCGTCAAAATTTTCCTCGGAAAAGTCTTTTGCTAGAACGTCTTTCGCGCTTTTCGACTGCTTCGATAGCGAGGTCCTGAAAATGACAAGAGTACACGTAAGCGGCAAGGCCGACCGAGCCGAGGGACTCCTACGCCTCCGAGATATGGATACCTCACTCATCACCTTCCGCGATAAGTAACTCACGCTCAGATAAGCCATTCTGCTACCGAACGAGTCCTAATGCTCGAAAACTTTTCTGCCATAACGACTTTCGTGCCTTCACGACTATATTGATAACAGAATCCTGCAAACGAGTAAGAGTGCACGTAAGCGGCAAGGACGACCGAGCCAAGGGACTCCTACGCCTCCGGGATACGGATACCCCACTCATCACCTTCCGTGAAAAGTAACTCTTGCTCGGATAAGCGATTCTGCTACCGACGAACAAGTCCTGATACTCGAAACAAGAGGAAAGGAAGCGCAGCTTTATAATACGACAATAAGATGTTTAGGCCTCGGCTGCCGCAAAAAACATACGCATACTACAGACAAACTGTTCCTGCAGGTTCAAACATCAGCAGAGGGAGCAGCAACACCCGTGGCGTCGTTTCCACCTTCGGCGGAATCTGGCCCAGCCTCGGACGGCGACATGGGCGGAAGGATCTCCACCTCGAAGGAGGACGCCAGCACCTCGCTTGGACCCTCACAGCCCGGGTCTCCGCCAGGACCCCGGCCCAAGCAGACACCTCGGTTGGTCGCTCCGTAGCCTCAGCCAGCTGTCCCCCGGGGACCTTAGCCCGGCTCACGGCCTCGGTAGCATGACTCCGAGGTTGGTCCCGCTCGCGGATGACCTGGCCAAGCTTTAGCCGCCGCTGCTGCACCTCCTCGGCCTGGGAAGCCACATGCTCCCGGGCCGACGAAGCCTCTTATCGAGCCGACTCCGCCTCTGTCCACGCCGACGCCGCTGCCTCCGGCTCCAGCTCATCGCAGAGCGGCCGAAGGTTCTAAAACTGAGCAAGAGAAGCCTTGAGCGGCAAGGCCGACCGAGCCGAGGGACTCCTACACCTCTGGGATACGGATACCTCACTCGTCACCTTCCGCGCAAAGCAACTCACGCTCGGTTAAGTGGCTCAGCTAGCCGACAGGCGAGTCCTAGTGCTCGAAATGAGGAAGAAACAAGCGGGACTCCGGTTCCACTCCCGCGGGTATGAACAACCTCCACACCAGAGGGCCTGCGGGACAACAAACTCTAGGTGGCTCGCCGGCAACCGCTGCACCAGCAGCACGGCAACGAACTCCGTCTCAGGTGGCTAGACAGCAGCAGCGATGGCCCCAGGGCAAACGCTACCGCTGGAAGGCCCTCATTCACGTCCCCTCACGGGGGACGAGAACCAGCCATTAAAGCCAAAGAGCCGGAGGCCCGGAGCGCAGGTGGCACTGACGGTCTCGTCAGCGGGGGCAACCGCTTCAGCAGAAGCAGCCTCACCTATGGCGACCACCACCTCAGCACCGACGACAGCAGCCACCTGCCCACCAACACCGCACCAGCAAGCGGCGGCCGCCCCAAAGTGCACTGATAGGTCCTCACTCCCGTTCTCGCCACAAGAACGAGAATGGGACCGTCCCAAAACATGAGTACCGCCCTCGCGGCGTACGACGTGTTGTGCAGCTGACGGCGCAGGGAGGACATGAATATAGCCGGCCCGCGTGCGGCACGGCCGTCACCCGGGTGGAGGACAGACAGCTGCACCCTGGCCCGGCAGCAGCAGTTCGCCTTCCCCCGCATGGCTGGAGGATGCCTCCTCCGCAGAGCTGGAGGATGCCCCTCTCCCCCGAATCCCGGAGGAAGAAGCAGGTCGCCGGCCCATGGAGCCAGGCCCCGACTTGCCCCGCCCTCCTCCCTAGCACGGATGATGAAGATCCTTGAAGCTGAGGGCGAGGCAGAGGCTGCAGCCCGACTTGCTTCTCCCCACCACCGAACTGGTGGTCATCATCCTGGATGACCATTGGTGAGGGAATGTAGCCGGGCTGCATGATGAAAATCCTTGAAGCCAAGCGATGGCTGAAGGGCGCCAACCCCCGCGAAGTCGCGCTCCTCCAACAGCAGCAAGACGAAGGCAACACGGATGCTCCCCATCCGGGGGCTCGGAAGGTGGAAGGGCGCGATGCATGAGGGGAGTGCGAAGACATGGCTATCGCCCGGGGGATCGACCCCTTTTCAAAGGCGGCTCTCCCCACTCGCATCCTCAAGCGTCACGGGCAAAGTCTTCACCGACGTGCTCCAGGGTCCTCCCCCCTACGACATGGGGGCTGGGTCCCACACGTCATGCAAGCTGACCCAAAACGGAAGAAGCCAAACCACCGCACGGGGAGCATGTAACCACCCCGCGGTTACAAGCACTCCTCCATCCTCGCCGAAACCAGTGGTCGAAAGGGCAGACCGCCATGCAGGTGGCATACAACCGCACTGCGGTGGCGCACCCCTTCGGCTTTGTTGCATCCGGCATGGAGGCCCAGGCCCACACGTCATGTAACCGGCGCGCCGGTTACTACGTGCAAGAAACCGCACCACCACTTGCGTCAATGTCGCGCCTTCTCGACTGCAGAACCGGTGCCGCGACTCGAGGCAGCCCTGCGCATGACCCAATAGTGCCAATCGAGCACAACGATCACGGGTCAGTCAGCCACGGGAGGAGGCACGACGGTTGATGTGGCTAAAAGTGGACCGGCAGTAATGGCGGCAGCAGACGAGCGGAAGCAGCGGTCAAATCGCCTGCAGGCTCGCGTCCCCTCCTGAAGCGGCAAGGGAGCCCTCTCCCATGGCGTGAAGACGACGCACCCGTGTTCCGTTCCTCGAACGACCCGCGCACGCGGCCGCCCCGTGAATCGCCCGCCCCGTCGCATTAACTCCTCGGCAGGGCAAGCGACACCTTTGGCAGGCGAAGCGGGCGTCGTTTCACCTCCGCCATGATGACCGCGTCAAAAAAAGGTGCGCCACACTATTTAAATTCACATCCTTTTCCTCTTCCCCTTTCTCTCTCTTGCTAACAGGGACCGGGAAAGGGGATATTTCGAAAGGGATCCTTCTCCGCGAAGGAAGCGGCCCCCGAGCCCTCCTAGTGATCAGGGGTTCGAAGGTTGGCCCCTCGGAAGGGTTCGACAGCCACCCCAAAGCACTCGGGCTCCGCGCCCACTACTGATCAGGGGTTCGAAGCCTGCCCCTCAGAAGGGTTCGACAGCCGCCCCAGAGCACTCAGGCTCCGCACCCACTACTGATCAGGGGTTCGAAGGCTGGCCCCTCGGAAGGGTTCGACAGCCGCCCCTAGACATGTCCAAACGGGTGGGCCGTGCCGGCCCGGCACGGGCCCGCCTTCGGCCCGGCACGTTTTGGCCCGGCACGTTTCAGCCCGTTAGGGTGACGGGCCGTGCCGGGCTGGGCCACCGTGCCACATCCCAGGCCCAGGCACGGCCCGCACATAGCCGGGCCGTGCCGGGCCGGCCCGCAACCCGTTAAGGCCCGCCGTGCTTTGACCGGGTGGGAAGAAAATGAAGTAAAAAAAAGACAGAAAATTCACTTTGCTAGGATTCGAACCTTGGTTGGAGCATTGGAATGCCTAGCTACACCACTCTAGCCAACTAAACCAAACTTATTTTGTGTCTAAACTATTAAAGTTGCTTCTAATATACAAATAAATGCTCTGAAAAATAAAATAAAAAAACCGGGCCGTGCTCGGGCCGGCACGGCGTGCCACGGCAGCGGCCCAAGCCCGGCCCGACTAACGGGCCGTGCCGGCCCGAGCCCGTCAACCACCGGGCCGTGCCGTGTTCGTGACGGGCCAAAACCGTGCCGTGCCACGGGCCGCCCGATGGGCACGGCCCATTTGGACATCTCTAGCCGCCCCAGAACACGCAGAGCGAGGGATGACTCTGGGTACGTCCGTTACATGACTGAGGCTCGGGCTACGCTCCCGAGGTACCCTAGGACATTTCCGAGACCAGCAGGAGCGATTTTGTAATGGAATCCCATCAGAGGGAGGCATCGAGCCCTCGGACCCTATCGAATGGGTCCAGGTCCGGCAAATCACCTGCAGGTACTTTTGGAGCGCGCCTCTGGGCCACTAGCCGACCCTTATCGAACGGGGCACGGGCGTCCACTCGGATCACCCATTAGCAACTCACTGGAAACACCATGTTCGGCGCCCTCCGAGGGCAACATGACGCTTTCCCCCTTCCTCCTTGCGGAAAGGCGACGGAGGGGCGTATGATAAAAGTCGAGACAGTCCTTGATCGTCCTCTCGCTTCGTGTAGGGGCTCGGGGGCTGCTCTCGCAACCCGGCTACGGACAAACCTTGACAACGTCAACAAACCAGCCTAAAAACTCGGAACCTGACCATGCACCCGGGCTACGGCCAGACCGCATGAGGGAACAACAAGGTCGGCCGAAGCATCAGGAAAAGCATTAAGACCTCAGAGGAGTCAAACCACTCCTCCGAGGCCTCGGGGGCTACACCCGGCGGGTGCGCTCACGCGCACCCACCGGAACAAAGTATAACCGAGAAAGGCCGGTCCCCTCACAAAAAAGTGCGGCAAAGCCTCCAAGCGAGTACCAACACTCCCTTCGAGGCTCGGGGGCTACTGTCGGGTACCGTAATTAGGGGTACCCCCAACACTCCTAAACACGGTTGGTAACCACCCACAGCACAAACCGCAAAGACTGATGGGCACGGTTCAGGTCAAGGCTTCGTCTACCCAAGGGACACGATCTCGCCTCGCCCGAGCCCAACCTCGGGCGGGCACTGAAGTCCCGGACGAAGTTACGTCTCGCCCGAGGGCCTCCTCAGGCAGTGGGCGCACCCTCGGCACGCCCGAGGCCCAGCTTCGTCGAGAAGCAACCTTGGCCAAATCGCCTCTCCAACCGACCGTATCGCAGGCGCATTCAATGCGAGGATCGCCTGACACCTTATCCTGACACGCGCGCCTCAGTCGGCAAGATCGAAGTGACCGCAGTCACTTTGCCCTTCCACTGACCGATATGACAGGAAAACAGCGCCACTCACCCCGCTCCGACTGCTGTGCCAGCCACCCGGGCAAGGATGACAACAGCAAGTTCAGCCTCGGGCGCAACAGGAAGCTCCGCCTCGCCCGACCTTAGGCCTCGGCCTCGAGAGGAGGTCTCCGCCTCGCCCGACCCCAAGACTCGACCTCAGCCTCGGCCTCGGGAGGAATCGCGTCCTCGCCCGACCCCGGCCTCGGCTTCAGGAGAAGTCTCCGCCTCGCCCGACCTTGGGCTCGGACCGACCGCGCCACAAGGGATACATCATTACCCTCCCCTAGCTAGCTCAGGCTACGAGGGAACAAGACCGGCGTCCCATCTGGCTCGTCCCGGTAACAGGTAATGATGGCTCCCCGCGTGCGTCCATGACGACGGTGGCTCTCAGCCCCCTACGGAAGCAAGGAGACGTCAGCAGGATCCCAGCAGCACCGACAGCTGTGCTTCTACAGGGCTCAGGCACTTCTCTGACGGCCACGTTATCGCCTACGCAGGGCTCAAGCACTTCTCCAACAGCCACGTTGGCATGTACACAGGGCTCAGGCACTTTCCTGCCAGACACGTTAGCGCCTAGCTATACCCCTCATTGTACACCTGGACCCTCTCCTTGCATCTATAAAAGGGAGGTCCAAGGCCTTCATGCGGGAGGGTCGCGCGGGGGGAACGAGCTAACGAACAGGCTCACTCTCCCTCTCTCGCGAACGCTTGTAACCCCTACTACGAGCACACCCCCTGGTGCGAGATAATACGAGCCGTGTTTTCCCCCTTGTGTTCCATCTCGCGCCAACCCATATGGGCAGGGGCACGCAGCGACAAATTTACTCGTCGGTCCAGGGACCCCCGAGTCCGAAACGCCGACAAACATAGCATAGATTTTGTTTTAATAAAGCACAAAATATATGTTTCCTATCGATTAGGTAGGTGTAAATGTGGAGCCAATAATCAAGGTTCAAACACTCACTTATACATAATTTCACCTTATTTTTTACATAAACTCTTTTATTATAATATTAGAGAAGAGATTATAGGAGTGCGGGTTGGTTCTAAAGAAATATAGGGGTTTTTTAAAAAAATTGACGCGGGACGACCGTTGAAACTGATGCTTTAATATAGTAGAGATGTGTAAATTTTATGTAGAGAAGATAAATGAGTTTATAAAGTTTAGGATCTAGAAAATGATAGACTTCTATCACGATGACCCGGCCGATTGTATTCATATTGATTTTGTATGATTTTCACAAAAAATGATTATTATATAAATAGACTCAAAAGTTAGTCGTTTAACAGTTCACAACACCTGATGGCTAGACTCAACCAAAAAAAACTTAAACGAATATGTATTGGGTGATTCCTTTGCGTGTCCATGACGTGCTCCACAGTTTTTTCCTCAGTGATATTAACTGCGTAATTAATCCTTTCAAGTCTAATTAGTATAATACTCATGTGTTGCTATGACACACAATTATATTTAATTTCTATAAAAAATAATTTAATATTAAATATCAAAGTAAACATATGATCTACTTATCAGATAGTAAACAGATAAGAACAAATATTATACCCGTTTTGATGTAGATATTACAGGACAAAATTAGGAATTGGAATAAACTTTTTAGAATTATACTATTTGGTTGCGCGTGGAATTGAAATTTGGAATCAGAGACTCAAATCCTTGGAATTGGACTACAACTAGAAACTCGTTCTTCCAATACAGAGCATCAGCCCTTTGATTGTGTGGAATTGGACCACACAATTCTAAACTTCAATTCAATGACATCCAAACAATAAAATTAGAATTACATCTCATTTCAATACCATGAATGATTTGGTATTAAACCTAATTCAACTCTATATCCTCTAATATCGACATCCAAACGGAGCATTACACTTTATCACGAGTTAAAAATGAGCACGACCATTATTTTATAGCTCACTCGTGGCTCGTCTATCTTCAGCTAGCGATGTGTACTGTATGAAAGCGCTACGCTTGCTTGTGGCTTCTTGTTGTGTTGGACTTAAATGATTTCTCACGGTAGGGTAACAACCTACTAATAGGAGCTTAATGCTTGGGTGATTTTGTGCTCTAGCTTCGCCACTAGAAACTAGTGCTTTATATTAGTAAAGATTACTAGATAACAATATTATTACAGATATTATTCATTCTAGCTTCTAAAAATGGTGTATAAAAGTTAAATATCTTAGTTAAAATGTAAAGATAGAGTTGGATAGAGAGAATGTTTGGAGGGAATGGTTAGAGAACAGGAGAAATAGAGGGTGGAATGGATGAGGTATTTAAAAATGGATAGAAAGAGCAAATAGAGTGATCAAATTGATCAGCATCACAGCATGTTTCAATACTGTTCGTCCCAACAACAGTCAACAGGTTCATATAAAAAAAACTTTATGTACAGCATCCAACTGCCCAGCTCCGCCAAAAACACCCTCTACTGAACGACTGGAGAACATTTTATTTTTCTACTTCTGGTCATATGCCTGTACCGACTGTCTCAACCATGAGCACGTCCTCTCAACTTCCGAAAGGCAGGGTTACACAGAATGTGATCTGTTGAACTGAATCACCAGGCAGTTGATGCGCCGAGGAGACCAAGTGAGTAATGTCGAAATAACATATTGCACTACGTATATACTAATAGCGTGTAAACAAAAAGAGGATATCAAGGTCAGTTAGATGTACAGGATGCTACCCTTATAGACACAGAAGACTATAGAACACGAGGGGGATGAAGGCATTGTCCAGCTGTGCAGTGTATGCCTCCAATAACCCGCTCAATGTGACAGCTATCAGGAGCGATAGCCAATTCTGTGTCAGAGAAAATATGGTCAGTAAGTTACATTAAAGCTTGCTTTGTTGGTTTTGTTGTCGGTAGCAAGCTTAGAAGCAAGAGCGAAGCCGAACCTGCGAAAGAATGTACCCACTGGAAGCCAAGAGTGACACCAGGATCGAGCAGGCTGCTAGCACCGATGTTATGCCCGCTGCCGTGCCCTCGATTGTTTTCTCTATCATTTCAGAAAAGATTAAAGCGTAAGAGTCCAGAGATCCAAGGACTAGAAGGGCATAGCGAATAAGAAACTGGACTCACTTCCTGTCTTGCTCCATCTTAACACGCCATACTTGTACCCTATCATTGATGCCTAGGTAAAAAGGAAAACTAAAAGAATTCATGATATGATCAAAGATAGTGATTAACAGATCAGACACAGAACTTACCATGGTATCACCTATCCCCAAGCTGAGAATTCCGGCAAAAGGGGCAAGTGGTCGGTCATTTAATCCAGATGACATCCATTTCGGAAGTGCACAGCCCAGTAAGAGTGAAAAATGGCTGCACACCGATAATATTAGGTTCTCAACCACAGAACATGACAAGAAGTGGGATACGAAATGAAGAAAATGAAGCCTATTAAAGCACACCTACCTGACAATAAGAATCTCAGAATCACGATGATCAGTAAAGGCGTTCATAAACTGATGCACAACACGTCCAAGAGGGTATATTTCCCAAATCTGAGGCATGGTTAACATTTTGTTGGGGGCAAATGAGGGACGGGCTACTCAAATTAAATGAGGAAAAGAACTTGGGAAGACAGAAGAATAGGGTCTCTTACTCGTAACATCTCCAATATCAAGAAAACTGCAAATGCTGCACCAAATGCCAAGTCCAAGAAAGCAGGCTGCAAAATATTTTTCAGACCAAAATACTTAATATCTTGCTGGAAATTGAACCTTGTTTTAGGACTGATTGAAATCAAACCTAAAAACGCACAAACTACCTGAAATATAACTGCAGGAGAGAAAATGAGAACAGCGACAAGATGATAATACTTGCGCAAAAGAATCCTCTCTGTCTTGCTTTGCTTTGATATACTGTAGAACCTTCTAACTGATACATATATTACACATATCCAGTATGCACATAAAACAAGTCGCTCATGTGAATCAGTGAACATATAGTTAACAATCCTGTGAAATAATGAAGCATTAAGAAAACATGAGTGAACGTCTTAAAAAGATTTTACAAGTAATAACATCTCACGACGTGAAAATAGTCCATTCAAAAAATGTTCTCCAGCTAGTCTATTCACATAGACCAAGGAGTCCCTATTAAATTATGTCTATCAACCACTAAAAGGGGGCGTTTGGAAGCAAAGTATTTTTGGAGTTTTGAGGTAAAACCATGGTATTGGAGAATACCATAGTATTTTCTTTTTTGCCAAAAGGTGTTTGGGTACATTGTAAAAAACTCTGTTTTGAATACTATGGTTTTGCTGATACCATGGTATTTTTGGAAGTATTTGAAACTCTACTCCAACCCAAAGTTTTTGCCTATGACTAGACTCGCATATGTATACTAAATACTATTACCACCTGATTGGATGCCTGAGCACGCCGAGCCACGCTCGCAGGAGCTTGGCCGACTGGGTACGCCAGATTCCGTCGTATGCTTAGATGCACCCAAATAGTCTCAAAATGACTTATTTTGTATCTGCTCATACAGGTCGGGTCTTCCTTATACAGTCAACCAAACACAAGCTTGCACAAAGTCAACGCATATAGTGGCCCAGGACAAGATGATGCGAGCAACCAATCAAGCCATTAGTGTACCCGTTAGGGTTTTGGGGTTAGCCCCTTGTAATTACAGTCTCACCCCTGTGTAATGGGTTGGGCCCATCTAACTTGGACTATTAATACAAACACCCAACCTTGAGTTAGGGTTAGAGTTTCCCACATGGTATAGAGCTAGGTTTCCAACTCTCTCTTCTCCCCCCTCCTAGCCGCCAGCCACCTCTCCTCTCTCAGCAGCCCGCCGCCACCCCTCTCAGTTCGCCGGCCACCGCCGCCCTGCTCCGGCCGCCACCATGGCGGACTCCATCCCTCCCCTGGCGCGAGTCTCCTCTTGGCCGCCGAATCCCCCACGGGTGCAGCCACTCGCGAATCCGCGATCTCGACGCACCCGGCCACCACGACGCGGACGTCGCCGCTCGCTGTGCCGCCGCGGCCATCGTCAGTGCCGACTATATCCTAGGCGTGAAGCACCCCGACCTCCACGCACCCAGCCTCGGTCTCCACGGCTCGGACGCCACTGCACGCCACACCACGGACTTCGCCGGCGGCGACTCCCTCTTCCCTCCTGGCGGCTCCCTTCACCACGCCGACGACTCCCTCTACCCCCCGGTGGCTCCCTCTCCTATGCAGCAGTTGTTGGTCCAGCCCTCCTCCCCGACCTTTGAAAGGGAAAATAGCCTTAACCATTTTCCATAATTGATTTGGTGTTTGACGCCCATCACAAATCTTATGGACTAACTAGTTTGCCTAGTTGATCATTTCTCAGGTGCATAAGTTCATCTACAACTATTCTAAGTCGACTGTCCGGAATAACGTAGATTATTCCGGACAGGAGAAACTTTTTGGAAATTCACCTATGCACGGACCATCTAGGCCCTTACAGCGGACCGTCCGCGACACTAGGGCGAGCCTCGGACAGGAACACTGAAAAAACAACGTTTACACTGTGGACTGTCCGAAGGAGAAGCGAGCACCGTCTGAGACCAAGCGCGGACCGTCCGACCGTTGAAAAACCAGAAAAACCGAAGGTGACGGGTTCGGTAAAATGCATTTTAGCGTCCTCGCGGACCGTCCGGGGTGCACGGCCGGACTGTCCGCGACTGCTCTGACTGACATCTGACGATGCATTAAATGCACTTGTAGCCGTTGATATAGCCGTTACTGCTGACCGTTGTGATTTCAGCCGTTGATGTACAGGGGCGGACCGTCCGAACCAGGGGCGTAGTCCATCCACGGTTGGCAGAAAAGGAGCAACGACTAGGAAGTGATTGGTGGCTATAAATACAACCCCAACCACCTCCATTCAACACATCCAAGCATTCCACTCATACACATTCAATACAAGAGATAGCAATCCATTCCAATACATTCAAAGCTTCCAATCTCCTCAAGTGCCACACTTAAGACAAGCGATCATTAGTGATTAGTGACTTGAGAGAGTGTGATTCGTGTTTCATTTGTTGCTCTTGTTGCTTGGCTTTTAATCATGCTTTTTCATCTCCTTCTAAACTCTCTAGTGACTTGTAAAGCTAACAAGAGACACCTAAGTGTGGTGATCCTTGTGGGGTCTTTGTGATCCTTGAGATTAAGAAGAAGCACTCAATCGGACTGAGTGATTGATTGAGAGAGGGAAATGGTTGAAAAAGACCCAACCTTCGTGGCCTACTCAACTTCAAGGTTGCTTGCTTTAATCCTTTTCTAACTTGCCTTGATTGACAACTTCCAAGATGACTACGTGAAAGGGAAATGTGCCCTTGGGCTATTTCCATATTGTTTTGGTGATTAGATGCACAACACACTTGGTGAGAACTAACAAAGGTTAAGCAAAAGTATATCTAGATGGATCAAGTGTGAAGGTAAGTTCTAGACACTTGATCAATTATTTCATGTGCTAAACATGCTTGTCTAAGTGCCAGAAACTCAATTAAGTCAAGTTCAAAAAGAGCAAAAGGAGTTCAGCTGAAACAGCCAGTGGAGCACCAGCTGCGTGTGCATCGGACACTGTCCAGTGTGCACCGGACACTGTTCGGTGCACAGGCTGCTCAGCGACGAACTTGCTGCTCTCGGGAATCGCAAAGGACGCTGCGGTTAAAATTCACCGGACTGTCCAGTGTGCATTTTTAGCGTCCTCGCGGATCGTCCGGGGTGCACAACTGGACCATCCGCGACTGCTCTGACTGACATCTGACGATGCATTAAATGCACTTGTAGTCGTTGATATAGCCGTTACTGCTGACCGTTGTGATTTCAGCCGTTGATGTATAGGGGTGGACCGTCCGCGGTTGGCAGAAAAGGAACAACGACTAGGAAGTGGTTGGTGGCAATAAATACAACCCCAACCACCTCTATTAAACACATCCAAGCATTCCACTCATACACATTCAATACAAGAGATAGCAATCCATTCCAAGACACATTCAAAGCTTTCAATCTCCTCAAGTGCCACACTTAAGACAAGTGATCATTAGTGATTAGTGACTTGAGGGAGTGTGATTCATGTTTCATTTGTTGCTCTTGTTGCTTGGCTTTTAATCGTGCTTTCTTCATCTCCTTCTAAACTCTCTAGTGACTTGCAAAGCTAGCAAAAGACACCTAAGTGTGTGGTGATCCTTGCGGGGCCTTTGTGATCCTTGAGTTTAAGAAGAAGCACACAATCTGTCTGAGTGATCGATTGAGACTGGGAAATGGTTGAAAAGACCCAGCCTTTGTGGCCTCCTCAACGGGGAGTAGGTTCATTGGAACCGAACCTCGGGAAACAAATCGTTGTGTTCATTTGTGTTGATCTTCACCATACGATTTGATTCCTCCTCTTCTCTCTCTCTCTCTATGTTCTCTTGCTTACAATCTTTTGAGTTAGCTCCCAAAGTTATCCGCATTGATTGAGCAACTCATAGCAAGAACTCTCTTCCGCACTTCGTATTCATTATTATTTGTTTCTAATCCTAACCCTGGGTAAAGTTCGTGTTCAAAGTTTATAATTTACAGGTTTCGCCTTTCAGCCCCTCTAGGTGACTTTCAACCCTGCCGCGTCCAACGCCGCGGCCGCGGCCAGTGCAGCCGCGGCGGCCCGCACCACCACTGTGCTCGGGTCGTTGACGTCCTCCCACTACCCTCGTTGGCGAGCTCAGGTCGTTCTCACGCTTCGGCTGTACGCTCTCACCGACCACGTCCTCGACGACCTCGTCGCCCCGCTGTCTCCATCGTGGTACCAGATGGATAGCGTGGTCCTCTCGTGGCTCCACAGCACCATCACCGTTGAGCTACAGGACATCATCCGGACCAGGCGGACACTACTTTCTAGGCGTGGCTCGCTCTCGAGGGACAGTTCCTCGAGAACCGGGAGGCTCAGGCGCTCCACCTCGATGCCTAGTTTCACCAGTTCTCTCAGAGGATCTCTCTGTGGGAGAATACTGCCGCCAAATGAAGGGCATGGCGGACTCTCTCCACGACCTCGACGAGCCCATCGCCGACCGTACTTGGTGCTGAACCTTTTGTGTGACCTCAGCCCCCGCTACGGCCACCTGAATGCTCTCACAAAAGGATCGTGCCCTTCCCCGCCTTCTACGCCGTCCGCAACGAGCTTCTCCTCGAGGAGCTCACCATGGAGACTGAGGCCCCTGTGAAAGTAGCCTAGAGGGGGGTGAATAGGCTAAACCTGAAAATTATCACCACAAACTTCGAAATACTATTAAAACTACAGTTCAACTGGTGCAGACCAGTTCAACTGCTACACGGGCAAGTTGAACTACTCTGAACCAGTCCAACTGTTAAAGTAAATCTAGACTATGAACTATGCGAAAAATATAATATGAATTTCTTATAGAGGAAAAATTCAAGCGATAAGAAAAGTGTGGATGGTGAAGATACGAGAGTTATTTCACCACAAGATCCACCCGACGAGCAAACCCATATGTCTATCTTGCCAAACAAAAACACAATCACAGAACGAGCAGGAACACAAGACACAAGATTTATCCCGAGGTTCGGCCACACCACAAAGGTGTCCTACTCCCCGTTGAGGAGCCCACAAAGGGCCGAGTCTTTTTCAACCCTAATCCTCCACAACCCGACCACCAAGGTCAAGGGATTCTTTTTCTCAAACGTTGCTCACAAGAGCGGGGATTACAAACTTCTTGGGGTCGTCCACAAATTTGGAGACTCCCAAGCAACCTCAAACCGTCTTGAAACTCTAGGGTTTCAAGAACACCAAAATCGCACAAGATGTGTTTGCAACAAGATCAAGAGATTAGAATGAGATGGGAGAGGAAAACCAAATCTGTGAGCACAAGCACAAACCTCACACCAAAGGGCTCCTTCAAACGAGTTGAATCTAGAGCAAGTTTGGGTGAGAGAGGAAGAAGTGTGCCTTTGTCTCAAGTTAGGTGAGCAATGAATGTGGGGGTGACCAGCAGCATTAAATAGAGAGGTGTGGGGGTCTATATATATAGTCACGGCTCAAAACTAGCCGTTTGACCAGATTTTTCGAATCGGAACCTGTTGAACCGCCCTAGGGGGCGGTTCAACCGCCCCTGGCAGACTGCTGCACAGTCTGGTCAATTTGACCAAAACCGGTTGAACCGCCCTGGCATATCTGTCAGCTTGTCTGACTGGCAGACTGCTGGACAGTCTGAGCAGAGGGGTCAGGAACCAGTTGAACTGCCCCTGGGGACCAGTTCAACTGGTCTTTACCAGAAAGTTCAGGAGAGAAAACCCCAGTTCAACTGCCCCGGAGGCAGGTTCCACTGGTGTATGGTCAGAGAGGTTTACAATTGAAGTTGAAGTTTAACTACTGTTGAGAAAGCTCAACTGTAGCTGAAAAAGCTCAACTGTAGTTGAAGAAGTTCAACTCAGCTGAAGTTCAACTCAGCTGAAGTTTAACTCAGCTGAAAAAACTCAACTGCAGATGAAGAAGTTCAAGTGCTTTTCAACAAGAACACTCTCAGTTTCTCAAACCTAACAACGGTCAGAAACAGAGCGCTTAAGAGATTTTGGTTTTCAAAATAGCTTTTGAATTTGGAGGCCTGATCTATAGCAAACACCATTACACCATTACCTGTGCGAAAACTACTAAGGAAGAATTAGATCATGCGACTCAAGATATACATAAAATTTTATACGTCTGTCGCATAGAGTCTTTACAAGGGTACCGCTTATGTATTTTCTTTGTCCTTGAAACTTCCTATTTGATTTCTCAACAATGGCTGTGACTCCTTTAGTTCCTGTACATTCTGAGCATATACTAGGAGCATACTCGTTAGTACCCTTATTTGTTTTGTCATTAGATCACCAAAACCCTCAGTTAGGGTTGATTGCACTTACACCCTGCTCTAGCGCTGGCCCACTATAGTGCTCCTCCAGGCGGTCAGGCACCCTCGGGAGGCCAGGCCCCTAGCCCTCCGTCGACTGGGGCCACTACCCGCACTCCACTCGCCGCTCCTGCGGCCCCTCCTCTGGCTTCCAATGCCAACGGAGGTTGCCGTTCCCGCAAGGGCGGCCGCGGGAACGACGGCTCCCCGAGGTGGTCCCTCCGATCGGGGTGGCGGCCAGGCATAGCCGTCATTCTGCAACCCCTGGACCGAGACCATCACCATGTGGTCGGGCCAGGCCTCGAGTGCCTCCCGCCCTCCTACGCTGGCCCTCCTGACTGTGCCTCCCTACGGCGTGCCCCTCCGCCTCCGCCCCAGCTCCCACCCCGACTGGCTGGAGGGTGGGACCCAGCCGCCCTCGCCGCCGCCTTCAGCACTATGGCGATGACCACCCCCGTCCGACTGGGTGGTCGACTCCGGTGTGTCTTACCACACCACCTCCACCACTAGCATGTTATCCCGCTCCTCCCCCATCCCTCCCATCCCTCATCGATCGTCATTGGAAACAGTTCCACTCTGCCGGACACCTCAGTATGTGCCTCGGTTCTCCTTGGACCGTTCTATCTCAACAATGTTCTCGTAGCTCCTCACATTACTCACAATCTTCTTTCTGTTCGTCGGTTCACCATCGCCAATTCTTGTTCCATTGAGTTTGACCCTTTTGGTTTCTCTGTGAAGGATCTGGCCACCAGGACCCCCCTCGTCCGCTGTGAATCTGTGATAGCTCGGGGCCCCTCTACATGCTTCAGCCTTCCTCCACCGGCGCGTCCTCCCAACCCGTTATGGTCTCCACCACCTCCTCCACCACTTGGCATCGTCGTCTCGGCCATCCAGGACCCGATGTCATGACCAAGCTCACCAGTAATTTAGATATTTCATGTAGTAGGGTGACATTCTGAGGGCTTCTATCATGCTTGTCAGTTAGGCCGACATACTCGTCTCCCATTTCCTACTACTTCTAGAGCTGAGCAGGCTTTTGATTTAGTTCATTGTGATCTCTAGATTTCTCCTATACTCAAGTCTTTCTAGATATAAATACTACTTGGTGATTTTGGATGATTTTTCTCACTTTCTTTGGACTTTTCCTCTTCGGCTAAAGTCCGACACGTTCGTCACCCTCACTCACTTCTTCGCCTGGGTCTCCACCCAGTTCGGTCGCCCGGTTTGTGCCCTTCAGTGCGATAACAACCGAGAGTTTGACAACAACGCCTCTCGCTCCTTCCTCTCCCACGGCGTTCAATTGCGTCTCTCGTGCCCTTACACCTCTTCCCAGAACGTCCGAGCAGAATGCATCATTCGCACCACCACCAACTAGATCCGCTGCCTCCTCTTTCAGGTGTCTCACCCTGCCAGCTACTAGGCAGAGGCCCTGAACACCGCTACACATCTCAATCGCCTCCCCTTGAAGGCGGTGAGCCATCCCACTCCCCACTTCGCCTTGTATGGCACAGCCCCCTCCTACAACCACCTTCGCGTGTTCGGTTGTGCCTGCTATTACAACACTTCATCGCTCCCCATAAGTTATCTCCTCGCTCCACTCGCTGTCTCTTCCTCGGTTACTCCCCTAACCACAAGGGGTATCGATGTCTTGACCAGTTGACCTCGCCACCCACCGCATACTCATCTCTTGTCACGTCGTTTTCGACGAAGATGTGTTTCCCCTTGCTGGCTCCTCCCCACTCGTCGATCTCGACTCTCTCCTTGAGTCTGATCCGGTTCTCCCTCAACCCTGGTCGCTCCCGTCTGCTTCTCCGTAGGCTTAGACGCCACCGCTCGCGCCTCTACCCTCACCACGTGCGACCTAGACGCCCCGCCTTGCGTCGTTACCCGCACCACGTGTCCCCCGCTCGCGTCTCTTCCCACGCCGCGTGCGGCCCCGTCGACCACGCCAACGCCACACACGGCCCGTCGACCACGCCCGCTCCACGTGAGGACCGCTTCGCCGACTCCACTCTCGTCTACCACCGCCGCGAACGGGCCACTCCCTCGGGCCCCGCCGAACCGGCACCGTCGACGAGCGCGGCTCGCTTCGCCGACCCTGCCCTCGTCTACCACCGCCACGAGCTGGCCCCTCCCTTGGCTCCTGACGACCCGTTGGCCCGCACCGAGCCTTCTGTGTACCACCCGATCGTCATCCACCGTGACCCCGGGCACGTCCACCCGATGGTGACTTGTCGTGAAGTCGGCGTTCTCCGCCCCATCGACTAGCTGATCCTGGCGGCTGACAGGCAGTCAACACGGCTGCCACTCCTCCGGATGCCTCCCCGGTTCCCTCCTCTGTTCGCGCCGCCCTCGACGATCCCCACTGGCGGCTACGCGGCCCCTGCTGGCCAACCACACCTAGGATCTGATGCCGTGTCCACCAGGCACCAACGTGGTCACGGGCAAGTAGCTCTTTCGCCACAAGCTGACCTCGGACGGCTCCCTCGACCGCTACAAGGACCGTTAGGGCATCACCTAGCGTCCCGGAGTGGACTACGACGAGACCTTCAGCCCCATCGTCAAGTTCGCCATCGTTCGAGTCGTCCTCTCCCTCTACTGGGATTGGACGATCCATCAGCTTGATGTCAAAAATGCCTTCCTCTACGGCACTCTAACGAAGACTGTCTACTGCAGCCAGCCCACCGGCTTCATCGACACCGCTCGTTCGAACCTGGTCTGTTGGTTGAACCGCTCCCTGTACGGCCTCAAGCAGGTGCCACGGGCATGGTATAGTCGCTCTGCCTCCTACTTGGCCTCCATCGGCTTGTCGAGGCCAAGTCGAACATGTCCCTGTTCATCAACCGGCGCGGCGACATTGTGCTCACGGCATTCACCGCCGACCTTCTACAGCGCAGGATCGCCGCCCTTCAACGAGAGTTCACGATGATGGACCTAGGGCCTCTTCACCACTTCCTCAGCATCACTGCCGAGAGCCGGCCTCAGGGTCTCTTCCTCCACCAGCGCCAGTACGCCATCGACATCCTGAAGCGGGCTGGCATGTTCGACTGCAAGCCCTGCTCCACGCCTGTCGACACCCAGGCGAAGCTCTCTAAGGACGACGGGCCTCCGGTCATCCTACCGGAGCCTAACCGGCACGCTCCAGTACCTAACCTTCTCCAGGCCCGACATCGCCTACACTGTCCAGCAGGTGTGCCTGCATATGCACACCCCGCGAGAGCCCCATCTCACCGCTCTCAAGCGGATCCTACGCTACCGCTGCGACTCCCTCGACTACAACCTTCTACTCCAACCCTCCCAAACGTTAGAGCTCGTAGTCTACACTGACTCTGACTGGGTTGACTATCCCGACATGCGCCGGTCCACTTCCGGTTATGTCGTGTTCTTGGGCGCCAACCTCGTTGGGCCACCAAGCGGTAGCCCGTCGTCTCCCGCTCCAGTGTAGAGACCGAGTTCCGTGTTGTAGCCAACGGCGTGGCAGAGGCCTCCTAGCTGCACCAGCTACTCTAGGAGCTCCACAACCCCCTACAGCGTGTCACCCTCGTCTACTGCGACAACGTCGGTGTGGTCTACCTCTCCACCAATCTCGTGCAGCATCAGAGCACGAAGCGCGTGGAAATCGACCTGCACTTCG
Organism: Zea mays; assembly: GCF_902167145.1. Classification (NCBI taxonomy): domain Eukaryota; kingdom Viridiplantae; phylum Streptophyta; class Magnoliopsida; order Poales; family Poaceae; genus Zea; species Zea mays. The sequence goes on along the minus strand of NC_050100.1, from coordinate 80,998,281 downwards.
TCCGCGAGAGTGTCACTACCAGTGACATTGGGGTTCTCAGCGTCCTCACCACGCTACAGTTCACCGACATCTTCACCAAGGGGCTACCGCCGAGTGTATTCACCGACTTCGATCCAATCTCGACATCTGTACAGGATAGAGTTGAGACTGCGAGGGGGGTAGAGTACCTGTTAGGGTTTTGGGATTAGCCCTTGTAATTAAAGTCTCACCCCTGTGTAATGGGCCAGACCCATCTAACTTGGTCTATTAATACAAACACTCAACCCTGAGTTAGGGTTTCCCACTAATACCATAGTTTGAGATACTTTGTCTCCAAACACGTATTGCTAAGAGTGATGTAAAAAATACTATGGTTGTGTCATGGGCTCATGGCATCTTAAAACCGTAGTATTCCAAAACCATGGTTTTGAAATACTTCGTTTCCAAACACTCCTTGATAGTGCAGGTATAAGATGAACAAAATAACTTTGCTATTATATCATAGAATATATAATTTGACATGTGGAATCCCATTAACAAAACAACTATATTTAAACACAGGGGATATTCAATTTAAGAGTGTTAAATTAAATGAAGTGTATTGACAAACAGACGCATGGCCATGTGCATGCCTTCTAGCCTCTTCTCATAAAGAGGTGAACTGTGATGCTTACCAAACAAAAGGATGCACTTTGAGGCCTTGGACAAGGTGTGTCCATGATGGCAGTAAAAATATTAACACCACCGCCAACGAGATATAGAATATGGCAGAATCAATTCTTATTCGCTTATGTTCCTCAGGTGTTTGTGTTTGTTGCTTTCTCTCCTTTGTCCAGCAATACCAAACTTTAAGAGAACTCTTGTATAGTAACGGAAGTAGAAAAAGGACAAGTAAAATCCCCTACCAGAATGAAAGCGGGTAAGCATAAATGTGCAATGGGACTCATGTCACACAATCAAAAGCAACCCTACCTGAATAATTGCGGTCATATCGCTTCTAGTTTGAGGTGTGTGAATGAATGCTTTTGATGACATGGAGAACTCCATCTGACATCACAAATGCAAGGGAAAATAATTAAGCAAATAAAGAATCATCTTTGTCACTAGCTGGTAGAATAAAGCATACCTTTGAAAGTGTATGTGCCAACATATCACCAAAGTAGAGAACAAGACCACCTGACACCAAAAGCGCCTCCCCTGAAATATGCAAAAGTGTACATACATGAGGGGGGGGGAGTGAATAAGTCCAAGAAGACCACAAGCGATTATTAGACCTGTATATAAGATATATAATGAATTTCTACTAGCACATGAAACTAGGCACAATGAAAAAGAAGGGAAATGAAGTTCTAGTTACATCTTAGGCTTTAGTTACAAACCAAAAGATGCGCATGAGGGAAACTTCTCTAGGATATGCTTGATTAAGATCACAGCAGCCACTCCATGACAGAGCATATACGCCATATTGGTCGTTACCATCAAGCCTACAATAAATCCAGCAAGTAGATCAGTTTGAGAACTTCCTTGGTTATGCAGTATGCTGGACCTAAATTACATTTAAATGTGGGTTACACATGTGTGTTACCTTCATCAGTCTTCAGTAGAAAGGACAAAAAGAATGTCATGAGATATAAAACTATAAACAATGAGCCGTACTCCAAATGTTTAGAGATCCCATTGCTGGGAGACTTCTGTAGATGCCAAAGGAATAAAGCTAGCACACTGAGACAGCTGATTGATGCTGCCCAGTACTGCATTTCCAGGTATGCAAATTCTGGAAATGTAAGACAGATTATAATTAGCAAATTGTGTCCATGACATTAAAGAAACTGATGGACAATGAAATAGATAACAAATATCACTTCGAAACCCTTTGAATTGTTAAATTTGAATGTGGGATTGAGGCAGATCTTCATTTAATAGCCAACACGATCAAGACAACAAAATAGAAACACACCTTTAGGTCCATTAGGATCAGCTGGTAGGAGCCTTGACAGTTGAATTAACCGAGAAAGCATGACGCTGGGCAGAGTAGTGGCGCCAAGAAGTATGCCTGACGAAGCACCTGGCCTGTAGCACACAATACATCATTGTAATGGCTTTCCTTTTTTATTTGTCTTGCTAGAAGCACAGATAAGAGCACTTATCGAGTATACACTACAAAGCAAGCATACATCGCAAGAGGCGAACTAAGAGCTTAGCAACTACATTAGGGTACAGGCGGTGTAGCCCCAAGAGAGCATGCAAGTGGTCTCGGATATCACAGAGTCCCAATTAATCTGAAAAGGAGTCCACTGGATAGTTACTAGACACTAAGGCACATTTCGATGCCATGGAGAGCGAACCACAATTGGATTGCATGTCAAAGCCGACAACCTGACTGGATACGAAGTCAGACCTTACGCATGACGCTGTCTCCAGCGCACCTATAATGCATATTTGCTTCCCAATTTTAACGCGTGCAATGCAGCCCACACGCTGAAGAATTCTGAATTTGATCATCACCCGCACGAATCAGCCTTCAGGTTTTCCTGCTCCACCAGGAGCTTTGAGCACTTCACTACCACTCGCTTAAAAAGGAGCTCCTACACCCCTGGCCCTAGCCTTTGTTGGGGAGCTTCACTTCAATTTACTCCGCATCAATAAGATACCCACACGATACCGGGATCCGCACGAAACCGAATCCCGAAGATCCCCGACCCAATTGGACGGCGATAAGGGAGAGGGACAGCACCGGACGAGAGAGAGAGAGGAGGTGCGCAGCCTGCCCGCCCGCACCTGGTCCTGAAGCGGCGAAGCGGGGCGGAGCCGGAGCCGTCCACGGCGAGCTCGACGGCGAGGGCGGCCGCCACGAGGACCGCGAGCGCCGCGGCGAGGTGCACCGGGGCCGCGAGTGCCACGCGGGCCGCGAAGAGGAAGACCACGAGGCGCTCGCCGGTGAGCAGCGCCGCCGCCGGTGACGGGGACGCGGGGGCGGTGGCGCGCGCGAACCCGGCCATTGGTTGGACCGTTACGCCAACGCGTCGGCGGGTCGCGTGGGCTTGGTCCTGTCCTGTGTGATGCTGGTGCCGTGGTGCGGCGCGAAGGGGTGGGGTGATGCGGTGGGTCAAAGTTGGTGAGCGACTGGGCAACGCGTCTCGAGCACGGCATGGCTCGTGTCATACGCCAGCAAACGTGGGTTTCATTACGGCTAGCTGGTTTCATATAATCTAAGGTATTGATAAATATTTTAACCGTTGGATCAAATCTCTCTCAATCTCCTCCAATTTAGAGCATATTCGTTTGTGCTGGATTTTTCCCGAAATTGCTTTAGCTCATCAAACCTTAAAAAAATTATCAATCCAGCTAGAAATTGTTCCAGGTGTTCAATCCCCCGGAACCGAACAGACACTTATATAGATTGAAATTAAAACAAACATAAATATCTTCAACAGGATACCTCAAATACGACACATATTTTAGGAAATAAAATTTTACTTTCGTCCTAAATTAGAATTCATTTGATTTTTTTGCCAAATTTAATTGGCTCGTCCTTTTTTTTTGCCAAAATCCAAAGCCACATTTAAAGTATATTATAGGATAAAACAGTATCACATTTAAAATTAACATTAATTATAAAATTTTTGATTAAGACAAGCCAGTCAAATTTAGACCAAGTTCGGTTTATTTCCAATCCATGTGGATTGAGTGGGATTGAGATATATTTTGACTTGCTATTGATTTAAACCGACTCGATCCTACCTAATCCAATCTCTTGTGCTTATTGCTTGTGGTTTGTTTGTTCTCTCCCTCTCTACGTTCTCTTGCGCTACTCTTTTCTTATATTATATTGTGTTGCTTCAAGTTAAATTCTCATTTAGAGAAGCAACTCCTTGCAAGAAAGAACTTGTGTTTATTGTCTTCTTATCTAAGCTCTCTTGCATTATTCTCCACTAACATTTCTAGTAGTATTGTTATTGATTAAATTCCACACTCTTTGGAAACAATACTCGTTGCAAACAAAGGACTTAGTTTTATACTCCGATAATTGTGAATCTTGTTCTAACTACTAATCAAGGGATCTAGTTTGGATTTAGTATTATAATTTTTAGGTTTCGCCTATCCACCCCCCTCTAGGTGACTTTCAATTAGTATCGGAGCTAGGCACTTCATATTGAGTCTAACAACTCGAAGTGATGGCTCGTAGAAGATCCCAAAAGAACAAGAAGACACCTCTGAAGGAAACAATGAGGTAACTCTTGAGATATTACTTTCCGATTGTTCTAATTATAATTCATGGTCTACTAGGGTAATAAATGCTTTTAGAATCGTAGATCCACAATTAGAACAAATTCTAGACAAGAGTATCATTCCTTCTAGCTATGATAGAAAAAATGCTTCCGAGTAAGATCTAAGATGTATACGCTTAAACTATCTAGCTTATGACATCTTAAGTAAATCTCTTAGCAAAGAATATTATCGTGCCTTCATAATAAGATATGATGAACCTATTTGTGATGTGCATGATATTTGGACTAGAATTAAAACCAAATTTTATGAGTCCAAACATGATGGTTTATTTTGTGCTTCTACTTCCTTTGGTATTTGTGAAACTAACCCTTTGAAGGAAGAAGAAGAAAATGAACGATGGAGACCAAACGATGAATCCACCTCTCCAAAAGGTTTGTCTTCCCATTTTGATTCTGAAAGTCGCCTAGAGGGGGTGAATAGGGTGAATCTGAAATTTACAAACTTTACGCACAACTACAAGCCGGGGTTAGCGTTAGAAATATAAACGAGTCCGAAAGAGAGGGCGAAAACAAATCACAAGTAAATAAGGCGGATGACACGGTGATTTGTTTTACTGAGGTTCGGTTCTTGCAAACCTACTCCCCGTTGAGGTGGTCACAAAGACCGGGTCTCTTTCAACCCTTTCCCTCTCTCAAACGGTCACCTAGACCGAGTGAGCCTTTCTCTTCAATCAAATGTGACACTAAGTCCGCTACAAGGACCACCACACAATTGGTGTCTCTTGTCTTGGTTACAATTGAGTTGGAATCAAGAAAGAAAGAAGAAGAAAAGCAATCCAAGTGCAAGAGCTCAAATGAACACAAATGTCTCTCTCTAGTCACTAATTTGGTTGGAGTGATTCCGGACTTGGGAGAGGATTTGATCTCTTTGTTTGTGTCTTGTATTGAATGCTATAGCTCTTGTATGAGGTGTGAAGGCTGAAAATTTGGATGCAATGAATGGTGGGTGGTTGGGGGTATTTATAGCCCCAACCACCAAAGGAGTCGTTGGTGGAGGCTGCTGTCGCATGGCGCACCGGACAGTCCGGTGCGCCACCGGACACTGTCCGGTGCGCCAGCCACGTCACCCGGCCGTTGGATTCTGACCGTTGGAGCTTCTGACATCTGGGCCACCAGACTGTCCGGTGGTGCACCGGACAGGTCCTGTAGACTGTCCGGTGCGCCTTCTGGCTCTGCTCTGACTTCTGCGCGCACTGTAGCGCATTAACTGCTCTCTGCAGACGACCGTTGGCGCGAAGTAGCCGTTGCTCCGCTGGTGCACCAGACAGTCCGATGAATTATAGCAGAGCGGCTACCAGATTTCCCGAAGGTGGCAAGTTTTGAGTCTGGTTCCCTGGTGCACCGGACACTGTCCGGTGCGCTAGACCAGGGCACACTTCGGTTGTCTTTTGCTCTCTTTATTTGAATCCTTTCTTGGTCTTTTTATTGGTTTGTTGTGAACCTTTGGCACCTGTAGAACTTATAATCTAGAGCAAACTAGTTAGTCCAATTGTTTGTGTTGGGCAATTCAACCACCAAAATTAATTAGGAAAAGGTGTAAGCCTATTTCCCTTTCAATCTCCCCCTTTTTGGTGATTGATGCCAACACAAACCAAAGCAAATGTATAAGTGCATAATTGAACTAGTTTGCATAATGTAAGTGTAAAGGTTACTTAGAATTGAACCAATATTCATTCTCATAGGATGTGCATGGATGCTTTCTTCATATTTAAAATTTTGGACCCGTTTACACCACTTGTTTTGTTTTTGCAAATGTTTTGGACATTCTTTTTCAAAATTCTTTTGCAAATAGTCAAAGATATATGTCGGGGACCATAATTAGGGGTACCCCCAAGACTCCTAAATCTCAGCTAGTAACCCCCATCAGCACAAAGCTGCAAAGGCCTGATGGGCGCGATTAAGGTCAAGGCTCAGTCCACTCAAGGGACATGATCTTGCCTCGCCCGAGCCCGACCTCGGGCAAAGACAGTCGACCCCGGAAGATTCACGCCTCGCCCGAGGGTCCCCTCAAGCAACGGACGCACCGTCGACTCGCCCGAGGCATAGCTCGGGTAGGCTTCGCGGAGAAGCAACCTTGGCCAAATCACCACACCAACCGACCATATCGCAGGAGCATTTAATGCAAGGATCGCCTGACATCTTATCTTGACGCACGCTCTTCAGTCGACAGGGCCGAAGTGACCACAGTCACTTTGCCGCTCCACTGACCGACCCGACAGGAATACAGCGCCACCTGCCCTGCTCCGACTGCCGTGCCACTCGCCAGAGTGAGGTCGACAGCGGCTAAGTCTAGCCTCGGGCGACATAGGAAGCTCCGCCTCGCCCGACCCCAGGGTTCGGCCCCCGTCTCGGCCTCGGAAGATGGACTTCGCCTCGCCCGACCCCAGGGCTCGGACTCAACCACGACTTAGAAGACGACGAACTCCGCCTCGCCCGACCCCAGGGCTCGGACTCAGCCTCGGCTTCGGAAGACGACGAACTCCGCCTTGCCCGACACTAGGGCTCGGACTCAGCCTCGGCTTCGGAAGACGACGAACTCCGCCTCGCCCGACCCCAGGGCTCGGACTCAGCCTCGGCTGCGGAAGACGATGGACTCCGCCTCGCCCGACCCCAGGGCTCGGACTCAACCTCGACCTCAGAGGAATCGCCACCTCGCCCAAACTTGGGTCCGGACCGGCCACGTCGCTAGGGGGGCCATCATTACCCTGCCCCTAGCTAGCTCAGGCTACGGGGAACAAGACCGGCGTCCCATCTGGCTCGCCCCAGTAAACAAGTAATGATGACACCCCGCACGCTCCATGACGACGGCAGCTCCCAGCCCCTTACGTTAGCAAGGAGACGTCAGCAAGGATCCGACAGCCCCGACACCTGTACTTCCGCAGGGCTCCAGCTCTCCTCCGACGGCCACGACATCACATGAACAGGGTGCCAAAACCTCTCCGACTGCCACGACGGCATGTACTTAGGGCTCTAGCTCCTCTCTGCTAGACACGTTAGCACACTGCTACACCCCCCATTGTACACCTGGACCCTCTCCTTACGCCTATAAAAGGAAGGTCCAGGGCTCTCGTACGAGAAGGTTGGCCGCACGGGAGAACGGGCCGACGCATAAGGCTCTCGCCCTCTCTCTCTCCCACGCGAACGCTTGTAACCCCCTACTGCAAGCGCATCCATCCGCCCTGGGCGCAGAACAACATGAAGGCCACTGTTTCCCCTTACTGTTCTCCCCCCTTTGTGTCCTGTCTCGCGCCGACCCATCTGGGCTGGGACACGCAGCGACAATTTACTCGTCGGTCCAGGGACCCCCCGGGGTCGAAACGCCGACAGTTGGCGCGCCAGGTAGGGGCCTGCTGCGTGTTGACGAACAGCTTCCCGTCAAGCTCCAGATGGGTAGTCTCCAGCAACCTTTCCAACCCAGGACGATGCTCCGTTTCGGGAGTCTTGAGTTCATGTCCCTCGACGGCGGCTACGACATGATACTCCTTCCTCCGCCGTGCGACAGCGACAATGGCGGCCGTCAGCCCGCCCGCCGGCGGCGGAATCAACGAGGTCTTCCCCACATGGCGGAAGAACAACATCCGTGTTTGTCCCGTCACCTCCCCCACCGACGGAGGAGGAGGCGGGGCAACCATGGCCAAGCAGGAGGCGACACCTTGTCGGTTGTCGAGCAAGTCGACAACGTCGGCGCCCCAGCGGGGGACACGTCGGGCTTCGACCTTACGTCTGAGACGAAGACGAGCGCTATTTCCCCGCAACACGCCAACCCCAAGCAGACAAACGACGCCAGCACGCTCGCGAAAGACTTGCTGGGCGTTGCCCTCGTACCTGAGACAACGGTGCAGTCCGCCCCTGACGCGACTTCGTCACCGCCCGTCGACCAAGAGGTACCGACCGATTCCCATCTCGTGTCTTTTGGATTCAGCTTCGACCCACCAAGCGACCTCGCTTCGGTGGAAGCCTTCATAGAGGCATGTACCAATCCTCCGGGGTACCATATGCGGTCGCCCTGGGACAGACTGACGGCCGTCTCGACCTACGGACCCTCGGGTTCCGAGGAAGATGTCGAGCCCAACTTTTGTTGGGATTTCTCCGGGCTCGGTAACCCTAGTGCCATGCAGGACTTCATGACCGCATGCGACTACTGCCTCTCTGATTGTTCCGATGGTAGCCGCAGCTTCGGCGACGAGGACTGCAGCCCAAGTCGTGAATGTTTCCACGTCGATCTAGGGGGTCCCGGCGAAGGCAACCATCTTGGTATGCCGGAGAGCGGTGATCCCCCTAGGCCTGTGCCTCGCGTTGACATCCTTCGGGAGCTAGCTGTGGTCCCAGTCCCTGCGGGGGGTCAGGACGCACAACTTGAGCAAATCCGCGAGATGCAGGCCAGGCTCGACGAGGGAGCAGGAACACTTGAGCAGTTCCGGCGGAACATCGGGCAGGAATGGGCAGACCAAGCTCCGTCCGGAGAAGCGCGTCATCTACCCCAGGGCATCCAGCACCGCATTGCTGACAACGTTAGGGCAAGGCCGCCACCGGCTTCCAGTGGGGTCGGCCAGAACCTGGCTGTAGCAGCAATACTACTCCGCGTGATGCCGGAACCATCGACCACCGAAGGGCGGCGTATCCAGAGAGAGCTCAAGAATCTCCTAGAGGATGTCGCGGTCCGACGGGCCGAAAGCTCTGCCTCCCGAAGGCAGGGGTACCCCTCGGAGCATCGCGCCGCGACTTCCCGATTCGTGCGGGAAGCCTCGGTCCACACCGGGCGCACGCGCAACACAGCGCATGCGGCCCCGGGTCGCCTCGGCAATGAGCACCACCACCGCAACCGTCAAGCCCACCTCGACGAGAGGGTGCGCCGAGGCTTTTACCCCAGGCGTGGGGGATGCTACGACAATGGGGAGGATCGGAGCCCCTCGCCTGAACCACCCAGTCCGCAGGCTTTCAGCCGGGCCATACGACGGGCGCCGTTCCCGACCCGGTTCCGAACCCCGACTACCATCACAAAGTACTCGGGGGAGACGAGGTCGGAACTGTGGCTCGCGGACTACCGACTGGCCTGCCAGCTGGGTGGAACGCACGATGACAACCTCATCATCCGCAACCTCCCCCTGTTCCTCTCCGACACCGCTCGAGCCTGGCTGGAGCATCTGCCTCCGGGGCAGATCTCCAACTGGGACGACCTAGTCCAAGCCTTCGCCGGCAACTTCCAGGGCACGTACGTGCGCCCTGGGAACTCCTTGGATCTCCGAAGCTGCCGCCAGCAGCCGGGAGAGTCCCTCCGGGACTACATCCAGCGATTCTCGAAGCAGCGCACCGAGCTGCCCAACGTCACGGACTCGGACGTCATCGGCGCGTTCCTCGCCGGCACCACCTGCCACGACCTGGTGAGCAAGCTGGGTCGCAAGACCCCCACCAGGGCGAGCGAGCTGATGGACATCGCCACCAAGTTTGCCTCTGGCCAGGAGGCGGTTGAGGCCATCTTCCGAAAGGACAAGCAGCCCCAGGGCCGCCAGCCGGAAGACGTCCCCGAGGCGTCCGCTCAGCGCGGCACCAAGAAGAAGAACAAGAAGAAGTCGCAAGCGAAACGCGACGCCGCCGATGCGGACCTTGTCGCCGCCGCTGAGTATAAGAACCCTCGGAAACCTCCAGGATGTGCCAATCTCTTCGATAAGATGCTCAAGGAGTCGTGCCCCTATCATCAGGGGCCTGTCAAGCACACCCTTGAGGAGTGTGTCATGCTTCGGCGCCACTTTCACAAGGCCGGACCACCGGTGGAAGGTGGCAGGGCCCACAACAACGACAAGAAGGAGGATCACAAGGCAGAGGAGTTCCCCGAGGTCCACGACTGCTTCATGATCTACGGTGGGCAAATGGCGAACGCCTCGGCTCGGCACCGCAAGCAAGAGCGTCAGGAGGTCTGCTCGGTAAAGGTGGCGGCGCCAGTCTACCTAGACTGGTCCGACAAGCCCATCACCTTCGACCAGGGCGACCACCCCGACCGCGTGCCGAGCCAGGGGAAATATCCGCTCGTTGCCGACCCCGTCATCGGCAACGTCAGGCTCACCAAGGTCCTCATGGACGGAGGCAGCAACCTCAACATCATCTACGCCGAGACCCTCGGGCTCCTGCAGATCGATCTGTCCTCGATCCGGACAGGCGCGGCGCCTTTTCACGGGATCATCCCCGGGAAACGCGTCCAACCCCTCGGACAACTCGATCTGCCCGTCTGCTTCGGGACTCCCTCCAACTTCCGAAGGGAAACCCTCACGTTCGAAGTGGTCGGGTTCCGAGGAACCTACCACGCAGTACTGGGGAGGCCATGCTACGCCAAGTTCATGGCCGTCCCCAACTACACCTACCTAAAGCTCAAAATGTCGGGCCCCAACGGGGTCATCACCGTCGGCCCCACGTACCGACACGCGTACGAATGCGACGTGGAGTGTGTGGAGTACGCCGAGGCCCTCATCGTCGACCTGGAGAGCCTCTCCAAGGAGGCGCCAGATGCGAAGCGCCACGCTGGCAACTTCGAGCCAGCAGAGACGGTTAAGTCCGTCCCTCTCGACCCCAGCAACGACGCCTCCAAGCAGATCCGGATCGGCTCCGAGCTCGACCCCAAATAGGAAGAAGTGCTCGTCGACTTTCTCCGTGCAAACGCCGAATTTTTCGCGTGGAGTCCCTCGGACATGCCTGGCATACAGAGGGATGTCGCCGAGCACTCGCTGGATATCCGAGCTGGATCCTGACCCGTGAAGCAGCCTCTGCGCAGATTCGACGAAGAAAAGCGCAGAGCCATAGGCGAGGAGATCCACAAACTGATGGCTGCAGGGTTCATCAAAGAGGTATTCCATCCTGAATGGCTTGCCAACCCTGTGCTTGTAAGAAAGAAAGGAGGGAAATGGCGGATGTGTGTAGACTACACTGGTCTAAACAAAGCATGTCCGAAGGTTCCCTACCCTCTGCCTCGCATCGATCAAATCGTGGATTCCACTGCTGGGTGTGAAACCCTGTCATTCCTCGACGCCTACTCAGGGTATCACCAAATCAAGATGAAAGAGTCCAACCAGCTCGCGACTTCTTTCATCACACCTTTTGGCATGTACTGCTACGTTACTATGCCATTTGGTTTGAGGAATGCGGGTGCGACATACCAAAGGTGCATTAATCATGTGTTTGGCGAACACATTGGTCGGACCATCGAGGCTTACGTCGATGACATCGTAGTCAAGACGAGGAAAGCCTCCGACCACCTCTCCGACCTTGAAATGACATTCAAGTGTCTCAAGGCGAAAGGCGTAAAACTCAATCCCGAGAAGTGCGTCTTCGGAGTCCCCCGAGGCATGCTCTTGGGGTTCATCGTCTCCGAGCGGGGCATCGAGGCCAACCCAGAGAAAATCACGGCCATCACCAACATGGGGCCCATCAAGGACTTGAAAGGCGTGCAGAGGGTCATGGGATGCCTTGCGGCTCTGAGCCGCTTCATCTTGTGCCTCGGCAAAAGAGGCCTACCTCTGTACCGCCTCTTAAGAAAGACCGAGTGCTTCGCTTGGACCCCCGAGGCCGAGGAAGCCCTCGGGAACCTGAAGGAGCTCCTTATGAACGCACCCATCCTGGTGCCTCCCGCTGCCGGAGAAGCCCTCTTGATCTACGTCGCCGCTACCACTCAGGTGGTCAGCGCCGCGATCGTGGTCGAAAGACGAGAAGAAGGGCATGCATTGCCCAACCAGAGGTCGGTCTACTTCATCAGTGAGGTACTGTCCGAGACCAAGATCTGCTACCCACAAATTCAGAAGCTGCTGTACGCGGTGATTCTGACGCGGCGAAAGTTGCGACACTACTTCGAGTCTCACCCGGTGACTGTGGTGTCATCCTTCCCCCTGGGGGAGATCATCCAGTGCCGAGAGGCATCGGGTAGGATTGCAAAGTGGGCGGTGGAAATCATGGGCGAGACAATCTCGTTCGCCCCTCGGAAGGCCATCAAGTCCCAAGTCTTGGCGGACTTTGTGGCTGAATGGGTCGACACCCAGCTCCCGGCGGCTCCGATCCAACCGGAACTCTGGACCATGTTTTTCGACGGGTCGCTGATAAAAACAGGGGCAGGCGCGGGTCTGCTCTTCATCTCGCCCCTCAGGAAGCACCTCCGCTACGTGCTGTGCCTCCATTTCCCGGCGTCCAACAACGTGGCTGAGTACGAGGCTCTGGTCAACGGGTTGCGCATCGCCATCGAGCTAGGGGTCCGACGCCTCGACGCTCGCGGTGACTCGTAGCTTGTCATCGACCAAGTCATGAAGAACTCCCACTGCCGCGACCCGAAGATGGAAGCCTACTGCGACGAGGTTCGGCATCTGTAGGACAAGTTCTACGGGCTCGAGGTCAACCACGTCACCCGACAGTACAACGAGACTGCGGACGAGCTGGCGAAGATAGCTTCGGCACGAACAACGGTTCCCCCGAACGTCTTCTCCCGGGACCTACATCAACCCTCAGTCAAGACAAACGACACGCCCGAGCCCGAGAAGGCCTCGGCCCGACCCGAGGCACCCTCGGCCCCGCCCGAGGCACCCTCGGCTACCGAGGGTGAGGCTCTGCGCATCGAGGAAGAGCGGAATGGGGTCACGCCTAATCGAAACTGGCAGACCTCGTACCTGCAATATCTCCACCGAGGAGAGCTACCCCTCGATAGAGCCGAAGCTCGACGACTGGCGCGGCGTGCCAAGTCATTCGTCTTGCTGGGTGACGGGAAGGAGCTCTACCACCGCAGCCCCTCCGGCATCCTCCAGCGATGCATATCCATCGCCGAAGGCCAGGAGCTCTTACAAGAAATACACTCGGGGGCTTGCGGTCATCATGCAGCGCCTCGAGCCCTTGTTGGAAACGCTTTCCGACAAGGTTTCTACTGGCCGACCGCGGTGGCCGACGCCACTAGAATTGTCCGCACCTGCCAAGGGTATCAATTCTACGCAAGGCAGACGCACCTACCTGCTCAGGCTCTGCAAACAATACCCATCACCTGGCTGTTTGCTGTGTGGGGTCTGGACCTCGTCGGTCCCTTGCAGAAGGCACCCAGGGGCTACACGCACCTACTGGTTGCCATCGACAAATTCTCCAAGTGGATCGAGGTTCGACCCCTAAACAGCATCAGGTCCGAACAGGCGGTGGCATTCTTCACCAACATCATCCATCGCTTTGGGGTCCCGAACTCCATCATCACCGACAACGGCACCCAGTTCACTGGCAGAAAGTTCCTGGACTTCTACGAAGACCACCACATCCGGGTGGACTGGGCCGCCGTGGCACACCCCATGACGAATGGGCAGGTAGAACGTGCCAATGGCATGATTCTGCAAGGACTCAAGCCGAGGATCTACAACGACCTCCACAAGTTCGGTAGGCGATGGATGAAGGAACTCCCCTTGGTGGTCTGGAGCCTGAGGACGACGCCAAGTCGAGCCACGGGTTTCACGCCGTTCTTTCTAGTCTATGGAGCCGAGGCCATCTTGCCCACAGACTTAGAATACGGTTCCCCAAGGACGAGGGCCTACAACGACCGACGCAACCAGACCAACCGAGAAGACTCACTGGACCAGCTGGAAGAGGCTCGGGACGTGGCCTTACTACACTCGGCGCGGTATCAGCAGTCCCTGCGACGCTACCACGCCCGAGGGGTTCGGTCCCGAGACCTCCAGGTGGGCGACTTGGTGCTTCGACTACGACAAGACGCCCGAGGGCGGCACAAGCTCACACCTCCCTGGGAAGGGCCGTTCGTCATCGCCAAGGTTTTGAAGCCCGGGACGTACAAGCTAGCCAACAGTCAAGGCGAGGTCTACAGCAACGCTTGGAACATCCGACAACTACGTCGCTTCTACCCTTAAGATGTTTTCAAGCCGTTCATATACCTCGTTTACATATGAAGTCTAACCATCAAGGAAGGGTTAGCCTTGCCTCGGCAAAGCCCGACCCTCCCTCGGGGGCTAGAAGGGGGGAACCCCCTCCGCGTCAAAATTTTCCTCGGAAAAAGTCTTTCTGCCAGAATATCTTTCGTGCTTTTCGACTACTTCGGTAGTGAGATCATGAAAACAACGGAGTACACGTAAGCAGGCAAGGCCGACCGAGCCGAGGGACTCCTACACCTCCGGGATACGGATACCTCACTCATCGCCTTCTGCGAGAAGTAACTCTCGTTCGGATGAGCGATCCTGCTGACCGAACAAGACTTAACGCTCAAAAGACTTTCTGCCGAAACGGTTTTTCGGGTTTTCTCGGCTATGTCGATAATAGAATCCCGTGGACGAGCAAGAGTACACGTAAGCGGCAAGGCCGACCGAGCCGAGGGATTCCTACGTCTCCGGGATATGGATACCTCACTCATCACCTTCCGTGAGAAGTAACTCTAGCTCGGATAAACGATTCTGCTACCGACGAGCAAGCCCTGATACTCGAAACAAGAGGAAAAGAAACACAACTTTACAACGCGACGACAGTATGTTTGGGCCTCGGCGGCCGCAAAAAAACATATGCATACTACAGGCGAACCGATCCTGCAGGCTCAGACGTCGATGGAGGGGGAGCAGCAGCACCCTCGGCGTCAACTCCACCTTCGGCGAAGTCCGACCGAGCCTCGGACGGCAACACGAGCGAAGGATCTCTGCTCCGAAGGACGACGTCAGCACCACGCCCGGGCCATCACCGCCAAGGTCTCCTCCAGGAACCCAGCCCGAGCAGACGGCTCGGTCGGCCGCCCCGAAGCCTCAGCCAGTTGTCCCCCGAGGACACCAGCCCGGCTCGTGGCCTCGACAACTCGACTGCGGCGTTGGTCCCGCCAGTGGACGACCCGGCCAAGCCCCGACCGACGAAGCTTCCTTTTTCGAGCCACCTCCGCCTCTGTCCACGCTGGCATCGCTGCCCTCGGCCCCGGCTCACCGTAGAGCAGTCGAGGGTTTCTTCGACTAAGCAAGTGAAGCCTCGGGCGGCAAGGCCGACTGAGCCGAGGGATTCCTACGCCTCCGGGATACGGATACCTCACTCGTCACCTTCCGCACAGAGCAACTCGCATTTGGTCAAGCGATTCGGCTAGCTGACAGGCGAGTTCTAGTGCTCAAAATGAGGAAAGGACACGATATTACACCAAAAATACCCAGATGTTCAGGCCCCGACAGCCACAATGAACAGGACACCGACACTCAAGGTGCCATTACAAACGGAACTCCGGTTCCGCCCCCGCAGGTACGAACAACCCCCCACATTGGAGGGCCTGCGGGACAACAGAACGCCGACAGGTGGCTCACCGCCGCCCGCTCTGGCAGCAGTGACGACGACCTCCGCTCCGAGCGGCCGAACAGCAGCAGCGATGACCTCAGGGCGGATGCTGCTGCCATAAGGCCCTCGTCCATGTCCCCACTCGAGGGGCGAGGACAAGCAGAAGGCCATAGAGTTGGAGGTCAGTCCGCGGGTGGCACCGACTATCTCGTCGGCAGAGAAACCTCTTCCGGCTGCCTCGGTGGGAGGTGGCACCGGAAGCAGCGCCGAAGCCACTCAGGCCGGAGAGCCAGACACGCGGCAGCTGCCAGCGCCACGAACGGCGGACGCCCTTCCCCCCGATCACTGAGGGAAGGAGCGGGCCGCTGCCCGCGCGGAGACAGGCCCCAACTCGGCGCACTCCCCTCCCCAGCACTGATGATGAACATCCTCGAAGCTGAGGGAGGGGCAGAGGCCGTAGCCCAGCTCGCTTCTCCCCACCATCGAACTGGTGGTCACCGTCTTGGGTGACCACCGGCGAGGGGATGCAGTCGGGCTGCCTGATGAAAATCCTTGAAGACGAGCGATGGCTGAAAGGTACCAACTTCTGCGAAGTTGCGTTCCTCCAACGACAGCAAGACGAAAGCGATGCGAGTGCTCCCCATCCGGGGGCTCGGAAGATGGAAGGACGCGATGCATGAAGGGAGTGCGAAGACATGGTTGCCATCCAAGGGGGTCACCCTCCTTTTAAAGGCGACTCTCCCCACTTGCGTCCTCAGCCGTCGCGGACTGAGTCTTCTCCAACACGCTCCAAGGTCCTCCCCCTACGACACGGGGGCTGGGTCCCACGCGTCATGCAAGCTGGCCTAGGACAGAAGAAGCCAAACCGTCGCGCGCGGAGCGCACAACAGCCCAACGGTTACAAGCATTCCTCCACTATCGCCCGGACCAGTGGGTGAAAGGGTGGACCGCCATGCAGGCGGCATGCAACCGCACCAAGGGGGCGCACCCTTTCGACTTCGACACGTCCAGCATGGAGGCCCAGGCCCACACGTCATGTAACCGGCGCGCCGGTTACTACGTGCGAGAAACTGCACCGCCACTCGCGCCAGTACCGCACCTCCTCGACTGCGGAACCGGTGCCGCGACTCGAGGCGACCCTGCGCATGACCCGACAGTGCCAACCGAGCACATCGGTCACGGGTCAGTCAGCTGCCGGAGAAGGCGCGACGGTCGATATGGCCAGAAATGGGCCGGCAGTAATGGCGGTGGCAGGCGGGCGGAAGCAGCAGTCAAGTCGTCAGCAAGCTCACGCCCCCTCCTGGGACAGCGAGAGAACCCTCTCCCACGGCGTGAAGACGACGCGCCCGTGCTCCGTTCCTCGAACGGCTCGCGCACGCACAACGGCTGCCCCGCGAACCACTCGTCCTGTCGCATTAACTCTGCAGCAGGACAGGCGGCACCTTTGGCAGGCAAAGCAGGCGACGCTTCACCTCCGCCATAATGACCGCGTCAAAAAAGGTGCGCCACGTCATTCGATTTCGTATCCTTTTCCACTTCCTCTTTCTCTCTCTTGCCATAGGGACCGGGAAAGGGGATACTCCGAAAGGGATCCTTCTCCGTGAAGGAAGTGGGCCCTGAGGCCCCCTACTGATCAGAGGTTCGAAGGCTGGCCCCTCGGAAGGGTTCAACAGCCGCCTTAGAGCACTCGGGCTCCGCGCCCACTACTGGTCAGAGGTTCGAAGGCTGGCCCCTCGGAAGGGTTCAACGGCCGCCTCAGGCCACTCGGGCTCCGCGCCCACTACTGATCAGGGGTTCATAGGCTGGCCCCCGAAGGGTTCGATAGCCGCCTCAGAGCACGCAGAGCGAGGGATGACCCTGGGTACGTTCGATACATAACCAAGGCTCGGGCTATGCTCCCGAGGTACCCTAGGACATTTCCGAGACTGACGAGAACGATTTTGTAACGGAATCCCACCAGAGGGAGGCATCGAGCCCTCGGATCCCGTCAAAAGGGGACCGGGTCCGGCAAATCACCCGCAGGTACTTTTGGAGCGCGCCTCCAGGCCACTAGCCGACCCCTAACGAATGGGGCACGGGCGTCCACTTGGATTACCCGTTAGCAACTCACTGGAGACACCATGTTCGGCGCCCTCCGAGGGCAACATGGCGCTTTCCCCCCTCCTCCTTGCGGAAAGGCGACGCAGGGGCGTATGAAAAAAGCCGAGTCTGTCCTTGACCGTCCTCTCGCTCTATGCGGAGGCTCGGGGGCTGCTCTCGCAAACCCGGCTCCGGCCAAACCATTGACAGCGTCAACATACCAGCCCGAGAACTTGTCACACCCGGTTTTAGAAGGCAAACCGAATGCGAACCATGTACGTGCCAGGATCAGTTATTCACGTACACAGCAGTTACATAACATGGACATCATCACACAGTGCTCAAAATAGTATTAATAAGGGAAATAGTCGATTACATTATACGTCTGAGACGTCCATATAGTCCTTACAATAAATCAAAGTGCGGAAAAGAAACGTAGATAACCGCGGCCTTCACAGGCAGCCGACTGGGGGTTGCCGCTAACCCACACCTAGAACTCGTCGTAGTCTTGGAACTCCTGGAAGTCTCCTTCCACGGCTTCATCTTCGCCTGAGTAGTGGTTGCAATGCTGACAACCTGGGGATGGGGGGGTTTGGTGTGTAGAGCAAGGGTGAGTACACATCAACATACTCAGCAAGTATCCTATTTGGCTGTAGTGGACTAGCTGTATGTGGGGATAAGTCAAGCAGTTGCTTTTAGTTGGTCAGATTATTATTTACTAGTAGAAAGCCATGTTTTAGCATTAACCCAAGTTATTAACCCGATGTACCCTTTCCAAACGGAAAGAATACCACTTACCAGCACCATAGTCATAACCGAAACCATCAATCTCATAACCACCTGTACCAAAGTATCTCTGATCAAGTACCACTAATCACTGGAGCTCCCTTGGCCGCTCATAACCGCGAGCACGGCTGATATATCAGTTTTCAAACACTCTGCAGAGGTTGTGCACTTTACCCACAAGCCGTGATTCCCTTTCTGCCCGGAGATCATGACTCTCCATTGATCACTACCAAGGTGACCCAGCAGGGCATCACTACGTAGCCTTTACAAAGATTCCCCGGGGCTGTAGCCACCCGTTAGGTTTCCTAAATGCATCGCACTCCTCCCCAAGGGGCGAACCCAAACTTGGCAGAGCGAGCCGCATACACCGAGCCCCATTGACGGCATGACGGCTAAGTGAACTACACCCCGGGATCCTCTAATTATTCAGCTAAGGGCATCCCATTCCACCCTCATGGTTGCACTGTTTTCCCGGGCGGTCATCCATAGAACAGGTCCTTACGGAGAGGCACTCGAGAAACCGCTCGAGCCCCCTTGATGACCACAAGTACAACATCATAATAAGAGAAGGGAAAACAGCGTATCATAGATAATCTCATCATGTTCATTGATTATAGTTGAGCAATAGCATAAAGCTAAACAGTAATAATCCAACCCAGATAGGTAAACAAGGACATGGATAACAAAAGCTAGTCAATCCTTAGGCATAAATGTGTAAAGCGGGAGGTGAATTAAATAATGAATAGGACAGAGATAGGTCAAGGGACACTTGCCTCCACCAACCGACTGCTGCTCAGGGGCTTCTCCTGCGGGTTCCTCGGGCTCTTCGACCGGATCGTTCTCTAAGCGGGTGCAAACATACATACATCCATCCATTGAAATTAGGAAACCAACAGTACACCATACGAGAGAACAAGTAAAGCAAATATGCATAGAATACCACATACGATAATGGATTTACCTTGGTTAGAAAGAAACGAGGGAAGGTTTCGCAGGGGTTAAGGCTTATGCTCGAGGGGCACTACGGGTTGGTGAATAACTAGACGTCATGTGTTCTAGTTCCAATTTGTTCTAACAAAAGAATTAGCTACATGCACTAATGTAAACGCGATCACTTTTAGTAGATTAACATTGAATAAGATAGACGATTGGCTATACAGATTAACTAACGTAACCAATTTCCAAATTGAGACTCCTATCTTATTAATATAAACGACGTGATTAGCGCATATAGGGTACGGGGGGGGTAGACGGGGGGTTAGGGGGTAGACGAGGCACGACGGGTCGTGCCAAGGCACGCGCACTACGCGGGCACGCACGCGGGGTCGCATGCACACGCCACGAACTAACCGTACGCACGTCGGGGCCGTGCGCTAGCCGAGCTCAAAGCCGCGCGCCTTAGGCACGCTGGGCCGAACTCAAGGCTACGCCGGGGCCGACACGACGCGAGCAAGGCACGGCGGGGCGGGCGGGCAAGCACGCCGGGGCAAGCGAGCGCGAGCGAGGACGCGGCCGGACGAGGCCGAGCGCGGGGACGGGGGCGGTTGAACCGGGGGGGAAGGCGGCCGAGCTCGCCGGGGGGGCGGCTGAGCCGGGGGTGGGCACGCGCGGGCGGCTCGCCGGAGCGGGCGCGAGGGCGGGGCCGAGCGGGCGCGGCCGGGCTCGCCGGGGCGGGGCCGAGCCGGACACGGGAGTGGGAGGGGCGGCTCGCCGGAGCGGGCGCGGGGGCGGGGCCGAGCGGGCGGCCGGGCTCGCCGGGGGCGCGGGCGGCCGAGCTCACCGGAGCCGGGCCGGGGCGCGGGATGGGGCGGGGCTCGCCGGGGGGCGACGAGGCGGGGCCGGCGCGGGCGCGGCCGGGCGCGACCTCGCCGGGGCGAGGCGGGGCCGACACGGGCGCGGCCGGGGTCGGGGACAGGGCCGAGGCGGCCGAGCTCGGGGCGCGGGGGAGGGCGGGGCGCGGCCGGGCGGGCGGCGCGGGGGCGCGAGCGGCCGGGCCGGGGGCTCGCCGGAGCGCGGGCGGCCGAGCTCGCCGGGCGCGGGCAGGGCGCGGGCGGCCGAGCTCGCCGGGCGCGGGGAAGGGCGGCGCCCATGGCGCGGGGGAGAGGGCGCCGGGGGGGAAGGGGAGGAGAAGGAGGGAGGAGAAGGGGTCTCACCGGAGGGGGGGGGGGGGCGGCGGCGGCGGCGCGGGGGAGCGGCGGCGGCGGCTAGGGTTAGGGTTGGGGTGAGAGAGAGAGAGAGAGATGACGGGCGGGGCCCGCGGGGGGGGGGATTTTTGGGAAAAAAAAGAAAAGGGTGGGGGGCGGCTGGGCCGGATGGGCCCAAAGTGGGGGAAGGGGGGGGGGGGGGCGCGGCTGGGCCGCCAGCTGGGCCGGCGCGCAAGGGGGGGGCGGCTGGGCCGAAATGGGAAAGGGAGGGAGGGAGAGAAAAAGAAAGAGTTTTCTTTTTCTAAAATCTAATTTTCTCGGGGTGAATGCTTTTACATTTTAAACAACCAAAAGTATGCATGGTTCGGCATGGTGCATCACACGAAGTAAAGTGTTTTAAGGTTTTGCTTTACACGAGGTCTAAAGCCAAAACCCGCTGCGACTTTGGAAAAGATCAAGGCTTAGCGAGAAGAAAAGGCAAAAGGAAAGAGTAACGCCTGAATTTGGTGAGAGAAAAGAAGAAAAAAATCTACCCCCAAATTCAGGGCGTTACAAACCTATCCCCCTTAAAAGAATCTCGCCCTCGAGATTCAGGGTTGGCTAACAAAGAGCTCAGGGTATTTGGCCATCAGATCATCTTCACGCTCCCAGGTTGATTCTTCCTCTGAGTGATGATCCCATCTGACTTTGCACCTTCTGATGGTCTTCCTTCGGGTGACTCTGTCTGCAACCTCAAGGATTTGCACTGGCTTCTCAACGTAGGTCAAGTCCTCCTGGACTTCAAGACCTTCCACTGGCAACTGCTCTTCTGGCACACGCAAGCACTTCTTCAACTGAGACACATGAAAGACATCATGCACAGCAGACAAATTCTCTGGTAGGCTGAGCTGATAGGCCACTTCTCCACGTCTTGCAAGAATCTGATACGGACCAATGTAGCGGGGTGCTAGCTTGCCTTTCACTCCGAATCTTCTGACTCCTCTGATCGGTGATACTTTCAGATAGACAAAGTCTCCGACTTCGAAACTCAGCTCTCTTCTTCTTGTGTCTGCATAGCTTCGCTGCCTCGATTGCGCTATCTTCAGATTCTCTCGGACCATCTTGATGTTTTCTTCGGCTTCAAGCAGAATGTCTGGCCCAAACACTTGCTTCTCTCCAGGCTGATCCCATTGCAACGGAGTTCTACAACTCCTTCCATAAAGCGCCTGAAATGGTGACATCTTCAAACTGGCCTGGTAACTGTTGTTATAGGAAAACTCTGCATAAGGCAATCGCTTGTCCCATCCGGACTGATCTTGCAACGCATAGGCTCTCAACATATCTTCAAGAATTTGGTTGGTCCTTTCGGTCTGGCCATCCGTCTGCGGATGATAAGCTGAACTGAAATTCAGATGCGTGCCCAAAGCTTCATGCAACTGCTGCCAGAAATGAGAGGTGAACTGCGTTCCTCTGTCTGACACTATCTTCTTTGGCACACCATGAAGACAAACGATCCGAGACATATACAATTCTGCCAATACGGCACTGCTATAGTTGGTCTTGACAGGTATGAAGTGGGCTGACTTGGTCAGACGGTCCATTACTACCCAAATGGAATCGTAGCCGGCTCGAGTGCGAGGCAATCCGACTATGAAATCCATACCAATTTCATCCCATTTCCACTGAGGGATCTGCAACGGTTGCAACAATCCAGCTGGTCTCTGGTGCTCTGCCTTAATTCTTCGACAACTATCACACATAGCCACATGCTCTGCGATTTCCCTCTTCATTCCGTACCACCAGAATTTCTTCTTCAGATCCTGATACATCTTTTCACTGCCAGGGTGAATCGAATAGGCTGTCTCATGAGCTTCCTTGAGAATCAACTCCTGAATGGACTGGACATTGGGAACACACAAGCGGTCTTTGAACCATATCACGCCTTCTGCATCTTCTCGAAAATCTTTGCCTCTGCCATCTAGAATCAGTCGCCGGATCTCGCTGATTTTCTCATCATTCTTCTGCGCTTCTTTGATTTCGCGCTCCAAGGTAGGTTCCAATTCAACTGTGACTCCTCGCAAATTGTTTAGAAATCCGAGACTCAACCTGTCAAACTCCTTGGCCAACTCATAAGGCATCGGACGAGCGACCATCAGATTGACTTGACTCTTTCTGCTCAAAGCATCTGCCACTACATTTGCTTTGCCTGGATGGTAATGAATCTTCAACTCATAATCTTTGATCAACTCTAACCATCTTCGTTGCCTCATGTTCAACTCTGACTGAGTGAATATGTACTTCAGACTCTTGTGATCTGTGTAAACATCGCATTTCTGTCCATACAAATAGTGCCTCCATGACTTCAGTGCATGAACCACTGCTGCCAACTCTAGGTCATGGATTGGGTAGTTCTTCTCATGAACCTTCAGCTGTCAGGACGAGTAAGCCACAACTCTTCCCTCTTGCATCAACACGCATCCCAAACCTGTGTAACAAGCATCGCAATACACCGAGAAGGGCTTGTGCACATCAGGCAAGACTAGGACAGGCGCTGTAATCAACTTCTCTTTCAGCGCTTCAAAGGCCTCTTGGCATTTCTGGGTCCACTTGAACTCAACTTTGTTGCCTAGCAACGCTGTCATTGGTTTCGCAATCTTCGAAAATCCTTCAATGAATCGCCGATAATATCCGGCCATTCCAATGAAGCTCTTGATTCCTCTAGCATCTGTTGGCGCTTTCCAGTTCAAAATGTCTGCCACTTTCTTCGGATCCACAGCTAATCCTTCTTTGTTGATTATGTGACCCAAGAATAGGACTTCACTGATCCAGAACTCACACTTGCTCAACTTTGCATACAACTGGTGCTCTCGCAATCTCTGCAATACCATCTTCAAATGATCTGCATGCTCTTCTTCGCTTTGAGAATAAACCAGAATGTCATCAATGAATACCACCACAAACTTATCAAGGTAATCCATGAATACACTGTTCATCAAGTTCATGAAGAACGCTGGCGCATTGGTCAAACCAAAAGACATCACTGTGAACTCATACAAACCATACTTGGAAATGAATGCCGTCTTCGGAATGTCCGAAGGTCGGATCCTGAGCTGATGATAACCTGACCTCAGATCAATCTTGGAGAACACGCTGGCTCCTCTCAACTGGTCGAACAGATCTTCTATTCTGGGCAAGGGATACTTGTTCTTGATCGTGACCTCATTCAAAGCTCGATAATCGATACACATCCTCTTGGTGCCATCTTTCTTTTCCACGAACAAGACAGGGGCGGCCCAAGGCGAGGTGCTTGGCCGAATGTAACCTTTCTCTGACAGCTCATCAATCTGCTCCTTAAGCTCAACCAACTCTGGTCCAGATATTCTGTAAGCTCTCTTGAAGATAGGGGCGGTTCCGGGAAGAAGCTCTATGGCAAATTCAACTTTCCGCTCTGGTGGCATACCCGGTAAGTCCTTCGGAAACACATCTGAGAACTCGGACACAACCTTGATCCTCTCAATCGGGTCTGCTTCACTGCTATCAACAGCTATCTGATAACAACTTCCTTTCTTTGGCTCAGGCGGGACTAACTCGGTCACCACTTCCTCTCCTAGTGGGGACACCAACTTGATTGTCCTTTTATCACAACTGATAACTGCCTGGTACTTATCTAGCCAATTCATCCCTAGGATGACATCTATTCCCTGAGTACCCATTACTATAAGGTTGGCGGGAAACACTATCCCCCTTATTTCCACACTTATATTCAAACAAATGCTATCGGCTCGAATTCTACCACCGGCTGAGTCAATTTGAATGGGGGTTGACATGGTAGTAATTGGAAGATTATGTGCTTCTACCCATGATGCAGTAATGAAAGAATGCGTTGCTCTAGTATCAAATAACACTTCTGCAATATGGGAGTCGACTGGGAACATACCTACTATCATGTCGTGGGTCTCCTGAACTGCTTCAGCCTCCAAGTGGTTCAGCCTTCCATGATTATAGCGTGGCTGAGAGCGATTGCCTGCTCCAGGCTGAGACACATTCTGCTTTGCTGGGGCATTGAGGCCTGACTGCTGCTGGGCTGCCTTCTTCGGACATTGCATCACCCAGTGGCCTTGCTCTCCACAGTGGAAACACGCTCTGTTTCCAACCTGAGCTGGTGCTGCCTGATTGTTCTGCTGGGCTGCTGGGGCAGGAAGACGAGGTGCCTGCTGATTCTGCCTCTGAAACTGACCTCCTGACTGATTGCTCTGACGATTCTGGTACTGATGCTGAGGATACTGCCTTTGAAACTGCTGATGCTGCTGAGGTGGACGCTGGTTCTGCCTGAACTGCTGAGGTTGATTGCCTGAGAAACGAGGACGACTGCTGCTTCCAGGCTGGGGTCCACTGATCTTGCGCTTACGATCCTCCATCTCCTTACGCTTCCTCTCTGTCATGATTGCTCTGTCAATCAGGTGCTGGAATGTCGGGAAGGTGTGATTCATCAGCTGATAATGCAGAGGGTCAACCAGGCCTCTCAGGAAACGGTACTGCCGCTTGGCGTCGGTGTTGACATCTTCAGGAGCATAGCGAGACAATTGCAGAAACCTGTCCCGGTACTCACTGACAGACGATGGTCCTTGCTTGAGAGCCAGGAACTCCTCCTTCTTCACAGTCATCAGACCTGCAGGTACATGGTACTGACGAAAGCTACCTCTGAACTCTTCCCAGGTGATGGCGTCGGGGTGGGCATGGGTGGCGAGGTAAGACTCCCACCATGATTGGGCTGCCCCTCTCAACAGACGGGGACCATACAAAACCTTCTCCCTGTCATCGCACTGAGCGGTATGCAACTCCCGCTCCACAGTGCGCAGCCAGTCTTCAGCATCCATGGGGTCAGAAGAGTGAGCAAACGTTGGTGGATGACCTCTCATGAATTCAGCACGCTTGTCTCTGGGCATCTGAGGCATCTGAGGCTGAGGTGGGGCTTGCTGCTGTTGTTGCTGCTGCTGCTGAATGGCAGCCAAAGTCTGACCGATGGCTTGAACTGCCTGAGTCTGCATCAGAAACATCTGCTCGATCGACATCGGGGGCGGGGGCGGCAGGTGCTGTTGCTGGGGCACCTCCTCCTGTTGAGCGGCTCGCTCCTGCTGAGCACGCCTTCCTCCTCTGCGCCTGTTCTCTGACATCTGCAGAATGCAACCACACATCAGAACTGATCTGGCAAATCTTGCAGCATAAGAAAAGAGAATAGAATTCTTCAACAGCACTGAACAGATGAGCATCTTCACTGATCTCCAACACAGACCACACAGCTTCTCAGATAAAGAGGAAAGTAGAATAAAAGGTTTCCCAACTATATAACTAACTCTATTAACATAATAGGTAAACCAAAATGCAGGGGGTACCCACACTCTGGTGACAGTCATTACAAAGATCCAAATCAAACATAGTTCATCATGACAAACATAAATGCACAGGATATAGCAAACTACCCTGTCTAACTAAGACTAACTAAGACTGAGACTAACGCTAAGACTGAAGCTTCTACGTATATATTTTGTATTAATTACAAGATCCAACTCTAACGAGCTATGGTTCCAGATTTATCTTGGTCTTGCAGTCGGGATTGCCATAAGACTGGTGTCCACGCTGAGGTGAGCGGTACGGGTGCTGAGTCCCAACGGGAGCGGGGGAACCACCATCCAGGTGACGACGTTCCGCGCGCTCAGCCCGCAGCAGGGCGATCTCAGCACGAGCCCTACTCAGCTCGTCTAATGCATGGTCCAGCTCCGTGTTTAGCACGGCGGCTAGGTTGACTGTGCTGCTCAACCTAGGATTGTCCTCACCGACAGGTGAAACAATCACGCCTCCTGTGCTGCCAGATGGACGGCGGGGGTAATACTTCAGGTCAAGACCGTCAGCTACCCCACCGAAAACCGAGCAGTAGTGCGAAAGTGCACGCCGTGCAGCATCTTGCATGGCTGCCTCAGCTGAGTCCCGCTCAGAGATAGAATAGTGCTCTGAGCAGGCCTCCGCACCCTGGAGACTGTTCTCCGGGCAGCGCACCAAGCAGGTTGCCTCCTAGCGGTCCGGGTAGACCCCGCGACTATGATGGTAGACCACACAGCGATACTCGACGGACCAAGTATGCCGGTTAAATGCCCGACGTAGCAGGGTGTCGAGCGCATCGTGGAAGTGACACCCGCGAGTAGCGTCGCGAGTGATGGGTCGAGCAACCCATCCTTCCGTCTCAGGGTTAGCAGAGAAGTCGGTGTCGTGGCTCGAGCTGTCGTCGCCACCTCCGTCGTCTGGGTCTCCTCCAGCAGCTACTCCAGAAGCTGGGGCGCCCAGTGGTGGTGCAGGGGGCGCCTCCAGGGGAAGCACAGGGGAGCAGCTCCTCACAGACTCTATCTCCTGGTGGAGCGAGAAGGAAGAGCCCTGCTGCTCCTGTCGTCGACGTTCCTGCTCCTCATGCAGGCGGTGGTGCAGTCTCTCCAAGTGGCTGGACTGTCCGGCCACGGGACGGCGAAGCGGACGCTCAGCAAGGCGGGAGGGTAAGAAGGGGATGACTGACTTTCGTGCAGTGTGTCTAAGTCGAGCCATCTACAAAAGACATCGCAAGCAAAAGGGTGAGAACAGAATTAATATGACCAGCAAATAATGAATCATAAGTAAATGAAGGATTAGAATAAAACATGATTTTCAGCAAGGTATAATATATAGTAGAACATAGGTTTGGTCAGCATGACCAACTTTTGAAGGGATATCAAAGTCAAGGCAGAGACAGAGGTCTATAGTCCTTAGAGCGACCATTCTACTCTAGGTTAGCGGTCCTACAGTCAGCACGGCTTTGATACCACTTATGTCACACCCGGTTTTAGAAGGCAAACCGAATGCGAACCATGTACGTGCCAGGATCAGTTATTCACGTACACAGCAGTTACATAACATGGACATCATCACACAGTGCTCAAAATAGTATTAATAAGGGAAATAGTCGATTACATTATACGTCTGAGACGTCCATATAGTCCTTACAATAAATCAAAGTGCGGAAAAGAAACGTAGATAACCGCGACCTTCACAGGCAGCCGACTGGGGGTTGCCGCTAACCCACACCTAGAACGCGTCGTAGTCTTGGAACTCCTGGAAGTCTCCTTCCACGGCTTCATCTTCGCCTGAGCAGTGGTTGCAATGCTGACAACCTGGGGATGGGGGGGTTTGGTGTGTAGAGCAAGGGTGAGTACACATCAACATACTCAGCAAGTATCCTGTTTGGCTGTAGTGGACTAGCTGTATGTGGGGATAAGTCAAGCAGTTGCTTTTAGTTGGTCAGATTATTATTTACTAGTAGAAAGCCAAGTTTTAGCATTAACCCAAGTTATTAACCCGATGTACCCTTTCCAAACGGAAAGAATACCACTTACCAGCACCATAGTCATAACCGAAACCATCAATCTCATAACCACCTGTACTAAAGTATCTCTGATCAAGTACCACTAATCACTGGAGCTCCCTTGGCCGCTCATAACCGCGAGCACGGCTGATATATCAGTTTTCAAACACTCTGCAGAGGTTGTGCACTTTACCCACAAGCCGTGATTCCCTTTCTGCCCGGAGATCATGACTCTCCATTGATCACTACCAAGGTGACCCAGCAGGGCATCACTACGTAGCCTTTACAAAGATTCCCCGGGGCTGTAGCCACCCGTTAGGTTTCCTAAATGCATCGCACTCCTCCCCAAGGGGCGAACCCAAACTTGGCAGAGCGAGCCGCATACACCGAGCCCCATTGACGGCACGACGGCTAAGTGAACTACACCCCGGGATCCTCTAATTATTCAGCTAAGGGCATCCCATTCCACCCTCATGGTTGCACTGTTTTCCCGGGCGGTCATCCATAGAACAGGTCCTTACGGAGAGGCACTCGAGAAACCGCTCGAGCCCCCTTGATGACCACAAGTACAACATCATAATAAGAGAAGGGAAAACAACGTATCATAGATAATCTCATCATGTTCATTGATTATAGTTGAGCAATAGCATAAAGCTAAACAGTAATAATCCAACCCAGATAGGTAAACAAGGACATGGATAACAAAAGCTAGTCAATCCTTAGGCATAAATGTGTAAAGCGGGAGGTGAATTAAATAATGAATAGGACAGAGATAGGTCAAGGGACACTTGCCTCCACCAACCGACTGCTGCTCAGGGGCTTCTCCTGCGGGTTCCTCGGGCTCTTCGACCGGATCGTTCTCTAAGCGGGTGCAAACATACATACATCCATCCATTGAAATTAGGAAACCAACAGTACACCATACGAGAGAACAAGTAAAGCAAATATGCATAGAATACCACATACGATAATGGATTTACCTTGGTTAGAAAGAAACGAGGGAAGGTTTCGCAGGGGTTAAGGCTTATGCTCGAGGGGCACTACGGGTTGGTGAATAACTAGACGTCACGTGTTCTAGTTCCAATTGGTTCTAACAAAAGAATTAGCTACATGCACTAATGTAAACGCGATCACTTTTAGTAGATTAACATTGAATAAGATAGACGATTGGCTATACAGATTAACTAACGTAACCAATTTCCAAATTGAGACTCCTATCTTATTAATATAAACGACGTGATTAGCGCATATAGGGTACAGGGGGGGGGTAGACGGGGGGTTAGGGGGTAGACGAGGCACGACGGGTCGTGCCAAGGCACGCGCACTACGCGGGCACGCACGCGGGGTCGCATGCACACGCCACGAACTAACCGTACGCACGTCGGGGCCGTGCGCTAGCCGAGCTCAAAGCCGCGCGCCTTAGGCACGCTGGGCCGAACTCAAGGCTACGCCGGGGCCGACACGACGCGAGCAAGGCACGGCGGGGCGGGCGGGCAAGCACGCCGGGGCAAGAGAGCGCGAGCGAGGACGCGGCCGGACGAGGCCGAGCGCGGGGACGGGGGCGGTTGAACCGAGGGGGAAGGCGGCCGAGCTCGCCGGGGGGGGCGGCCGAGCCGGGGGTGGGCGCGCGCGGGCGGCTCGCCGGAGCGGGCGCGAGGGCGGGGCCGAGCGGGCGCGGCCGGGCTCGCCGGGGCGGGGCCGAGCCGGACACGGGAGTGGGAGGGGCGGCTCGCCGGAGCGGGCGCGGGGGCGGGGGCGGGGCCGAGCGGGCGGCCGGGCTCGCCGGGGGCGCGGGCGGCCGAGCTCGCCGGAGCCGGGCCGGGGCGCGGGACGGGGCAGGGCTCGCCGGGGGGCGACGAGGCGGGGCCGGCGCGAGCTCGCCGGGGCGAGGCAGGGCCGACGCGGGCGCGGCCGGGGTCGGGGACGGGGCCGAGGCGGCCGAGCTCGGGGCGCGGGGGAGGGCGGGGCGCGGCCGGGCGGGCGGCGCGGGGGCGCGAGCGGCCGGGCCGGGGCGGGGGCTCGCCGGAGCGCGGGCGGCCGAGCTCGCCGGGCGCGGGCAGGGCGCGGGCGGCCGAGCTCGCCGGGCGCGGGGGAGAGGGCGCCGGGGGGGGGGGGGGAAGGGGAGGAGAAGGAGGGAGGAGAAGGGGTCTCACCGGTGGGGGGGGGCGGCGGCGGCGGCGCCGGGGGGCGGCGGCGGCGCGGGGGAGCGGCGGTGGCGGCTAGGGTTAGGGTTGGGGTGAGAGAGAGAGAGAGATGACGGGCGGGGCCCGCGGGGGGGGGGGGATTTTTGGGAAAAAAAAGAAAAGGGTGGGGGGGCGGCTGGGCCGGATGGGCCCAAAGTGGGGGAAGGGGGGGGGGGCGCGGCTGGGCCGCCAGCTGGGCCGGCGCGCAAGGGGGGCGACTGGGCCGAAATGGGAAAGGGAGGGAGGGAGAGAAAAAGAAAGAGTTTTCTTTTTCTAAAATCTAATTTTCTCGGGGTGAATGCTTTTACATTTTAAACAACCAAAAGTATGCATGGTTCGGCATGGTGCATCACACGAAGTAAAGTGTTTTAAGGTTTTGCTTTACACGAGGTCTAAAGCCAAAACCCGCTGCGACTTTGGAAAAGATCAAGCTTAGCGAGAAGAAAAGGGAAAAGGAAAGAGTAACGCCTGAATTTGGTGAGAGAAAAGAAGAAAAAAATCTACCCCCAAATTCAGGGCGTTACAGAACTTGGGACTCGACTATGCACCTAGGCTACGGCCAATTCGCATGAGGGAACAACCAGACCGGTCGAAGCATCACGAAACGCGCTAAGACCTCGAAGGAGTCAAACCACTCCTCCGAGGCCTCGGGGGCTACACCCGGCGGGTGCGCTCGCGCGCACCCACCGGAACGAAACACAACCGAGAAAGGCCGGTCCCCTTGCAAAAAAGTGCGACAAAAGCCTCCAAGCGAGTATCAACACTCCCTTCGAGGCTCGGGGGCTACTGTCGGGGACCATAATTAGGGGTACCCCCAAGACTCCTAAATCTCAGCTGGTAACCCCCATCAGCACAAAGCTGCAAAGGCCTGATGGGCGCGATTAAGGTCAAGGCTCAGTCCACTCAAGGGACACGATCTCGCCTCGCCCGAGCCCGACCTCGGGCAAAGACAGCCGACCCCGGAAGATTCACGCCTCGCCCGAGGATCCCCTCAAGCAAC
The DNA here is from genome assembly GCF_902167145.1 of Zea mays. Taxonomy (NCBI): domain Eukaryota; kingdom Viridiplantae; phylum Streptophyta; class Magnoliopsida; order Poales; family Poaceae; genus Zea; species Zea mays. The sequence continues at coordinate 80,967,208 of NC_050100.1, read as the reverse complement.
GGACGCACCGTCGACTCGCCCGAGGCACAGCTCGGGTAGGCTTCGCGGAGAAGCAACCTTGGCCAAATCGCCACACCAACCGACCATATCGCAGGAGCATTTAATGCAAGGATCGCCTGACATCTTATCCTGACGCGCGCTCTTCAGTCGACAGGGCCGAAGTGATCGCAGTCACTTCGCCGCTCCACTGACCGACCCGACAGGAATACAGCACCGCCTGCCCTGCTCTGACTGCCGTGCCACTCGCTAGAGTGAGGTCGACAGCGGCTAAGTCCAGCCTCAGGCAACATAGGAAGCTCCGCCTCGCCCGACCCCAGGGTTCGGCCCCCGTCTCGGCCTCGGAAGATGGACTTCGCCTCACCCGACCCCAGGGCTCGGACTCAACCACGACTTAGAAGACGACGAACTCCGCCTCGCCCGACCCCAGGGCTCGGACTCAGCCTCGGCTCCGGAAGACGACGAACTCCACCTCGCCCGACCCCAGGGCTCGGACTCAGCTTCGGCTCCGGAAGACGACGAACTCCGCCTCGCCCGACCCCAGGGCTCGGACTCAGCCTCGGCTCCGGAAGACGATGGACTCCGCCTTGCCCGACCCCAGGGCTCGGACTCAACCTCACCCAAACTCGGGTCCGGACCGGCCACGTCGCCAGGGGGGCCATCATTACCCTGCCCCTAGCTAGCTCAGGCTATGGGGAACAAGACCGGTGTCCCATCTGGCTCGCCCCAGTAAACAAGTAATGATGACACCTCGCACGCTCCATGACGACGGCAGCTCCCAGCCCCTTACGTCAGCAAGGAGACGTCAGCAAGGATCCGACAGCCCCGACAGCTGTACTTCCGCAGGGCTCTAGCTCTCCTCCGATGGCCACGACATCACATGAACAGGGTGCCAAAACCTCTCCGACTGCCACGACAGCATGTACTTAGGGCTCTAGCTCCTCTCTGTTAGACACGTTAGCACACTGCTACACCCCCCATTGTACACCTGGACCCTCTCCTTACGCCTATAAAAGGAAGGTTCAGGGCTCTCGTACGAGAAGGTTGGCCGCGCGGGAGAACGGGTTGACGCATAAGGCTCTCGCCCTCTCTCTCTCCCACGCGAACGCTTGTAACCCCCTACTGCAAGCGCATCCATCCGCCCTGGGCGCAGGACAACACGAAGGCCACGGTTTCCCCTTACTGTTCTCCCCCTTTGTGTCCCGTCTCGCGCCGACCCATCTGGGCTGGGACACGCAACGACAATTTACTCGTCGATCCAGGGACCCCCCCCCCCCCCCCCGGGGTCGAAACGCCCACAATATATAAATAAGATTTTTGAGAAACATTTTCTGATTTGAAGTTTCTTCCCCTTGTTTCAAATGTTTTCCTTTGACTAAACAAAACTCCCCCTTAATGAAATCCTCCTCTTAGTGTTCAAGAGGGTTTTAGATATTAATTTTGAAGAGGGTATACCAATTTGAAATTATATCACAAATAAGATACCAATTTGAAAAACACTTCTTTAAATACAAGTTAAAAGACTAAATTTTTGAAATTGGTGGTGGTGCGGTCCTTTTGCTTTGGGCTAATACTTTCTCCCCCTTTGGCATGAATCGCCAAAAACGGATACTTGTGAGTGAAATATAAGCCCTTGTAACTACTTTCTCCCCTTATGGTAAATAATATAGGAGTGAAGATTATACCACATTTGGAGAGTGTTGTGGAGCGACGGCGAAGGATGAATAATTCGATGGAGTGGAGTGGAAGCCTTGTCTTCGCCGAAGACTCCATTTCCCTTTCAATCTATGACTTAGCATGTAATGCACTTAAAAACTCATTAGTCATAGCACATAAAAGAGACATGATCAAAGGTATACAAATGAGCTATGTGTACAAAACATCAATCAAAATTTCTAGAATCAAGAATATTTAGCTCATGCCTAAGTTTGGTAAAAGTTTGCTCATCTAATGGATTGGTAAAAATATCGGCTAATTGTTCTTTGGTGTTAACATATGCAATCTCGATATCCCCCTTTTGTTGGTGATCCCTTAAAAATGATACCGAATGGCTATGTGTTTAGTGTGGCTATGCTCAACGGGATTATCCGCCATGCGGATTGCACTCTCATTATCACATAGAAGAGGAACTTTGGTTAATTTGTAACCATAGTCCCTAAGGGTTTGCCTCATCCAAAGCAATGGCGCGCAACAATGGCCTGCGGCAATATACTCGGCTTCGGCAGTAGAAAGAGCGACAGAATTTTGCTTCTTTGAAGCCCAAGACACCAGAGATCTTCCCAAGAACTGGCAAGTCCCTGATGTGCTCTTTCTATTAATTTTACACCCTACCCAGTTAGCATCTGAATAACCAATTAAATCAAATGTGGATCCCCTGGGGTACCAAAGGCCAAACTTAGGAGTATAAACTAAATATCTCAAGATTTGTTTTACGGCCCTAAGTTGAACTTCCTTAGGATCGGCTTAGAATCTTGCACACATGCATACGGAAAGCATAATATCCGGTCGAGATGCACATAAATATAGCAAAGATCCTATCATCGACCGGTATACCTTTTGATCTACGGATTTACCTCCCGTGTCGAGGTCGAGATGCCCATTAGTTCCCATGGTTGTCTTGATGGGTTGGCATCCTTCATCCCAAACTTGGTGAGAATGTCTTGAATGTACTTCGTTTGGCTAATGAAGGTGCCCTCTTGGAGTTGCTTGACTTGAAATCCTAGAAAATACTTCAACTCCCCCATCATAGACATCTCGAATTTTTGAGTCATGATCCAACTAAACTCTTCACATGTAGATTCGTTAGTAGACCCAAATATGATATCATCAACATAAATTTGGCATACAAACAAATCATTTGCAAGTGTTTTAGTAAAGAGAGTAGGATCGGCTTTTCCGACTTTGAAGCCATTAGCGATAAGAAAATCTCTTAGGCATTCATACCATGCTCTAGGGGCTTGTTTGAGCCCATAAAGCGCCTTAGAGAGTTTATAGACATGGTTAGGGTACTCACTATCTTCAAAGCCGGGAGGTTGCTCAACATAGACCTCCTCCTTGATTGGTCCATTGAGGAGGGCACTTTTCACGTCCATTTGATAAAGCTTAAAGCCATGGTAAGTAGCATAGGCAAGTAAAATGCGAATTGACTCAAGCCTAGCTACAAGTGCATATGTTTCACCGAAATCCAAACCTTTGACTTGGGAGTATCCTTTGGCCACAAGTCGGGCTTTGTTCCTTGTCACCACACCATGCTCATCTTGCTTGTTGCAGAAGACCCACTTGGTTCCTACAACATTTTGGTTAGGACGTGGAACTAAATGCCATACCTCATTCCTCGTGAAGTTGTTGAGCTCTTCTTGCATAGCCAGCACCCAATCCGAATCTTGAAGTGCTTCCTCTACCCTGTGTGGCTCAATAGAGGAAACAAAAGAGTAATGTTCACAAAAATGAGCAACACGAGATCGAGTAGTTACCCCCTTATGAATATCGCCGAGGATGGAGTTCACGGGGTGATCTCGTTGGATTGTTTGGTGGACTCTTGGGTGTGGCGGTCTTGGACCCTCATCATCTTCCTTGTCTTGATCATTAGCATCTCCCCCTTGATCATTGTCCTCCTCTTGAGGTGGCTCCTCTTGACCTTCATCATCATCATCTTGAGCTTGATCCTTATCTTGAGTTGATGGAGACGCTTGCATTGAGGAAGATGGTTGATCTTGTGCTTGTGGAGGCTCTTTGGATTCCTTAGGACACACATCCCCGATGGACATGTTCCTTAGTGCGACGCATGGAGCCTCTTCATCATCTAGCTCATCAAGATCAACTTGCTCTACTTGAGAGCCGTTAGTCTCATCAAACACAATGTCACAAGAAACTTCAACTAGTCCAGTGGACTTGTTAAAGACTCTATATGCCCTTGTGTTTGAGTCATAACCAAGTAAAAAGCCTTCTACAACCTTAGGAGCAAATTTAGATTTTCTACCTCTTTTAACAAGAATAAAGCATTTGCTACCAAAGACTCCAAAATATGAAACATTGGGCTTTTTACCAGTTAGGAGTTCATATGATGTCTTCTTGAGGATTCGGTGAAGATATAACCGGTTGATGGCGTAGCAAGCGGTGTTGACGGCCTCAGCCCAAAACCGATCCGAAGTCTTGTACTCATCAAGCATAGTCCTTGCCATGTCCAATAGAGTTCTATTCTTCCTCTCCACTACACCATTTTGTTGTGGTGTGTAGGGAGAAGAGAACTCATGCTTGATGCCTTCCTCCTCAAGGAAACCTTCGATTTGTGAGCTCTTGAACTCCGTCACATTGTCACTTCTTATTTTCTTGATCCTCAAGCCGAACTCATTGTTGGTGACTTGTTCTTAAGTGCTATAAGTTAAGAACAAGGCAACATAGAAAAATGTTAATCGTTAAAGTCCTTCGTCCTCCGAAGCATTATTTCCCTTAGGATGTAATGGCTTGCGGACGAAGGTTATGAAGGGCATACCTTCATAAATTCATTAAACAATGACGAAGAATGAAATATAAAGAATATAAAAGGCAACATGAACAATTATATATTGTTATCGGACATAAACAAAAACATTGTTAAATTACAAGAGTACCTTCAATCAGAAGATGACAGTACAGGCGTGACGCAAAAAGCGAATGCCAAGTCAGCGTGAACAGTACGGGGGTTCTGTTCACCTATTTATAGGCACGGGACGCAGCCCATACAAAATTACATTCATGCCCTTTACATTTGATAATAATTCTATAGTAATCTATCGAGGTCTGAATAGCCTTTTCATCTTTAAGTCGGTTTCATTTCCTGCAACCACGCCGAAGCTTTCCTGCTGACATCTTCGGCGTTGTATCAAGACCTTCGTATTATCCGGGTCCTCTCCCGCCGTGATACCAACTTGAGTCCGAAGGTACCTGCTCACACATTATACTTCCAGAAATACTATTAAATCCTGTTTTTGAGGACCTTCGAATGCCGAAGGTCCCCAACAGTAGCCCCTCGCAATATTAATTTGTTTAAAATAACGAATTTAGATTGCGATATGGACGAAGGCTTTACGCCGAAGGTCCGAAAAAACACCTTCCCTTTGCTAGAATAGCAACATTCACTGACAAGCGGGGTCTTTAGATTTTCAACGCTCTTGGCGTATAAATACGGCCATACCGCAAACTCATTTGACACGCTTTCTGGCCAACTGCTCCCGCTCACTCAATTTTTAGCTCTTGTGCACTGCGATTTGCTAAGGTTTTAGTTTTGAAGCTTCGGCTTCGAAAATAGTTTTTTAGCGTCTCCGAAGATGTCTGAAGATAAGAAGACTGTTGCTGAGATGAAGCTGAGCCTTGACGAAGAGAAAAACCTGGGGTTCCTTATAGCGATGTCAAAGACCAATACAGAAAAAATTACGAAGGAGATTCTGGAAGGTTTGTCTGAAGATACTGGTGATAGTGATAGCTACGATGTGGACAGTGGTGGCGAGGACTCCGAAGATCGTCCCTGGCGACCAAGCCATTCAGTTTATGGTAAATCAACTATCAGAGAATCATCTTGCCAACATGAGAGGAAGGTATTTCCGGGATTTGTCCATTGTGAGGGCCGACGAAGGGGAAAAAACTTGCCCACACCCTGAAGAGAATGAAGTCGTAGTGTACCGAAGCTTTTTGAACGCTGGGCTGCGATTTCCCTTGAGCAGCTTCGTTGTGGAGGTACTGAAAATATTCGAAGTCTATCTCCACCAACTTACCCCTGAGGCAATCATAAGGCTAAATATCTTCGTGTGGGCCGTGAGAAGCCAAGGTCTGAAGCCTGATGCAAAAAGTTTCTGCAATATACACGAATTGTCATACGAAACAAAACCTTGGGGCAAGGAACAGTATCACAATAATTTTGGCTGCTACAGTTTCGTTTCTCGGTCCGGGTCAAGCTGCCCCGTGCCGACCTTTCGGAAGAGATGGCCCGGCGACTGGATGACAGAATGGTTTTATGTGAAGAATGATCTGACAGCGCGAGAAGATATCAAAGGTATAATTATGCGCCCTATTTGGCAAAGCTTCGGCCTTCGGAGGCCGAAGGTTGAAATGAGTGAGGCTGCCGAAGAATGCCAGAGGGCCTTCAGAGTTATCTGTTCTTTTATTGGAACGAGGGACTTAGTACAAGAGCATATCGCCTTCAGGGTATGGCCGCTTGCGGAGAAATGGGAAATGCCACAAGAAACCGTAAAAGAGGCCGACGAAGGTGGACTTATCAGGTTGAAGTACACTTTTAAATTTGGAGATAAATTCGTCGAGCCAGATGACGACTGGTTAAAAAGTATTGAAAATTTAAGTGATGAACTGCTTGGGGCTTACTCAAAGGCCGAAGACACTGCAATGTCAGCAGCCTTCGTAGGCCGAAAGAAGAAGAGGCTGAATCGGGTATTCGATGCAATCGGGTTTGTCTACCCTGACTATTGCTATCCCATTCGAAGGCAGAAGAGAAAAGGCACAACCTCCGCAAAGGAAGAAGCTGCAATTGTTCCTAGCGAGCCAGAACCGAAAAGAAAGAAGATAAAGGTCCTCACACATCGGCCGCGCTATATTGAACCAGCTTCGGTGCCTGAGTTTACCGGAGGAACTCCTTCGGCCACCGAAGCTGAAAAACCTGCCGAGCCAACCTTGCTGCCAGAAATCGCAGAAACGGCCGAAGTGCCAACAAAGATAGAATTGGAACAATCGAAGATTTTGCTATCAGAAATGAAAGAGAAGGCCGAAGCGCCGTCCACAGAAAAAATGGAAAAGGTAAAAGAAGCAACTGAGGGATCCAAAACATCAGAAGTTTTGAGTCCTGCGGCAAACATTGAGACAGTGAAAAATCAAAAAGTGCCAGTAGTGACTCCGAAAAGAAAGAGAATGGCTAACGTGCTAGATGTACTGGAAACGATCAAATCTTCAAGCACACCTCCGAAGAAGGCTGCTGTTGTTCCTGAAACAACAACTGAAATTTCTGGTTCTGAAGCTCCAGAGCAAGAGATTGAAGCCGAAGTTGGGCCCTCAGAGCCCGCAAAGATAAAACCCTTGGAAAGTGAGGCAGAAAAAATAGCAAAGCCAACTTTTGTTGAAGACACTAGTGTTATTGCCCCCGAAGCACCCCCCAAAGCTCGTGATTATATTCTTCGTCATGCTTCGGGGAAAAAATTATCAGAAAAAGAAGAACAAGAGGCCCAGCACTACGCCCAAAAACTGAAATATCCAAAGGGGGCGTTAATATTCAATGGCAGTGGGGAAGACGACTTCTTGTATTGTCTCCCCGACAGCAAGGAAATTTCTGTCTGTCGGGAGATGAGCAGGAGCTTCGGATTCCCAACTTTAGAAGACGGACTTTCGGTGTTGTCAAAGAACGATCTGGCCGACAGCCTAGCTTACAATAGCTTAAAGGTGCGACAAATGAAATCCTTGTATTTTTGTTGGGTTCAAAATTTTTCGTTTGTTTAAACCTATTGACGCAGACATCTTTCTCTTTGCAGGGCCTGATACTTAGCAATGCCCTCAGGGCACAGAAAGATGCTGAAGACGAAGGGTGTACTATAGCCCTGAGCAACCTTCGTTCCGAAGTAATTGAACTGAGGAACGAAGGTCTCGAAAAAGATAAAATATTATACTCATTGATAAATAAAATAAAGGAAGACGAAGCTGCTTTTAAAAGTCAAGCTGAAGCTCAGAAGCGCGAAATTGAAGACCTTCGGAAACAGCTGGCCAGAGCCAAGGAAGAACGCATACTTGAAGAAACAAAGCGTGAACTCAGCGATCAATGGGCAGATCACCTAGAAGTGACTGTTGAAGAGCTTCGTTCGTCCAAAAAGAGATGCTATAACAAATCTATAGATTGTGTTAAGAAGTTAAAGGCTAGCTTCGCCAAGGTCGGCACATTCTCAAGTGAGGAAAACTTTTCACGAGGCAACCCCGAAGGTGTCATCGAATGGATTGACCACGAAGCTGAAGCCTTCGAAGAAATTTTAAATAGCCGAGGAGATATATGTGCCTTCTCTGGCGCCAGAGGGATTGCCACCATCTTAGAGAAGAAGGGCTGCGAACATGTGAAAATTTTAGCACAGTCCGAAGCTGGTCTATCCTTTGAAGATGCAAGAGATCCTTCGGCCGAAGCTAGTATAATTGGTGGAAATTTTTTTACCGATATCTGGGATAATGGTGGCCGAGAAATGGCCGGAGAAATTATCCGAAGAAGTGAAAAGGGCATTCACGATGCTAGAGAAGTAGCTGAGGCTGCTGAAAAGAGCGCAGAGGCCGAAGGTCAATTAGGTATTAACTAATAGTTTTTATTGTGTTGTATTCTTTAGGCTTTAAGATTTGTTTGCGATTTGTAATAGCAATGTAGCCGTATCCTGTGTTGCTTCAGATCCGACTAAAGCGTCTTCGGGCCCTCAGCCGAAGGGAGACGACGAAATTAAAAAGATGGCTGAAGATATTATGGACGAAGTCGTCAACCGGCTCCTGAACGAGGCTGCAGAAGTCGTTTTGAGAGAAGATTAATTATTTTTGTAAAAACTTCTGAAATGTAATATAGTGTAACATTTTGTAACCCCAAATGTAATATACCTACTTTTGTTACTCAATTCTTTACGATGCATGAAACTTTATACGTACCGCTTTTGAGTCTTTGACGAAAAAACACCTTCCCTTCTTTTCATGCGTCGTGAAGAAGAATTTTTCTTTGTCACAACAATATCCAATATTCTGATGAATAATATCCAGGCTTCGTGTAAATATTTTCCGAAGCTACACTTCCGAAGATTAATGACGTATCTTTTTGTGACTATGATTTCTCCCTTTTTTCAAAGCATTCTTCTGTAAATTGATAATGTGTCCACCTCTTGTGCCATGTGCAAAATGATGTATGATGCTTATGCTATGCGAAATGATGCGATGATGTTATGTCATGTGAGATGATGTTTGTTCCGAAGATACATTCGTATCCCTGCAATAAAACACACAATCTTTTATAAGCCTCCCTTAGGAGCTTCTTCGCCTTTTACTTCAGCGGAATCAGCGTTTATTTTTCGCTGTAAGCCTCCCTTAGGAGCTTCTTCGCCTTTTACTTTCAGCGGTATTCGCGTTGACTTTTCGCGCTTCGCCTTTTACTTAGGCGGTATCAGCGTTGACTTTTCGCTGTATGCTCTGCATTCCCTTTGGAACGACTTTGGAGCAGAAAACTTACACTGCGCTCCCTTTGGAACGACTTTTTGTGACTTCAGCAACTTACTCTGCGTTCCTTAGAACGACTTTTTGTTGCTTCGAAGAATTTTCGATAGTTCGAAGGTCCTCTTTGTTATCATAAGCCTGTGAAGAAAATATATTTTCCTTGTAGGATTCAACGAAACTAATTACATGAAATCTAAACAATGTCCTTTATTACAGAAGATAAAACTGAATGAAAAAGATCGCTATTAAGGTAGGATATTTGTCAATAGATGTGCTTTGACTCTGGCACAGTGCTATTGACTGTACGAGCTTCGGACTGCTCTCTGAAGTCCCTCTGGTGTGGAGCATACTGGCTTCCTTCTGGCTGCTGGCCTTGTTGCAACGGAGGTGGAGGCGGAGGCTGTTGCCAAGAAGCTTGAGGCTGACTCGCCGAAGCAACAGAAACTGCAGGATGATTGCCCACATATTCTGGAATGTAGGGCGAATGATACGAAGCTGTATGCATGACTTGCTTCGGCTGAGCTTGTTGTGCTGCTGCTTCAGCTATTTCCTTTTGCTTCTGAATAGTAACATGGCACATCCTGGTAGTATGGCCTTTGTTCTCACCGCAGAATAAGCAAAAGATTCTTCTCGGTTGATCGCCAAATCTTCCTCCAAAGCCCCTGGCGCCTCTGCCTCTTGGAGCTGGTGGTCGGAAGGAGCTTTGCTGTTGTCCCGAAGTCTGTGAGGAGCATTGTGGCCTTTGCTGTTGGCTTCCTCTGTCATCACTTTGTGTAGAGTTATGAATTGATCTTACGTGCCTCGGGTAAAACCTCCCTCCGAAGCCCCTGGTCATTTCAGAAAACCTGAAAGCCTCCTCCCTTCTTTGGCGAAAATCATTATCGGCCCGTATGTACTCATCCATCTTCTGGAGAAGCTTCTCCAAAGTTTGAGGAGGCTTCCTGGCGAAGTACTGAGCTGACGGACCTGGCCGAAGCCCCTTGATCATGGCCTCGATGACAATTTCATTGGGCACCGTCGGTGCCTGTGCCCTTAGACGCAAGAACCTTCGAACATACGCCTGAAGGTATTCTTCATGATCCTGAGTGCACTGGAACAGAGCCTGAGCAGTGACCGGCTTCGTCTGAAATCCTTGAAAGCTAGTTAGCAACAAGTCCTTCAGCTTCTGCCATGAAGTGATCGTTCCTGGTCGAAGGGAGGAATACCAGGTTTGAGCAACACTTCTGACAGCCATAACGAAAGATTTGGCCATGACTGAAGCATTGCCACCATACGAAGACACTGTTGCTTCGTAGCTCATCAAAAACTGCTTCGGGTCTGAGTGGCCATCGAATACAGGGAGCTGAGGCGGCTTGTAGGACGGAGGCCAAGGTGTAGCCTGCAGCTCAGCGGACAGAGGAGAAGCATCATCAAAAACAAAATTCCCATGATGGAAATTGTCATACCAGTCATCTTCGTTGGGGAAACCCTCCTGATGAAGGTCTTGATGCTGAGGCCTTCGGTGTTGCTCATCTTGAGCAAGATGACGAACTTCTTCAGAGGCTTCGTCTATCTGCCTCTGCAGTTCAGCTAGCCTGGCCATCTTTTCTTTCTTCCTCTGTACTTGTTGATGAAGCATCTCCATATCTCTGATTTCTTGATCTATCTCGTCCTCTGGTGGTGTCAGACTGACAGCCTTCCTTTTCTGGCTTCGGGCCTCCCGCAGGGAGACTGTCTCCTGATTGTGGTCCAGTGGTTGCAGAGCTGCAGCCCCAGTCGCCGAAGCCTTCTTCGGCGCCATAACGAAGGTTTATGACCGCCGAAGGTGTTCAAAAAACTGAGAGTGGAAGTGAGTTCACCGGAGGTGGGCGCCAATGTTGGTGACTTGTTCTTAAGTGCTATAAGTTAAGAACAAGGCAACATAGAAAAATGTTAATCGTTAAAGTCCTTCGTCCTCCGAAGCATTATTTCCCTTAGGATGTAATGGCTTGCAGACGAAGGTTATGAAGGGCATACCTTCATAAATTCATTAAACAATGACGAAGAATGAAATATAAAGAATATAAAAGGCAACATGAACAATTATATATTGTTATCGGACATAAACAAAAACATTGTTAAATTACAAGAGTACCTTCAATCAGAAGATGACAGTACAGGCGTGACGCAAAAAGCGAATGCCAAGTCAGCGTGAACAGTACGGGGGTTCTGTTCACCTATTTATAGGCACGGGACGCAGCCCATACAAAATTACATTCATGCCCTTTACATTTGATAATAATTCTATAATAATCTATCGAGGTCTGAATAGCCTTTTCATCTTTAAGTCGGTTTCATTTCCTGCAACCACGCCGAAGCTTTCCGGCTGACATCTTCGGCGTTGTATCAAGACCTTCGTATTATCTGGGTCCTCTCCCGCCGTGATACCAACTTGAGTCCGAAGGTACCTGCTCACACATTATACTTCCAGAAATACTGTTAAATCCTGTTTTTGAGGACCTTCGAATGCCGAAGGTCCCCAACACTCATTTTGAGCCTGTCTCAAGAATCCTTTCAAAGTCTCTTGGGTATGTGATTTTTCCTGCAAAAAGAACACCCAAGTGAAGCGAGAATAATCATCCACAATTACAAGACAATACTTACTCCCGCCGATGCTTATGTAAGCTATCTGGCCGAATAGATCCATGTGGAGTAGCTCAAGCGGCCTGTCGGTCGTCATGATGTTCTTGTGTGGATGATGAGTACTAATTTGCTTCCCTGCTTGACATGCGCTACAAACCCTGTCTTTCTCAAAATGAACATTGGTTAGTCCCAAAATGTGCTCTCCCTTTAGAAGTTTATGAAGATTCTTCATCCCAACATGGGTTAGTCGGCGGTGTCAGAGCCAACCCATGTTAGTCTTAGCAATTAAGCAAGTGTCGAGTTCAGCTCTATCAAAATCTACTAAGTATAGCTGACCCTCTAACACTCCCTTAAATGCTACTGAATCATCACTTCTTCTAAAGACAGTAACACCTATATCCGTAAAAAGACAGTTGTAGCCCATTTTACATAATTGTGAAACAGAAAGCAAATTATAATCTAAAGAATCTACAAGAAAAACATTGGAAATAGAATGGTCAAGAGATATAGCAATTTTACCCAATCCTTTGACCAAACCTTGATTTCCATCCCCGAATGTGATAGCTCGTTGGGGATCTTGGTTTTTCTCATAGGAGGAGAACATCTTCTTCTCCCCTGTCATGTGGTTTGTGCACCCGCTGTCGATGATCCAACTTGAGCCCCCGGATGCATAAACCTATAAAACAAGTTTAGGCCTTGTTCTTAGATACCCAAATGGTCTTGGGTCATTTCACATTAGAAACAAGCACCTTGGGTACCCAAACACAAGTTTTCGACCCCTTGTGTTAGCCCCCAACATATTTGGCAACTACTTTGCCTGATTTGTTAGTTAGCACATAAGAAGCATCAAAAGTCTTAAATGATACATTAGGTTCATTTGATGCAATAGGAGTTCTCTTCTTAGGCAATTTAGCACGGGTTGATTGCCTAGAACTAGATGCCTCACTCTTATACATAAAAGCATGATTAGATCCAGAGTGAGACTTCCTAGAGTGAATTCTCTTAATTTTGTGCTCGGGATAACCGGCAGGGTACAAAATGTAACCCTCGTTATCCTGAGGCATGGGAGCCTTGCCCTTAACAAAGTTAGATAATCTTTTAGGAGGGGCATTGAGTTTGACATTGCCTCCCTGTTGGAAGCCAATGCCATCCTTAATGTCAGGGCGTCTCCCATTATAGAGCATACTACGAGCAAATTTGAATTTTTCATTTTCTAACTCATGCTCGGCAATTTTAGCATCTAATTTTGCTATATGATCATTTTGTTGTTTAATTATAGCAATGTGATCATGAATAGCATCAATGTTAACATCTCTACATCTAGTGCAAATAGTAACATGCTCAATGGTAGATGTAGAGGGTTTGCAAGAATTTAGTTCAACAATCTTAGCATGTAATATAGCATTTTCATTTCTAAGATTGGAAACGGAAACATTGCAAACATTTAATTCCTTAGCCTTAGCAATTAATTTTTCATTCTCATTTCTAAGGCTAGCAAGAGAGGCATTCAATTTTTCAATCTTAGCAATTGAACAAGCATTATCATTTCTAAGATTGTTAATTGAATCATCACAAACATTTGATTTCTCAACCTTAGCAATTAATTTGGCATTTTCATTTCTAAGGTTGGAAATAACATCATGGCAACTGCTTAGCTCACTAGATAATTTTTCACATTTTTCTACTTCTAGAGCATAAGCATTTTTAACCTTAACATGCTTTTTGTTTTCTTTAATTAGGAAGTCCTCTTGGCTATCCAAGAGTTCATCCTTCTCATGAATAGCACTAATTAATTCATTTAATTTCTCATTTTGTTGCATGTTTAGGTTGGACAAAAGAGTTAATAAATCATCCTCATCATCACTAGAGCTAGCCTCATCACTAGATGTTGCATACTTAGTGGAGGATTTGGATTTTACCTTCTTCTTCTTGCCGTCCTTTGCCATGAGGCACTTGTGGCCGACGTTGGGGAAGAGGAGGCCTTTGGTGATGGCGATGTTGGCGGCGTCCTCGTCGGAGGAGGAGTCAGTGGAGCTCTCGTCGGAGTCCCACTCCCGGCAAACATGGGCATTGCCGCCCTTCTTCCTGTAGTACCTCTTCTTTTCTCTTCTCTTTCCCTTCTTGTCGTCGCCCCTGTCACTATCACTAGACAGTGGACATTTTGCAATAAAATGACCGGGCTTACCACACTTGTAGCAAACTTTCTTGGAGCAGGGCTTGTAGTCCTTCCCCTTCCTTTGCTTGAGGATTTGGCGAAAGCTTTTGATGATGAGCGTCATTTCCTCGTTGTCGAGCTTGGAGGCGTCGATGGGGACCCTACTAGGTGTAGAGTCTTCTTTCTTCTCCTTTGTTGCCTTGAATGCAACGGGTTGCTCATTCGGTGTGGAGGAGGCGCCTTGCTCGATGATTTTCTTGGAGCCTTTGATCATCAACTTGAAGCTCACAAATTTTCCTATTACTTCATCGGGAGACATTAGTGTGTATCTAGGATCACCACGAATTAATTGAACTTGCGTAGGGTTAAGGAAGACGAGTGATCTAAGAATAACCTTGACCATTTCATGGTCATCCCATTTGGTGCTCCCGAGGTTGCGCACTTGGTTCACCAAAGTCTTGAGCCGGTTGTACATCGCTTGTGGCTCCTCCCCTTGGTGAAGCATGAAGCGACCAAGCTCCCCCTCGATCGTCTCCCGCTTGGTGATCTTGGTCACCTCGTCTCCTTCGTGCGCAGTCTTGAGCACGTCCCAAATTTCCTTTGCGCTCTTCAACCCTTGCACCTTATTATACTCCTCTCGACTTAGAGAGGCGAGGAGTATAGTAGTGGCTTGGGAGTTGAAGTGTTGGATTTGTTCGACCTCCTCCGAGTCGTAATCCTTGTCTCCCCTTTTTGGTACCTGCGCTCCATACTCAACAATATCCCATATGCTTTTGTGGAGTGAGGTTAGGTGATGCCTCATTTTATCACTCCATATAGAATAATCTTCATCTTCAAGCATAGGTGGTTTGCCTAATGGAACGGAAAGTAATGGAGTGCGTTTTGAAATACGAGGATAGTGAAGGGGCATCTTACTATACTTCTTGCGCTCATGGCATTTAGAAGTTGCGGATGCCGATTCCGAGCTTGAGGTGGAGGGTGACGAAGAGTCGGTCTCGTAGTAGACCACCTTCTTCATCTTCTTCTTCTCGTCACCCTTCCGTTGGGACTTGATGGAGGAAGAAGATTCATCCTTGTGCTTGTGGGTGGACTCCCTTGAGTGCGTTCTCCCCGAGCTTGCGAACTTGTCGCCGGTCCCGATCTCCCTCTTGGCGGATGCTCCCAACATCACTTCGAGCGGTTAGGCTCTAATGAAGTACTGGGCTCCGATACCAATTGAAAGTCGCCTAGAGGGGGGTGAATAGGGCGAATCTGAAATTTACAAACTTTACGCACAACTACAAGCCGAGGTTAGCGTTAGAAATATAAACGAGTCCAAAAGAGAGGGCGAAAACAAATCACAAGTAAATAAGGCAGATGACACGGTGATTTGTTTTACCGAGGTTCGGTTCTTGCAAACCTACTCCCCGTTGAGGTGGTCACAAAGACCGGGTCTCTTTCAACCCTTTCCCTCTCTCAAACGGTCACCTAGACCGAGTGAGCCTTTCTCTTCAATCAAATGGGACACTAAGTCCGCTACAAGGACCACCACACAATTGGTGTCTCTTGTCTTGGTTACAATTGAGTTGGAATCAAGAAAGAAAGAAGAAGAAAAGCAATCCAAGCGCAAGAGCTCAAATGAACACAAATGTCTCTCTCTCTAGTCACTAATTTGGTTGGAGTGATTTCGGACTTGGGAGAGGATTTGATCTCTTTGTTTGTGTCTTGTATTGAATGCTATAGCTCTTGTATGAGGTGTGAAGGCTGAAAACTTGGATGCAATAAATGGTGGGTGGTTGGGGGTATTTATAGCCCCAACCACCAAAGGAGCCGTTGGTGGAGGCTGCTGTCGCATGGCACACCAGACACTGTCCGGTGCGCCAGCCACGTCACCCGGTCGTTGGATTCTGACCATTGGAGCTTCTGACATCTGGGCCACTAGACTGTCTGGTGGTGCACCGGACAGGTCCTATAGACTGTCCGGTGCGCCTTCTGGCTCTGCTCTGACTTCTGCGCGCACTGTAGCGCATTAACTGCTCTCTGCAGACGACCGTTGGCGCGAAGTAGCCGTTGCTCCGCTAGTGCACCGGACAGTCTGGTGAATTATAGCGGAGCGGCTTCCATATTTCCCGAAGGTGACAAGTTTGGAGTCTGGTTCCCTGGTGCACCGAACACTGTCCGGTGGCACACCGGACAGTCCGGTGCGCCAGACCAGGGCACACTTCGGTTGTCTTTTGCTCTCTTTATTTGAATCCTTTCTTGGTTTTTTATTGGTTTGTTGTGAACCTTTGGCACCTGTAGAACTTATAATCTAGAGCAAACTAGTTAGTCCAATTGTTTGTGTTGGGCAATTCAACCACCAAAATTAATTAGGAAAAGGTGTAAGCCTATTTCCCTTTCAGATTCCCACATATGTTGTGTGGCTAATGAAAATGATAGCGGAAGCACAAATGAGGATGAGGAGGATGAACGAAGCTTCATGCAACTCTACGCTCATCTAAGCCTAGAAGATATGGCAGTCATGCTCAAACTTCTAACAAGAGCGAGAGAGCAAAGCGAAGCTCGTCAAATGCTAGAAGATGTTCTCTCCATAAAAATGCTACGCTTTGACGAGTTGACTAAAGAACATGAGGAGCTAAAATGCTATCATGTTGATTTGGTCCAAAGGTATGAAACTATTTCAATTGAGCAAGATAACTCTCTACATTGTATCGCTCAATTAGTAAATAGGAATGCCTTGCTTAAGGACCAAAAGGAAAAAGCTAAAAATTGAAAATCTAGCTTTTCAAGAAAAATATGATATGCTTCTATGTTCTCATGAAAATCTTATGGATGATCATATCATGTTAAATATTGCTCAAGAGGTTGTGATAGAAAACTTAAAATCCCAACAACCTCACTCATGCACATGTATTCAAACTGAAACTATTTTACCATGTGCTAATGCTTGTTGTCCGTCGACAAGCAAATCTTCCTTTGAGCTAGAACTTGTAGGAACAAAAAATCAAAAGCTCAAAGAAGAAAATGAGAGGCTAAAAATAAGATTGACACAACTAAAAGGGAAGTGCACTGCTCAACCTTCTCAAGACGATCGTGATTACATGGTGAAGAAGCTTGAGACGGGAACAACCGTGGCATGCACTAAATCCCTTGAAGAAAATGTCAAGGACTTGAGGATTGTCAAGAGGAAGGAACAAAAGAAGAAAATCAATACCTCTGCCAAAAGCCTCAACCATACCTCCATGCAAGGTAACATCCAAGATAATAATCAAGTCACACTTCACACTAAGAGAAGTAAGAAGTGTAGTGAATGCTTTGAAAAGGGACACTCGATTAGGTCATGTCCCTATATTAAAAATGGCTTGATTATTAACAAGGATGATAAACTTTGTTTTAAATGCTCAAAGAAGGGACACTTAATTAAGTCTTGTCCCCATTTAAGACAAAAAGGTATAGTGTTAGAAAAGAAAATACTAACTAACCCTGTAGCAAGCAAGAAACAAGGAAAGAAGAAATCTTCGAGACTTGAAGATCGTCTTTGCTACATATGCCGAAAGAAAGGACATCAATGCAAGGATTGTCCCATTGGTAACTATCCCACTTCTAGCTTGTCAATTATTTCACATGTAACTAGGCAACCCAAAATTGCAACTTGTGCTAGAAAGGTAATGAGTTTACCAAGTGCTAACACAAAGGACTTTTGGGTTCCTAGATTTTTTTGACTAACCTTGATGGACCCGTCAAGCGATGGGTACCAAAACATGCTTGACAAGCTTTGCAGGAGGAGATGATATGAAGCTTTGGGGTGCTTGAGAGAGTCAATTCAATTTAACTCAAGCTATCAATCTTCAATGATCTATATATCCAAGATTGACCCAAAGTTGCTTTGAATTATTATGTCTATTACTCATATCATCTCGGGGAAGATATTGATGTTGTAGGAAATAAAGAATTATCCTGTGCGGAGAAATCAAGGCCTACAACATGAAGGAAAGCCAAAGGATGGTAACATTTATGCTTTTAAAAGAGCAAGTATCTTAAATTACCATTTCTTATGTGTCTTTTGTAGTCACATAGAAAGCACTTAAAATGTTTATAAATTATGTCACCATTTTTTGAAGAAATTCCTCTCATATGGTAGATTGCATATTCATCATTTCCATACTATGGCAATCTACATGCTTGAAATTATTGTAAGTATTTCATGGCATGCTTTACACTAATCATCCTATTATTGCCATGTTATAGATATAGAGAGATATTCCATGTTCTTAAAAGAATAAGGTGTCTCATAAGGAATTCAATTCCTTAGGACACTTATAAAGGGAATCTCTCTTTATATCTGGAAATCATGAGACTAATGTTTTTGTCTAAATAACCTAAGTAGTCTCACGTGTAGAGAATGAGTTTCTCTTTGGAGTTGCGCAATCTAACATAAGTCAATCCAATAATTTATGTTGTTTTGCCTCTTGCTTAATTTGGATATAATTCTTCTATATTTATCGCTCTCCATGTTATGAATTAGATTTATTCCCATAATCTTAAAGAATTATCTATGCTTGTTTTGTAAGCAAAATTAAGCATACATCATGGAATAACCTAGTTCATATTATAAAGTTTCCATGCTTTAGTAATCTATTTTCCATTCCTTATCAAAATGATTACACAAAGGGAAACTAGTGCCTGTGTTACTAATGACATATCTCTTGAGCTTACTTATGAAAATCTACAAGAGAGTAAGTGCAAGCTGCAAGCCTCAAGGGTTACTCTTCACCCAAAGGAAGAAAAGTAAAAGCAAAGGTATGAGAACTCATCTTCTTAATCAAATATAGTTCCCATCAATGGTTATTTACTCTAAATTCTACGTATGTGAAGAATAGATTCTTTATGGACTTAAGTCAGCCAGATGTGCATTCAATCTCATTTTCATAAAATACACTTGTCCATTAGAATCTAATTCATGTCTTTGCTATATCTGTTCTCATATTGATATGCTTTTAAGTCATGATAATAAATTCAATATGAAGAAGTAAAATTCCTATGATTGATCAAGATATTTAAAAGGTGCTTATTCCTCTTTTTCTAATAATGTGCACTAATGTTAAGGATTTTTACTTCATGTCTGTGTGACTTATGAATGATGAATTGTTTATATTCCTTATCTAAAAGAAATCATTCTTCATCATATACTCCCTTGTGATATTAACATTTTTCTTGAGTATTTTCAATAAGTTTGGAAGGAAAAGGAGTCAACTATAAAGGGAGGACACTCAAATGAAAAAGGAAGACATCAAGAGCAACAACACCTACTTGGATAATGAGATCTTCAAAACAATCAATGGTGTGGTTGTAAGCATTCTAAATCTTTTTCATTGTGAGAATACTAGGCATAAATTGTTTATTGCAAATTTTGTAAGCCTTGATCAAGATGAATAATGCTTCTCCCTATTTGTATTTAAAAGTGAGTACATCTATCCAATTCTTTCAATGTCTTGATGCATATCTTTAGGGGGAGCCTATTTCTATATCTTGATTATATTGAGACTAACACTTTATCTTAGTAATCTCATATAGTCTCATGTATGAGAACAATTTTTCTCATGAAGTATGCTACTACATATCAATCCATCTTGGTAAAGTAATGTCACCTTTATCAAGGATTGTAGCTTTCATTGTTAAAGTAGCATATTTACTGGATTCTCCTGTTTTAAGCTTGTTTGATGATCTAATGCCTATGTTGTTCTTTTGATCGCATCTGTTGTTTGTTTGATCATTGAATAACTTCAATTAACACTTATGTTTCTTAGTGCCTCATATAATTTCAATCAATATCTCTCTTGATATGCACTAAGTTAAAAGGAGAATTCATGATATATTTATGCAATTTGTGATCTACTTGATATATAATAACATGACTTAGAAAAGGATCACTAGTTGTAGAACTCTCTCGTGTGCAAAATATTTTCATACACTGTCTTGATTATAGATCTTAAGTAACTAAGACTAAGGTCAAAGCACAATGAAGAGAGCGTCTATGTGAAGGTACAAAAGGGTAAAACTACTTCCTCTCATTTATACATGTACCCAAATCTTCCTATTCTATACATTTTTTGCATATCTTGTATAAAAGGAAGAGAAAGCATGTCTATGCATATCCCTGCTTCACACCTAGTTTAACCTCAAAAAAAAATTCATTCTTGCATTAATGCATTTTTGTTAAAACTAGGTGAAGTGATTTTATTGTCAAAGAGCTTAAAGCTTAACCTTGTAACGAGGATAAGCTACCTTTGTTTCAAAGGTGGAGGGTCCTTAAGTCTCTTTGAAATCCTTAAGGGTAATTGCTTAAAATGATTCCAACATGCTGTCATAAGTGCATAAGTCTGTCATGAGCATCACACTTTTTATGACACATTGCACTTCACAGTTTCTATGATGAAGATATGTTCTCATTAACCTAATTATGTGCACTTGGCATTTAAGGCCAAAATTTGTATTCCTCTCAAGGCACATATTTAGGGGGAGCAATCTATATTATATAGAACTGTTTACGCCTAATTGCCATATCCTTTTAATCATGTCTCTTTCCTTTGGTACACTTGCATATTTCCTATCTCTATTGTGCCAAGGCTAAGACTAATATGTTTCCATGAGCATCTTGTGTATTAAGTCTTAGATTGAAAGAGAAATGGAGTATTCGGCAAAGACATCGCTTCCACTCTACACCTTTGGTATTATCCTTCCTTGCCGGTATTCCGCCATCTCTACAAAGTTGGTATAATCTTCACTCATATTCATTTGTACCACTAGGGGAGAAAGTAAAAAGGGCTTATATTTCACTCACAAGTATCCGTTTTTGGCGATTCATGCCAAAGGGGGAGAAAGTATTAGCCCAAAGTAAAAGGACCACACCACCATCAATTTCAAAACATGTGTTCTTTCAATTTGTATTAAAGAAGCTTTTCAAAAGGTTTTCAAATTGGTATCTTATTTTTGATATAATTTCAAATTGGTATGACCTCTTCAAAATTAATATCTAAAACCCTCTTGAACTCTAAGAGGAGAATTTCATTGAGGGGGAGTTTTGTTTAGTCAAAGGAAAAGCATTTGAAACAGGGGAGAAAATTTCAAATCTTGAAAATGCTTCTCAAAATCATATTCATATACCTTTGACTATTTGCAAAAAGACTTTGAAAAGAGTTTCCAAAAATATTTGCAAAAACAAAACAAGTGGTGCAAGCATGGTCCAAAATGTTAAAATGAAGAAAGCAATCCTTGCATATCTTATGAAATGTAAATTGGTTTAATTCCAAGCAACCTTTGCACTTACCTTATGCCAACTAGTTCAATTATGCATTTATATATTTTCTTTGGTTTGTGTTGGCATCAATCACCAAAAAGGGGGAGATTCAAAGGGAAATAGGGTCAAACCTTTTCCTAAATGATTTTGGTGGTTGAATTGCCCAACACAAATAATTGGACTAACTAGTTTGCTCTAGATTATACATTATACAGGTGCCAAAGGTTCAACACAAACCAATAAAAAGAACAAGTTAGGCTTCAAGAGAAAGGAGCAAAAAAAGGAAACCGGAGTGTGCCCTGGTCTGGCGCACCGGACTGTCCGGTGCACCAGGGTAAATCAACTCAAACTCCGCACCTTCGGGTTTCCCAAGCGCAGCTCCGCTATAATTCACCGGACTGTCCGGTGTGCCATCACACTGTCCAGTGCACCAGCGGAGCAACGGCTATCTGCGCGCAACGGTCGACTCTAACGGATGAACAGTGCAGCACAGTACTGCGACAGAAGTCAGAGCAGCAGGTCAGAGGGGCACCGGACTGTCCGGTGTGACACCGGATTGTCCGGTGCCACATGAGGACAAAGCCTCCAATGGTCGACCAGCTCTAAGCCCTAACGACAAGATGACGTGGTGGCACACCGGACACTGTCAGGTGGCGCAGCGGACACTGTCCGGTGGCGCACCGGACTGTCCGGTGCGCCCATCGCCAGCAGCCTTCTCCAACGGCTACAATTTGGTTGGTGGCTATAAATACCACCCCAACCGGCCACTTCAAGGGATGGGAGCCCAAGCAACATTCCAAGTCATATAGTTGACATATCCAAGCTCTCCCATCCACCTCTATTCATTGATCCATCCTATACACAAGATTTAGACCACTACAACCCACACAAGTGCCACAAAAGAGAGAGCAAGCACAAGAAAGCCTCTCATGTGAGTTTAGCTCTAGTGCTGTCGGGGACCATAATTAGGGGTACCCCCAAGACTCCTAAACTCGGCTGGTAATCACCATTAGCACAAGCTGCAAAAGCCTGATGGGCGCAATTCAGGTCAAGGCTCCGTCCACTCAAGGGACACGATCTCGCCTCGCCCGAGCCTCGCCTCGCCCGAGCCTCGCCTCGGGCAGGAACAGTAGACCCAGGCGGATTCATGTCTCGCCCGAGGGCCTCCTCAAGCAACAGGCGCACCTTCGCCCGAGGCCCAGCTCAGGCAGGCTTCACAGTGAAGCAACATTGGCCAGATCGCCTCGCCAACCGACCGTATCGCAGGAGCATTCAATGCAAGGATTGCCTGACACCTTATCCTGACGCGCGTTCCTCA
Source organism: Zea mays (assembly GCF_902167145.1). Taxonomy (NCBI): domain Eukaryota; kingdom Viridiplantae; phylum Streptophyta; class Magnoliopsida; order Poales; family Poaceae; genus Zea; species Zea mays. The sequence continues at coordinate 80,944,660 of NC_050100.1, read as the reverse complement.
ATCGGCAGGGCCGAAGTGACCGCAGTCACTTTGCCCCCCCCCCCCCCACTGACTGACCTGACAGGAAAACAGCACGGCCTACCCTGCTCCGACTGTTGTGCCACCAGCCAGGGTGAGGCTGACAGCAGCCGAGTCCAGCCTCAGGCGCCATAGAAAGCTCTGCCTCGCCCGACCCCAGGGCTCGGCCCCCGCCTCGACCTCGGAAGACGGTCTCCGCCTCGCCCGACCCCAGGGCTCAGACTCAACCTCGACCCCGGAAGACGGTCTCCGCCTCGCCCGACCCTAGGGCTCGGACTCAACCTCGACCTCGGAAGATGGTGAAAGTCGCCTAGAGGGGGGTGAATAGGGCGAATCTGAAATTTACAAACTTAATCACAACTACAAGCAGGGTTAGCGTTAGAAATAAATGCGAGTTCGAGAGAGGGCGCAAAACAAATCGTAAGCGAATAAGAAGTGAGACACAAGGATTTGTTTTACCGAGGTTCGGTTCTCGCAAACCTACTCCCCGTTGAGGTGGTCACAAAGACCGGGTCTCTTTCAACCCTTTCCCTCTCTCAAACGGTCCCTCGGACCGAGTGAGCTTCTCTTCTCAATCAAACGGGAACAAACTTCCCCGCAAGGACCACCACACAATTGGTGTCTCTTGCCTTGGTTACAATTGAGTTGTTCGCAAGAAAGAATGAAAGAAGGAAGCAATCCAAGCGCAAGAGCTCAAAAGAACACAACAAATCTCTCTCACTAATCACTAAAGTCTTGTGTGGAATTGAGAGAGGATTTGATCTATTTGGTGTGTCTAGTATTGAATGCTATAGCTCTTGTAAGGTGTAGAAGTGTGAAAACTTGGATTCCAATGAATGTGGGGTGGTTGGGGTATTTATAGCCCCAACCACCACAAAGTGGCCGTTGGAAGGCTGCAGTCGCATGGCGCACCGGACAGTCCAGTGCGCCACCGGACATTGTTCGGTGCGCCAGCCACGTCAGCAGACCGTTGGGGTTCGACCGTTGGAACTCTGTCTTGTGGGCCCGCCTGGCTGTCCGGTGGTGCACCGGACAGGCCCTGTAGGCTGTCCGGTGTGCCACCCTCGCGTGCTCTGCTCCTCTGCGCTCGCAGGCGCGCATTAAATGCGTTGCAGTCGACCGTTGCTCGTGGAGTAGTGGTTGCTCCGCTGTCACACCGGACAGTCTGATGTGCACCGGACACTGTCCGGTGACTCACCGGACAATCCGGTGAATTTTAGCGGAGCGGATTCCCGAAGCTGACAAGTTCAGAGTCGCTCTCCCTTGGGGCACCGGACAGTCCAGTGAATTATAGCGGAGCGCCTCTGAGAATTCCCGAAGGTGTTGAGTTCAGCTTGGAGTTCCCTGGTGCACCGTACACTGTCCGGTGGCACACCGGACAGTCCGATGCGCCAGACCAGGGCACACTTCGGTTGTCCCTTGCTCACTTTGTTCGAACCCATTCTTGGTCTTTTTATTGACTTATTGTGAACCTTTGGCACCTGTAGAACTTATAGACTAGAGCAAACTAGTTAGTCCAATTATTTGTGTTGGGCAATTCAACCACCAAAATCAATTAGGAAATAGGTATAAGCCTAATTCCCTTTCAATCTCCCCCTTTTTGGTGATTGATGCCAACACAAACCAAAGCAAGTATAGAAGTGCATAATTGAACTAGTTTGCATAATTGTAAGTGCAAAGGTTACTTAGAATTGAGTCAATATAAATTTTCATAAGATATGCATGGATTGTTTCTTTATCTTTAACATTTTGGACCACGCTTGCACCACTATGTTTTGTTTTTTGCAAATTCTTTTGTAAATTCTTTTCAAAGTTCTTTTGCAAATAGTCAAGGGTAAATGAATAAAAGTTTGAGAAGCATTTTCGAGATTTAAAATTTTCTCCCCCTGTTTCAAATGCTTTTCCTTTGACTTAAACAAAACTCCCTCTCAATAAATTCCTCCTCTTAGTGTTCAAGAGGGTTTTAAGATACTAAATTTTGAATATACTACTTTCTCCCCCTTTTGAACACAATGAGATACCAATTTGAAAATCATACCAATTGAAAAACTCTTTTTAAAATTAGTTGGTGGTGCGGTCCTTTTGCTTTGGGCTAATACTTTCTCCCCCTTTGGCATGAATCGCCAAAAACGGATACTTTGAGTGAAATATAAGCCCTTGTAACTACTTTCCCCCCCTTTGGTAAAAGACATATGAGTGAAGATTATACCAAAGTTGGAGAGTTGTTCGGGGCGATGGCGAAGGATGAGTTATGGAGTGGAGTGGAAGCCTTTGTCTTCGCCGAAGACTCCAATTCCCTTTCAATACACCTATGACTTGGTTTGAAATTCACTTGAAAACACATGAGTCATAGCATATGAAAGAGACATGATCAAAGGTATATTCATGAGCTATGTGTGCAAAACATCAAAAGAAATTCCTAGAATCAAGAATATTTAGCTCATGCCTAAGTTTGTTAAAAGTTTGTTCATCAAGTGGCTTGGTAAAGATGTCGGCTAATTGATCCTTAGTGTTAATATATGTGATCTCGATATCTCCCTTTTGTTGGTGATCCCTTAAGAAATGATATCGAATGGCTATGTGTTTAGTGCGGCTATGCTCCACGGGATTATCCGCCATGCGGATTGCACTCTCATTATCACATAGAAGAGGAACTTTGGTTAATTTGTAACCATAGTCCCTAAGGGTTTGCCTCATCCAAAGTAGTTGCACGCAACAATGACATGCGACAATATACTCGGCTTCGGCGGTAGAAAGAGCTACGAAATTTTGCTTCTTTGAAGCCCAAGACACCAAGGATCTTCCCAAGAACTGGCAAGTCCCCGATGTGCTCTTTCTATTAATCTTACACCCCGCCCAATCGGCATCCGAGTAACCAATTAAATCAAATGTGGATCCCCGAGGGTACCAAAGCCCAAACTTAGGAGTATAAACTAAATATCTCAAGATTCGTTTTACGACCGTAAGGTGAGCTTCCTTAGGGTCGGCTTGGAATCTTGCACACATGCATACGGAAAGCATAATATCCGGTCGAGATGCACATAAATAGAGTAAAGAGCCTATCATCGACCGGTATACCTTGTGGTCGACGGATTTACCTCCCGTGTCGAGGTCGAGATGCCCATTGGTTCCCATGGGTGTCTTGATGGGCTTGGCATCCTTCATCTCAAACTTGGTTAGAATGTCTTGAATATACTTTGTTTGGCTAATGAAGGTGCCCTCTTGGAGTTGCTTCACTTGAAATCCCAAGAAGTATTTCAACTCTCCCATCATAGACATCTCGAATTTCTGTGTCATGATCCAACTAAATTCTTCACATGTAGATTCGTTAGTAGACCCAAATATGATATCATCAACATAAATTTGGCATACAAACAAATCATTGTCAAGAGTTTTAGTAAATAGAGTAGGATCGGCCTTTCCGACTTTGAAGCCATTAGTGATAAGAAAATCTCTTAGGCATTCATACCATGCTCTTGGGGCTTGCTTGAGCCCATAAAGCGCCTTAGAGAGTTTATAAACATGGTTAGGGTACTCACTATCTTCAAAGCCGGGAGGTTGCTCAATATAGACCTCTTCCTTGATTGGTCCATTGAGGAAGGCACTTTTCACGTCCATTTGGTAAAGCTTAAAGCCATGGTAAGTAGCATAGGCAAGTAATATACGAATTGACTCAAGCCTAGCTACGGGTGCATTGGTTTCACCGAAATCCAAACCTTCGACTTGTGAATACCCCTTAGCCACAAGTCGGGCTTTGTTCCTTGTCACCACACCATGCTCATCTTGCTTGTTGCGGAAAACCCACTTGGTTCCTACAACATTTTGATTAGGACATGGAACTAAATGCCATACCTCGTTCCTAGTGAAGTTGTTGAGCTCCTCTTGCATCGCCACCACCCAATCCGAATCTTGTAGTGCTTCCTCTACCCTGTGTGGCTCAATAGAGGAAACAAAAGAGTAATGCTCACAAAAATGTGCAACCCGAGATCTAGTGGTTACCCCCTTATGAATGTCGCCGAGGATGGTGTCGACGGGGTGATCTCGTTGAATTGCTTGGTGGACTCTTGGGCGTGGTGATCTTGGTTCTTCATCCTCCTTGTCTTGATCATTTGCATCTCCCCCTTGATCATTGTCGTCTTCTTGAGGTGGCTCATCTCTTTGATCTTCTCCTTCTTCAACTTGAGCCTCATCCTCATTTTGAGTTGGTGGAGATGCTTGCGTGGAGGAGGATGGTTGATCTTGTGCATTTGGAGGCTCTTCGGATTCCTTAGAACACACATCCCCAATGGACATGTTCCTTAGCGCGATGCATGGAGCCTCTTCATCACCTATCTCATCAAGATCAACTTGCTCTACTTGAGAGTCGTTAGTCTCATCAAACACAACGTCACATGAAACTTCAACTAGTCCTGAGGACTTGTTAAAGACTCTATATGCCCTTGTGTTTGAATCATATCCTAGTAAAAATCCTTCTACAGTCTTAGGAGCAAATTTAGATTTTCTACCTCTTTTAACAAGAATAAAGCATTTGCTACCAAAGACTCTAAAATATGAAATATTGGGCTTTTTACCGGTTAGGAGTTCATATGATGTCTTCTTCAGGATTCAGTGTAGATACAACCGGTTGATGGTGTAGCAAGCGGTGTTGACCGCCTCGGCCCAAAACTGATCCAAAGTTTTGTACTCATCAAGCATGGTCCTTGCCATGTCCAATAGAGTTCTATTCTTCCTCTCCACTACACCATTTTGTTGTGGCCTGTAGGGAGAAGAGAACTCATGATTGATTCCCTCCTCCTCAAGGAAGCCTTCAATTTGAGAGTTCTTGAACTACGTCCCGTTGTCGCTTCTAATTTTCTTGATCCTTAAGCCGAACTCATTTTGAGCCCGTCTCAAGAATCCCTTTAAGGTCTCTTGGGTATGAGATTTTTTCTGCAAAAAGAACACCCAAGTGAAGCGAGAATAATCATCCACAATAACTAGACAGTACTTACTCCCGCCGATGCTTATGTAAGCTATCGGGCCGAATAGGTCCATGTGTAGGAGCTCCAGTGGCCTGTCAGTCGTCATGATGTTCTTATGCGGATGATGAACTCCAACTTGCTTCCCTGCTTGGCATGCGCTACAAATCCTGTCTTTCTCAAAATGAACATTTGTAAATCCTAAAATGTGTTCTCCCTTTAGAAGCTTATGAAGATTCTTCATCCCAACATGGGCTAGTCGGCGGTGCCAAAGCCAACCCATGTTAGTCTTAGCAATTAAGCAAGTGTCGAGTTCAGCTCTATCAAAATCTACCAAGTATAGCTGATCCTCTAACACTCCCTTAAATGCTACTGAATCATCACTTCTTCTAAAGACAGTGACACCTATATCAGTAAATAGACAGTTGTAGCCCATTTGACATAATTGAGAAACGGAAAGCAAATTGTAGTCTAAAGAGTCTACAAGAAAAACATTGGAAATTGAATGGTCAGGTGATATAGCTATTTTACCCAATCCTTTGACCAAACCTTGATTTCCATCCCCAAATGTGATAGCTCGTTGGGGATCTTGGTTTTTCTCATAGGAGGAGAACATCATCTTCTCCCCTGTCATATGGTTTGTGCACCCGCTATCGATGATCCAGCTTGAGCCCCGGATGCATAAACCTACAAAACAAGTTTAGTTCTTGACTTTAGGTACCCAAATGGTTTTGGGTCCTTTGGCATTAGACACAAGAGCTTTGGGTACCCAAACACAAGTCTTTGATCCCTTGTGCTTGCCCCCAACATATTTGGCAACTACCTTGCCGGATTTGTTAGTTAAAACATAAGATGCATCAAAAGTTTTAAATGAAATATTATGATCATTTGATGCACTAGGAGTTTTCTTCTTAGGCAATTTAGCATGGGTTGATTGCCTAGAACTAGATATCTCACCCTTATACATAAAAGCATGATTAGGGCCAGAGTGAGACTTCCTAGAGTGAATTCTCCTAATTTTGCTCTCGGGATAACCGGCAGGGTACAAAATGTAACCCTCGTTATCCTGAGGCATGGGAGCCTTGCCCTTAACAAAATTAGACAATCTTTTAGGAGGGGCATTAAGTTTGACATTGTCTCCCCTTTGGAAGCCAATGCCATCCTTGATGCCAGGGCGTCTCCCACTATAGAGCATGCTTCTAGCAAATTTAAACTTTTCATTTTCTAAGTCATGCTCGGCAATTTTAGCATCTAATTTAGCTATATGATCATTTTGTTGTTTAATTAAAGCCATATGATCATGAATATCATCAATGTTAATATCTCTACATCTAGTACAAATAGAAGTATGCTCAACGGTAGATGTAGAGGGTTTGCACGATTTTAATTCTACAACCTTAGCATGTAAGATATCATTTTTACTTCTAAGGTCAGAAATGGAAGCATTGCAAACATCTAATTCTCTAGCCTTAGCAAGCAATTTTTCATTTTCAATCCTAAGGCAAGCAAGAGAAATGTTCAATTCTTCAATCTTAGCAAGCAAATCAACATTATCATTTCTAAGATTGGAAATTGAAACATCACAAGCATTTGAATCAACCTTAGCAATTAAATTAGCATTCTCATTTCTAAGGTTGTCAATGGTCTCATGGCAAGTGCTTAGCTCACTAGATAGTTTTTCACATTTTTCTACTTCTAGAGCGTAAGCATTTTTAACCTTAACATGCTTCTTATTTTCTTTAATAAGGAAGTCCTCTTGGGTGTCCAAGAGATCATCCTTCTCATGAATAGCACTAATCAATTCATTTAATTTTTCCTTTTGTTGCATGTTTAGGTTGGCAAAAAGGATGCGCAAGTTATCCTCCTCATTGCTAGCATTATCCTCATCGCTAGAGGTCTCATATTTAGTGGAGGATCTTGATTTTACCTTCTTCCTTTTGCCGTCCTTTGCCATGAGGCACTTGTGGCCGACGTTGGGGAAGAGGAGTCCCTTGGTGACGGCGATGTTGGCGGCGTCCTCGTCGGAGGAGGAGTCAGTGGAGCTCTCATCGGAGTCCCACTCCCGGCAAACATGGGCATCGCCGCCCTTCTTCTTGTAGTACCTCTTCTTCTCCTTTCTTCTCCCCTTCTTGTCGTCTCCCCTGTCACTATCACTAGATAATGGACATTTAGCAATGAAATAACCGGGCTTACCACATTTGTAGCAAACTTCCTTGGAGCGGGGCTTGTAATCTTTCCCCCTCCTTTGTTTGAGGATTTGGCGGAAGCTCTTGATGATGAGCGCCATCTCCTCATTGTCGAGCTTTGAGGCGTCGATTGGTTGTCTACTTGATGTAGACTCCTCCTTCTTTTCCTCTGTCGCTTTGAATGCGACCGGTTGTGCTTCGGACGTGGAGGGGCCATCAAGCTCGTTGATCTTCTTTGAGCCTTTGATCATCAATTCAAAGCTCACAAAATTCCCGATTACTTCCTCGGGAGTCATTAGTGTATATCTAGGATTGCCACGAATCAATTGAACTTGAGAAGGGTTAAGGAAAACAAGTGATCTTAGAATAACCTTAACCATTTCGTGGTCATCCCATTTTTTGCTCCCGAGGTTGCGCACTTGGTTCACCAAGGTTTTGAGCCGGTTGTACATGTCTTGTGGCTCCTCCCCTTGGCGAAGTTGGAAGCGACCGAGCTCCCCCTCGATCGTCTCCCGCTTGGTGATCTTGGTCACCTCGTCTCCTTCGTGCGCGGTCTTTAGCGTGTCCCAAATCTCCTTAGCACTTTTCAATCCTTGCACCTTGTTATACTCCTCTCGACTTAGAGAAGCGAGGAGTATAGTTGTGGCTTGGGAGTTGAAGTGTTGGATTTGGGCCACTTCGTCCTCATCATAATCTTCATCCCCTATGGATGGTACCTGTACACCAAACTCAATAACATCCCATATACTTTTGTGGAGTGAGGTTAGGTGATATCGCATCAAATCACTCCACCTAGCATAATCTTCACCATCAAACGTTGGTGGTTTGCCTAATGGGACGGAAAGTAAAGGCGTATGTTTAGGAATGCGAGGATAGCGTAGGGGGATCTTACTAAACTCCTTGCGCTCATGGCGCTTAGAAGTTACGGACGGCGTGTCGGAGCCGGAGGTGGATGGCGACGAGGAGTCGGTCTCGTAGTAGACCACCTTCCTCATCTTCTTCTTCTTGTCACCGCTCCGACTCGACTTGTGTGAAGGGGATTCCTTTTCCTTCCCCTTCCCTTTGTTGTAGGACTCTCCCGATGGGGCCTTCCCGTGGCTTGTAACGGGCTTCTCGCCAGTCACCATCTTCTTCTTAGCGTGATCTCCCAACATCACTTCGAGCGGTTAGGCTCTAATGAAGCACCGGGCTCCGATACCAATTGAAAGTCGTCTAGAGGGGGTGAATAGGGCGAAGCTGAAATTTACAAACTTAATCACAACTACAAACAGGGTTAGCGTTAGAAATAAATTCGAGTCCGAGAGAGGGCGCAAAACAAATCGTAAGCGAATAAGAAGTGAGACACAAGGATTTGTTTTACCGAGGTTCGGTTCTCACAAACCTACTCCCCGTTGAGGTGGTCACGAAGACCGGGTCTCTTTCAACCCTTTCCCTCTCTCAAACGGCCCCTCGGACCGAGTGAGCTTCTCTTCTCAATCAAACGGGAACAAACTTCCCCGCAAGGACCACCACACAATTGGTGTCTCTTGCCTTGGTTACAATTGAGTTGTTCGCAAGAAAGAATTGAAAGGGAAATGTGCCCTTGGGCCATTTCTAAGTATTTTGGTGATTTAGTGTCCAACACAAGTGCACAAGTGTTAAATGGTGGACAAAGTGCAAATCAAGAGAAAAGGTATGTTTCTAGACTTGGTACATTGATTTGAAGACTAATGTATTGTGTCTAAGTGCTAGAAACAGGAGAAATTGTTTTGGAGAAAAGTTGGCTAAGTACAGCCAAAATGCAGCTCGGTCTAGGTGCACCGGACAGTGTCCGGTGGTGCACCGGACAGTGTCCGGCGCGCCAGGCTGGCTCAGGCGAACTTGTGCTCTCGGAAAGTTATTAACGACATACGGCTATAATTCACCGGACTGTCCGGTGAGCCAACAGTCGGCCGGGCCAACGGTCGGCCGCGGAATCCGCGCGCGACGCGTGGCAAGTGCCAACGGTCGGAAGGGGCACCGGACTGTCCGGTGTGCACCGGACAGTGTCCGGTGCGCCAACGGCTCCAAAGCGCCAACGGTCGGCTTCGCCAAAGAAGGACAGAAATCCGCACCGGACAGTGTCCGGTGGTGCACCGGACTGTCCGGTGCGCCAGGCGACAGAAGGCAAAAATTGCCTTCCTGGAAAGCACTCAACGACTCCTAGCTGCCTTGGGGCTATAAAAGGGACCCCTAGGCGCATGGAGGAGAACACCAAGCATTCTCTAAGCATTCCTAAGCACCAAGACTTCGATTTCGCGCATTTGATTCTTGTGATAGCAACTAGAGCTTCATTTGAGTCGTGAACTCGCCGGGTTGTGTTGTGAGCTCTTGTTGCGACTTGTGTGCGTGTTGTCGCTCTGATTTTGTGTCTTGTGTGCGTTGCTCATCCCTCCCTTACTCCGTGCTTCTTTGTGATCATCAAAGTGTAAGGGCGAGAGGCTCCAAGTTGTGGAGATTCCTCGCAAGCGGGATATAGTAAAGTGAAAGCAAAACACCGTGGTATTCAAGTGGGTCTTTGGACCGCTTGAAAGGGGTTGATTGCAACCCTCGTCCGTTGGGACGCCATAACGTGGAGTAGGCAAGTGTTGGACTTGGCCGAACCACGGGATAAACCACTGTGCCATCTCTGTGTTGATCTCTTTGTGGCTATCGTGTTGTGCAAGTTCTTCTCTCTAGCCACTTGGCTTAATTGTGCTAACCCCTAATCAAGTTTTGTGGATTAAGTTTCAAGGTTTTACAGGATCACCTATTCACCCCCCTCTAGGTGCTCTCAATTGGTATCAGAGCCAGTTCTCTTCAAGAAAGGGACTAATCGCCCGAAGAGATGGATCCTAAGGGCAAGGGGATTGTGATCAATGATAAGGAGAAGGAGTCCTTCATCAACGAGCCGAAAGATGACAAGCCTACTGACTCGGGCTCGGGCCACAAACGAAAAGATGGAAAGAAGAAGAAGACAAGGCGCATCAAGGAGATCGTCTACTACGACGACAGCGACAAGTCCTCTTCTTCCCAAAAGGACGACGACAACGACTACGAGAAAAAGAAGATCGTTAACTCAAACTTCTCTTTCGATTATTCTCGTATTCCACATAGCTCAAATGCACATTTGCTTTCCATTCCTCTTGGCAAACCTCCTCACTTTGATGGAGAGGACTACGGATTTTGGAGTAACAAAATGCGTAGTCACTTGTTCTCTCTCCATCCAAGCATATGGGAGATAGTCGAGAATGGAATGAAATTTGATAGTACTGATAGTCCCATGTTCATTAATGAGCAAATTCATAAAATTGCACAAGCTACTACTGTGTTGTTAGCCTCGTTGTGTAGGGACGAGTACCATAAGGTGAGCGGCTTGGACAATGCCAAACAAATCTGGGACACCCTCAAGATCTCACATGAGGGGAACGACGTCACCATGCTCACCAAGATAGAGTTGGTGGAAGGCGAACTCGGGAGATTCGCGATGATAAGAGGGGAGGAGCCAACCCAGACGTACAACAGGCTCAAGACCCTCGTTAACAAGATAAGGAGCTATGGAAGCACGCGATGGACGAACCACGACGTCGTCCGCCTAATGCTAAGGTCCTTTACTGTACTTGATCCACATCTGGTAAACAATATTCGTGAAAATCCTAGGTACACCAAGATGTCGCCCGAAGAAATTCTTGGGAAATTTGTAAGCGGGCGGATGATGATCAAGGAGGCGAGATACGTGGATGATGCGTTAAATGGCCCAATCCACGAGCCTCAAACCGTTGCTCTCAAAGCGACAAGTAGCAAGGAGGCACTACCTAGCAAGGTGGCGCAAGTTGAGGCGGCCGGGCTTAATGAAGAAGAAATGGCCCTCATCATCAAGCGGTTCAAGACGGCGCTAAAGGGTCGCAAGGAGCACCCCAACAAGAACAAGACGAAGGGGAAACGCTCCTGCTTCAAATGTGGTAAGATTGGTCATTTTATCGCTAATTGTCCCGACAATGATAGTGACTAGGAAAAGAAGAGTGGAAAGTGGGAAAAGAAGAAGAACTACAAGAAGGCGAAGGGCGAGGCACATCTTGGAAAGGAGTGGGATTCGGATTGCTCCTCGTCCGACTCCGACAACGAAGGACTCGCCGCCACCGCCTTCAACAAGTCATCCCTCTTCCCCAACGAGCATCACACATGCCTCATGGCAAAGGAGAAGAAGGTATGTACTCGAAACAATACTACTTATGCTTCTTCAAGCGAGGATGAGTCTAGTGATGATGATGAAATAGACTATTCATGCTTATTCAAGGGCTTAGATAGAACTAAGATTGATAAGATTAATGAATTGATTGATGCTTTGTATGATAAGAATAGATTACTAGAAAAACAAGAGGACCTTTTATATGAAGAGCATGACAAATTTGTTAGTGCACAAAATTCTCTTGCTCTAGAAGTTAAAAGGAATGAAATGCTTTCTTGTGAACTATCTACTTGTCATGAAACCATTTCTACTTTAAAAAGTGTTAATGATGATTTAAATGCTAAACTAGAAGTAGCAAATAAATCTAACTCTTGTGTAGAACATGTTATGATTTGCAATAGGTGCAAAGATTTTAATGTTGATGCTTGTAGTGAACACCTAGTTTGCATTTCTAAATTAAATGATGAAGTGGCTAGTCTTAATGCCCAACTTAAGACTAGCAAGAGTGAATTTGACAAGCTAAAATTTGCAAGGGATGCCTACACGATTGGTAGACACCCCTCAATTAAGGATGGTCTTGGCTTCAAGATGGAAGTCAAGAACTTAACAAGCCATAAGGCTTCCATCTCCGCCAAGGAGAAAGGGAAGGCCCCTATGGCTAGTAGTGCTCAAAAGAACCATGCCTTCATGTATCATGATAGGAGACATTCTAGAAATGTTTATAAAAGTTATGATGCTTTTGATTCTCATGCCATGGTTGCTTCTAGTTCTTCTATTATGCATGATAGAAATATTGCTAGGAGAAATGTTATTAATCACATGCCTAGAAGAAATGTTGTTCATGTGCCTAGGAAAACAAATAGTGAACCTTCTACAATTTATCATGCTTTAAATGCTTCCTTTGCTATTTGTAGAAAGGATAGGAAGATAGTTGCTAGAAAATTAGGGGCAAAATGCAAGGGAGATAAAACTTGCATTTGGGTCCCTAAAGCTATTTGTACTAACCTTGTAGGACCCAACATGAGTTGGGTACCTAAGACCCAAGCCTAAATTTGCCTTGCAGGTTTATGCATCCGGGGGCTCTAACTGGATTATCGACAGCGGATGCACAAACCACATGACGGGGGAAAAGAGGATGTTCTTTTCCTACGTCAAGAACAAGGATCCCCAAGATTCAATCATATTCGGTGATGGGAACCAAGGCAAGGTTAAAGGCTTAGGCAAGATTGCAATCTCAAATGAGCACTCTATTTCTAATGTATTCTTAGTTGAGTCGCTTGGATATAATTTGTTATCCGTAAGTCAATTATGTAATATGAGATATAATTGTCTATTCACAAATGTAGATGTGTCTGTCTTTAGAAGAAGTGATGGTTCATTAGCTGTTAAGGGTGTATTGGACGGCAAACTCTATTTAGTTGATTTTGTAAAAGAGGAGGCCGGTCTAGATGCATGCTTAATTGCTAAGACTAGCATGGGCTGGTTGTGGCATCGCCGCTTAGCACATGTGGGGATGAAGAAACTTCACAAGCTTCTAAAGGGAGAACACGTGATAGGTCTAACTAATGTTACTTTCGAAAAGGATAGACCTTGTGCAGCTTGTCAAGCAGGGAAACAGGTGGGAAGCTCTCATCATGCTAAAAATGTGATGACAACATCAAGACCCCTGGAGTTACTTCATATGGACCTCTTCGGACCCGTCGCCTATCTAAGCATAGGAGGAAGTAAGTATGGTCTTGTTATAGTTGATGATTTTTCCCGCTTCACTTGGGTATTCTTTTTGTAGGATAAATCTGAAACTCAAGGGACCCTCAAGCGCTTCCTAAGGAGAGCTCAAAACGAGTTTGAGCTCAAGGTGAAGAAGATAAGGAGCGACAATGGGTCCGAGTTCAAGAACCTTCAAGTGGAGGAGTATCTTGAGGAGGAAGGAATCAAGCACGAGTTCTTCGCTCCCTACACACCACAGCAAAATGGTGTGGTAGAGAGGAAGAACAGGACGCTTATAGACATGGCGAGGACGATGCTTGGAGAGTTCAAGACCCCCGAGTGCTTTTGGTCGGAAGCCGTGAACATGGCTTGCCACGCCATCAACCGGGTCTACCTTCATCGCCTCCTCAAGAAGGCTTCGTATGAGCTACTAACCGGTAACAAACCCAATGTTTCGTATTTTCGAGTTTTTGGGAGTAAATGCTACATTCTAGTGAAGAAGGGTAGGAATTCCAAATTTGCTCCCAAAGCGGTAGAAGGGTTTTTGTTAGGTTATGACTCAAATACAAAGGCGTATAGGGTCTTCAACAAATCATCAGGTTTGGTTGAAGTCTCTAGCGACGTTGTATTTGATGAGACTAATGGCTCTCCAAGAGAGCAAGTTGTTGATCTTGATGATGTAGATGAAGAAGACGTTCCAACGGCCGCAATACGCACCATGGCGTTTGGAGATGTGCGGCCACAGGAACAAAAGGAGCAAGATCAACCTTCTTCCTCAACAATGGTGCATCCCCCAACTCAAGACGATGGACAGGAGGAGGCGTATGATCAAGGGGGAGCACAAGATGTTCATGTGATAGAGGAAGAAGCACAACCGGCACCTCCAACTCAAGTCCGAGCGATGATTCAAAGAGATCATCCCGTCGACCAGATTTTGGGTGACATTAGCAAGAGAGTAACTACTCGGTCTCGATTAGTTAATTTTTGTGAACATTACTCTTTTGTCTCTTCTATTGAGCCTTTCAGGGTAGAGGAGGCCTTGCTAGATCCAGACTGGGTGTTGGCCATGCAGGAGGAGCTCAACAACTTCAAGAGAAATGAAGTTTGGACACTGGTGCCTCGTCCCAAGCAAAATGTTGTGGGAACCAAGTGGGTGTTCCGCAACAAACAAGACGAGCACAGGGTGGTGACAAGGAACAAGGCACGACTTGTGGCAAAAGGTTATGCCCAAGTCGCAGGTTTGGACTTTGAGGAGACTTTTGCTCCTGTGGCTAGGCTAGAGTCCATTCGTATTTTGCTAGCATATGCCGCTCACCATTCTTTCAGGTTGTTCCAAATGGATGTGAAGAGCGCTTTCCTCAACGGGCCAATCAAGGAGGAGGTGTACGTCGAGCAACCCCCTGGCTTCGAGGATGAACGGTACCCCGGCCACGTGTGTAAGCTCTCTAAGGCGCTCTATGGACTTAAGCAAGCCCCAAGAGCATGGTATGAATGCCTTAGAGACTTTTTAATTGCTAATGCTTTCAAGGTCGGGAAAGCCGATCCAACTCTTTTTACTAAGACATGTGATGGTGATCTTTTTGTGTGCCAAATTTATGTCGATGACATAATATTTGGTTCTACTAACCAAAAGTCTTGTGAAGAGTTTAGCAGGGTGATGACTCAAAAGTTTGAGATGTCGATGATGGGCGAGTTAAGCTATTTCCTTGGGTTCCAAGTGAAGCAACTCAAGGAGGGCATCTTCATCTCCCAAACGAAGTATACGCAAGACTTGATCAAGCGGTTTGGGATGAAGGATGCCAAGCCCGCAAAGACTCCAATGGGAACCGACGGACACACCAACCTCAACAAAGGAGGTAAGTCCGTTGATCAAAAGGCATACCGGTCTATGATAGGGTCTTTACTTTATTTATGTGCTAGTAGACCGGATATTATGCTTAGTGTATGCATGTGTGCTAGATTTCAATCCGATCCAAGGGAATGTCACTTAGTGGCGGTGAAGCGAATTCTTAGATATTTAGTCGCTACGCCTTGCTTCAGGATCTGGTATCCAAGGGGGTCTACCTTTGACTTGATTGGATATTCAGACTCCGACTATGCTGGATGTAAGGTCGATAGGAAGAGTACATCGGGGACGTGCCAATTCTTAGGAAGGTCCCTGGTGTCATGGGGTTCTAAGAAACAAACTTTCGTTGCCCTATCCACCGCTGAGGCCGAGTACGTTGCCGCAGGACAGTGTTGCGCGCAACTACTTTGGATGAGGCAAACCCTCAGGGACTTTGGCTACAATCTGAGCAAAGTCCCACTCCTATGTGATAATGAGAGTGCTATCTGCATGGCGGATAATCCTGTTGAACACAGCCGCACAAAGCACATTGACATCCGGCATCACTTTTTGAGAGACCACCAGCAAAAGGGAGATATCGAAGTGTTTCATGTTAGCACCGAGAACCAGCTAGCTGATATCTTTACCAAGCCTCTAGATGAGAAGACCTTTTGCAGGCTGCGTACTGAGCTAAATGTCTTAGATTCGCGGAACTTGGATTGATTCATAGCATACATGTGTTTATGCCTTGATCATGTTCCTTAATACATTTTGTTGTTTATTTATAGTGCTCAAGTTGTACAAGCACTCCCGGACCTCACAAGTCCATTTGCAAGTAATGCACATATTTAGGGGGAGATGTGCTACAACTTGACCCTTTGAGACTAATTGTGTGCTTGAGTTTGCTTAATTTAGTCTCAAAGGAGGTTTGAAAGGGAAAAGGTGGACTTGGACCATGCAAGACTTCCACTGCATTCCAATGAAAGAATAACTTATTCCGAGTTCATCTTCGTACTCTTATTGCCTTTTAACTCTTAGTTGAAGATTTTGGTGAGGCAATGGGGTTAAAGGGCCAAAATTGATCCTGTTTTGGTGCTTGATGCCAAAGGGGGAGAAAATGAGGCCAAAGCAACAAAAAATGGATCAGCTACCACTTGAGAATTTTGAAAATAGTAGAGTTAGAGTTTTTGTTAGTCAAAATACTCTTGTTTGTCTCTTATTGTCCAAAGTTGGTTTTTTGTGGGGAGAAGGCTTAATTATGGGAAAAAGGGGGAGTTTTTGAAATCTTTGATAAATTTCTCTTGAAATATCTCTCTTTATGTTTCAACAAGCGTGTTTGACTTAGAGATAGGAAATTGAGTTTGATTTGCAAAAACAAACCAAGTGGTGGCAAAGAATGATCCATATATGTC
Source organism: Zea mays (assembly GCF_902167145.1). Lineage (NCBI taxonomy): Eukaryota > Viridiplantae > Streptophyta > Magnoliopsida > Poales > Poaceae > Zea > Zea mays. The sequence continues at coordinate 80,928,368 of NC_050100.1, read as the reverse complement.
AAATTTGAATCAAAAGAATTTTGAGTTCTTATTAGAATTGATTTTGCACTTGTTCTACTTGCTTTATGTTGTGTTGGCATAAATCACCAAAAAGGAAGAGATTGAAAGGGAAATGTGCCCTTGGGCCATTTCTAAGTATTTTGGTGATTTAGTGTCCAACACAAGTGCCCAAGTGTTAAATGGTGGACAAAGTGCAAATCAAGAGAAAAGGTATGTTTCTAGACTTGGTACATTGATTTGAAGACTAATGTATTGTGTCTAAGTGCTAGAAACAGGAGAAATTGTTTTGGAGAAAAGTTGGCTAAGTACAGCCAAAATGCAGCTCGGTCTGGGTGCACCGGACTGTCCGGTGGTGCACCGGACAGTGTCCGGTGCGCCAGGCTGGCTCAGGCGAACTTGCTGCTCTCGGGAAGTGATTAACAGCGTACGGCTATAATTCACCGGACTGTCTGGTGTGCACCGGACTGTCCGGTGAGCCAACAATCGGCCGGGCCAACGGTCGGCCGCGGAATCCGCGCGCGACGCGTGGCAAGTGCCAATGGTCGGAAGGGGCACCGGACTGTCCGGTGTGCACCGGACAGTGTCCGGTGCGCCAACGGCTCCAAAGCGCCAACGGTCGGCTTCACCAAAGAAGGAAAGAAATCCGCACCGGACAGAGTCCGGTGGTGCACCGGACAGTGTCCGGTGCGCCAGGCGACAGAAGGCAAAAATTGCCTTCCTGGAATGCACTCAACGGCTCCTAGCTGCCTTGGGGCTATAAAAGGGACCCCTAGGCTCATGGAGGATAACACCAAGCATTCTCTAAGCATTCCTAAGCACCAAGACTTCGATTTCGCGCATTTGATTCTTTGTGATAGCAACTAGAGCTTCATTTGAGTTGTGAACTCATCGGGTTGTGTTGTGAGCTCTTGTTGCGACTTGTGTGCGTGTTGTCGCTCTGATTTTGTGTCTTGTGTGCGTTGCTCATCCCTCCCTTACTCCGTGCTTCTTTGTGATCATCAAAGTGTAAGGGCGAGAGGCTCCAAGTTGTGGAGATTCCTCGCAAGCGGGATATAGTAAAGTGAAAGCAAAACACTGTGGTATTCAAGTGGGTCTTTGGACCGCTTGAAAGGGGTTGATTGCAACCCTCGTCCGTTGGGACGCCACAACGTGGAGTAGGCAAGTGTTGGACTTGGCCGAACCACGGGATAAACCACTGTGCCATCTCTGTGTTGATCTCTTTGTGGCTATCGTTTTGTGCAAGTTCTTCTCTCTAGCCACTTGGCTTAATTGTGCTAACCCCTAATCAAGTTTTGTGGATTAAGTTTCAAGGTTTTACGGGATCACCTATTCACCCCCCCCCCTCTAGGTGCTCTCAAGAATGAAATAAGGAAGCAATCCAAGCGCAAGAGCTCAAAAGAACACAACAAATCTCTCTCACTAATCACTAAAGTCTTGTGTGGAATTGGGAGAGGATTTGATCTATTCTGTGTGTCTAGTATTGAATGTTATAGCTCTTGTAAGGTGTAGAAGTGTGAAAACTTGGATTCCAATGAATGTGGGGTGGTTGGGGTATTTATAGCCCCAACCACCACAAAGTGGCCGTTGGAAGGCTGCAGTCGCATGGCGCACCGGACAGTCTGGTGCGCCACCGGACACTGTCCGGTGCGCCAGCCATGTCAGCAGATCGTTGGGGTTCGACCGTTGGAACTCTGTCTTGTGGGCCCGCCTGGCTGTCCAGTGGTGCACCAGACAGGCCCTGTAGGCTGTCCGGTGTGCCACCCTCGCGTGCTCCGCTCCTCTGCGCGCGCAGGCGCGCATTAAATGCGTTGCAGTCGACCGTTGCGCGCGAAGTAGTCGTTGCTCCGTTGTCACACCGGACAGTCCGGTGTGCACCGGACACTGTCCGGTGACTCACCGGACAGTCCGGTGAATTTTAGCAGAGCGGATTCCCAAAGCTGACGAGTTCAGAGTCGCTCTCCCTTGGGGCACCGGACACTGTCCGGTGGTACACCGGACAGTCCGGTGAATTATAGCGGAGCGCCTCTGAGAATTCCCGAAGGTGTTGAGTTCAGCTTAGAGTTCCCTGGTGCTCCGGACACTGTCCGGTGGCACACCGGACAGTCCGGTGCGCCAGACCAGGGCACACTTCGGTTGTCCCTTGCTCACTTTGTTCGAACCCATTCTTGGTCTTTTTATTGACTTATTGTGAACCTTTGGCACCTGTAGAACTTATAGACTAGAGCAAAGTAGTTAGTCCAATTATTTGTGTTGGGCAATTCAACCACCAAAATCAATTAGGAAATAGGTGTAAGCCTAATTCCCTTTCAGACGGTCTCCGCCTCGCCCGACCCCAGGACTTGGCCTCAACCTCGACCTCAGAGGAGTCACCGCCTCGCCCGACCTTGGGCTCGGACCGACCATGTTACAGGGGGGGTACATCATTACCCTACCCCTAGCTAGCTCAGGCTACGGGGAACAAGACCAGCGTCCCATCTGGCTCGCCCCGGTAAACAAGTAATGATGGCACCCCGCGTGCTCCCATGACGACGGCGGTTTTCAGCCCCCTACGGAAGCAAGGAGACGTCAGCAAGGACCCAACAGCCCCGACAGCTGTGCTTCTACAGGGCTCAAGCGCTCCTCCGACGGCCACGGCATCACATGCACAGGGCATTAACACCTCTCCGACAGCCACGTCGGCATGTACATAGGGCTCTGGCTACTCTCTGCCGAACACGTTAGCATATTGCTACACCCCCCATTGTACACCTGGGCCCTCTCCTTACATCTATAAAAGGAAGGTCCAGGGCCCTCGTACGGGAAGGTGGCCGCGCGGGAGGACGGGCTGACGAGCAGGCTCTCTCCCTCTCTCGCGAACGCTTGTAACCCCCTACTGCAAGCGCATCCGCCCTGGGCGCAGGATAACACGAGCCGCGGTTCCCTTTTTCCCCCCTTGTGTTCCATCTCGCGCCGACCCATCTAGGCTAGGGCACGCAGCGACAATTTACTCGTCGGTCCAGGGACCCCGGGTCGAAACGCCGACAGTTGGCACGCCAGGTAGGGGCCTGCTGCGTGTTGACGAACAGCTTCCCGTCAAGCTCCAGCTGGGTAGTCTCCAGCAACCTCTCCAGCCCAGGACGCTTCTCCGTTTCGGGAGTCTCGAGTTCATGTCCCTCGATGGCAGCTACGACATGGTACTCCTTCCTCCGCCACGCGACAACGACAACGACGGCCGTCAGCCCGCCCGACGGCGGCGGAATCGACGACGTCTCCCCCATGGCGGAAGAGCAGCATCCGGGTCTGTCCCGTCACCTTCCCCGCCGCAGGAGGAGGAGGCGGGGCAACCATGGCCAAGCAGGAGGCGACACCTCATTGGCTGTCGAGCGAGTCGACGACGCCGGCGCCCCAGCGGGGGACACGTCGGGTGTTGACCTCGCGTCTGAGACGAAGACGAGTGCCGTTTCCCCGCAAGACGCCAACCCCAAGCTGACGGATGACGCCAGCACGCTCGCGAAGGACTTGCTGGGCGTTAGCCTCGTACCTGAGATAATGGTGCAGTCCGTCCCCGACGCGACCTCGTCACCATCCGTCGACCAAGAGTGCCATGCGAGACTTCATGACCGCATGTGACTACTACCTCTCCGATTACTCCGATGGTGGCCACAGCCTTGACGACGAGGACTGTGGCCCAAGTCGCGAATGTTTCCACGTCGATCTAGGGGGTCTCGACGAAGGAAACCACCTTGGTATGCCGGAGGACGGCGATCCCCCTAGGCCTGCGCCTCGCGTTGACATCCTTCGGGAGCTAGTTGTGGTCCCAGTCCCTGCGGGGGGTCAGGACACACAGCTCGAGCAAATCCGCGAGATGCAGGCCAAGCTCGACGAGGAAGCAGGACAACTTGTGCAGCTCCGGCAGAACATCGGGCAGGAGTGGGCAGGCCGAGCACTAGCCGGAGAAGCGCGTCATCCGGCCCAGGACGTCCAGCACCGCATCGCTGACGATGCCAGGGCAAGGCTGCCCCCGGCTTCCAGTGGGGTCGGCCAGAACCTGGCTGCAGCAGCAATACTACTCCGAGCGATGCCGGAGCCATCCACCACCGAGGGGCGGCGTATCCAGGGAGAACTCAAGAATCTCCTGGAGGATGCCGCGGTCCGACGGGCCGAAAGCTCTGCCTCCCGAAGGCAAGGGTACCCCCCGGAGCATCGCGCCGCGACTTCCCGATTCATGCGGGAAGCCTCGGTCCACACCGGGCGCACGCAGGACGCAATGCCTGCAGCCCCGGGTCGCCTCGGCAACGAGCACCACCGCCGCGACCGTCGAGCCCACCTCGACGAGAAGGTGCGCCGAGCCTACCATCCCAGGCGTGGGGGACGCTATGACAGCGGGGAGGATCGGAGCCCCTCGCCCAAACCACCCGGTCCGCAAGCTTTCAGTCGGGCCATACGACGGGCGCCGTTCTCGACCCGGTTCCGAGCCCCGACTACCATCACCAAGTACACAGGGGAAACAAGGCCAGAACTATGGCTCGTGGACTACCGGTTGGCCTGCCAGCTGGGTGGAACGGACGATGACAACCTCATCATCCGCAACCTCCCCCTGTTCCTTTCCGACGCCGCCCGGGCCTGGCTGGAGCATCTGCCTCCTGCGTAGATCTCCAACTGGGACGACCTGGTCAAAGCCTTCTCCGGAAACTTCCAGGGCACATACGTGCGCCCTGGGAACTCCTGGGATCTCCGAAGCTGCCGCCAGCAGCCAGGAGAATCCCTGCGAGACTACATCCGGCGATTTTCAAAGCAGCGCACCGAGCTGCCCAACATCACCGACTCAGATGTCATCGGCCTGTTCCTCGCCGGCACCACTTGCCGTGACCTGGTGAGCAAGCTGGGTCGCAAGAATCCCACCAGGACGAGCGAGCTGATGAACATCGCCACCAAGTTCGCTTCTGGTCAGGAGGCGGTCGAGGCCATCTTCCGGAAGGACAAGCAGCCTCAGGGACGCCAGCAGAAAGACGTCCCCGAGGCGTCCGCTCAGCGCGGCACGAAGAAGAAGGGCAAGAAGAAGTCGCAAGCGAAACGCGACGCCGCCTACGCAGATCTTGTCGCCGCTGCCGAGCACAGGAACCCTCGAAAGCCTCCCGGAGGGGCCAACCTGTTCGACAAGATGCTCAAGGAGTCGTGCCCCTATCATCAGGGTCCCGTCAAGCACACCCTTGAGGAGTGTGTCATGCTTCGGCGCTACTTCCATAAGGCCGGGCCCCCGGCGGAAGGTGGCAAAGGCCATGACAACGACAAGAAGGAGGGCCACAAAGCAGAGGAGTTCCCCGAGGTCCATGACTGCTTCATGATCTACGGTGGGCAAGTGGCGAACGCCTCGGCTTGGCACCGCAAGCAGGAGCGCCAGGAGGTCTGCTCGGTGAAGGTGGCAGCGCCAGTCTACCTAGACTGGTCTGACAAGCCCATCACCTTCGACCAAGGCGACCACCCCGACCGCGTGCCGAGCCCAGGGAAGTACCCGCTCGTTGTCGATCACGTCATCGGCAACGTCAGGCTTACCAAGGTCCTCATGGACGGAGGCAGCAGCCTCAACATCATCTACGCTGAGACCCTCGGGCTCTTGCAGATCGATCTGTCCACGATCCGGGCCGGTGCAGCGCCCTTTCACAGGATCATCCCCGGGAAGCGCGTCCAACCCCTCGGGCAACTCGATCTGCCCGTCTGCTTCAGGACTCCCTCCAACTTCCGAAAGGAAACCCTCATGTTCGAGGTGGTCGGGTTCCGAGGAACCTACCACGCAGTGCTGGGGAGACCATGCTACGTCAAGTTCATGGCCGTCCCCAACTACACCTACCTCAAGCTCAAGATGTCGGGCCCCAACGGGGTCATCACCGTCGGATCCACGTACCGACACACGTACGAATGCGACATGGAGTGCGTGGAGTACGCTGAGGCCCTCGCCGAATCCGAGGCCCTCATCACCGACCTGGAGAGCCTCTCCAAGGAGGTGCCAGATGCGAAGCGCCACGCCGGCAACTTCGAGCCAGCAGAGGCGGTTAAGTCCGTCCCTCTCGACCCCAGCAACAACGCCTCCAAGCAAGTCTGGATCGGCTCCGAGCTCGACCCCAAATAGGAAGCAGTGCTCGTCGACTTTCTCCGCGCGAACGCCGAGGTTTTTGCGTGGAGTCCCTCGGACATGCCTGGCATACCGAGGGATGTCACCGAGCACTCGCTGGATATCCGAGCTGGAGCCCGACCCGTGAAGCAGCCTCTGCGCCGATTCGACGAAGAAAAGCGCAGAGCCATAGGCGAGGAGATCCACAAGCTGATGGCTGCAGGGTTCATCAAAGAGGTATTCCATCCCGAATGGCTAGCCAACCCTGTGCTTGTGAAAAAGAAAGGTGGGAAATGGAGGATGTGTGTAGACTACACTGGTCTAAACAAAGCATGTCCGAAGGTTCCCTACACTCTGCCTCGCATCAATCAGATCGTGGATTTCACTGCTGGGTGCGAAACCCTGTCATTCCTCGATGCCTACTCAGGGTATCACCAAATTAGGATGAAAGAGTCTGACCAGCTCGCGACCTCTTTCATCACACCCTTTGGCATGTACTGCTATATTACTATGCCATTTGGTTTGAGGAATGCAGGCGCGACATACCAAAGGTGCATGAACCACGTGTTCGGAGAGCACATTGGCCGAACGGTCGAGGCTTACGTCGATGACATCATAGTCAAGACGAGGAAAGCCTCCGACCTCCTATCTGACCTTGAAATGACATTCAAGTGTCTCAAGGCGAAAAGTGTAAAACTCAATCCCGAGAAGTGTGTCTTCAGAGTCCCCCGAGGCATGCTCCTGGGGTTCATCGTCTCCGAGCGGGGCATCGAGGCCAACCCAGAGAAAATCGCGGCCATCACCAACATGGGGCCTATCAAGGACTTGAAAGGAGTATAGAGGGTCATGGGATGCCTTGCGGCTCTGAGTCGCTTCATCTCGCGCCTCGGCGAAAGAGGCCTACCCCTGTACCGCCTCTTAAGGAAGACCGAGCGCTTCACTTGGACCCCCGAGGCCGAGGAAGCCCTCGGGAACTTAAAGGCGCTCCTTACAAGCGCGCCCGTCTTGGTGCCCCCCGCTGCCGGAGAAGCCCTCTTGATCTACGTAGCCACGACCACTCAGGTGGTCAGCGCCGCGATCGTGGTTGAGAGACGAGAAGAAGGGCATGCATTGCTCGTCCAGAGGCCGGTCTACTTCATCAGTGAAGTACTGTCCGAGACCAAAATCCGCTACTCGCAAATTTAGAAGCTACTGTACGCGGTAATTCTGACGCGGCGAAAGTTGCGACACTACTTCGAGTCTCATCCGGTGACTGTGGTGTCATCCTTCCCCCTGGGGGAGATCATCCAGTGCCGAGAGGCCTCGGGTAGGATCACAAAGTGGGCGGTGGAGATCATGGGCGAGACAATCTCGTTCGCTCCTCGGAAGGCCATCAAGTCCCAAGTCTTGGCGGACTTTATGGCTGAATGGGTCGACACCCAGCTTCTAGCAGCTCCGATCCAGCCGAAACTCTGGACCATGTATTTCGACGGGTCACTGATGAAAACAGGAGCGAGTGCGGGCCTGCTCTTCATCTCACCCCTCGGAAAGCACCTCCGCTACGTGTTGCGCCTCCATTTCCCAGCGTCAAACAATGTGGCCAAGTACGAGGCTTTGATTAACGGGTTACTCATCGCCATCGAGCTAGGGGTTCGGCACCTCGACGCTCGTGGCGACTCACAGCTTGTCATCGACCAAGTCATGAAGAACTCCCACTGCCACGACCCGAAGATGGAGGCCTACTGCGACGAGGTTCGGCGCCTAGAAGACAAGTTCTACGGGCTCGAGCTCAACCACGTCGCTCGACGGTACAATAAGACTGCAGATGAGCTAGCTAAGATAGCCTCGGGACGGACAATGGTTCCCTCGGACGTCTTCTCCCGAGACCTACATCAACCCTCCGTCAAGACAAACGACACGCCCGAGCCCGAGGAGGCCTCAGCCTAGCGGGTGAGGCACTGCGCGTCGAGGAAGAGCGGAATGGGGTCGCGCCTAATCGAAACTGGCAGACCCCGTACCTGCAATATCTCCACCGAGGAGAGCTACCCCTCGACAGAGCCGAAGCTCGGCGACTGGCGCGGCGCGCCAAGTCGTTCGTCTTACTGGGTGACGAGAAGGAGCTCTACCACCGCAGCCCCTCAGGCATCCTCCAGCGATGCATATCCATCGCCGAAGGTCAGGAGCTATTGCAAGAAATACACTCAGGGGCTTGCGGTCACCACGCAGCACCTCGAGCCCTCATTGGAAATGCCTTCCGACAGGGTTTCTACTGGCCAACTGCGGTGGTCGACGCCACTAGGATTGTACGCACCTGCCAAGGGTGTCAATTCTACGCAAGGCAGACACACCTGCCCGCTCAGGTCCTGCAAACAATACCCATCACCTGGGCGTTTGCTGTGTGGGGTCTGGACCTCGTCGGTCCCTTGCAGAAGGCACCCGGGGGCTTCACGCACCTGCTGGTCGCTATCGACAAATTCTCCAAGTGGATTGAGGTCCGACCCATAAACAGCATCAGGTCCGAACAGGCGGTGGCGTTCTTCACCAACATCATCCATCGCTTTGGGGTCCCAAACTCCATCATCACCGACAACGGCACCCAGTTCACTGGCAGGAAGTTCCTGGACTTCTGCGAGGACCACCACATCTAGGTGGACTGGGCCGCCGTAGCTCACCCCATGACGAATGGGCAGGTAGAGCGTGCCAACGGCATGATTCTGCAGGGACTTAGGCCGAGGATCTACAACAACCTCAACAAGTTTGGCAAGCGATGGATGAAGGAACTCCCCTCGGTGGTCTGGAGTTTGAGGACGACACCAAGCCAAGCCACGGGCTTCACGCTATTTTTTCTAGTCTATGGATCGAGGCTATCTTGCCCACAGACTTAGAATACGGTTCCCCGAGGACAAGGGCGTACGACGACCGAAGCAACCAGACCAGCCGAGAAGACTCACTGGACCAGCTAGAAGAGGCTCGGGACATGGCCTTACTACACTCGGCACGTTATCAGTAGTCTCTGCGACGCTACCATGCCCGAGGGGTTCGGTCCCGAGACCTCCAGGTGGGAGACTTGGTGCTTCGTCTACGACAAGACGCCCGAGGGCGCCACAAGCTCACACCTCCCTGGGAAGGGTCGTTCATCATCGCCAAGATTTTGAAGCCCGAAACATACAAGCTGGCCAACAGTCAAGGCGAGGTCTACGGCAACGCTTGGAACATCCGACAGCTACGTCGCTTTTACCCTTAAGATGTTTTCAAGTCGTTCATATGCCTCGTTCTCTTTACATACACAAATAGAGTCTAACCGTCAAGGAAGGGTCAGCCTTGCCTCGGCAAAGCCCGACCCTCCCTCGGGGGCTAGAATGGGGGAACCCCCTCTGCGTCAAAATTTTCCCCGGAAAAAGTCTTTCTGCCAGAACATCTTTCGCGCTTTTTGACTACTTCGATAGTGGGATCCTGAAAACGACAGAGTACACGTAAGCGGCAAGGCCGACCGAGCCGAGGGACTCCTACGCCTCCGGGATACGGATACCTCACTCATCACCTTCTGCGATAAGTAACTCACGCTCGGATAAGCGATTCTGCTGACCGAACAAGTCTTGACGCTCGAAAACTTTTCTGCCAAAACAATTTTTCGTGCCTTCTCGACTATATCGATAACAGAATCCTGTGGACGAGCAAGAGTACACGTAAGCGGCGAGGCCGATCGAGCCGAGGGACTCCTACGCCTCCGGGATACGGATACCTCACTCATCACCTTCCGCGATAAGTAACTCTCGCTCGGATGAGCGATTCTGCTACCGACAAACAAGTCCTGATACTCGAAACAAGGGGAAAAGAAACACAGCTTTAGAACACGACAATGATATGTTTGGGCCTCGGCGGCCGCAAAAAACATACGCACACTACAGACAAACTGTTCCTGCAGGTTCAGACATCAACAGAGGGAGCAGCAGCACCCTCGACGTCGACTCCACCTTCGGCGGAATCTGGCCCAGCCTCGGACGGCGACACGGTCGGAGGATCTCCACCTCGAAGGAAGATGTCAGCACCGCGCCTGGGCCATCGCCGCCAGGGTCTCCTCTAGGAACCCGGCCCGAGCAGACGGCTTGACCGGCTGCTCCGTAGCCTCAGCCAGCTGTCCCCTGAGGACATCAGCCTGGCTCATGGCCTCGGCAGCCCGACTCCGGGGTCGGACCCACCAGTGGACGACCTAGCTAGGTTCCAGCTGCCGCTGCCACGCCTCCTCGGCCTGGGAAGTCACCTGCTCCTAGGCCGACGAAGCTTCTTCTCGAGCCGACTCCGCCTCTGTCCACGCTGACACCGCTGCCTCTGGCTCCTGCTCATCGCAGAGCAGCAGAGGGTTTCTTTAACTGAGCAAGAGAAGCCTTGGTGGCAAGGCCGACCGAGCTGAGGGACTCCTACGCCTCCGGGATACGGATACCTCACTCGTCACCTTCCGCACAGGGCAACTCACACTTGGTTAAGCGGTTCAGCTAGCCGACAGGCGAGTCCTGGTGCTCGAAATGAGGAAGAAACACGGTATTGCACTCAAATACCTAGATGTTCAGGCCCCGACAGCCACAATGAACAAACACCGGCACTCAAGGTGCCATTACAAACGGAAATCCGGTTCCACTCCCGCAGGTACGAACAACCCCCCCCCCCCCACATCGGAGGGCCTACGGGACGACAAATTCTAGGTGGCTCGCCGCCGCCCGCTCCGTCAGCAGCGACAACGACCTCCGCTCCAGGCGGCTAAACAGCAGCAGCAATGACCTTAGGGCAGACGCTGCTGCGACAAGGCCCTCGCCCGCGTCCTCACTCGAGGGGCGAGGACAAGCTATCAAATCCAAAGAGCCGGAGGTCGGTCTGCGGATGGCGCTGACGGTCTCGTCGGCGGAGAAACCTTCTCCGGCGGCCACCACCACAGTACCGACGACGGCAGCCACCTGCCCACTGGCAGATCCCCACTCAAGTCCTCCCGGACGGGCGAGCACCGACCTCCGCGCGGAGGCGTTGTGCCGGAGCGAGGGTAGGACAACCCAAGAACACGAACGCCGCCCTAGCAGCGTGCGACGTCTTGGGCGGTCCCCCGGTGCGCGCGGCGCAACAGCCGCCCGTACGGCGGGTAGATAGCCACACTCCGCCCAGCGGTGGGAGGAGGCACCGGAAGCTGCGCCAGAGCCAGCTGAGCCAGCGAACCAGGCATGCTGGAGCTGACGACGCTTGCGGCCGATCGGCCCCGCGTTGTCGAAGTCCGCCCCCTCTGCTAGGCCGGTGAGCGCCTTCTCCCCTGAATGCTGAAGGAAGAGGTGACCCGCCGGCCTGTACGGGAGGTAGAGCTCTGGCTCAACTCGCCCCCCGCCCCAGCAAGGATGATGAAGATCCTTGAAGCTGAGGGCGGGGCAGAGGCCGCAGCCCGGCTTGCTTTTCCCCACCATCGAACTGGTGGTCACCGTCCTGGGTGACCATTGGTGAGGGGATGCAGCCAGGCTACCTGATGAAAATCCTTGAAGCCGAGCGATGGCTGAAAGGTGCCAACCTCCGCGAAGTTGCGCTCCTCCAACAACAGCAAGACGAAAGCAACGTGGGCACTCCCCATCCGGGGGCTCAGAAGGTGGAAGGGCGCAATGCATGAGGGGAGTGCGAAGGCGTGGCTACCACCCAGGGGGACGATCCCTTTTTAAAGGCGACTCCCCCACTCGCGTCCTCAGGCGTCACGGACTAAGTCTTCACCAACGCGCTCCAGGGTCCTCCCCCTATGACACGGGGGCTGGGTCCCACACATCATGCAAGCTGGCCCGGGACAGAAGCAGCCAGACCGCCGCGCGCAGAGCGTGTAACCGCCCAGCGGTTACAAGCACTCCTCCACCTTCGCCTAAACCAGCGGGTGAAAGGGCGGACCGCCATGCAGGCGGCATGCAACTGCACCACGGGGATGCACCCTTTCGACTTCGATGCATCCAGCATGGAGGCCCAGGCCCACACGTCATGTAACCGGCGCACCGGTTACTACGTGCGAAAAACTGCACCGCCACTTGCGCCAGTACCGCGCCTTCTCGACTGCGGAACCGGTGTCGTGACTGGAGGCAACCCTGTGCATGACCCAACAGTGCCAACCAAGCACATCGGTCACAGGTCAGTCAGCCGCGGGAGGAGGCGCGACGGTCGATATGGCCAAAAGTGGGCCGGCAGTAATGGCGGCAGCAAGCGGGCGGAGGCAGCAGTTAAACCGTCTACAGGTTCATGTCCCCTCCTGGAGCAGCAGGGGAGCCATCTCCCACGGCGTGAAGACGACGCGCCCGTGATCCGTCCCTCGAATGGCTCGCGCAACGGCTGCCCCACGAACCACCCGTCCCGTCGCATTAACTTCGCGGCAGGGCAGGCGACACCTTTGGCAGGCGAAGCGGGCGACGCTTCACCTCCGCCATGATGACCGCGTCAAAAAAGGTGCGCCACATCATTTAAATTCGTATCCTTTTCTCCTTCCCCTTTCTCTCTCTTGCTATAGGGACCGGGAAAGGGGATACCCCGAAAGGGATCCTTCTCCGCGAAGGAAACGGGCCCCGAGCCCTCCTACTGATCAGGGGTTCGAAGGCTGGCCCCTCGGAAGGGTTCGACAGCCACCCCAGAGCACTCGGGCTCCGCGCCCACTACTGATCAGAGGTTCGAAGGCTGGCCCCTCGGAAGGGTTCGACAGCTGCCTCAGAGCACTCGGGCTTCGCGCCCACTACTAATCAGGGGTTCGAAGGCTGGCCCCCCGAAGGGTTCGACAGCCGCCCCAGAACACGTAGAGCGAGGGATGACTCTAGGTACGTCTGATACATGGCCGAGGCTCGGGCTACGCTCCCGAGGTACCCTAGGACATTTCTGAGACCAGCAGGAGCGATTCTGTAACGGAATCCCATCAGAGGGAGGCATCGAGCCCTCAAACCCTATCAAACGGGACCAGGTCCGGCAAATCACCTGCAGGTACTTTTGGAGCGCACCTCTGGGCCACTAGCCGACCCTTATCGAACGGGGCACAGGCGTCCACTCGGATCACCTGTTAGCAACTCACTGGAGACACCATGTTCGGCGCCCTCCGAGGGCAACATGGCGCTTTCCCCCTCCTCCTTGCGGAAAGGCGACGAAGGGGCGTATGATAAAAGCCAAGTCAGTCCTTGACCGTCCTCTCGCTCTGTGCAGAGGCTCGGGGGCTGCTCTCGCAAACCCGGCTCCGGCCAAACCGTTGATAGCGTCAACATACCAGCCCGAGAACTCGGAACCTGACCATGCACCCGGGCTACGATCAGATCACATGAGGGAACAACCAGACCGGTCGAGGCGTCACGAAAGGCACTAAGACCTCGGAGGAGCCAAACCACTCCTCCGAGGCCTCGGGGGCTACACCCGGCGGGTGCGCAAGCGCGCACCCACCGGAACAAAATGTAACCGAGAAAGGCCGGTCCCCTTGCAAAAAAGTGCGACAAAGCCTCCAAGCGAGTACCAACACTCCCTTTGAGGCTCGGGGGCTACTGTCGGGGACCATAATTAGGGGTACCCCCAAGACTCCTAAACTCGGCTGGTAATCACCATCAGCACAAGCTGCAAAAGCCAGATGGGCACAATTCAGGTCAAGGCTCCGTCCACTCAAGGGACACGATCTCGCCTCGCCCGAGCCCAGCCTCGGGCAGGAACAGTAGACCCAGGCGGATTCACGTCTCGCCCGAGGGCCTCCTCAAGCAACAGGCGCACCTTCGACTCGCCCGAGGCCCAGCTCGGGCAGGCTTCGCAGTGAAGCAACCTTGGCTAGATCGCATCGCCAACCGACCGTATCGCAGGAGCATTCAATGCAAGGATCGTCTGACACCTTATCCTGAAGCGTGTTCCTCAGTCGGCAGGGCCGAAGTGACCGCAGTCACTTTGCCCCCCCCCCACTTACTGACCTGACAGGAAAACAGCGTCGCCTGCCCTGCTCCGACTGTTGTGCCACCCGCCAGGGTGAGGCTGACAGCAGCCGAGTCCAGCCTCAGGCGCCATAGGAAGCTCCGCCTCGCCCGACCCCAGGGCTCGGCCCCCGCCTCGACCTCGGAAGACGGTCTCTGCCTCGCCCGACCCCAGGGCTCAAACTCAACCTCGACCTCGGAAGACGGTCTCCGCCTCGCCCGACCCCAGGGCTCGGCCTCAACCTCGACCTCGGAGGAGTCACCGCCTCGCCCGACCTTGGGCTCGGACCGACCACGTTACAGGGGGGTACATCATTACCCTACCCCTAGCTAGCTCAGGCTACGGGGAACTAGACCGGCGTCCCATCTGGCTCGCCCCGGTAAACAAGTAATGATGGCACCCCGCGTGCTCCCATGACGGCGGCGGTTCTCAGCCCCCTACGGAAGCAAGGAGACGTCAGCAAGGACCCAACAGCCCCGACAGCTGTGCTTCTACAGGGCTCAAGCGCTTCTCCGACGGCCACGACATCACATGCACAGGGCATTAACACCTCTCCGACAGCCACGTCGGCATGTACATAGGGCTCTGGCTCCTCTCTGCCGGACACGTTAGCATATTGCTACACCCCCCATTGTACACTTGGGCCCTCTCCTTACATCTATAAAAGGAAGGTCCAGGGCCCTCGTACGGGAAGGTGGCCGCGCGGGAGGACGGGCTGACGAGCAGGCTCTCTCCCTCTCTCGCGAACGCTTGTAACCCCCTACTGCAAGCGCATCCGCCCTGGGCGCAGGATAACACGAGTCGCGGTTCTCTTTTTCCCCCTTGTGTTCCATCTCGCGCCGACCCATCTGGGCTGGGGCACGCAGCGACAATTTACTCGTCGGTCCAGGGACCCCCCGGGGTCGAAACGCCGACAAGTGCCTTGTGAGATTCATTGAGAGAGAGTGTGTACTACATCTTGCGTTCATTTGTGCGTGGAGTTTTGACTCCCATTGAACTTCCTCCAAAGTTTTGGAGGCTTGTAAAGCTAGCAAGAGACACCTAAGTGTGTGGTGATCCTTGCGGGGTCTTAAGTGATCCTTGAGAAGAAGAGCTCGCCGATCTTGGGGATCGGTAGAGAGAGGGAAAGGGTTGAAAGAGACCCGTCCTTAGTGGACTCCTCAACGAGGACTAGGCCTTCGAGGGCCGAACCTCGGTAAAACAAATCACCTGTGTCCCTTGTGTTTATTGCTTGTGATTTGTTTGTTCTCTCCCTCTCTAAGTTCTCTTGCGCTACTCTTTTCTTATATTATATTGTGTTGCTTCAAGTTAAATTCTCATTTAGAGAAGCAACTCCTTGCAAGAAAGAACTTGTGTTTATTCTCTTCTTATCTAAGCCCTCTTGCATTATTCTCAACTAACATTTCTAGTAATATTGTTATTGATTAAATTCCGCACTCTTTGTAAACAATACTCGTTGCAAGCAAAGGACTTAGTTTTATACTCCGATAATTGTGAATCTTGTTCTAACTACTAATCAAGGGATCTAGTTTGGATTTAGTATTATAATTTTCAGGTTTCGTCTATCTACCCCCTCTAGGCGACTTTCAGGAAGTACATTATTAGAAAAGAAAATATTGTGGATATTATAGAAAATAAGAATATAACGCTAATGTGAGGATCGTTTTGGACAAATACCACTATGTAGTGTTTTTAAAAATCAAACATGAGTCCCTTAACTAACTATACTGCAACAAACAAAGTTATTGCATGTTTCTTTTTTCCTACCCTAAATAGAATTTGTAGGTGTTTTACCTGTCCCTCTGTCACTGGTTACGAGAAAAACAAACTAAACTCTAGAACAGAAGCTTTAGAGTGGAGTAGAGGCAGAGCCCCGAACATTCCCTATATATCAAGATCTATAAGATTAACGGCTTGACACCGAGATCTATAGCACCAAGGTGTTATCTACAACGACACCAGATCAGCACCAAAGTATTATCCACGTCACATCAAGCATCTGGATGCATCTTCGAACAAGAGGGCAGAGGAAACATTTGGTGCCCATTGCCAAGTCAAGGAAATGATTGAAATTCGTTCCGGAATTTCCTTTCTGGTAAGAATGGCACCCGGGGAAAGACGTGACCAACAAATCATTTGTGCTCAACTTCAGCAACAAACATAGCATGTCGATATCACAAACAAAATGACAAGGAGAACACAACGTACACTAACATGACATGCATATCAACATCTCAGTAATACAGTAAGGAATCAGGTTCAGGTCAGCTTGCAACGTTCCATTGTCCACACCACATAATACAACATCCATGTGTAATACAAAGTTTTAAAACACGGTAAATGCCCAACGCCTAATATTCATAAAAAGATGACAGCGCGCTAGGATTGTCATTTGTCCTTCACAATATAGGATCTTGATGGATTAATTGGCATGCTGCAGCCTTAGGATTGGTCCTAAATCCAGTGTAACGCTTCAGCAGCTGCAACATGAGGTACCCTGAAAACAAAACAGTTCCCAAATCGTTAGTAAGACCAGACTATGATAGAGATTTTGAGTTGCATTATAGTAAACCAGGAAAAAAAATTCCTAAACATTGCACCCCCTTCAGAAGGAACAATCCTGCAAATACAAAAAAATAGATGCAACTTCAATTACATGCATCACAAGAGGTGTCACCAAGTAAAATACAAAGCTCTAACTCAGAGTACCACCCAGTTCAAGCTTCATAAGAATATGGATGAAGACACATGGACATGCACATCCAGCCTGTCAATGTGTTTGCATATCAGATTCTTCCTTTGCATAGATAAGGAGCAGGAGAAAACAGAAGACAAAGTAAACACAATACAGATCAACTACTGGTTGATAATGCTTGCTGAAATGGTAGCAAGTGCCCCAAACAGTCAAGTGTGTACGACCAGCAGCCCAAAACATTTACACTCTACGATCTAAGGATACAGAAAAAAAAACTCAAAACAGATGTGTTAATATCATTGTAAACAAATTTGGGAGTAAGGAAGACTCACGTTAATCAGACAAACATTGCCAACTCTGGACGACTAAAGATGTTATCCCCATCGTCTTCCAGGGCAGGATAAGAAGCAACAAGTGCATCCTGCGCGCCGATGTACAAAGAGTTGTATATCTTCCAATACACTTCTCGTACTTTCCTTGCTGGATGGAAGAGACCTTGCAGGCAATAATTTAAAATCACAGCCGCACCTAGTGCGACCCTCATCCCCTCAATTGCCTCCATGACAGCATTTATAACGTGGGGAGATGTCTCAAATATGTTGGGCCAAACATAGTTAAGCAGATGAACAAGAGCATCCTCACAACCCAAGCCAGCAACACCTAGAGCCATGTGCTTAACAGCAGATGCAGCAGTCTGCCGGTGAACCAGATCTCTATCCATTAAAGCATCTTCAAGTAAGGGGGTGACGGCATATATGTAATCTTTGCCCATCTCACCAATATACTCAAAGAGGAAAGAGAGTGACTTCAGAACACCATTTTGGACATTGAGCTCTGGGACCCGGTACTCATTCATAAGGGCAGGTAAAACTGTGAAAGGTGAGCAAGTTTCAGCAACTATAGCAATAGCTACAGTTGTACAGACCCGGTTCTGTCGTTCTTGCACCTTCAAGTTATTCAACAGGGTGGCCAACACATCCTGTGGCCCTATAGCCTTTGCGATATAACCAAATGTGTTCACAGTTGCTCTCCTAATACCCTTCTTATGAGCCTTCAACATTTCGAGCAGCTCAAAACAAATCCTCATCCATTCCCTTGCTGGCACAAATTCTGCTCCACGATCAGCAATCCTACCAACAAGATCAATGCAGTTCTCTTGGACCTTCTCATGCCTGTTCTTAAGAATGGGGGTCAGACGAGGAAGAAGATCCTTGATTGGTGGAGTCATTTTAGTCATACCAATGACATTGACGATAGCCTTCAAGGCTCCAAGAATTGAACCAAGCACCTCAGGATACTCCTCTCCTAAGTACTCATACAGCACAACACCCAAGTGACCCATAAGCTGCTCCTCCTGGCACTGCTTCATTACTATGGCTATCCTGGAGATCAGATCAGCAGCTTGCTGCCTAACTTTTGCACTCTTGTTGTTCAATCGCCACTTGATAGTACCACAAATCTGAGGAAGGTAGGGCTTAACTCTCTGTCCAAGTGCATTAACCACAGCTCCAAAACCATTTAGCATAACATTTGCGTCATCACTAGTCTGCTCTTGGAAAGCATACAAGATACCATCAATAAGCAGCTCCTCCAGACGAGCATCAATATCTGATGCACCCAAGTTGGCTACCACCTTCTCGATTGTTTCCATCACCATTCTTCTGTAGGGCTCACTTTCATCTTTCAGATCCTCAACAACCCTCCCAACAATATCAGCAACTCCAACCTTGTTTGCCATCTCAACTGTAGTTTCCACAAGCTGCTTATAGTTCCTGCGATCTAGAGCCATTCTCCTCACCCAGAAGTGCTTGAAGAAATCTGGAAGGATGTCATTCCGGATATAATCAGCCTCCACACCCTCTGTACTGACACACTGTTTCACCACCTTGAGAACAATTTTCTTCATTTCTTCATCTGGAGACTGGAACTCCCTAATGAGGACCTGCATCACCTCCTTTGTGTAGTAGCTAGCATACAGAGCATCCATAAGAGGGATGATGAAACCAATGGCCTTTAGGAAGGCAGCAAGGACCTTCCCACGGTGAGATCTGATACCCTTCCACAGAGGTTTCAATACAGTATCAAAACTTTCTATACCATATGGTGCAGCAGCCTCAGCAAGTGCAGCAAGAGAAAGGGCAGTAATTGTACGAACTTTCTGGTTTTCATCGCTCAGCCCATGCTCAATGATCTCAACTAGTGACTTGAGGTGTGGCAAAACAGCACAGCCCATGAGAATAGCAATCTGTTGGACGATTTTGATACCAGTGTGCCTAGCCTGCCAAGACTTCTTACTCTGACAGACAGCCTTCAAGAATGGTAAAAGGGCAGGGATACCCAAAGCAGAAGCCACCACACTGAACGCCCTAGCAGTGGTGTTTCTCACATACTCATCAATGTTATCGATGTCGGGTCGCATAGCAGCAATCATAGTAGCAAGCCCAGCTGCTTTGCTAAGGTTTGAGATGATCTCCCTGCCTTCAACACGAGCATAATAGTCCTCATCAATCAACAGTGGTTCAATAACCACAAGAATCTTGTGCACAAAAGGACGGACCAGCTCATCGAGCTTATAAAGTACTCTGTCAATGACCTTCACCAAAAGATGCCTCTCCTGGTCCTCCAGTGTTGGCTGCATGAGTAAGGGCAGTATTTTGTTGAACAACGGTCCTGCACCAAATTCACGGGCTTTGTCTGTCAGTTGCCGAAGTGCTGTTTTACGCTGTGGGGGTGTGCCATTCTTCACTTTGAGTAACAGTTTCATGATTTTCCTCTCCTTCTGCTCCTCTGGCGATAGCTGCTCCTCCTCTTCCTCGTTCAGCAAAGTTCCAAAGTACTGGTAATCCTCGGGCTTCATGAGTGGCAACCCACCAGGCAGCTCCTTGGGCACATCAAAATGCTGCCCACGATTCTCCTCTGGAATAGCATAAAGTGGTGTCCCCAGAGGTGTCGGTGTCGCAAGGAGCTTCCTTGCCGGGGTCCTGATGGGCTGGTAGGAAGCCGGGGGCTCAAGAATCTTGTAGCCCTCCTGCGGGAACATGGCATCAAGCTCCTCGTCAGTGAGAGGCCTGTTCCTCTCCTCAATGTCCCGCTCCCACCGCATGAGCTGGTACTGCTCCGGAGTGATCGGTCCACGAGCAATCTGGCTAGGAGTTGGTGTGGCAAGGTTCTCTGCACCAAATGGCGTTGGACCAGGAGTATAACCAGCAGGTGTTGCAGCACCAAGACTACCAGGGGTTGCACTCCCCATACTTGCTGGTGTCTCATCCCACCTTGATCTCTGCTTCTTACCAGGGGTTGGCGTGACACCACCAGGCAGCTTTGGAGTCGCGTCCCAAGCCCCAGAAGGAGTAGCCCCAGGGGTGGCACCGCCAGCTGCAGGCGTAGCATCAGCATCGGCCATCCTCCCTGGAGTCGGTGTCTCATCCCATCTGTTCCTTCTCACGGAGGGTGTGGCGTCTCCAACACGTCCGGGGGTGGCATCCCAACGGCCAATCCCAGGAGTCGCATCAGGGGCATCCCAGTCCGAGGATGTCTTCACCTTCTTGGCACCGGCACCAGCGTCGCCGTCCTGCGACTGATCCCACCTGTTGCGCCGCTTTGTTGTGGCGGCAGGCTGCTCAGGAGCGGCAGCCTTCCTCTCCTTCTCCTTCTCTTCCTCTTCCTTCTTCTTCTTGGCAATCTCCCTCAGCAGGTCCTCCTTCTTCTTCTGCAGCGCCGCGTCGCGCATGACGTCAGCGTAGGTCCGCACCGAGGGGTCCGGGGTGGCCTCCCCAGCGGCGAACGGGTCATGGCGCTCCGGCGAGATGATCTGGTTGAGGCGGCGGCGGCGGTAGTCGTCCTCGCGGTCGATGATGCGCTGGGACCTCTTGGGCAGCCCGTCGTCGTCGTCGGCCGACCGCGGGATGTCGGCGGCGGCGATGGCGTGGCCCGTGTAGGCCGCGAGGCGGCGCGGCGCAGGGTTGGCGGCCTCCGCGTCGTCCTCCGCGGCGTCGTCCTCGGAGGCCGGGATGGAGGTGTCGTAGCCCGCGAAGCGGTTGGGGTCGGCGCCCCCGCCGCCGTAGAGGTCGGTGTCGAAGGTGACGGAGGACACGGCCATGGGCGCGCCAGCCGCCAGCGCCTCCTCCATCCTGCGCCGCTCCTCTTGCGTGCGCGCGAGATCTGCGTCGATCGAGTCCATGGCGGCGGCGGCGCGGGAAGGGAGCGGGTAGGGTTTGCTTTGGTGGACGGAGAGTGAAGATAAGATACGATGCGCGCCCTTCACATGCGTTGGGTTGAAAAATCTGGCACGGTGGCTGGATCTCGTCCGTTGATTGATCGTTTACGCGATCCGGATCGTTCATTTGTGGTGCTAGCCTTGGACTTATTCCCAAGTCCCAACAAAGCCCTCGCCTGTCTAATAAAAAAACAAAAAAAGCAACAAAAAAAAACAAAGCCCTCGCCCCAATCCAATCGATCCCCAATCCGTTCACGCACTCCCCAATCTCGCCGTCGCCGGCCTCCTCTCCGGCCTCCGCCGCTGCCTCTCTCCACAATAATAATCCACTCCTCGTCGCCTCGCGTCCGTCTCCTTGACCAACGTGCTCCCCCCTTCTTCTACCTGTAATTCCCATCCTGCTTGTGCGGCAAGGGCCTCTCCCGCACGATGGGGAAGCACGAGTTCCTGACGCCGAAGGCGATCGCAAACCGGATCAAGGCGAAGGGGCTGCAGAAGCTGCGGTGGTACTGTCAGATGTGTCAGAAGCAGTGCCGCGACGAGAACGGGTTCAAGTGCCACTGCATGTCGGAGTCGCACCAGAGGCAGATGCAGGTGTTCGGCATGGCCCCCGACCGCGTCGTCGAGGGCTTCTCCGAGGAGTTCCTCGAGTCCTTCCTCTCCCTCATCCGCCGCGCGCACCGCCACTCCCGCGTCGCCGCCACCGTCGTCTACAACGAGTACATCGCCGACCGGCACCACGTCCACATGAACTCCACGCGGTGGGCCACGCTCACCGAGTTCGTCAAGTTCCTGGGGCGCGAGGGGTACTGTAAGGTCGAGGACACGCCCAAGGGGTGGTTCATGACCTACATCGACCGTGACTCGGAGCAGGCCGTCAAGGAACGCCTCAAGCGCAAGAGGATCAAGTCAGACATGGCTGACGACGAGCGCCAGGAGCGCATGATTGCCCGCCAGATTGAGCGTGCGCACAAGTCCTTAGCTAAACCCAATGGTGGTGGTGCTGCCGAGGGCGAGCCTGAGTCTGGCAGTGAAGGAGAGTATTCAGGTTCGGATGATGATGAGCAGGAGCCGGAGGATGACTCGAAAGAGGCAGATAAGGCAACAGGTAAGATTGCGATTGCGCTTCAGAAGGCTGTGCCGGGGCCCAAGGTTAATCCTTTTGACGATAAGCCGAAGATGAAATTTGGTTTTGATGAGGAGGATGGCTCAGGCACCCGAGACCAGGAGAAGAATGAGTTGACCAAGAAGATGGGAAAGGATGTGAAGGCAGCAGAGGCAAAGAGGTCAGCATTGGACGAGCTGATGAAGGAGGAGGAGAAGGCCAAGGAGAGGAGCAATAGGAAGGACTACTGGCTGTGCCCTGGGATTGTGGTCAAAGTGATGAGCAAGTCATTGGCAGAGAAGGGGTACTACAAGCAGAAAGGGGTGGTGAAGAAAGTTATTGATAAATATGTTGGGGAGATTGAGATGTTGGAGAGCAAGCATGTTCTCAGGGTCGACCAAGATGAGCTTGAGACCGTGATCCCTCAGATTGGTGGACTTGTGCGGATTGTCAATGGGGCTTATCGGGGGTCAAATGCCAGGTTGCTTTCAGTGGACACTGAGAAATTCTGTGCAAAAGTGCAGGTTGAGAAAGGCCTCTATGATGGGAAGGTTCTCAGGGCTGTCGAATACGAGGACATTTGCAAGATATCCTCATGATATACAACGTGATTCATTCCATTTTCCTGGATCATCACTGAAGCAAACAAGCTATACGATCTAGTGTACTAGCTCTGTCGATTAGATTCTTAATAGTTTCTGTGCTTGTTATTGTTTGTGCTGGAATATCTTCTGTTGAAGCAGTGTTTGATATCTTGATGTTTCTAGTTCGCGGTAACTGCTGAAAGGCTATCTGTGAGAAAATGCTCTCATTTATGTTTGCTTGTTACTAGACCAGAATAACCGTATTGATGAGTTTCAGCATTATTTGCCAATCAATTATTTTGATATGTTATCATATTTTTGGATGTTGTTATGAAGGTAAAGGACTCAACTAAAAGAATACCACCAAAGCATAATTGAGAATTAGTAAAAGTAGTTTTCCAATGTTTTTTTCTATGTGATTTATGATTTGCAACCGTTTCCGAGTATACTTTTGAAAGTTATTTGAGTACAGCTATGCCGTTTCTTCAATTAAATTCTGAAGTGTAGCTTTAAAAGAAGCAGCAAAAGTTTGCATATATTGTATTAGCTAATTTATTGATGCAACATACTTTGTTTAGCAATTCCAGATGAAATATGCCTAGTTCAAATATCTCACAAGTCACAACACGTTTGTCACTTTTGCTTTATCCTAGGTTTCACCTAAAAAGCTCCAGATTAGTAAAATGTAACACTATCACTGAAACTGAAGTGATATTGCTCTCTGAAGTTTGGAGTTATCTTCAGCCTAATAATAGCATATAAGAATGCTAAAATAGCATCTTAATTAAAAGCATCAATTTACATATACAGTTTTTGCTGAGTGGCTCTGTTTTTTTTCTTTACTTATTATTGATAGCTGTGAAACATATTACAGATTCAAAATCCTACAAACCCTATCGACTGTCCTGTCTTGTGCCACATCATGGAATTGCTTTGCTCAATTTTTCGTATCTGGTAACCAGGCTTACACAACAACAACAAAAACTCGGCCAGAGAGGGCAAGACCACCCTCCCAGTATTATTATTAAAAAGAGACCGAAACATGGTCCAGAAGAGAAAATTCCTGAACTCTGGCCCCAATCACTAGCGGGCCGTCACCGTCCACTCTGCAACGGGCAGCCGGAGGGTGGCGCACAGGACGTAACCCGGAAGCGGGCAGAACACAGCAAGAGGGATTTTTTTAACCAAGCCCGAAATTCGTCCCCGTGGGTATCGAACCCGGAGCTGGAGGTGCTACTCGGAAGTCTTAACCATTACGCTAGAGGACCTTTCACCAGGCTTACACAACAAGTCTTATATTAGTCAGAGTTATTGTGCAAGACATCCTAGTTTTTCTGTCCATTCGCAGTAGAGTACTATGATTGCATCAGCCTTTTTGATATTTTATTATGGGAGCCTTGCCATGGCTTTGGACCTAACCCTAGCAGCTCTAAAAACCATTAATAAATTAGAAAAGGATTTTCTCTGACGGGTAGGATAGGGTGTAAGAGAGGGTCATTGTTTAGTGGCTTGGGGTAGAGTCTGCAGACCACTTGAGCTTGGTGGCCTAGGTATTGCTAGCCCCAAAGAGCTTGGATGGGCCTTGAGGATGCGATGGATGTGGCTGTCCAAAACTTCTCCTGAAAAACCTTGAAATTTCAGCAGTCTCTTCTCTCTATAGCTATGATTACTGATATTGGAAATGGTTCATCAACCTTATTTTGGCAAGACCGGTGGTTAGATGGAAAGAAAATAGAAGACCTCACTCCACGATTAATAATAGCAGTCCCTAAGCGGATCAAGAGTAGTAGAACAGTTCCAGAGGCTTTAACAGGCAGGAAGTGGTTGACAAATATTAAAGGGACCTTGACAGTGGGATACTTGCTGACTTATTTGACCCATGGTATTCTCTTGAGGCAATTGCTTTACACCCAGATCGAGAGGATAAGCATATCTTCAGATTGGCTCCGGAAGGAAAATATTCAGCCAAAGTAGCATATGAGGGTCTCTTTATTGGATCAACTCAATTTGAGCACTCAGAAAGAATTTGGAAGTCTTGGTCGCCCCAAATGTAATTTTTTTCTTGTGGCTAGCTGCTTTAGGAAGATGTTGGACAACATATAGGCTGCAAAGAAGAGGGCTCAATATGCCCTTTATGTGATCAGGAGCTTGAAACTATAGACTATCTCCTTGTGGGCCGTGTGTTTGCCAGAAGTTTTTGGTTTCAGCTGCTTGCAAAGGTCAACCTTTAGGCCATTGCCTCCTAATTTGGAGAAGGAAGCATCATGCAGTGGTGGCAAAGGAGTAGTGATCAGCTGCAGGGTATTGCCAAGAAAGGGTTTAATTCTCATATGACCCTTGAACTATGGATTTTATGGAATCACAGGAATGGATGTGTTTTCGACAAAAATCCTCCCAATTTGGGAGCAGCTATTAGAAAAGCTAGGGAAGAAAGGGAAATGTGGGTGCTTGCTAGGGCCAAGGATTTGGCTCTCCTACTATCCTAGGGTTGTAGTTGCTTGTTGGTTGTTTTATTAGTTATGAGCTGTTTTTTGTATTTTCGTTTTTGGCTATCCTGAGGTGCCTTCCCTTTGTATTGGTCCATTTTGGATATTTTTTCTCATCTTCTTAGTATTAATGATGTGCACCTCTTCTGCGCGTTCAAGAAAAAAAAGAATGAAGTACAAACACTATTATCTAACTGAAATTGTTGTTGAGTTGTGTATGCTTGGAAGGAACAAAATGAAAAGTCTCCTTGGACAAGTATGACGTCCATACCATGTTAATCATCGGACCTTAATCTTCTGGCCCAAAGTTTCCTGATTGGTTGGTTGCATAGATATGTTGGATTCTTGGAAGTGGCCATCTTCCCCTAAAAAATATAAAGTAGAGCATGTTTTCATCTTGGATGCATCCAATACCCCTACCTTATCATCATGAGTTGATATGTTCTCAAGTTATCTGACAGACGAGCTACCCACTGTGTTTATTTCAGATTTCATGTATAAATTTGGATATCTGGCAGAAAAGGCAGGTGCTATAAAGTCCTTCCTGACCTTGTATATTAGTGCTAAACTTCTAACATAGATTACCACTAAACACTGCGAATTTGTTTTTGTTCACTTTCATCTTGCATACTTCCAGTGACGATCACCCAAAAACATGCATGTGAAGGGTGGCATGACAATATGCTTACATTGCTTATGCACATGCCATTTCCACCGTCCGTGAGGCCATGATACTAGATCTGGCAAATGTGTCAGCTTGCTCCATATTGTTGATACCATGACATGTGCAACCATTTGCACTCTGTTGCTCTGTTCTTCGTGTTTGCTTTGATTTAATCCGTACCGACTTCTACTGTTTCTATAGTGTTTTTATCTTTATATATTGTAACTGTAACAGTCCAAATGTTTCTATCTCTATGTATTGCAGTTGTAACAATCCAAACAAACGGCTTTAATCTGAAGCGAATCGATCTGCTCGGACGCTAGAATTTCAGAGCCCATGTGAGTGACCAAATGTGTCACGAAGAAGGGAGGAACAGGTACTTCAGTCTTCAGTCATGCAATCTGATGCAACAATGGGAGTTCACACTTTTCTGGCCACAATGAAGTAATAAAACAAACAGTACTTCTGAATTTTCAGTACGTATAGTTGTAGACACAGTTGATGCATCCCTCCTCGCTCGGCTCTTTGCAATGATGAGGTGGTAACTGTCGTCCTGCGCTCTTTTAGCTTCTTTGTTTGTGTTCAGTGTCCAATTCAGTTCAGTTATTAGGAAAGTTCAGCCCTGACTACCAACTAATACAGTATATTTGTGATATATACGTATTGTGTTCTCGACATAAAATTATTTCCATGTGAGCCGCCGGATTAAAAACCACCTGTTTATAAATTCTGGCCGACTTTATTTGTCTCTACTTCTTTTAGTTCTTTGTCTGCACGTGGGAAGCATAGGACGAGCGAGAGAAATGACATTATTTATCGCACGTAGTATGGATGGTCCACCATGTTCGGTGTGGCTTGCTGTGGCTGTAAATTCTAAAATATTTTATCTTTATATATTACATCTGCAGTAGTCCGAATAGCTACAGCAACTACGGCTGTAGGCAGTAGGGCAGTCGAACATAAAATTACGTGGTCAGACACCTTCCAACGTCTATCCTATCTTTTGTCCTAACTTAATTAGGGTTAATTTGGTAACCAGAGAAATAAAGGGGTCTATAAGAAAATCTCCGAGAAGGGTTTTTTTAATACTTTAGTATTTATCTTAATCCACATGTATTGAAATTGATAAGGGCTTGTTCGTTTCACCGTTAATCCATATGGATTGGGTGGTATTGAGTTGGTTTAAATGCATAACAAGTTAAAATCTATTTCAATACATTCCAATACACCTCAATTCACATGAAATTGGAATAAGCGAACAAGACTCAAGATGTAAAATAAATTAATTTACATATAAATACACGTTAATACATGTGAATTAGAACGAATATTAAAGTATTCAAACAAAGCCAAAAATAAATTCCTTCCTAATAGATTCCTGGTCAGTGGTCACCAAACCAGTATTAGTAACTTTTACCGGCAAATCCCAGCGGGCTTGATTCCTTCCGTTCCAGCTCAGACTTGCAAGTTAATGATGGACCTTCTCGGCGTTCAGAACACGACGTGCCGTCCATGTCCGCTAGTTCTTTAGATTCAAGTGGTGTCACCACTCACTCACCAGGGTGCGTGGCTGTAGCTATCTACCTAGCCACAACGCATGTTCGAATCGTTTATCTGATGAAATTTAAGTGCATATATTTTTCTACTTAATGAAAAACAACTGATCTCACACTACCACTATCTTCTTTATTCTTATATTTAACCTTCACTCTACCAACGATACAGTATACAATGTAAAACAGTGTTAGTACGGCCATATAGATAAGCCGTTGGAGACGATCTAAGTTAGATTTCAACATTTTCTCCTTATATATCTATCATTCCCTTTGCTTTGGAATCCTACAATTAAATGAATTTTGGATTGACCCTGGCATGATCCGAAAACAAGTCAGCATGTAATATCCAAACCCTTGTTTAGTTTGTAATAAGATTGAGGCAGACGGCCACTGTACACACACGATACATTCGGTTGGTTACACGGCAGGGTTTCTGCAAGTGGAAATCAGCAGCCAGCAGCCTTGAGGAAGTTGTCGTAGGGGCTCGACGGTGGCAGCCTCAGGAACGGCTGCTGGACGTCGCCAGCAACCTGTGCCTCGCCGGCACTGATGCTCTGCAGGAGGAACGGGTTTGTGCTCTGAAAACAAATCGGCAACAGTCAGCCTCATCATCTCACCCATCTGAAATTCCCCAACCCATCTCATCACCCAGATATTTCCGCCCCGATTTGCAGTTAAGCGTTTGTGAAAATGCAGATTACGAGCTCGAAACTAAGCTGGTCCATGCACCTGCTTGTCGGAGGTATGTGCTGCTTCAGCGTGGCTAACCTGATTGTCAGGCACGACGACCATGGCCGCTTGCTTGTTTTGCTTGAAGCTCATGAGCAGGGACATCTTGTGGTGCTTTCCCATCGAAAAGGCCTCACAGTGGCTAGTCATCTCCTGGAATGGGATGTCTCCGGCCATTGACACCAAACATTGCCCTCCGGTCTGAGATGACACATCATTCACGACCTGTAATGTGCACACAGATGGCGGTATAAACAAACAAAGAGAGAAGGCTGGAACAATGAACTGAGAAAAAAAAGGACATACTGTTTCTAGAAGTTCATCGATACTGAGAAGATTTGTTGTGGGCACAGGAATAGCTATAGCCGCCAGTGTAGTTGCAGAGGCTTCCAAATAAGTATTGTTGTCATTTCTCAGATCGATAAGTTCAGCCTGCTCAAAATTTCCGTGTACCTTTAGGATGGAGAAGAAAGTGAGGCAGATATATAGGTGATATGCATACGGATGGTAATGGGCTCTAAAATTTACACTATAAAAATTAAGGAACGGGTCGGATTAGGATCGAGCACTGTTTCTATTCAATTTTGAACTAAAATTAATTAAGGGCTCAAACTAATTATGAAGAGACATCTGGATCATAATCCATTACCACCCATAGATATACATATACCTCTTGATAGTCGTAGTCGGTGTCATCATCAGAACATGGCGGTGCAATCTTGCCAGGTGATTCAAGAAAGTGAGCGCTACTTGGGCACACGTCATCAGGGGAGAAATCACGCAGCAGTTGACTCCTTATATTCTCTAACTCCAACTGCAAAAGTTATGGGGACGTTAATCCACACATTCCATGGTATTCAGTTCAGGCAAATATAAGGAGTGCTTACGAAGAATGGATCGAAAATTACGTCTGGTAAATCTCTTATGGAGTTCATAATGGTTAAAATCATGGATTCTCGGGAGCAACTATTTGTTAGTTCCACCACTGAAAGAGATTTCAAGGCATTCTGATTGTCCTCGGGTGAGCCATAGGATGTTGATGGATCTTCCGTATAGTCCTTCACAGCCTGAAGTTTGTTCTCATGTACCAGATGAAGGAATGGATCCATCTACGATTAGTTGTGGCACATAAAGCTTAGGACCTTCATTGATTATAAAAAAAACATATGGAAGCAACACAAATGACATGAACAATGATAATGCGCTATTAATGTACAATGTAAACATGTGAATTGTATGCTTTGCAACAACAAGAAAGCCTTTTTAATCTCAAGCTAATTAGGATAGACTAGAGTCAAAGCACAAAAGGCCTACTTTCATGTGATATCTAATCAGTCGCAGCTGGCATTTACTGCACCTGTCATTGAGTGTGCGATGTTTACCTCCTCCACCCCCAACAAAAAAACAAAATGTTCAAGGAGGCTTGATTGAAGTATTTCCTTCTTATAGAAGACTGGCTAGAGCACCAATTATGATATTTCTTGTTTTCTTTTTGTCCTTTTTGTTTCTTGAATTCTGTTGCTTGCACACATCTTTTTCATCTATTATTAATATATATTAACCAGTAGAGGGCCCTCCTATTTCCTCAAAACAAAAAAAGAGATGATTGAGAGGAATACGATTGGACGCACCGTTCCATCATTGAGCATTAATTTACAAATTGGGAGAAGAGGTGCCACATTGAAAGCTCTTGAGGCAAAAACAATCATAGATGTAGCCAGAGTAAATAATGACCGGCGGCGAGATGGTGGCAATGAATCTAAACAAATGGTTAGGTAATTATCAGAAACCAAACTAACATGTGTTTTGATTAACTCTAGGCAAATAGTAAATTGCTCACCTGTTCCTCCAAGTGAATGGCTCATTAAAGAAAATGCAATCTGAAAGCTGGGAGCAAGAACCTCAAAAATTGGTGTCTGGAAGAATAAAAAAAAGAGAAATAATGTTCTCAGTGATATCCATTCCAAAAGGGCATCATTTTTTTCTGAACCACACAGGAGAGCTGCGCGTCATTTCATTAAGAAAACAAGGGTACAAAGCCTTGAGGGTCAAACAGTGCACAAGGGAATACAAAACGCAAGACTCCCCGCGGGACACTAACACGACCAAATAAACTACCCACACCCTAAGAACCTGAGGATTAAAATATGTGGTGACTATGACTACAAAATAAAGAGAAAACAATAAGCCATAAGCCTTACGAGAAAGATCATGCGTAGTGATATACAATATCATGATAAATAATCAAATCAAACAAATTGCAGGAAAAATAGCAATTCTCTGCAACTCAGATAACAATAGACACAAAACAAATGGCAGCTCATAAAATTAAGTACCTTTGATCCCAAAAACAATAGAAGCAAACTATATGTATGAGCAATAGCTTCGTAGTTTTGAGGAGCATTTTTTGGAGAAAGTGCTTGACGCCAAATAGATGAGAGCAGAAGAGTGGCCTGCTGGCTGCTTAGTCTTAACACAATTGTTTCCTGAGATATACAAAAGTTAGATAAAAGGATGTGAATAGTACAAATACTTTGTTCAATTGTTACTATACTAGCCTGTAAATTTCTGAGCACAAGGCTCAGCATGTTGGATTTTTTTCTATGGAGGGGAACAAACAAGTTGTTCATGGTAGAACATACCATTTCGTTGATTGACTCTGTCAAGGGACTTTGACCTTCCTTTAAAGAAGTATAAGAATGTTTGTGAGACACTGAAGAAAGTCTGAGGCTTTGTCTCAAGCTTTGCGAGCCTGGCAAGTCATTAGGGGTAGCAATTTCATCATCAATACCATGCAAAATTCTGTTCATGCTTCCTTCATGTAAATATTCTCTAAAGGAGTTTCTGTCCCTTCTCAGCTTATCAAATAAAGCAGCTGAAGATGAGAAGACAGATACAACCCTCGAGAGTGTCCTCTGGACATCATGCTTTCTACACTGATCTAGGGATTTCAAATTGGGAAAAGGAGAAACAGAAGATGGGACAAGGACAACAGAAAATATGCGGTGTGCACCAACACGTGTTTCATGATCAGGGTGAACCATCGCTAACAGCAATTGATGAAAAAGTGCTTCTGGAAATACCTGACAAGTATAACATAGGATAAACTATTGAAAAATCACTAATAATTACTGATAAAATGAATTCAATGTTTGTGCTCCAACAACATACCTTGTTCTTATATGACAAATTTGGTATTGAAGCAATTATTTGAGCTGTGCGATAAACAGCAGAAGTAGTTGCTATAGCAATAAGAGGAGTGTGTGATATGTTCTCTAGCATCACAGACATCATGTCAAGAACTGGTCCAGCATCACCTACCTGATCAACAACACCAACTAAGTTGTGAGCTCATATGAACTATATAATCATAATATTACGCAAACCAAGACATAATGGCAGCAGTGGGAAGCAGAAAACGTATGAATTTCCATGTGCTCAACACTGCTTTTATCACCTTATTCCCGAAAAAGGAAGTGGCTGATCAAGTGAAGGATTTTAGACCCATTAGTCTTGTACACAGTTTTGCAAAACTGATCACCAAAATTCTTGCTAACCGTTTAGCTAGCAGGTTACACGACATGGTTTCTCCAAATCAAAGTGACTTCATTAAAAGTTGCTTTATTCAGGATAATTACATGCTGGTACAACAAACAGCCTGTTTGCTTAATCAACAAAAACAGCCCAGATTGCTCCTCAAACTTGATATTTCAAAGGCCTTTGATTCAGTCTCATGGCCTTTCCTTCTCGAAGTGCTGCAACATTTGGGTTTTGGTGAAATCTGGATGGACGCGATCAGCTGGCTGCTTCTGACCTCCTCAACTCAAGTATTGCTCAATGGGTCACCTGGAAAACAGATTCTACATCGCCGTGGACTTCCACAAGGAGATCCACTGTCTCCAATGCTATTCATTCTGGTTATGGATGTGCTGGGATTTTTAATTACCAAGGCTGAGCAAGAAGGTCTATTACAACCCATCGCCTCAAGAGTAGCGCAGCACCGGTTCTGTCTACGCCGATGATGTGGTCATTTTCCTTCGGCCGGCAGCCATGGACATCAATGTTATAATGGATATTCTTGACCTTTTTGGGCATGCATCCGGATTACATACTAATGTCCAGAAAAGCAGTGTCTTTCCAATAGGATGTGGAGTTCAAGATTTGGACCTGCTGCAGAACATGATGCCTTGTGAGGTGGCTGAGTTTCCATGCCGCTATCTGGGTTTGCCATTGACACTTGAAACTTACTAAGGCTCAAGTGCAACCAAGCATTGACAAAATTGCTAATCAGTTACAAGGGTGGAAGGTTGATCTGTTGCCTAAAGCAGGAAGGAAAGTCCATGTCCAGGCTGTCCTCACTGGGATGGTCATTTATTTAGCCATGGCAGTGGACTTACCAGTTTGGGCGCTTAAAGCTATTGATAAGATTCGCTGGGGTTATCTTTGGTGAGGTCGCAAGAAGGCGAAAAGAGGACATTGTCATGTGGCTTGGGGAAAGGTTTGTCGGCCTCTTGAGCTAGGCGGACTTGGCATTTCCAGCCTTAGGGATATTGCTTGGGCACTCAGAATGTGCTGGCTTTGGCTAGCAAAAACAGAACTGGATCGACCACGGGCTTCCTTAATTATTCAGGTACCTGGTTGTAAGAGAATTCTTTGCGGTGGCTATGCAAACTGAAATTGGTAATGGAGCCCACACTCTATTTTGGTCGGATAGATGGCTGATGGGACACAGAATTAGGGACCTGGCACCCCGCCTATATGAGACTATCCCTAAACAGAAGGTGCACAAGACGACAGTTTTGGAGGCTCTCACAAACCAGAGCTGGATTTCTAACATACAAGGAGGTCTCACTGTTGGAGTTATTTCTGAGTATTTAACTTTGTGGGACTTGGTTGCCTCAGTTCAGCCACGGCCAGGAGTAGAGGATTTGGATTTTTTTCTGCCTTGCGGCCAATGGGAAATATTCTGTAAAAGAAGCTTATGAAGGTCTTTTCATTGTGTCGACAAAGTTTGAACCTTTACACCGGATATGCAAAACTTGCCCCCCCCCCCTCCCCCAAAGACCAAGTTCTTTTTGTGGCTGGTGGCTGAAAGGGAAGTTTGGACGGCTGATAGGCTGCAAAAAAGGGGCATGTGCCACCCTGAAAGATGCCCCTTATGTGATCAGGCACAAGAAACTTTGGATCACCTGCTGATTGGTTGTGTCTTTGCTAGGGAATTCTGGTTTAAGTCGTTATCTGAAGTGAATATCCAAAACATGGCCCCCCAGCTAGGCGATGGAGCTTTCATGGAGTGGTGGCATAAGATCTGTAGTCAGGTCCATGGTGTGGCACAGGAAGGATTGAAGTCGTTGATCATCCTTGGGGTTTGGACCTTGTGGAAGCACCGTAATGAATGTGTCTTTGACAAAAAGAGACCTAGCATGGAGGTTGTTCTTGAATCTGCAGCACTATTTTCAAGTCGTCCGATTAATCGCGATTCATACAAGTCAGTTTGGACCAATCACGATTAGTTGTCCAAGTCGTCTGACTAATCGTGATTAATCGCGATTAATCGCCCTAGTCGGTCAGCCAGAACGACTAGCAAATCGTCCGACTTGAAAACATTGATCTGCAGACCAGGAAGAAGATTTGTGGGTGATGGTCGGAGCAAGGAAGTTATCCTTGTTAACTAGCCCTATCCCTGGCGTGCATGATCTCTAGATTTTGGCTGGTTTGTTTTGCGCTTTGTTTGGTCGTTTCTTTGTTTTTGTAGTTAGTTATGGATGAATTCTTGTACACTTGTTGGTGGAAGCCGTAAGGAGGCCTCTTTTGGATGTGTACTGGTCCACTAGGACCTCTCTATATTTCTTCTTAATACAATGACACACAGCTCTCTTGCGTTTTCGAGAAAAGAAGCATTATACTGGCATCAAATTAGCAAGGGAAGTAAAGGCAAAGACCAGCAAGTACAAATCACTGCTAAGCTTTAATTGGAGAGAAATTGACCTTCTTTGACAGCTGGACTATGCATTCATCAAAAGCCATGCGGAGTTTGTCATTCCACTTTACCACCTCCAAATCGTTGCTGCCAAGAGCTAAATGCAGTGTCTTTTTCATATGCCTCACAAGGTCACTTATAGCAACTATGGTTGCTGCTGAAGCCTGAGCTCTTGATTGTTCTGCAAGAGCAGTTATCACTTCGACAATGCTGAGTTGCATCTCAGGTTGTTTCAGTATGGCCTTGTGTTCGAGATGCTTAACTAGTACTGATATCATCAAATTAATGTTTGTCCCTGCAAAATCCAGTTGTAGACTTGTAGCTAATAAATAAAGTGGTCATGTTGATAAAGGTTTACTTTGAGTTAATGTGAATAGAGCACCTGACTTTTCCATGAACATTTGCATGTCCAATAGAACACAAAGTGCAAGACCATTTTTGGATGACCATGAATTAGTATTATCGAAGTGGCAAAATAGGGACTCCATAACACGGCGGAATGTAGTTGCTTCCCTGGACAGCTTGGCCATGTTATGCACACAGACCCTTGACCAAAAATAAGGATCCTTGGCATCATCCCTACAAGACAGGATTCAGTTAAGAACTAAAAAAACAAGAGGAA
Source organism: Zea mays (assembly GCF_902167145.1). Classification (NCBI taxonomy): domain Eukaryota; kingdom Viridiplantae; phylum Streptophyta; class Magnoliopsida; order Poales; family Poaceae; genus Zea; species Zea mays. Next base: position 80,893,735 of record NC_050100.1, on the reverse strand, counting down.
ATAACAAACTTAAGTTCAAAGAATGTTATTACATAAGCAGTTGAATTCCTCCATAGTCACTAACTATGCTGTCCCAAGAAGGTATCACAGAAAATATAAATGTCGATGGAGAGGCATGACCCTCGGGTTTAAGGACCTCTTCAACCAACTGACAACCTGGATTTTCAGTGGCACTATTGTCACTTTGCACCTGTCGAGGCTCATAGCTTTCCAATACTACTTGGACAACCTGACAATCGTAGTGAAAAAAAAAGTTTAAGAGCACGATATATTAACGCAAAAAAAAACATCTGCTCATAGCAAACAAGTATAGCATTCAGCAAACATATAGAACCAAAAGTATTATTACAGGTGTAGGAATTGTATTACAGCTTGAAAACATGAGCAGATCTGCGTAACTAAGCAGCATTCCTAGAATGTACAGCATGATATTCTGGTCGTCATACATGACCAAACATCTAACACAAGGTAAATAATGACGGTCTGAAGTTTCAAGGACACAGATAAGTAAAACAGAGAAACTACAAGAACTACTGCAAGATACTTACGCTATCAAACTCTGAGGAGATATGAGAGAGCTCACCCATAAACCAGATCTGTTCAGCATACAAAATGAACAGTATGTCAGCGCTGGAGCATATTTTGGCTTGTACTTTGCATTGCTTTTGGGTTAATAACTATATGTATTGCAATAAAAATACAAAAGAAAACCAAAAGTGGAGCAATCTTTGGAAAGACACAAAATTACTCAACATGTCCCCATTATTGTAGTAAGAATGCAAGACAAACAAAACTGCAGCATAAAAAATCAAGGCTGTAAAGTGCTAGAATTTCTTATTGGGATTCTTAGCCAGTTTTAGCAGAATGGAACCACAGGTAAATACCAACCAGATGAATCCAAAAACTTAAGCCATTGGGAACAGGTGGACAATCCAGTTATACCTCAACACTCTCACATGCAGCCGCAGACAAGGCGCAAACGTGGAAATAAAGGAGTGCATGACTTAAATAACGCCTCTGCCAGGACTCAAACTCAAGATTTTTGGTTTGATACAATGTTAGGTTTCATGTACCAACCACATGAACCCAAAAGCTTAAGTCATTGGAAAGAGGTGGGTAAACCACTTATACTTGATTACTTGAACACCAAACAACGACGACTATAAATAGTGCTTTAAGAAGGGCATCCAATTGTGATGAGAATCATACAATACGTTTGGTTAGGCTATGTTTTAACACTACAAGAAACTTTGTCAAATCGTAGGCCCACTAACAACTTCTTTCTGTTGTTTGATCTGAGCTGAAACAGAGAACATGGTGGCATAGTTAATAGATACAATGATAACTTGTTCATCATACTGTGAAGGAGATTTACCATAGCAGAGAGTGATTGCAGAGCTGCTGCACGGAGTGCATTAGCCTTCTCTTTGTCCCTTACTATTTGAGAAAGTTTGCAGAGTCTTGGAATAAACTCTTCCAAATTGAACTGATATGTACCATCCACCTGGAATCAACACATAATTCAGTGACTGATTGACACTGAAATAGCATCCTGAGTATCGAAAATGTATCCACTGTTCACTGCACAAATTGAATACCTGAGTGACTATGAAATCAAACAAGGTTTCACAGCCAATGATGCACATGTCATCCTGCCTTGATTGATCCAAAAGTGTTTGTATGATGCTTAATAAACTATTTGCCAGTAACGGCCTGCACTGAGAAAATTCACTTTCAGATTTACAACAGTTTGAAATGAACTTACAGCATGCAAATATAGAAGTTACATACATAATCCAAACATCAATCAAGAGGTTGCGTTGGGCGGAATCTACCAAAGCTAGGCAGATAGATAGACTCCTTTCCTGCTGCTAAGGGAGAGCAAGAAACTAAATCACATGATTTTTCACCAGCACCCTTTTTTGCGGGTACTAAGAGTCCTTTCACTACTAACCAGCAGACATCATCATCTGGCTGGGTCTTGCCGGTATCAACAACGAGAAAGAAAAACCAAATGGAAACAGCAACTAACTATGGCTCTTGGCCCAGACATGAGATGGATGTTATGTATTGTAAAATGAATGTGAAAAAACAAAAAACTCACATTTGTTCATTACAAGAGACCAATAGCCTGCGGTATATTAGCACAACAACTTTCACAATGTCATACTGCTCATTTCTCAACTCCCTGTAACACCTCCTCTCCAAGTAAGCTGTGATCTGCACAGACACCAATACGCATGAGAAAACAAGTGAAGTGGAAGTAACAGATTAGATGCAATTTGTAGGACGCTTGAGGTGAGAAGCACAGCCCGCCTTTGGCACGCGATGAGGATTTCTAGCAACATACTCGCAAAGCCTCCCAATCCTCCTCACATTTGGTCCGTCTTCCTGTGGCAAATGTTGATGAAATTAAGTCTGTTTTCAGATAGAACCAACAGCTGCCACATGTAGTATGGTCCATAACCATCCGTGGAAACCACAGCCCGTTTAAAAGTAACCGAGCTGTGTGAACAAACAGAAAGATGGCCATTATATATGCCGTTGACATCTCCTTATTGGGGAGATCTAGTGAACAGTTGAAGGATTCCAGTGATGGAGACAGAAATAGTTAATTGGGGCTCTAGGCAGCTCATCTCATAACGGGTAATGCGCCAGTGTCAATGTAAATGCTCATAAAAATGCCAGCTCGTAACGGGTAAAATCCCACGAAAATGCAGCTGATGGCGAGCAAGGAGAATAATAGGACTGATAACTGACATAAACGGACGTGCGGAAGAAAGGGAACTTGCGAAACCTGCTCCGCGGGAAAGATGTCGATGAGGATCTTCTTGTAGCGCTTGACGGGCTGCCTGGAGCGGGGACGCAGCGAAGGGCAGAGGCAGCAGAGCCCACCACACGCCGGCAGCACCTTCCTCGACACCACCCCCGAGACCGTGCCGTCGAGCCCCATCCCCGCCTCCGACCCCCCCCCCCCCCCCCCCCTGCCCACCGGGGAGCCCCAACCGCCTTTCTCCCGCCTCGACCTGCATCGTGCAGGCGCACGAAATTACGGGATAATACTCGTTGCATGGAGCACCCTGTCGGATCAGACAACGCGGCGAAGCATGAGAAGGCGTTTGCGTTTACCTCCGCTCCGCTAGGGCGCTAGCTCGCGGGCGCCGTGGTGTGCGTGAGTAAGAGTAGACGGAGGGGGGCCCGCCTCCGCCGCCGCTTCCGACCTCACCTGCCTCTCTCCCCGTCGCCGCGCGCCCACGACGGCGGAAGGGAGAGTGCGGGCGGCAACGGCGGACGAAGGGGTGGGAGGCGACGCGCGCGCACGAGCACGAGAGCGCGTATTTGGTTCGGTCTGGTGTGGGAACCGAATCGGAACCGAATTTCGAGAGGGGAGCCGGAGGCGTGCCGCGTCCGCGTGCGAACCAAATGTCGCCACCTGTCAGTCGTAGGGTAGCCGGCGCTAGATATGTGAGAAGGCAATGGTACCGAAACAAGCTGTTCGACTGATCACGACTGTAGCTGTTTGCAGTTATATATATACAGTGTAGTCTAGTTTATTTTTTACTGCTGCAGCGCTCAAAAGAAGACAGTAGAACAGCTTGAAGACATGGATATAACGAATTTTTATATCCACGAATTTACTATATCTATCGGGTACAATGGACACAGATATGTTCTCTCCTACCATTTATCCGCTACCTCAATGGTCCTCTAACCTATGTCATATGAGTCTTGATTATTAAAAATGCTCCATATAAAAAAATGTCAAAACTCAAACCCTAATTCCTTATGCGAAATTGTGTAAAAAACCCGATATCCTATGGCATGTTGGTTCGATGATTTTTGTCCTGCTAAACACAAATATAATATGATAGTTTAGTATCTTTCATTATTGATGAGGTATGGAGCTCTAATATTTTATATTTCATACATACTATGATTAAAATGATTATGTCTACTTAAATATTGGTGGGTATGGCTACCCGCTACCTGTGGTGTGTATGGTCGTAGGAGAATGTACGAGTATGGGGTATTTTTCCCTAGTCAGTATGGCTATTGCTTTGTGTGTCTATCGGGTATATCTTACCCGTTTGCCATTCATATGTCTAATGCATAGAGTCATTCTTAGGCACGCCAGGCAGTATGGCACAATCCACGATTTTTTCTCTAGATCTATGTAACACCTCCATCCAATCTCTGGACCAGCGGTACTTACTCCTGACAGCTCTCTAGAATCATATATTGTCTATACAGACCAACACGAGTATTTTGTGCGCACTTTGTCCTCACTCATGTGCACCCGAGAAAACTTCACGATTGATCACACATCCCAAATTGCTCCAAGCCAAGCACGCTTTACTTGGAGGTTCTTTCGAGACAGACTTCCGAAAAAGAAGATGCACCTTGTTGGTATGAATGCTCTATTAATTTTATTAAACCTTGGGCCAGAATATCACCATCCCAAGGGTCAGGATATCACAATCCAGCCCCTTATAAGACCGACGTTCTCGTCGATCAACCACAATCCAGAAACCTCCCCTCTTAGCCACGTTTATGTGTCTAATGTCGTCATATGCCATGCCTTGCGACCACTATGGGCCAACATGCGCCATATACCCGAACTCCTAACTCACACACGCCCGTGAAACTGCGAGGGTCAGCTCTGATACCACTTGTAACACCCCGTCCAATCCTTAGACCAGCGGTACTTACTCCTATCAACTCTATAGGATCATATATTATCCCCACAGACCAACACGAGCCTTTTGTGCGTAGTTTGTCCTCACCCATGCGCACCCGAGAAACTTTCTGGTCGGCTACTCATCCCAAAATTGGTCTAAGCCAAGCACGTTTAAATTGGAGGTTCTTTCGAGACAGGCTTCCGAAAAAGAAGATACACCTTGTTGGTATGGATACTCTATTAATTCTATTAAGCCTTGCGCCAGAATATCACCATCTCGTGGGCCAGGATATCAGAATCTAACATAGTCCTCTTATATAAATAGTCTAAATTTGAAGGATTCTAAAAGTTTATAACTCTAACTGAAAGGGAATTAGGCTTACACCTAGTTCCCAAAATAATTTTGGTGGTTGAATTGCCCAACACAAATAATTGGACTAACTAGTTTGCCCAAGTGTGTAGATTATACAGGTGTAAAAGGTTCACACTCAGCCAATTAAAAAGACCAAGTTTTGGATTCAACAAAGGAGCCAAGGGGCAACCGAAGGCACCCCTGGTCTGGCGCACCGGACTGTCCGGTGTGCCACCGGACAGTGAACAGTACCTGTCCGGTGCACCAGGGGACTCAGACTCAAACTCGCCACCTTCGGGAATTTTCAGGGCGTCTCGGCTATAATTCACCGGACTGTCCGGTGTACACCGGACAGTGTCCGGTGCGCCAAGGGAGGTCGCCCTCAGGAACTCGCCAGCTTCGGGAAACGCCAACGGCTAGTCCGCTATAATTCACCGGACTGTCCGGTGCGACTCCGAAGCAACGGTCGTCTCCGCGCCAACGGCTCTCTGCCGCGCATTTAATGCGCCGTCTGCGCGCGCAGAAGTCAGAATCGCCCATGTTGGCACACCGGACATCAAACAGTACCTGTCCGGTGTGCACCGGACACCCAGGCGGGCCCACAAGTCAGAAGCTCCAACGGTCAGAATCCAACGGCAGTGATGACGCGGCAGGGGGCACCGGACTGTCCGGTGTGCACCGGACTGTCCGGTGCGCCATCGAACAGACAGCCTCCCAACGGCCACATTTGGTGGTTGGGGCTATAAATACCCCAACCACCCCACCATTCATTGCATCCAAGTTTTCCACTTCTCAACTACTACAAGAGCTCTAGCATTCAATTCTAGACACACCAAAGAGATCAAATCCTCTCCAATTCCACACAAAGCCCTAGTGACTAGTGAGAGTGATTTGTCGTGTTCATTTGAGCTCTTGCGCTTGGATTGCTTCTTTTCTTTCTCACTTGTTCTTGAGATCACAACTCCATTGTAATCAAGGCAAGAGGCACCAATTGTGTGGTGGCCCTTGCGGGGAAGTTTTGTTCCCGGCTTTGATTTGAGAAGAGAAGCTCACTCGGTTCGAGGGACCGTTTGAGAGAGGGAAGGGTTGAAAGAGACCCGGCCTTTGTGGCCTCCTCAACGGGGAGTAGGTTTGCAAGAACCGAACCTCGGTAAAACAAATCTCCGTGTCTCACTTACTTATTCGCTTGGGATTTGTTTTGCGCCCTCTCTCGCGGACTCGTTTATATTTCTAACGCTAACCCGGCTTGTAGTTGTGTTTATATTTGTAAATTTCAGTTTCGCCCTATTCACCCCCCCTCTAGGCGACTATCAATTGGTATCAGAGCCCGGTGCTTCATTAGAGCCTAACCGCTCGAAGTGATGTCGGGAGATCACGCCAAGAAGGAGATGGAGACCGGCGAAAAGCCCACTACAAGCCACGGGAGCACTTCATCGGAAGAGTCCCGCACCAAGAGGAAGGAGAAGAAGAAGGACTCCTCCAAACGGAAGGAGAAAAAGTCTTCCTCTTCTCACCACAAAGAGAAGAAGGAGAAATCTTCTTCCCACAAGCCGCATCGGAAAGGCGACAAGCACAAGAGGATGAGGAAAGTGGTCTACTACGAGACCGACACTTCATCAACATCGACCTCCGACTCCGATGCGCCCTCCGTCACTTCTAAGCGCCAAGAGTGCAAGAAGTATAGTAAGATCCCCCTACACTACCCTCGCATTTCCAAACATACACCTTTACTTTCCGTCCCATTAGGCAAACCACCAACTTTTGATGGTGAAGATTACGCTAGGTGGAGCGATTTAATGCGATTTCATCTAATCTCGCTCCACAAAAGTATATGGGATGTTGTTGAGTTTGGTGCACAGGTACCGTCGGTAGGGGATGAGAACTATGATGAGGATGAGGTGGCCCAAATCGAGCACTTCAACTCTCAAGCAACGACAATACTCCTCGCCTCTCTAAGTAGAGAGGAGTATAACAAAGTACAAGGGTTGAAGAGCGCTAAGGAGATTTGGGATGTGCTCAAAACCGCGCACGAAGGAGATGAGCTCACCAAGATCACCAAGCGGGAAACGATCGAGGGGGAGCTCGGTCGGTTCCGGCTTCGCAAAGGGGAGGAGCCACAACACATGTACAACCGGCTCAAGACTTTGGTGAACCAAGTGCGCAACCTCGGGAGCAAGAAGTGGGATGACCACGAAGTGGTAAATGTTATTTTAAGATCTCTCATTTTTCTTAATCCCACTCAAGTTCAATTGATTCGTGGTAATCCTAGATATACTAAAATGACCCCCGAGGAAGTTATCGGGCATTTTGTAAGTTTTGAGTGCATGATAGAAGGCTCGAGAAAAATCAACGAGCTTGGCGACCCATCCGAAGCCCAACCCGTTGCATTCAAGGCAACGGAGGAGAAGAAGGAGGAGTCTACACCAAGTCGACAACCAATAGACGCCTCCAAGCTCGACAATGAGGAAATGGCGCTTGTCATCAAGAGCTTCCGCCAAATCCTCAATGAAAGTGCATTCATCCCTTTTGTGAGTTTTGGTGATTTGGATAACAACACATTTAAAGGTCTAACAAGTTTGCTAAGTGTTGAACAGGAAATTCAGTATGATGAACATACTTGAATAGTGTATAATGATCAGTGAACAAGGCTCAACACAAGGTCAAATAACCAGTGAGACAATGCAAATGGATATAATATGGTCTCTATATTGGTTTGAATATATGGACAAGTCCTGAGAAATCACTATGCATAAATATGATCATAATGGAGATTGAAGTGATTAAGAGGATTGGTCAAGCCAAAGTGAATAAGATATGAGGAATCGTGAATTGGCTTGACCATATTACTATTAGTCCATATATGAATATATGAGAATCAAACTAGAGCTTGATTGATCTTAGCAGTTATATCTAGATGACATTCAAGCAAGGTTCACAATATTGAAGAAATGATTCTCTCAATGGTTGCTCAATAGGATGTGACTCAAGAATGGCTTGATAGGGTGAAGATAGCAAGGAAAGGGCTTCGAGGAACTAAGCGAAGGTGAAGGCCAAGCGACGGCTTGTAGACCGAGGTACCAAGGCTAAGGTGAAGAAGAGAGTACTTGCACTAAGTCGATGAACTAATCAGCTATGAAGAGTTACAACATGTTGATGCATCAGTAAGGTGACTTGAAGCCATGATTTGAACTCATATATGGTGAAATGGCACAAGTCATAGGCTCGATTTGTGTTTGCTTCAAAAGGTGAGACAAAGATGTTTGTGATCCTTATGAAGCAACACCATGGAGAAATCACACTTGAGACACCAATGACTCAAGGAGTTTACTTAATTATATTTTATTTAACTTGAGTATAGGAATCGTCGTACTATCAAGGGGGATCCAAAAAGAAGGTTGGTGTTGGTACTAAAGCTCAAAATCCTTGATCTAAAACTTCCATTTTACCCTAGTTTCACGTCTGTTTTCTCAAAATCTGTGCAGCAGTTCAAAAATCGGTTCAACCGGACCTTAAACCGGTTCAACCGGTTTCTGCACTGTTCCGCTCTGTCACTGCCAGTCTGCCAGTCAGTCCTGTCAGAAAAAGTCGTGTGCAGATTTTGGGAAAACCGGTTCAACCGGATTTGAGCCCGGCTCAACCGGTTTTGAGTCCGGTTGACTCTCCGGCTGAGTAGGTCAGTGAACCGAGTTCTTCCTGGTGGAAACCGGTTCAACCGGTTTACAAACCGGTTCAACCGGTTTTTGGCCAACTTTCCCCAACGGCCACCAGCTTTTGGGGGCACCTTTATATACACCTCCCACACTCTTCCCCACAGCAGAGCACGCACAAAACTTCATTCCCAACCTGAGAAACACCTCCCACTCTCTCTCACACACCTCTTGCCTCTCCCATTTCAAATCTTTGGAGAGAAATCTTTGAGTGAGTTTGAGAGCTGCAGTTTTTGTGCTTCATCTCCAAATCTCTCTTGCTCTTCTTGATTCGAGCTTTGGTACTACATCGAGTTCTTTGTGGATTCATTACTCTTGGAGCTTCTAGCTCCTAGACGACTAGGTGTCTCTTGTGAGTCTCCAAATCTTGTGGAAGACCACAAGAAAGTTTGTATTACCCGCTTGTTTGAGCAAAGATTATTGTGTGGGCTTGACCTCTGTGGTTGGCAAAGGGAGGATTAGGGTTGAAAGAGACCCGGCTCTTTGTGGGCGCCTCAACGAGGAAGTAGGGCACCTTGGTGGTGTGACCGAACCTCGGGATAAATCTTGTGTCTCTTGTGTTCTTGCTCATTGTGTTTGTTTGTGTTCTTCGTTCTCTCACCATTGCGTGGAAGATTTGTTTATATATATTTGGTGTGTGGATTTTGAGAAGTTCCCTTCTCAGATCTACTACTTTGAACCCTGTGGATCATTTAGAACATCTCACTTCCAAAGTTAACTGGGTGAATTTCGAGATCAATTCAGTTTTACCCAGTTTGCTTCTAGTTTCTGTTGAAAAAGTTTTAACTTGCCTATTCACCCCCCCCTCTAGGCAACTTTCAATTGGTATCAGAGCCTAATCCTCGTTCTAACGCTTAACCGCGTGAGGAAAGATCATGTCGGGGGGACTAAGAAACGAAAGTGCTTCTAAGCTTGAAAAAGTTGAGGTTGCCTCGACTTTATCTTTTGGTGCAGATGTTGATCCTAGGGCAATAGATCTTGCCATGAAAATCGCCGAAAGGATGTTCCTCAAAATGAAGGAAGATGAGGCGAAGAACAAAATTGAAGAAGAAAATGATCGATGGAGACCAAACGACGAATCCACCTCTTCACAAGGTTCGTCTTTCAAATCCACTTCTCATATGTGCTTTATTGCTAATGGGAGTGACAGTGAAAGCGAAAGTGAGGATGAGGAGGAGCAAGAAAGTGATAGTGAAGATGAGGATGATCTTCAACAATTCTTCGCTCAGCTAAGCAAGAAACATCGGATGAGCTTGCTCAAACTCATGAAAAGAGCGGAAGAACAAAAAGAAATGCTTCATAAGCAAGAAGACTTCCTCATCAGAAAAATCGAAGACTTAGAGAAGTTGACCAAAGAGCATGAGAAGCTAAAGTGCTCTCATGATGATTTGGTCCAAAGGTATGAAGACATTTCAATTGAGCAAATTAAAGTTGTTAATAATTCATCATATATTGCTCAATTAGAAAATAAAAATGCTATGCTCAAGAACACGATAGAAAAGCTAAATATTGAAAATCTAGCTTTGCAAGAAAAACATGATTTGCTTGTGTGCTCTCATGATAAATTTATGGATTCACATATCATGTTAGAAATGGCTCATGAGGTTATGTTAACTAATTTGAAATCATACCAACCTCACATATGCACATGTACTCAAATAGAAACTATATTATCATGTGCTAACAAATGTTGCTCTCAAGAAAGCCAATCTTCCATTGAGCTAGATTTTTCAGGAACAAGTAATGTTTCCTATGCAAAAGAAAACAATGAGCTCAAGGAAGAAAATGAGAGGCTAAAAAGGAGCTTGATTCAATTGAAGGGAAAGTGTCATGCTCAACCTTCTCAAGATAACCGTGATAATATGGTGAAAAAGCTTGAGAAGGGGACAATAGTAGCATGCACAAAACCCCTTCAAAAGAATATCAAGCTTTCCAAGAAGGACATGAGCAAACATCAAGAGAAGAAAGCCAAAGCTCATGACAAGTGCCTCAACCACGCCTCCACATGCTCCACACAAGGTAACAAACAAGTCACTCTTCCAAATAAGAGAAGATGCACTAGAAAGTGTTATCAATGTCATGAGAAGGGACATGAGATTAAGTCATGTCCCTACACAAAGGATAATGGCTTAACTTTAGAAAGAAAGAGGCTCACTAACCATGTAGCAAACAAGAAGCAAGGCAAAAAGGAGTCTTGCAAAATTAAAAATCAGATTTGCTACACTTGCCGAAGAAAGGGACACCTATGCAAGGATTGTCCCATTAGTGAGTATCCTAAGCCTACCATGTCAATTCATTCATACTCACTTAGGAGACCCAAAAATGACACTTGTGCTAGAAAGGTAATTAGTTCACCTAAAACTAGCACAAAGGCCATTTGGGTGCCTAAGTATTTATTAGCTAACCTTGGTGGACCCATCCAAAAATGGGTACCAAAATGTACTTAATAAGTTTTGCAGGTACCCAGAGATGATATGAAGCTTTGGGGTGCTTGAGTGGTTTAACTCAATTCTTATCTCAAGCTATCAATCTTACATTGTCTATCCTTTAAGATTGACCCAGAGATGAATTGAGTTGTTATATCACTAACTTCATATTTATCTCTAGCAAGAACTTGTGTTGTAGGGAATAAGGATTAACCTTTGTGGGAATCAAGCAAAAGGCCTACAACCAAGTGATATCCAAAGGATGGTAACAATTAATTCTTAAGTGCACATTGCTTTTAATTGGTATATTCCTTTGTGTCTTTTGTAGCCACATAGGAAAAATGAAGCACTTGAGAATGAACTTAAGAGATTTTACCTTGCTTTGGAAAGGATCTAATTATATGGTAGATTGCAAGTTCATATTTTTATATTGTGACAATCTACATGCTTTAAATTGATTATATGTATCTTGTGGCATATTTCAAATTAATTATCGTGTTATTGCCATGACCTAGACATAAAGAGGATTATCCCATGTTCTTAAATGAATAGAGTGCTAAGTAAGAAATTCAAATTCTTATAGCACTTACCAAATGGGGAATTCTCTATATGACTAGAGTTGTGAGACTAATGTTTCTATCTAAGTGTTTATGTAGTCTCACAACATGAGAATGTGTTTCCCAAATGGAGTGTACCATTCAACATTCAAAGAAGATCGAACCAATACTATGTGATGTATTCATTCTTGTTTAAATTGGTTTTGAGTCTTCTCCATTAATCACTCACCATGTTATGAATTAGAGTTGCCCTATAAACTTAATTAAATAATCATGCTACTTTCATCTTTTTTCAATTGATGTTATGCATGATGCTTGTAAGGGTAATTTAGTTCATATCATGGGGTTTCCTTATTTTAGTAACCTTCTTGTCATTCATATACTAGAGGTTGCTAAATAGGAAACTATTGCTTGTGTTACTAATGCAATCTCTTTTAAGCTATTTCATGAAATTCATAAGTAGAGATTGTGCTCTTCCAATTGGTAAAATCACAAGCTTTAAAGGTTAATCTTCACCTAAAAGAAAGATTAGGAATGCTCAAGGCAAAGGTATGGAAGTAATTGCTTCAATTGGTAGTTGATCAATAGTAGTTCCTTTCAAGTGGCATACTTTCAATTAGTAATAATCTATTTTATGAAAAGAAATGTCAATATGAAGGTTAAATTCCTTTTTGGATTAAATTTGTAAATTGGTGCATATTGTTAATTCACTCATCCATGTGCATTAACTTAAAAGGAATTTAATTTATGCCTTTATGCCTCATAAATGATGATTTATTTGACATTCATATATAAATATCATCATTCATTAAATACTTCATTGTACTACTAATACCTCTTTTCAAAGTGCTTTTTTTACTAGTTTTAAAAGGAAAAGAGATAACAAGCTAAAGAAGGAAGTCTCCACCATTGAAGAAAAGAAGAATACTTAGATGACACCATCTCATATAGTAAGATCTTTTAATTGATATAACAAATGGTACATTCTATATGGTGGTAAGTATTCTTAGGCATAAGTTAATTCATTGCAAATTTTTCATGCCTTGACCAATATATGTAATGTACTCCTCTTGAGAATCTTCATTGAATTGAAAGTGCATTTGATAAGTCATTCAAATACTTGATGCACATATCTAGTGGGAGCATATTATATATATCTTGTGTCGTAGAGAATAAGTTTCCCTTGAGTAACTATACTAAGACAATCCAAAATGGTAAATTTGTATCTCATTCATATGGATTGTAATCTTTGTTTTCTAAATAGCTACTCTTGATGCAGTTTAAAATTCCCTTATCGTTAAATCTAAAAGTGCATAAGAATCTTTTTGTTGATATTCATGACATACATATGCACTAACATGGATATGATTTTTAAACTGTAAAAGGTACAATTAGTGACCCATTCTCTCTAAAATTTGGAAACCCGTATTTTCATATCTTAGAAATCTACTTAAATCGGTATCCATATGCTTCACATTGAAATGGATCACTAAGTTGTAAATTCCATGCATAACTTGTCTTCATGATATGAATGCTTGTGCGACAAACCTTGATAAGCTAAGTGCACCCAAGGTCAAGCTAGGTTCATCATCAAGAAGGCAACACAATGATGTATTAATAAAAGGAGAAAAGGCTCCTATTCTTAACTCTAGTTTTTATCTATGTGATTAAATATTGACTTGAAACCATGTAAGATGGTTGTCTAGTATATGTGGGTGCCTACACAAAGAGAAAGGCCACAATAAGGATTGTGTGGGTACTCAAGGCTCTTACTACTAATCTCAAAGGACCCAATTCAAATTGGGTACCAAGATATGAAGCTTAAACTTGTTTTGTAGGATCACTCCTTCAATGGATCAAGTTGGGTGTTCGATAATGAATGTATAAATCATATTTGGAGATAGTAGCAACGGTGGTAACAACTGAATCTCAAGTGCATATTTTTTTAAAAATCTTATCTCCTTTGTGACTTGTGTAGCCACTAAGGAAGAAGAAGCACCTGAGGACATACATCAGTTGTTGATTATGAAATAAAGGTCCAATTGGAAGAAAAATGAATCTTATCATATGAATATGATCAATAATTCAAAACTATGTGATGTATTATCTCTCTCTAATTAATTTGGATTTGATTCTTCCATATTAGACACTCACCATAATATGGCTTAAATTAGACCTTTGGACTTCATTGAATAACCATGCATATCTAAATCTATGTCATTCAATAATGTATTGTGTATAAGGGATTAAGAGAAATTTAGTCCATATTATGAGGTTTCTCTATTTTAGCAACTCGTTTGCCTTTCACATATAAAGGGTTGCTAAATAAGAAACTAGTGCTTGTGCTACTAATGCCATCTCTTGTGTTGAGTTTATCCATAGAAAATCTATGTTAAGAGATGGTGCTTGTTTTAAATTGGATAAATCACAAGCTTAAAGGATACTATTCAACTAAAGTAAGATGAAGTTGATAAGAGGCCAAGGTATGAAAACTTCCTATCCTTTAGTTGTTTTAGTATTCTATCCTTAGTGGGATGTACCATAGTATAGGTTAAATTCATTGCATTATAAAATGTTCAATAATGCATATAACTTCGACATCAACTATATGTGTGCACTAATTTAAAGGAATTTAGTCTATCCTTTTGGGTTTCAAGAATGATGGTTCATTTTCATCCACATATAAGGATCATCATTTGTGAAACCTTCCCATGTGTTTTTAATGCTCTCTTTTCTAAGTGTTTGAACAAGGTCCTTCCAAGTGCTTTCAAGATGGATTCAAAATCTACGGATATAAGAGTCTTGGTTATTTCAATCATTGAGTTTCAATGGGTCTCATATCATGTATGATTGAACCATGCCAAGATGAATGAAGTTCAAGATTGCCTGGTTGGATGAAATCATAAAGAGAAAAGAGATCACAGTGAATCAAGAAGGGGTTATATATTTTTTTTTGTCAACCAAATAATGAAGATGTAGTGACATATTTATATGATATCCTTCATTATGAGGTTGAGGTTCATATTAGCATGCTTTACCCTCCAAGATTTCAATTGATATACTTTTAGTTCTTAAACTTTTAATTGGTTTAATTTTCATCATCTATGTAAAACATGTTATGTTAAACCAAGATATAGTGCAAACATCTCCTTTAACCTCGTATTGTTAATGTGCATAAGTGTACTTTGTGTACTCTTGCATGCACAAATTGAGGAAGAGTTTAGCCTATATCTTGTGAGGCTAATGATTTCTTCAAGTTCATGTTTTGTAGTCTCACACCTTGGAGAACATCAAATGAGGATGAGTGGTTCCAAGGAAATGATCAAATATTTACCACATGTCACCCCATGGATTAGTTCTATTGGGGAACGATATGTGTTCTCTAGCATAAATTCAATTGTTTCAAATATATTACGCCTTGACCAAGATATATGATGAACTCCTCTAAGAATCTTAATTGAATCAAGTGCATGTTACAAGTAATTCGAGTACTTGATGCATACATTTAGGGGGAGCTCATTCTATATCTTGTGTCCCTAAAGACTAACATTTTCTTTTAGTGAATTTGTGTAGTTCTTTGAAGAGAATGAGTTTCTCTTGATCGTTTAAAGAGGATAAGTTTCTCTTTGAAATGTCAAGCCTATCAAAAGCTAAGATAGAAATTCATGATTATAATGAAGACCATATGGCATGGAACAAAGGTGTGTCACTCCATGAACTATTGTATTACATTTGTGTATCTAGGCTCTTACAAGTTAGTGTATGCATGTATATGCAATATCTTAAGTCACATCATAAGGTTGCACTTGAATCTTGGCTTAAAATATTGCATATCATGTCTATTAGTATACCGTTTGATTTTGAGTAATTCCTTAAATTGGTGCAATTTCATATTTTCATACTTTATTTGTACAAAGGTTCAAATTGTAGAACTTAATCCCCTGACCTCACAATTCCAAGTGCATAAGGTAAAACAAGTATTCATCACTTGTATGCACACATTTAGGGGGATAATGGTCTATAATTTGAATCTTTGAGACTAACTTCATTTTCAAGTCTATTATGTGTGTAGTCTCAAATTAGAAAGGAATCTTCGGGCAAAGACAATCGCTTCCACTGCAAATTTTAATGGGTATCAAAGATTCTTTGCTCCAATAAATGTATCTTCTATACATTTCATAAGAGAATGAGTTTCTCTTGTATATGCTACTCCAACGTCATCTAAAATTGGTAAATATGTATCACATCGTTTTGGATTACAAATATCTGAAGTAGCATAGCTTATAGATTCTCCTGTCTAGAACTTAATTGATTAAATAGTGCACATGTTTCTTATGTTGCATGATTATGTTCAATTGATACTCCTTTTATGCCAATGGTACTTTAAGTTGCAAATAAGTACTCTCAACAGGTATCAATTAAATTCATATATATGTGTGCACTAAAACTTGAGGAGAACTTAGTGTAATATGCAATTAGTGATCTGATTATCTATCAAATTGTATCAATTGGTGGTTTTCAATTGATATTTTTCGTACATGATCACTAGTTGTACAATTCATACTTGTGCAATTTTTATGCTGTCTCTTGTTATGATAGGAAAATGCTAGGTGACATCTAGACTCCAGGTATCAAGATTTATCTTTCAATTAGTATGACAATATTCATTTGATATCTTGGACCAATGTCACAATTATGCCAACAAGAGATTGCAAAATGAACTCTAAATACAACACAAGTATGGAACTCCCCTTGAAAAGGTAAAATGCAAAGGTACATCACTTTAGGTCACTTCTCCATTACCTTTGTGCCATATAAGGACCCTTTTCATGATAGTGTGTTCAAATCTTGATTAATCATAATTTCTACCCTTTATATTCTTTATATTTTTTTTTTGGAGATTTATGACAAAGGGGGAGAAATTGTGCATTAAAGCTTACCTTTAGTCTTATGTAACTAAGTGTAGACTTTAAAAAGGGGAGAAATAATTAAAAAAAAGGAAGTCATAAGAAAAACATAAGATGTAGAAAGTTGATTAGTGCATACTATGTCATGAGCATCACGTTTATTTTATGACGCACTGCATCCTATGAATAGTATGATATAAGTTGTCTCCATACTTTGACCCAAATATGTGCTTTTGGCATTTGAGTACAAAATTGGTATTTTCTGAAATGCACATATTTAGGGGGAGGAAACTATATCATAGGATTCAAAATCTTATTTATCAAATCTTATGTAAGCTTTAAATGTGTTGTCATCAATCACCAAAAAGGGGGAGATTGAAAGTGCATTCATCCCTTTTGTGAGTTTTGGTGATTTGGATAACAACACATTTAAAGGTCTAACAAGTTTGCTAAGTGTTGAACAGGAAATTCAGTATGATGAACATACTTGAATAGTGTATAATGATCAGTGAACAAGGCTCAACACAAGGTCAAATAACCAGTGAGACAATGCAAATGGATATAATATGGTCTCTATATTGGTTTGAATATATGGACAAGTCCTGAGAAATCACTATGCATAAATATGATCATAATGGAGATTGAAGTGATTAAGAGGATTGGTCAAGCCAAAGTGAATAAGATATGAGGAATCGTGAATTGGCTTGACCATATTACTATTAGTCCATATATGAATATATGAGAATCAAACTAGAGCTTGATTGATCTTAGCAGTTATATCTAGATGACATTCAAGCAAGGTTCACAATATTGAAGAAATGATTCTCTCAATGGTTGCTCAATAGGATGTGACTCAAGAATGGCTTGATAGGGTGAAGATAGCAAGGAAAGGGCTTCGAGGAACTAAGCGAAGGTGAAGGCCAAGCGACGGCTTGTAGACCGAGGTACCAAGGCTAAGGTGAAGAAGAGAGTACTTGCACTAAGTCGATGAACTAATCAGCTATGAAGAGTTACAACATGTTGATGCATCAGTAAGGTGACTTGAAGCCATGATTTGAACTCATATATGGTGAAATGGCACAAGTCATAGGCTCGATTTGTGTTTGCTTCAAAAGGTGAGACAAAGATGTTTGTGATCCTTATGAAGCAACACCATGGAGAAATCACACTTGAGACACCAATGACTCAAGGAGTTTACTTAATTATATTTTATTTAACTTGAGTATAGGAATCGTCGTACTATCAAGGGGGATCCAAAAAGAAGGTTGGTGTTGGTACTAAAGCTCAAAATCCTTGATCTAAAACTTCCATTTTACCCTAGTTTCACGTCTGTTTTCTCAAAATCTGTGCAGCAGTTCAAAAATCGGTTCAACCGGACCTTAAACCGGTTCAACCGGTTTCTGCACTGTTCCGCTCTGTCACTGCCAGTCTGCCAGTCAGTCCTGTCAGAAAAAGTCGTGTGCAGATTTTGGGAAAACCGGTTCAACCGGATTTGAGCCCGGCTCAACCGGTTTTGAGTCCGGTTGACTCTCCGGCTGAGTAGGTCAGTGAACCGAGTTCTTCCTGGTGGAAACCGGTTCAACCGGTTTACAAACCGGTTCAACCGGTTTTTGGCCAACTTTCCCCAACGGCCACCAGCTTTTGGGGGCACCTTTATATACACCTCCCACACTCTTCCCCACAGCAGAGCACGCACAAAACTTCATTCCCAACCTGAGAAACACCTCCCACTCTCTCTCACACACCTCTTGCCTCTCCCATTTCAAATCTTTGGAGAGAAATCTTTGAGTGAGTTTGAGAGCTGCAGTTTTTGTGCTTCATCTCCAAATCTCTCTTGCTCTTCTTGATTCGAGCTTTGGTACTACATCGAGTTCTTTGTGGATTCATTACTCTTGGAGCTTCTAGCTCCTAGACGACTAGGTGTCTCTTGTGAGTCTCCAAATCTTGTGGAAGACCACAAGAAAGTTTGTATTACCCGCTCGTTTGAGCAAAGATTATTGTGTGGGCTTGACCTCTGTGGTTGGCAAAGGGAGGATTAGGGTTGAAAGAGACCCGGCTCTTTGTGGGCGCCTCAACGAGGAAGTAGGGCACCTTGGTGGTGTGACCGAACCTCGGGATAAATCTTGTGTCTCTTGTGTTCTTGCTCATTGTGTTTGTTTGTGTTCTTCGTTCTCTCACCATTGCGTGGAAGATTTGTTTATATATATTTGGTGTGTGGATTTTGAGAAGTGCCCTTCTCAGATCTACTACTTTGAACCCTGTGGATCATTTAGAACATCTCACTTCCAAAGTTAACTGGGTGAATTTCGAGATCAATTCAGTTTTACCCAGTTTGCTTCTAGTTTCTGTTGAAAAAGTTTTAACTTGCCTATTCACCCCCCCCTCTAGGCAACTTTCACTCAAGCAAAGGAGGGGGAAGGATTACAAGTCCCGCGCCAAGAAGGTTTGCTACAAGTGTGGTAAGCCCGGTCATTTTATTGCTAAATGTCCTATATCTAGTGACAGTGACCGAGGCGACGACAAGAAGGGGAGAAGAAAGGAGAAGAAAAGGTACTACAAGAAGAAGGGCGGCGATGCCCATGTTTGTCGGGAATGGGATTCCGACGAAAGCTCAAGCGACTCCTCCGACGACGAGGACGCCGTCAACATCGCCGTCACCAAGGGACTCCTCTTCCCCAACGTCGGCCACAAGTGCCTCATGGCAAAGGACGGCAAACGGAAAAAGGTTAAATCTAACTCCTCCACTAAATATGAATCTTCTAGTGATGATAATGCTAGTGATGAGGAGGATAACTTGCGTTCCCTTTTTGCCAACCTTAACATAGCTCAAAAAGAAAAATTAAATGAATTAGTTAGTGCTATTCATGAAAAGGATGACCTTTTGGATTCCCAAGAGGATTGTCTAATTAAAGAAAACAAAAAACATGTTAAGGTTAAAAAGGCTTATGCTCTTGAAATTGAGAAATGTGAAAAATTATCTAGTGAGCTAAGCACTTGTCGTGAGATGATTGACAACCTTAGAAATGAAAATGCTATTTTAAATGTTAAGGTTGATTCACATGTTTGTAATGTTTCAATTCCCAATCTTAGAGATAATAATGTTGACTTGCTTGCTAAGATTGATGAATTGAATGTATCTCTTGCTAGCCTTAGATTAGAGAATGAAAATTTAATTGCTAAGGCTAAAGATTTTGATGTTTGCAAAGTTACAATTTCCAATCTTAAAGATAAAAATGATATTCTTCATGCTAAGATTGTGGAACTTGATTCTTGCAAACCCTCTACATCTACCATTGAGCATGTCACTATTTGTGCTAGATGTAGAGATATTGATGTTAATGCTATTCATGATCACATGATCTTAATTAAGCAACAAAATGATCATATAGCTAAACTTGATGCTAAAATTGCCGAGCACAACTTAGAAAATGAGAAATTTAAATTTGCTCGTAGCATGCTTTATAATGGGAGACGCCCTGGCATTAAGGATGGCATTGGCTTCCAAAGGGGAGACAATGTCAAAATTAGTGCCCCTCCTAAAAGATTGTCAAATTTTGTTAAGGGCAAGGCTTCCATGCCTCAGGATAACGAGGGTTACATTTTATACCCTGCCGGTTATCCCGAGGACAAAATTAGGAAAATTCACTCTAGGAAGTCTCACTCTGGCCCTAATCATGCTTTTATGTATAAGGGTGAGACATCTAGTTCTAGGCGACCAACCCGTGCCAAGTTGCCTAAGAAGAAAATTCCTAATGCATCAAATGAACATAGCATTTCATTTAAGACTTTTGATGCATCATATGTTTTGACTAACAAATCCGGCAAGGTCGTTGCCAAGTTTGTTGGGGGCAAACACAAGGGGTCAAAGACTTGTGTTTGGGTACCCAAAGTTCTTGTTTCTAATGCCAAAGGACCCAAAACAGTTTGGGTACCTAAAGTCAAGAACTAAATTTGTTTTGTAGGTTTATGCATCCGGGGGCTCAAGTTGGATACTCGACAGCGGGTGCACAAACCACATGACCGGGGAGAAAAGGATGTTCTCCTCATATGAGAAAAACCAAGATCCCCAACGAGCTATCACATTCGGGGATGGAAATCAAGGTTTGGTCAAAGGACTTGGTAAAATTGCTATATCTCCTGACCATTCTATTTCCAATGTTTTTCTTGTTGATTCCTTAGACTACAACTTGCTTTCTGTTTCCCAATTATGTCAAATGGGCTACAACTATCTTTTTACTGATGCAGGTGTCACTGTCTTTAGAAGAAGTGATGATTCAATAGCATTTAAGGGTGTGTTAGAGGGTCAGCTATACTTAGTAGATTTTGATAGAGCTGAACTTGACACATGCTTAATTGCTAAGACTAACATGGGTTGGCTCTGGCACCGCCGACTGGCCCATGTTGGGATGAAGAATCTTCATAAGCTTCTAAAGGGAGAGCACATTTTAGGATTAACAAATGTTCATTTTGAGAAAGACAGGATTTGTAGCGCATGCCAGGCAGGGAAGCAAGTTGGAGTTCATCATCCACACAAGAACATCATGACGACCGACAGGCCGCTTGAGCTACTCCACATGGATCTATTCGGCCCGATTGCTTACATAAGCATCGGCGGGAGTAAGTATTGTCTTGTTATTGTGGATGATTATTCTCGCTTCACTTGGGTATTCTTTTTACAGGAAAAATCTCAAACCCAAGAGACCTTAAAGGGATTCTTGAGACGGGCTCAAAATGAGTTCAGCCTAAGGATCAAGAAAATAAGAAGCGACAACGGGACGGAGTTCAAGAACTCTCAAGTTGAAGGCTTCCTTGAGGAGGAGGGCATCAAGCATGAGTTCTCTTCTCCCTACACACCTCAACAAAATGGTGTAGTGAAGAGGAAGAATCGAACTCTATTGGACATGGCAAGAACCATGCTTGATGAGTACAAGACACCGGACCGGTTTTGGGCCGAAGCGGTCAACACCGCCTGCTACGCCATCAACCGATTATATCTTCACCGAATCCTCAAGAAAACATCATATGAACTCCTAACCGAAGGCTTTTTACTTGGTTATGACTCAAACACAAGGGCATATAGGGTCTTTAACAAGTCCACTGGACTAGTTGAAGTCTCATGTGACGTTGTGTTTGATGAAACTAACGGCTCTCAAGTAGAGCAAGTTGATCTTGATGAGATAGGTAATGAAGAGGCTCCATGCATCGCGCTAAGGAACATGTCCATTGGGGATGTGTGTCCTAAGGAATCCGAAGAGCCTCCAAATGCACAAGATCAACCATCCTCCTCCATGCAAGCATCTCCACCAACTCAAAATGAGGATGAAGCTCAAGTTGATGAAGGGCAAAATCAAGAAGAT
This sequence comes from Zea mays, assembly GCF_902167145.1. Lineage (NCBI taxonomy): Eukaryota > Viridiplantae > Streptophyta > Magnoliopsida > Poales > Poaceae > Zea > Zea mays. The sequence continues at coordinate 80,871,751 of NC_050100.1, read as the reverse complement.
GAGCCACCTCAAGATGATGGCAATGATCAAGGGGGAGATGCAATTGATCAAGAAAAGGAGGATGAGGAAGAACTAAGGCCGCCACACCCAAGAGTCCACCAAGCAATCCAACGAGATCACCCCGTCGACACCATCCTCGGCGACATTCATAAGGGGGTAACTACTAGATCTCGGGTTGCTCATTTTTGTGAACATTACTCTTTTGTTTCCTCTATTGAGCCACACAGGGTAGAGGAAGCTCTCCAAGATTCGGATTGGGTGGTGGCGATGCAAGAGGAGCTCAACAACTTCACTAGAAATGAGGTATGGCATTTGGTTCCACGTCCTAACCAAAATGTTGTAGGAACCAAATGGGTCTTCCGCAACAAGCAAGATGAGCATGGTGTGGTGACAAGGAACAAAGCACGACTTGTGGCCAAGGGATACTCCCAAGTCGAAGGTTTGGATTTCGGTGAAACCTATGCACCCGTAGCTAGGCTTGAGTCAATTCGCATATTATTAGCCTATGCTACTTACCATGGCTTTAAGCTTTATCAAATGGACGTGAAAAGTGCCTTCCTCAACGGACCAATCAAAGAAGAGGTCTATGTTGAGCAACCTCCCGGCTTTGAAGACAATGAGTATCCTAATCATGTCTATAAGCTCTCTAAGGCGCTTTATGGGCTCAAGCAAGCCCCAAGGGCATGGTATGAATGCCTTAGAGACTTTCTTATTGCAAATGGATTCAAAGTCGGTAAAGCCGATCCTACACTCTTTACTAAAACTCTTGAAAATGACTTGTTTGTATGCCAAATTTATGTTGATGATATTATATTTGGGTCTACTAACGAGTCTACATGTGAAGAGTTTAGTAGGATCATGACACAGAAATTTGAGATGTCAATGATGGGGGAGTTGAAGTATTTTCTAGGATTTCAAGTCAAGCAACTCCAAGAAGGCACCTTCATAAGCCAAACAAAGTACACTCAAGATATTCTAACCAAGTTTGGGATGAAGGATGCCAAACCCATCAAGACACCCATGGGAACTAATGGGCATCTCGACCTCGACACGGGAGGTAAGTCCGTGGATCAAAAGGTATACCGGTCGATGATTGGTTCATTGCTTTATTTATGTGCATCTCGACCGGACATTATGCTTTCCGTTTGCATGTGTGCAAGATTCCAATCCGACCCTAAGGAATCACACCTTACGGCCGTAAAACGAATCTTGAGATATTTGGCTTATACTCCCAAGTTTGGGCTTTGGTACCCTCGGGGATCCACATTTGATTTGATTGGTTATTCGGATGCCGATTGGGCGGGGTGCAAAATTAATAGGAAGAGCACATCAGGGACTTGCCAGTTCTTGGGAAGATCCTTGGTGTCTTGGGCTTCAAAGAAGCAAAATTCGGTCGCTCTTTCCACCGCCGAAGCCGAGTACATTGCCGCAGGACATTGTTGCGCGCAATTGCTTTGGATGAGGCAAACCCTGTGGGACTACGGTTACAAATTAACCAAAGTCCCTTTGCTATGTGATAATGAGAGTGCAATCAAAATGGCCGACAATCCCGTCGAGCATAGCCGCACTAAGCACATAGCCATTCGGTATCATTTTCTTAGGGATCACCAACAAAAGGGAGATATCGAGATTTCTTATATTAACACTAAAGATCAATTAGCCGATATCTTTACCAAGCCTCTTGATGAACAAACCTTTACCAAACTTAGGCATGAGCTCAATATTCTTGATTCTAGAAATTTCTTTTGCTAGCTTGCACACATAGCTCATAAATGTACCTTTGATCATGTCTCTTTCATATGCTATGACTAATGCGTTTTCAAGTCTATTTCAAACCAAGTCATAGGTGTATTGAAAGGGAATTGGAGTCTTCGGCGAAGACAAAGGCTTCCACTCCGTAACTCATACTTCGCCATCACTCCAAGCAACTCTCTATTCTTTGAGGGAGAAATGAGCATCAAAGAAGAGGACTTCATCCTTGGGGGAGAGAGTAAAAGCTCAAAAGCAAAAGGAACGGACTTCGCCTTTGGTATAATCTTAACTCATGTACTTATGACCAAAGGGGAAGAAATTACTTGAAGGGCTTATATTTCACTCTAAGTATCCGTTTTTTGGCGATTCATGCCAAAGGGGGAGAAATGAGCCCAAAGCAAAAGGACCGCACCACCACCAAATTCAAAACTTAGTGTTTTCCAAAAAGTATTTTTTCAATTGATATCCTATTATGTTCAAAGGGGGAGAAAGTAGTATTTCAAAAATGGTATATCAAAACCCTCTTGAACACTAAGAGGAGTATCTCATTTAGGGGGAGTTTTTGTTAAGTCAAAGAAAAAGCATTTGAAACGAGGGGAGAAAAATTCAAATCTTGAAAATGCTTTGCAAACTCTTATTCATTTACCTTTGACTATTTGCAAAAGATCTTTGAAATGGATTTACAAAAGGATTTGCAAAAACAAAACATGTGGTGCAAACGTGGTCCAAAATGTTAAATAAGAAAGAAACATTCCATGCATATCTTGTAAGTAGTTTTATTGGCTCAATTCCAAGCAACCTTTACACTTACATTATGCAAACTAGTTCAATTGTGCACTTCTATATTTGCTTTGGTTTGTGTTGGCATCAATCACCAAAAAGGGGGAGATTGAAAGGGAATTAGGCTTACACCTAGTTCCCAAAATAATTTTGGTGGTTGAATTGCCCAACACAAATAATTGGACTAACTAGTTTGCCCAAGTGTGTAGATTATACAGGTGTAAAAGGTTCACACTCAGCCAATTAAAAAGACCAAGTTTTGGATTCAACAAAGGAGCCAAGGGGCAACCGAAGGCACCCCTGGTCTGGCGCACCGGACTGTCCGGTGTGCCACCGGACAGTGAACAGTACCTGTCCGGTGCACCAGGGGACTCAGACTCAAACTCGCCACCTTCGGGAATTTTCAGGGCGTCTCGGCTATAATTCACCGGACTGTCCGGTGTACACCGGACAGTGTCCGGTGCGCCAAGGGAGGTCGCCCTCAGGAACTCGCCAGCTTCGGGAAACGCCAACGGCTAGTCCGCTATAATTCACCGGACTGTCCGGTGTACACCGGACTGTCCGGTGCGACTCCGAAGCAACGGTCGTCTCCGCGCCAACGGCTCTCTGCCGCGCATTTAATGCGCCGTCTGCGCGCGCAGAAGTCAGAATCGCCCATGCTGGCACACCGGACATCAAACAGTACCTGTCCGGTGTGCACCGGACACCCAGGCGGGCCCACAAGTCAGAAGCTCCAACGGTCAGAATCCAACGGCAGTGATGACGCGGCAGGGGGCACCGGACTGTCCGGTGTGCACCGGACTGTCCGGTGCGCCATCGAACAGACAGCCTCCCAACGGCCACATTTGGTGGTTGGGGCTATAAATACCCCAACCACCCCACCATTCATTGCATCCAAGTTTTCCACTTCTCAACTACTACAAGAGCTCTAGCATTCAATTCTAGACACACCAAAGAGATCAAATCCTCTCCAATTCCACACAAAGCCCTAGTGACTAGTGAGAGTGATTTGCCGTGTTCATTTGAGCTCTTGCGCTTGGATTGCTTCTTTTCTTTCTCACTTGTTCTTGAGATCACAACTCCATTGTAATCAAGGCAAGAGGCACCAATTGTGTGGTGGCCCTTGCGGGGAAGTTTTGTTCCCGGCTTTGATTTGAGAAGAGAAGCTCACTCGGTCCGAGGGACCGTTTGAGAGAGGGAAGGGTTGAAAGAGACCCGGCCTTTGTGGCCTCCTCAACGGGGAGTAGGTTTGCAAGAACCGAACCTCGGTAAAACAAATCTCCGTGTCTCACTTACTTATTCGCTTGGGATTTGTTTTACGCCCTCTCTCGCGGACTCGTTTATATTTCTAACGCTAACCCTGCTTGTAGTTGTGTTTATATTTGTAAATTTCAGTTTCGCCCTATTCACCCCCCCTCTAGGCGACTATCACTAACATTATCCAACCACCTATTGCTTTCCTAATCCACCTACCACTTGCTCATTGTGTCCCACCTCCTCATTCCTCACTAGAGATGGCAGTCACACCCATGGGTACATATGTCCACACTGTTTCACACATATTCTGTGTGGGTTTGGGTGTTCCACCTATGGGTCTACACTCACCCCGACCCGCAAAAATGATGAGCTAGGGTTGACTGACTTCTCAACCATGATGGGTGTTTGCTCTAGATCTCTTGTTATTTGTGGTGCTTTTCAAATTATTTGCAATTGTTAATCACCTAGTCGGTGCCCAACACCCAACGGGTCGGGTGTAAAAATCTACCATTTAGACATAAGTGCGAGTGTGGCTCAACGCGTTGGGTGTCAACATGGATGGGTGTTTGCTCCACCCACACTACACACCCATTGTCATCCATAGTCCACACACGACTGCAACCCAAGGCAGACACCTACGACCCCATGTCAAGATGAGCTAATGAACGCCACCTAAGACCATGGATCGATTTTTAAATATAAAAGACAACTAAAACACTGCATAGTACAACTTTTAGCTCCTCAATTATAAATGTAGTTAAGACTATCTTTGGTGGATCGTATAAAATATAGGACACGACATTATAGATGATATTGCTTGCAGAGTGAAGTTTGTTTGAAATAAATGATGAGATGAGATAGGAGAGCTCCTAAAAACATTTTAACAGACAATATGTATTAAAAATCATGTGTAAACAAGCTTTTCATAAAGAGGTAATCTCTTGTATTTTTTTAATTAACTCTTTAGAAACCCCTTAAAAGACCATATATTGAATGGTATTGTACATGCCCTAATGCCACGACGCTCAACACTAATCTGAACCCGATCGCAACAACCCCATTACACACCCCGAAGGCAGAACCGATACAATACCAGTGCAGCAGTGCTGTAATGGATGCGTCAATCCACCTTCTACATCTACACATGGGAAGTGAACAGCTCGTCATCAGCGACAGTTCCATGCTCACGTTACAAATGGAGCCATCGCTCCGTCTTTGTTTTCATCTAATAATAATTCTATATAAAAGACACAGGCGTAACTCTTGGTCAGCTGACCACACAAACAATCACATACAGTATCCAGCGGTGGCACATCGTTTTCTACACATGCCAACAACACGATCTTCAGGACTTCAGCTGCTCTGGTCCTCCATCCCCTGCCCATCTCCAACTGACGACAGCACATCATCCGAGTCGACCACGACCTGCGATCGTGGAACAAGAACACAAATCAGCACCGACGCACGCAACAGAGCAGGGTTTTGCTTTCGGATGTGGCACTACCAACCTGCTGCAGGTGGCTCATCAGGGCTCCGTGCAGCAGCTTCTTGAGCCGGTCGCACTGATCCACGCTGTGCCCTGCCCGTTGCATCTCACCAAGCTGGCACCAGAGCCTCTCGACGGCGGTGTAGGGGAACCAAACGGCGGACATCTTCTTGCGGTGGAGGACGTCCACTGGCCTCTGCAAATGGTTCCCAGGGATTTGTATATGTTATAAGCTTGTAAAAATCTTGCATTTGGGTATTTCAGTGTTGTCAATCCATTACCGACGATGCGAACGACTCTAGATACTCCACCAGCAGGTTGGTGGCTTCTGCGTGGCGTCCGTAGTTTATGTACAATCTGAATAAAGCAGCAGGATCTGCCTCTTTTCCAGACATGCCCCATGAGATCTTGTTCCCTGCCTTATTAGCCTGAATGCAAATTGTAGCAGCCAAACCAAAGGTCGGTCAGCACTAAAATATATAGAATTAGCCAGAGACACTATTTATGAGAAAACCACCTTGAACATCTGAACCAACCAAAGTGGTAGCTCAATCTCAGGATCAGTATAAAGAAGCGTCTCAGCAACAATGACTGGCAACCTAGGATGCAGGTCTTTGTATTTATCCTGCAAAAACAGGAATAGAAGTATTGACGCGGCAATGTAAGTAGTTTCTGCAACTCGCTGTTGGGAACACAAAATATACATTGCTTGCTTGGATATTAAAATATCCTGCAACTACAGTTTTTTAATACTGTATTTGTATGGTAATGAAACCACAGTTTGTCAAAGCCATGATTTTCTACTGTAATTTAGGAAACCACGCTTTGTTTGGTTATTGTGGTAAGTAATCACTGGTTTGTTTAGCTGATTTGATGGCTAAAGCTGGCCGGAAAGTTCAAGTTCAGCATGTTCTTACTGGCATGGTTATCTATCTTGCTATGGCAGTAGACTTACCATGATGGGCCTTCAAAGCCATTGACAAGATACGGCGGGGCTTCCTTTGGCGTGGCCGCAAAGATGTGAAAGGGGGCACTATCACGTGGCATGAAACAAAGTTTGTAGCCCTCTTGAGCTGGGCGGCCTTGGTATATCAAACCTAAGGGAGCTTTCATGGGCGCTCAGGATGAGGTGGTTGTGGCTAGCCAAAACAGAACCAGAACATCCTTGGGCTTCCTTGACCATCCAAGTTCCATCAAAAGTCAAGTTCTTCTCGGTGGCAATGCAAACCGTCGTCGGTGATGAAGCCTCTACCTTGTTTTGGACTGATCGGTGTCTGTTTGGTCATAGAATTGAGGACCTTGCTCCTAAACGGAGATGAAGCTTTGGGAGATGGCTGGAGCTAAGATCATGTCTCTTCTTATGGCTCCGACCCCAGGGTTGTAGGGTCCCCTTAGTAGTGATGTGGTCGCCGTTATTTGTTTAGACGATGACCCCTTTTTGAATTCTTATTTTTTACCACCGTAAGGTGGTTTTATCTTGTACCGGTCCGCATGGATCTTAACCACTTTCTTCTTAATATAATGATGCACAACTCTCCTGCGCTTCCGAGAAAAAAAAGGATTTGGCCTTAGACTTGTGCTTTGGCATGGGACAGACGAAGGGATTTCCTTTTGGGAGACAATTGTGATTATACCCTCCATTTTTCAATTTTGTTATTTTACCCCTCTGTTTTAAAAAAGAAGCTACAGTTTGCCCCTCCCTCTCAACACCGTTAGTGAAAATCAGAATTAGTGGTTAAAAATAAAAAAAATGGAAAATGGGTGAAAGGTCCAAAATACCTTTTTTCTATTGCATACGGGAGCAACCCCAACAGGGGTAAAATCAGTAAATCACAATTATATAATATAACGAGGGGTAAAATCACAATAAATTGCATGGGCATTTTTGTCTTTTCACTCAGATTTAACACCGTTCACTGTACGTAACGGCTTGGGTGGGCTCTGGTTGATAGCAGTGTAACTAGCTTCTCAATCACCTCAGTTCTGCAGCGAGAGCATGGACAGCACACCGGACATAGTCGGTTTTACAAAAAGAGGGTACTAGTGAATGTATAAGAACTCCAAAAATAGCATGGTATCTAAGAAACTAAAGTTTAGAACTTCATAGTTTGTGGTATCCAAGCACTTCAAGTATCTGATACTATAGTATTTTTAGAAACCGCGGTATTTGTAAACTCTAAAATCCAAACAGGCCATAAGATGCAGAAAAGGCACGATTGAAGTTGTACTTTCTCTAGTTTGTGGACTTCCTCAGAATAAAGCTTAATCTAGTTTCAAGGGTAATATGTTATGGCAAGTGGAGCCAGCCAGGGGGACACGAGGTACTGCGCATGAACAGTACCACGAGTTAGATTGATTTGACCAGATATTTGCTTAGGAGTCAGCTCATCTCTATATGAGAGACCAATTAGACGCAGGCAGAAATATATCTAAAAGCAGCTCAGAGACTCCAGAGGGAGGGTGAGTTAGCAATCTATCCACTGTTCATGTATCCTGTTCCCCAATCCTACCACATCAGCAGAAATTCTGAAGTTCACACCCATGCTCTTGAGAACTGGCAGTGGGTCAGCGACATTGAGACCCCTCTTAATTTGTCTGGGCTGCAGCAATACCTACACCTTTGGGACGCTTTAAAGGGAGTGGTGCTTACTAATGAGGCTGATAGACATGTGTGGATTCATTCTTCCTCTGGGTAGTTCTCTTCTAAATCGTGTTATAAGGCTTTTTTCATGGGTTCGATTACTTTTGAACCATGGAAGAGGTTATAGAAGACTTGGGCTCCACCCAAATGCAAATTTTTTCTTTGGTTGCCAATAAGGAATAAATGTTGGACAACTAATAGACTACAAAAAAGGGGGTTGGATCATCCTGAGGTTTGTCCTTTATGTGATCAAGAGCCGGAGAATATCCAACACCTCCTTTGCACTTGCATTTTTGCTCGGCAATTTTGGCGCTGCATTCTTTCTTCGTTGGGGCTTGCTAATCTTTCTCCTGCTTCTAATGAGTCCTCTTTTGCTGAGTGGTGGAGGAAGATGTGTAAGCAAGTGCACAAATCCAAAAGAAGATACTTTAACAGTATCATCATCTTGGGAGCTTGGTGTTTAGGCTGGTGCCAATGCAGGCTATAGTGAGGGCGATAGCGCCCAGCAGGAGGCGAGAGCGGGGCTGGAGGCGGGCGAGAGCGACCCGGCGGGCGCTACTGCTACCGCCCGGCGATAGGCAGGCGAGAGCGGGGCGACGCGTTGGCGATGGCGTCTTCGCGGGCGAGAGCGAGGGGCGACAGTGAGTGGCGGCTTCTGATTGGTCCACGTGTGCTATAGCCTGAGGCTGTAACCTGCTGCAGCCTGTGCACTGGAGCAGCAGGGGCGAGAGTGGAGGCGAGAGCTGACGTGGCAGGGGCGAGAGAGAGGCTGTGCACTGGACTCAGCCTTATGGCTTCATCGTAATAAGGCGGTTTTTTATGGTGTCAGACCTTCCATAAACGGAATAAAAAGAGTTTTTTTGGATGAGTTAGATTGTTGGAGTCTTGCCGGTGCCAGGCATCTTGGGCCTTGGTGCTGCCATTATTAGGTCCAAGGATCTTCTGGGTGATTAGTGAAGAGCAGTTGTGTGGGGGGGCCTGCTGGCACTTTTTGCTGTTTGTCTCCTTTTGTGTCCTACTGTTTTCATGCGCAGAAGAGGCTGCAGTTTTGTGCGCAGCAGGAATTTGGTGGTCTAGCGTTCTGCCTTTTTGGCATTGTACTTTGGTCCATTTTGGACTGTTTTCTTCTCTTAATTTAATGATGCGCAGCTCTCTGCACGTTCACGAAAAAAAATAGTCTTGGTGTGGAGAGGGGCGGACTTCATGCCTCCCCTCGTGTTGTACTGTTTCTATCTTAATGAAATCTCACATATCTCTCCTGCGTCGTTCAAGAAAGTCTTGATGTGGCACAATTGTGCTCGCTGATAGAACCATTGATTGATCAAAACCTACAACATAACTCTGCTCGCTGACAGAACAATTTTATTGATCAAAATCTACAAATAGTAGATAGTAATGGGGACCTGCCAGACACTAGACTCAGCTGCATAAGAGTTATGCACCACGGTCTATTCCACTACTTATGAAGTAGTAAAAAACGCACTATAATCATATAAAGATGGGAAAAAATGTTGACCACAAAACACTACAGATATATTTTTTTAGAACATAAAACACTACAGATAGTTGGAAGGACCCGTAAGGTCAGCACTGGTTCCTATAGAAGCAGCACCACAAAAGAATAGTAAAATTCCGCGCTGCTGACTGACTGTCCCATGAGATCAGTAACAAAGTACTTACTCCTTTTCTTTTTTACAAGGGGCACACACAACCCAAGATATTTTTCTCAGATATGGAGAAGAGCTGTGCATCATTATGTTAAGAAAAAGGAGGGGGGGGCAAAGGCCCAAATTCAAACACCCACACACCCCAAGGCGAGAAAACGAAAACGGATCTCACCCTGGGAAAACAAAAACAACCTAGATTGTACAAGGGATCCACCTAAGACTCACCCACTGGGCCACGAGCAGAGGAAGGAGATGCCTCTGGCCCTGGCCAAATGCCAAAAAAAATAACTCCAGCGCAACCCAAGGTTTGAACTTGTTTTTTTAGTGACACTTAATCTACGAATTTGCAAATTATATGACACAGATTTGGTATTACTGGATCCATATTTGAAAACATTTTCATATGATATCGAACTCATAGTTATGAACATCATAATATGGGATATTAACTGTCAAAGTATGACTTTGGAGACAGCACTCAAATCAAGCCTTACAAAAAGAAGAGGGTATAGTTCAACACAGTACTTCAGGGATAGAGATTCCCAAATTAGAAAATACTAAAAAGAAGACTGTTATGGATGGCTGGTGCTACAGTACCCCGGTTCTGCTCCGCACCACGTTACCCCGCGCTACAGTAGCAGCCCTCTTGGGCCCTGACACAGACACACTCAAATAAGGGCCTGCTTGGATCCATGGTGCTAAAGTTTAGCACTACACTATTAGCTAAACTTCAGCACTACACTTTTAGCTAAACTTCAGCACTTGGAGATCCAAACAGGAGTGTTAAAAGGTGTTCTTTTTCTCAAACCCGCAAGAGAGCTGTGTGTTATATTAATAAGGGAAGTGTTTTTTTTTCTCGAAAACGCGCAGGAGAATTGCACCCCTTTATATATTAAGAAGATAGAATAAAAAGGTCTAAAATAGACCATACATCAGAAGGCATCCTTACGGCGGCCAGAAGATAGCATACAAAAAGGTATTCACCATATGAAAAAACCAACACACCACCCTAGGGAGCAGCTGGAGAGGCAGCCAGAGAACATAGGCCTTTCGCCCTAGCTGTTTCCCAACGACTTCTCTCCTCATCTGCCAAAGCAAGGATAGAGGTGAGGCATGGAGACAAACCATCGAAGACACATCTGTTCCGATGATTCCAAATCGTCCAAGCACCCAAGATGATAAGGGAGTCAAGACCTTTTCTGGTAAGACCTGAAACCACATCTGAAACTTCCTCCCACCAACACAGGAAGGAGGTGGCAGCCGGCTGGGGGGCAAGGGAGTGTAGCCCGAATTTCCAAAAAAGTTGATACCAAAAGATTCTCGAGAAGGAGCAAGCCACCAGAAGATCTAGAGTTTCTTCAGCTTTGTCACATAGAAGACATTTCTCAGGGTGGTTTAGACCTCTTTTCTCAGGGTGTCACATAGAAGACATTTCTCAGCTTTGTCAATAAGTCTGCCTTCCAACTTGAAAGCTGGTCAGCAATTCTATCAATAAAAGGTTGGAACTGCTGCCTGGATAACTTGTGCAAGGAAAGAAGAAGACCCAAATAACTACAAGGCAAGTGTTTTGTTTTGCCTTTTCTTCCCATGTTAAAAGATGTTAAAAGTGAAGTGCTAAACTTTAGCACCCATTAGTAGTTTAGCTCCTCCAATGTGTGCTAAAGTGAGTTAAAAGTGGTCCAGGGTAAAGAAAAGACATCGCATACCCTACTCACCCACACTCTCTTCCCCACCCTGTATTAATTAGGGGTATGGATGCCTTTCTATATCCATATGCTAAACTTTAGCATATGCATCCAAACACTACCCATGTGCTAAACTTTAGCTCTCCATTTGAGATGGTTAAACATTAGCACCTTGTAAAATTTATCACATGAGATCCAAACAGGCCCTTACGCACCGTCACACTGATGATGAGGAAAACAGAAAAGGCACATACCAAATATAGTTCAAGGGTTTCCCAGTGGTTGCTCCCCTGCAATTGTTGGGTCACAGCAATACTCCTATTGTTGATCTCCCATGCATCATTCTCAGAAGAAGGCAGAAGTGGCACTTGTTTACTATCAGTCAAACTTCCGTAATTAGGATACATCTCACATCATTAGTTAACACTATTATTTGCCAGCACAATAATCTGCCCATATGTGCAATTAGAAGAGTCGGTCAACATACCTTGATTTGTTGTCTGATCTGTTCGAGCAGCATTGCTGCGCAATGACTGAAAATACACGGTCCAATTGCCTACAACGGAACAATTGAAACAATAGATACAGTGAGACCGAATTGTAGACATAGAAGAGAACATGACAAACAGCAATCCCTTAAGACAGCGCTACAGATAAAAAAGGAAACAAAACAAGAAAATGTGAAATACTTTTTTATTTCTGACTCCTTCCAAAATTTTAGCACAATTGTGAAGGCTATATCATACAATTTCTCATTTATAAGAATATCCATCAGGGACTCAATAGATTGGCTTTCTGCAGTCACACAAAAACAGATTTCGGTGTTAATTCTTAAAGATTGCTAATTAAGGTATTGATCTCTATAAATTCAAGCAATAAAGTCCTATGAATAGTTTCAGGGATACCTGAAAAATCAAAACTTGATTTCAAAGTGCTGAGCATATACTGTGCTTCTGTTAATATGTATTCTTTTTCAAGGATTTCAATGTCAACACAAAATTGCAATCTAGAAAGTTCTGAGTTTGTGCCAAAAGCCGCTGAAATAGAGAGCAAAAGTTAAACAAAGTGTGTTGCTGTGCAATGAGATAAATCAAACAGCAATTAAAAGTCTGACAAAACATACAGTTCTCCATCAAAAGATTCCGGGGTCTTTTACTTGGAGAAATTTTATCATCGGCTTCACAAATAGAATCGAGCCATGCAAATGAGGGATCAACAAGCTGCAATGCGTTGATAGCAGCAGATAAAGCATGCAACCTCTCTTGCAACACGTGAGGAAGTTGGTGGCTGCCGCCTGCATTACCTTCTCTATTCAATCTAACAAAGTACCTGTACATGTATGCAGCTGCTTTCCTCCATTTGTTCCTATGTGCTTCAAATGAATAAAGAACCTTATAGAGATTTGGTCTAGACGACAGATCTGAGCGCTCAGCCTGTGAAACTAAAAATAAGATCGGTGTGGCGGAAAGCAAGACACAAATATTGTACTATGCTGAAAATGAGTGAACCTTCCAGAAGAGCTCTTGCTCCACTTTCTCTACCAAGCCAGTGAATGGAATCTCTCCGTCACAAAGAACCTATTTCCACAGGTAAGAGGCAAATTTAAGCTCCAATCTAATAGTGAGCATCCCTTGCATAAAATGATGAGAAAAACAACTGGATAACACAAACAGCATTTGATTTGTATGACTCCTAGTTAATTGTTAATATATTTAGAGGAAAGTCTGCTAGATTGATCAACATGCCCTGCATATACATAGGAGTTTAACTAACAATGTTTAGAGGAAATGCTGCTAAGACTGGCCAACATGCCTTGCATACAAATGATACAATAAAAGAAAGACAAGAAAAAAAGGCCCAAACACAACAAATGCATCCAAGTCATGATTTTTAGGTAGTAGTAGTAGTTAGAGCCAGCTTGACCAGTTGACATACCGCATATACAATGGAAAAGAAAATAATCAAATAGCTAACACATCACACACTTGTAGGACTCTTAACAAAATTAGCAGAAACACGTTGAACAACATCACACACTGCATGAACCCACATTTTCCACAATGTAAAAAAGAGGCAGACCACGTGCCAGAGGCTCCCATGTGAGTGGGGTCTGGGAAAGTAATAAACTGAGGCAAGCCTTCCACCACAAATGCGGAGAGGTTGCTTCGAACCAGCAACCTGGTGACTCGGTGAGACAGCTCTCACCACTGAAGTCTGCCCTTCTCCATTTCCACAATGTAAGGATAGCAAAAATGTAAAACAAAATCAAATGCGGTAGATCATGTCAACGGCCAAGATATAAGTCTTATGATACCTATGTATGGCTGCAAACATGTGTCATGACCACTATAATACTTACAAAATCACCTGCCTGCCAAGCAACTTATTCCTGCCTAGGCACTACGGCCACCTCAAAACACTAAAGATGTCCATGGACAAATCATGAAAAAAGGTGCAAACAATAATGCAAATAAACAACTTCATATGGCAAACCTTTGTCTCCCCAAGATCACAAAGAACTATGATGAAACGCCTCAAACAGATATATTTGCTATCATCATCTGGGTTTGAGACGATCGCACAATATGCATCGTGAAAGTGTTTCAAATCCAAGCTGTACTTGAATACATTAGCCCATAGTCGTCCTTTAATCATTGCTGCGGTCTCTGGAAGACCCTCAGCTTCAATTCCATTATCTATCCCGTCGACGATATCAACTAGTTCTAGTGCAGCAAGAGCAAATTGGTACGCCCCCTCGCTCATGGAGTGTTGCTCAAAAATTTGCATTGCCCACTCATAGTAGTTAAGTCTCCACAAAGAAATAGATCTAGATTCCCCTGAAAAAAACAAATGGTTAGAATATAAGTTAAATGCAGTATACAACAAGTAAAGCTAGGAGAATGATATCACCAGAAACTTGAAACCCTGTTTCCAATGAAAAGTTCTCCAAAGCCTTTGGAGCTTCATACCCGGATGCAGCCCTGTTTTCCAAAGTATTTGTCAAGTCAATACCAGAGAGAGCGCCAACAGGTAGTCCGATTATAAGTTCATAACAAAAATACCCAGCAATTTTAAAAATGAAATAGACAACGAGGCAAGCATACACATCCAAAAGTTTTATTCTTAACAGGCGAAAGGGCCTCTAGCCTAGTGGTTAAAAGCTAACAAGTAGCACCTCCAAGTCCCGGGTTCGATTCCTCTCGGGGGCGAATTTTCTGGCTTGGTTTAAAAAATCCCCTCGGTGTGTCCCATCCGCTCTCATGTTACGATGTCCTATGCGTCACCCTCCGATTGGGCCGTTGCAGAGTGAACGGTTGACACCGGCCCATTAGTGATAGGGGCCAGAGTCCAGGGATTTTCTTGGCTGAGACCGTTATCTCGGTCTCTTCTTAATGTAATACCGGGAGGGTGGTCATTCCCTCCCCGACTAAGTTTTTTTATTCTTAGCAGATTTTCAGGCCTTTCAGGGCTCCATCATTCTTGAGTTTTTGATCCACACCTTACCCCCTCTAAAGATAAACCAAAACACTCCTGCAATTTTTTATCTTAAATAGGGTGACCATAACAGTTACGTACCATTGCTCCGATAGCAGCAACTAATATATGGTGCTGCCTCAGTTCTCAAGTCTGAACTATTGTTTCACAGGACCTGAGAATTAGGTAACTAAATCAAATGAAGTGATTCCTACCAGAAAACATTAACTTAGACTATTGGATTGCATGCTTCAAAATCCCTTGCTGATATTTAACAAAAGACACAAGCAGATCTCCTAATGATATGCCGATAACAAGCTCACTTAGTTACTTGTCATTTCTAATAAAGGGTGTGCAATCCCTTTCTTTTTCAAAACACAGCAAATCAAATGTTGTGGGCAAAGATGAGTTGCTCTGCATCGCTATTTCATAAAGTAACAACTACAATTGTGCTTACAATTCTATAGAATTTACAAAAATAAGTATCAGACTCATTGCAAGGTGCTACCACAAAGATTTATGACCGCCAGTTTACTGGTGAGTGGTGACTGTGAGGTACTTCTCTTCCCTAGTAATTATATCTAGTTAAAGAAGATTTTTATACATGATGCGGGGTTAAGGACGGAAAACCATATCTTATCAACTACCACTTAACTTAAACAGAAGTAGATCAAGCACATGGTCTGTCAGTTAGGCTTTTAAATAACCAGTTAGACTGATCAGGTCCGGTTGTTTTCAATAGCTCAATAACATATATGTTTATGCTACATAATTCTTGTCTAGTATCACAATAGGAAAAATAAATCATTGATGTCCCCAGCCACTAAAGACGGTTTCCAGAAAAGTGTCGTTTGATGATAATCAAAAGGCTCAATCCACAAGTTCGCATAGTGAAAAGGTAGTACCTGAAAAAGCATCGGATAGCATCATGAACCTTGGATTCTCTCAAAATAATATTTGCTTCATCATGTGCAATCATCAGAAGGCAAAATCCATTGAGATGAAGATATGCTGAACATGCAGTGTCTGCATCTTGACCAGTATGCGATACTTTTCCATTGTTCAAGTATGTTTCCAGAATTCCCAGCAGATTCTGTTAGAGATAAAAATGAGGATAAGCAGAGCTTATTTGATAGCTGATAGCCTGATACTATATAGAATGAGCAACATTCAAATAAAACATAATATGTTTCTAATGAATTTTAGTCCAAAAATAAAATATAGTACCTGAGCAGCTTCATACTGACTATGTCTGATGAGAACAGCTGATAGATTAATTGTGCATCCCAAGAAAGTGTGTACACATTCAAAATTTCCTCCATGCATAATCAAACTACTAAACCTCCTTACTAGATTTATTATTTCCGCTGGACCGAGAAAACAAGGTGACATAACGTCCCCTTCAGGAGATTTTGGAAAATCAAGTAAAGAAGCCAATGTAAAATCAGAGCAGCCAAGCTTTCTGTGCAAAGACAGTTCATCTGATTTACCTGTAATAAGAGAACAGCATGTGCAATTAAAAATAAGTAACAAGCTTCAAAGGTTTATAAATGAAAAGAACACAAATTAAAAGTTAAATAGATAAATAGTGTACACTTGCAGAATATATAGATCAGCTACCAGAAAAATGATAAAATGAGGTACAGTGTAGGTCCAGGTCCAAAAAAGCCTGGTACAAACGTCTATTTCCTTTTTGTCTTACACATTTGTCCATATGATATATCACTCTGGGCTTCAGATATCTCAAAAACATAATTTCTTCAAATTATAAACTCTTGAAGCTAAAATGTTCGGCAATCAGCATAAAATGTTTTAATAGTATCTTCGTAATATACTGATATGCAAAAAAAAAGAGTACAATTGTCAGTTTCAAGGCCCATGTGGCCCATATTAGTTGTGCCTATATATTCTACCAAGTCCTAAGGACTAATTATCTTTTCTCTAATCCAAGGTTAGTAACATGGTACCAGTTAGAATAGGAAACCCTAACCCTAACAAGGGTTGGGAGATGGATATATAGCCTAAGTTAGATCGGCCAAGCCCATTACAATGGGGGCAAAACAGTAAATACACATTGGGAGTACCGAAACCCTAATAGGTACTCTAACACCCCCCGCAGTCACAACTCTATCCTGTACAGATGTTGAGACTGGACCGGAAGTCTAGGAATACACTGTGAAGATGTCGGCAAACTGCAGCGTTGTGGGGACGCTGAGGACCCGAACGTCACCTGCAGCGACACGCTCCCGGACGAAGTGCAGGTCAATCTCCACATGCTTCGTGACCTAATGCTGCACGGGATTGATGGAGAGATAGATGGCACTGACGTTGTCGCAGTAGACGAGGGTGACGCGCCGAAGGGGGCTGTGGAGCTCGTGGAGGAGCCGGCGCATCCAGGGAAAGTCCAAAATGGACCCAGATACACAGAAACCCTCCTAAAGAGGTCTAAAACTGTATCCCATTCATTTCCCTAGATTTAAATTTGTATGTGAGCTATTCTAAAGCACAAATCTGTCATCCGAAGCATGTTCAGGACCACAATTCCAGTGTGTTATTTGTTTTCTCATCCACCCCTGCCTAAAATCGTTAGAATGCTAGTGGTGGAGGCCAGATTTGGCTCTCCCTCAAACAATGAAATCATGTTCAGTCCTAGGAGCAGTGGCATAGCTTAGGTATGAAAGGAGAGGGGGCACAGGGGGGAAAGCATGGCCACGTTTGACCCTCACCAAGTCCCCACTGACTGAGGGCAAGAAAACAGCACATATCCGTAACTGGCCCAGGACAGTAAATTGGGGACAGTGAGTTACTGATAGTTAGTTGCCTATTGTCTAGAGGTGGCGAAATTTAGGGGGGTTTATCTGGATTTAAAACTTGTACTATAACAAACAGAAGCAATAGACCACAGTACCCTTGTTCTCAATATTTTTGCAGTTTGTCAAAGAAAACCTTCCGTTTAATGCAATCAAAAGATAGATCCAGTGTTGTCAGCTCCCACATGAGTGGGGTCTGGGGAAGAAATAACCGAGGCAAGCCTTACCCCTGCATTTTGCAGAGAGGCTACGTCGAACTCAAGACCTTTGGCTCAGTGGAAAGGCTTCACACAATTGCGCCAGATCTGTCCTTTAATGCAATCAAAGGAACAAATTTTCAAACTAATGAATGTGAAATTAACAGAACATTCAAAGGGCCCTTGCACAGGAAACAAATTTGGGGGCAAAGGAGTTTGTGCAGTTAATTAAACCAAATTCACAAATTGGCAATAGACCAGGGTGTGTATTGCCTGTAGAACATGCTAGCTGCTGATCACAAAAAACTGCCCCTAAAATACAATAGCCAAAACCTTATGAATGCCATTACAAAACACCAAACTGACAAGTTGTGTCCTTTGGTGTGGATTCATTACACCATTGTAAAGACAGAGCGCATTAAGATTTAAGACACTAAATGTAGTAGCAGGGTGCCCATTCAAAATATGTATCAACAAACAAAGGCAATAAGACTACAATCATATCTTTATCAACAACAAAGTTAAGACCACAATCATATATTTTATGTATTACCAAGCTGAAGAGAAGAAAGTTGATAGCTAAAATCGTCAATGGTTGGTGGTGAGGTTGGTGAGGTTCCTACAAAATGGAGAACAATCCATTGTCCCAATATGTCTTGAATCATTGGGAACAGCTTCAGTTTTATTCTGGCAACATCATTTTGCAACAAAGAAACCTGATTCACAAATTATTATTATCAAAGAAATAAACAAAAAGATATTGAAGAATAAATGTATCTTGCACTTTTCAAACTAGAAGCAAGGGGTACAAGATTAAAAAAACAGGCATTGCCGCTTAATATTTTGTATATGGAATTGACAATTTGAGCCCACAGGCCTTGGTGTTACAATGGTGTTCTAAAAGCACATGTAAATTGTAAACAAATATTCATCTGCATGATTTTAAGATCATAGCAATTCTTGGTAGTTAGCCGTATAGTATGTGGATAAGATTGGCTCAGCAACCCAAAATCCCAGTAATAGCCAAAGTTCTTGAGAGTTCTAACCATTGTAAGTTACAGATGAGACAAAGCAAGCATGCTCATGAAAGCTTAAAAGTGTGTACCTTAAGCTATATGAGTACATGGTCGAAGAAGCAAAGTTGAAGTTCCAGTACACAGCAGAAAGAAATAGCAAAAATCAAAAGTTATAGCGTACCTGCCCACCAACACCAACCAGATAGCTAAGGAACAGAAACAGATCAAATGCACACTCAAACATTGTTCTGGCAACCTGTGAAGTAGCTTGAACTAGTAACACAGAATTTACATTACAAACTCTCTTTGATCCATACGATTGTACGTTCATGTTTGTGTTCAAACACTTCATAAACTTCTCAATCACATCGAATACTGCCGACCAGGATGCTGATCTTGATTGCAACGTATGAAAAGATCGTAACATCTCAACAGAAAACTTCCTTTGACTTTTGTGAGCTGCCTGCCTTCTTTCTACATAAGTATCCATTCCTAGTAATGTACTGAGGGATGAGGATGACTGATGACTAAAACCAGTCTCTAGAATCTTTACTATATGTGAAACAATTTCATCAGATGATATAATAGAACTAATTAAGGATTCATAATATGCTGCTGTGGAAGATCTCCCCAGCAAATGGTGTATATTGCCCATGCATCTGAGGACCTCATTGAGGAGTTCAAAATCAGACACATCGTCGAGTAAGTTCACCCCATGGTCATAACCTGAAATGTTAGTCTAATTAGCATTACCTAATCGCTCCCAACAGAAAAGTGAAATTTATTGCAAAAAAACTAAGAAAGAATCACACCATAAATAAGCATCTCCAGACCCTCCAAACAACGGAATAGAGAAAATGAACCCTTTCTTACTAAACCAAACACTTCATTTGTAGTATCAAGAAACAATCCATAGGGCTTATTGTGCCAGCACCAATTGTGGAGGTACCGTGCAGAGAATTGTTTCCAGTGATAAGCTGTAGCACTTGCTGTCTGTGAACTTCCCTAAAACCAAAAGAATTCTGGAAATTCAGCCATACAAGAAAACTAGAAAATAGAAGCCTTAAAGGAACAAAACAAAGGACAAAAAACAAAAAAAAAGATTACCTCTTGTTCTATAATAGATAATATCTCTTTTCGTAGCCCATTTGCTGTAAGTGACTGGAACTCAGAATCTGATAGGAACCTTTTATGCTCTAGTAAGGTTTCACGTAGGGCAGAACAGTGGTTTACTCCTGGTTGAAGTAGCCTCCGCAGAAACATGGATGAAATCAAAGTAAAAGCCTGTTCCTACAGATACCAAAGATGTATAGAAAGCTAAGGATATCAAAGTGCTCTACGGTCACAAAAATATGCACACAAAAAAAGGTAAAGGTAAAATGCATGGAAGAGTTCTGAAAAATGCTAAACAATATATTCTGCACAGGTGTAGAAATTATTGTCTGAATAATATGACATTTTTTCACTTGAAAAGACAGGTTCAATGTCGATAATAAAATTGGTCATTCGAAACTTATGAGATAAAATGAGACAAGAAGAAAAGTGGAAGGATCAAATTGGTAACAATCATAAATTAAACAAAATTACAAAGTGTATAAATTACTATGGAATTATGAATAAATAAATTAAAGAAATATGTTCAACAGTTGAGAACAAATGTATGCTGAATAATCTCTGGAGTTCCAGCGACCAAGTGTTTTATAATCAAAAGTCCATCAGCAGATCACTCAATTTAAAGGCAAATATAACAAAGACCTAACAGCAATGCAAAGCAGCAGGCCCATGATTCAAGTTGAACATAATTCATTATCATAAATGATAAAATCATGGAAATTTCAACTATGAAAACCCCATAAGGAAATTATAGCTACCTTCAAGGAGGAGAACATTGAATCAGCTGTCCAAACCAAATCATCCAATGCATTGTCAGAACTTTGAAACAACTGTTCACTGATAGCATCTTCTTGTAGCACATAACAGCAAACCTTCTCACTACAACATTTTGCACTACAAATAAAACCGGCCCAATCCATTACCATTACTAGATATAATTCAGCTAATGTAATTTACATAAGAAAGGAAATCAAATACTGACTAAAGGTTACACATGTGCACGCCGAAATATTCCCCAAGAATTTATGGAGTTACAGTATGTTATTGCATGCAGGCTTACAATTTTTTTGTGTATGAAATTGATAATATATATGATATACATATTAAAAGGAAAATAAGGATTGTGTGTATTTCTGTAATATATGTTAGTCAGCTAGCATTTGTATAGTTGTTGATATTGTGGGAAACCCTAACACAGGGTTGGGTGTTGTATTAATAGACTGAGATAGTTGGGCCTGGCCCATTACAAAGGGGTGAGGAGGTAATTACACAAGGTGGGTACTCTAACAGATATGTAATCATCCACTGATATAGCTCATTTAATGAGATGCTTACTGCATAGTTCCATTTGATGGACAACAGAAGTAACATAGTAAATGCCATTCTAACACTGGTTGAAGAATTGCAACGGAACATAATGACAACAATGAGGAACAACAGACTTACGTTTCGGTGTCAATGTCATACTGTAATATTTCATAGAGCATGGAGCCAAATTCTTTAAGTATCCAAAGCTTATATGTGGCTATTTTCAAGTCCGCAAGCTTCCCCTGAGTAAGAAGGTTGGAAATATTAGCTATCTGTGGGAAGCAAATGTGCTAGGTTAAATAAAATACCCAGACACAAGGAAAGCAATTCTGATTTTCCTACAGTGGGATTATTTTTATTTTACTTTAGGGTAGGGGTGCTATTATTTTAAAAATATAAGAAATAACAATGCATCAATGTTATCTGCCAAGAAAATGCATAAATATTTGCAAGACAATATGTAATTTTGAAAAATATAAGGATAAAGCGCAGTATCTTTGGCAGAAATACATAAAAATATTTAAAAAAAGTAAACTCCATACACCATAGTTACTATGATTGGAAAGATTAAGATAACTCTACATCATCTTTTATCCAATTCATTTTCATTTAGTTAATTAGATGGAAATTTTTTAAAAGAAATTGAAGTTTGTTGAAGAATGTCAATAAACTGGCAGTGGTGTTTTACCTCTAGCAAAGGTATAGTAGAAATTGAAGGTTCAGAAGAGAACATGAACCTTTCCGCAGCAGAAAAACCGAAGCCATATACAGCAACATAATCACAACCTTGAACCTTTAAAATATCACAATATTAACCAATCAGCTTTTTACAGCAATAATTGATGAGAAAAGATTACATTTTCCATCACGGTATGTCATCATACAACGACGAGCAACCCACAATAGAAAAAATAGATATCACGAAGTGAAATATAAGCTCGAGCAAAGAGTAGAACAACAGATAAAAAATTAGATATCGCAAAGTGAAATATAAGCTCAAGCAAAGAGTAGAACAACAGATCCAACATTTAAGTTTCTAACCAGAGGTTTGTACTAGCAGCAAGTCTGCTTCTGCTGTTGGAACATCATTTATTGCCGGCTGAAGTTAGCATAAGATAATCGCCAGGTTGTGGTTATATAACCCACAGCTAATAAGTCTCGCCGTCTAATAAGGACAATAATGTTCCACAGTAATATATGTCACCAATTCATTAATCCATCTTAATATTATACTAACCAAGGCAACCTAGAAACTAATCCATTTGCCATCACTAATCTGTCCAACTCCTTTTGCTCAATATGGTCGAAAAGGTTTTCTTTACTCTCAATCACATTAAGATCAAGTGATCTGCCGACAAGAAAACACTGGCAAGGCACAGCTTGCAATTAGTTTGGAGATATTCTTGGCACATAGTATGCACATTTGATACACTTCACAACATCAGATTCACCTTACACCTAGAATAGAACATTATGTTACCGTTTTCAAGAAAGTGGAGTTACCTAGTTATTTATCACTACAAACATAGGTAGGCTATATTCCCATGTTGTACACTTGTACTAGTATACTAGATTTTGTGAATGGAAGATGAGCAAATAACTGGTGAGGCAACATTCTTGGCATACCACAGTGTTTTGATGCAGAATCGCCAAAGATATCAACTCCTGATCATCATCAGCCTTACCAACCCATAGCCTGGACGGATGGCCTGAGGTACAGAGAATTTGTCAATAGATGTTAAGTTATTAACTGCTCAAGAACAGGATTATGTGCAAGCAAAGCTTAGACTCGTTTTTTTGTCAAACCATGGTTTCCAAACAAGGGACAGCATTGTAGAGGCGACCGCAAAATTGCCATGCATCAAAGCACAGCTCCACAAGTTTATTCATGAAAACCATTACTCTTTATGCTTATGCATCTCAGATTGTTCAATCAGACCCTTCCATTAACTCTTAGATAGCACTATTGCAACCAAAAAAACAAGCATGTAGGTTACAGTTGATCCTCACTGTATTTTTTCCACATTTGAAGCAATGTCACTGAGCTCACTGAAACAAGCATGCACAGATAAAGCTATCATCAGCCCACCACAAAAATTATATGCTATCCAGCCAGTGTTCGGCTAGGCGCCGACTAGGCGGCGATTAGGCGCGCCTAGGCGCTAATCGCCAGGCTGCCGCGTAGCCTAGGGCTCTGTGCGGCGTCTAGGCGGCCGCAGCGACTAGGAGGCGCGCAGCCGCGCCTAGGCGGCGAGTTGGCGGCGCGCAGGCGCCTAAGCGGGCGCGCAGGCGAGCGCGCGGGCGGGCGCGCGGGCGAGCGCGCGGCAATTTTTAGCGCGCGCGCGCGGGAGTTTTAGCGCGCGGGAGTATTAGCGCGCGCGCTGTGCTGCCGCTCGGTCTCCCTCCCACATGGTCACGGAAATTGCCTCGCTGCTCATTCCCTCCGGCGCTCATCCCCTCCGGCTGCTCCCCCGCCGGCTGCTCCCCTCCCTGCTCCCCCGCCGGTGAGTTCTCCTCCCCCGTCGGCTGCTCCCCTCCCTGCTCATCTTGGATATGCTCTGCTCGACTTGGATATGCTCTGCAGTTCGCATCTCCTCTGCAGCTCTGTTTCCCTCCTCTTCTGTTTCTTTCCCCGTCTTTCCTCTGCTTGTGCTTTGTTATATAGATGCTGACTGGAAGTGCTTGAGTTCTTTGTTTTTACAGCTGATAGCACAATGGTATGTTATACTCTTCACTCGAATTCCAATATGTTGGTGCAGTGGTTAGACGGGGGGTTCCCAGGTCAAAATCTGGTTGGTAGTATATAGTAGTTATATAGTCATATATAGTAGTTATATATATAGTATATATAGTTATATACATAATATATATATAATTTATGGCTATATTGCCAAAACGCCTAGAAAAGCGCCTAGAAGCGCCTAAGACCGAGTACTCCCGACTAGGCGCTAGGCAATGGGTCACCGCCTAGATTCCGCCTAGCGCCTAGCTGAACCTTGTATCCAGCAATAGTATAGACATGGGATACCAGCAGCTTGGGCAGATTCGATACGAGGACTGACTTAAGGATGCAGATTGTAGCTTACATGTGTCACAACAACATTGCATGCATTGTAAAAAAAGAGCAGCATTGCTTACAAAGAACCATAACAATGAACAATAGGGCAGAAGGACAAGATCAAGAGAACAGCAAGTAAAGAGAACATAAACATTACCTTCAATGTCATTTGAGTGGACATTATAGTTGAGAAGTTTCATGTGATTATCCCATATGCGCAAGTGTCCATCCAAATGAAGAACAAATAACAGGTCCCTTTCATTTACAACAGTTGCTACTATGTCCTGCACAGGACCCACAGTCTTTGTTCTGCAAAATAATGTAGGTAGATTTCATGAAAAAAAGATGCAAAAAAAACAGAACATGAGATGTAGACCAACTAACTGGAAATCCATTCACGTATACAAATATGCTACCATGAGAATAGCAGCAATAAATGGAAGTGTCATTTGAGTCAACAAGCATATGAACACTGCATGTGCTGTTCCTTCTTCCTATGCTATGGTAGTTTCTGAAAATATCTATGCAGCTGGGCAATGCCTAATAGCCAAACATGAAAACAGTAGATGTTCTAGCAACAGTTAGCTAAGCTAATCATGCTTTCATTGCTTAGTGTGCCATTATAACCAAGAATCCAAGATAGTACCTTGACATGAGAGTCCATAAACGTCCAATCCCAGCATCATCTCGTAGTTCATTCGAGAAACCTACAGTAGAAAACAATAACATTCAGGAACCTTGGGGGAGTTACAGAAGAAGGCCCCAAACTCAATCATCTGGAACCCACTAAATCCATGGAACAATGAGTTTGCTGCTGCAAATAGACAGTAGATAACACGCCTGGTGAGTTTGGGGCTAATTTGCCAAGACTGTAAGAACAGATGGACCCATCTTGCCGACCAATCACAATACATCCTGGCTTCGCTGTTACCGCTGTAACCTTTGCGCTCTGAGCTTGAGTTTGGAGATTAAACTCAGCTATATCATCCTGATGCAGCACTGAACCAGATACGTAGGAAAATGGGCTGCGTAGGTGGCACAAAAGAGCAACTCCAGAAACGGTAAGCACATATAGCATATATACAAGCTCCCCTTGCCTGCGACCCTGCATTGCCACAGAAGTGAGTAGTCTAGTCTCTAATGTTCCAGAAAGTTCGTGAAAACAACGATTGGTGTAAGGTGTCATGAATGAGCAAACCTCTCGTTCACATAGAAAGGCGAATGGAGATAGCGCCTCCTGGAAGGCAAGACGCAGTCCAAAGCTAGGGAACTCCTTGGAGGGACTAAGTTCAATGACCTCCAGCACATTTGGGTGTTCCTCGTGAATCCTCCTGTAAGAAGAAACCATATGCTCCAATGCTCCATTCAAAAAAATCTCCACCTACTATGAGGTATGGACCTAGGGTTTCTCTGGATGTGGCAAGTACCAAAGCAATACTAAGCGTGCACTTAAGTTCTAGTTCTAAAAGGATTCATTTCACATAAACATGAGCACAAACAACTCAGAAGGCGAAAACTATTCGAAGCTAAGTCTAAATTGAGCGATGTCCAGCTAACACAATGTGTCACTCATCTGAACAGAGCCATAATATAGAGCTCGAAAGTGAGGAGAAGCCCCCAACACGTACCACGAGAGGTAATACTGAGAATCGCCCGAAGGGATGATGTGGCACCCCGAGGCAGCACGCGGGGGCACGCAGACGAAGGGATCGGAGGGGCTCGCCGGCGCAGCGGCGGAGGACGAGGGGATGGTGAGGTCGATCCACCGCAGCTTGTCCGAGCCGGGTATGGGAACCTCAGCGCCAACTATTCTCCGGGCGGCGGGGGCGGCCATGGCTGCCTCGTCGTCGGCGTCGTCGGCTACGCCGGCGGCCGCCGCGGGAAGGAGGGGTTTTGCCTTTTTGGAGAGAGTGGGTTTTGGGCGGCGAGATGGAGTGTGGTTGGAGGCTCGGACCAGGGGCACAGGGCTTTGAGAACAAGCAGATGCCGAGATGGGCCTTTTTTGTATGTTTTTTTTCTTATATATGGGCTTCATTGTTCTTTCCAGAGTTTTGGCCTCTGCAATCAAACTTCTTATGCAATTGTCGATGTACTTCATTATTTATTTTATTAATATTAAATTCTAAGCTTTATTTACTTTTAGAATCATAACAAAAAAATATAAAATTATTAGAGTTTAAAATGAAAAAATCTTTCAGCATACGACGAATTATAAGTTAAAATTTGATATAGTAGTATAGTAAATAATAAATATATGTAATTTTAAAAATGTGTTTTGATAGTTTAATTGAACGCTAGTTGTGTGAGAAATTAGATCGTATAATAATAACTTTTTATAGTAGATATGACCTTTGGTTATGAGCTGAGTATTATCGTTGTTGATCATTGTTAAGAGAAGAATTGTCGCGAGTTGGTAGATGGTAGCAAGCCGTATAAATGATCGTGCAAGTACTGGTTTTTATACTGTAGACTGCACTGTTTGATGAGTGGAATTTAAAATAATAAGTGAGATAAAAAGTCTGGTGCAGATAGCCTAAAGGGCATGTTTGCTACGTAAGAGCGGGTAAGCAAGGGTAGCAAGGTACAGCAAGACCACACATAATATAGAGGGAAGGAATTTGAGGAATCTTTTTATGGATCTCTACCTTGATAATAGAGCTGTTGTGTAATTGAGTACTAGTCAGTTACCCGTGCGTTGCGATAGCTAACAACAATATCCACATAAATTATCCACCAAAAAGATATCAAGATTTTTTTTATTGATTGTCTCCGCTCTTCGTATAATATTTTTTATGAACGCACGAGTACCATAGGCAGCAAATCAGAGACCCCATCCCTAGGCTCCCACTTCCAAGGTTTCGTAGAGCAGGAGGAGAAGGGAAGAGGCGGACTTACATGTTCGTTACCGGAGAAGGACACAACGAAGACATGGATATCTGGAGGTGACATAGGTAGTATATCGCTAGATATATAGAGAGAGCACGTAAGCGGAGAAAGAAGCCCAGCCAAATCAGCTCCAAACCAAGAGGCACCCACACTAGGCGTCAATCTGAGAATGATGAGAGAATGTGAGTGTCTTCCCAGCCCTGTGAAAGGGAATTAGGCTTACATCTAGTTCCTAAATAATTTTGGTGGTTGAATTGCCCAACACAAATAAATTGGACTAACTAGTTTGCTCTAGTGTTTAAGTTATACAGGTGTAAAAGGTTCACACTTAGCCAATTAAAAGATCAAATATTGGATTCAACAAAGGAGAAAAAGGGCAACCGAAGGCACCTCTGGTCTGGGGGCACCGGACAGTGTCCGGTGCACCACCGGACAATGTCCGGTGCACCAGAGGACTTCAACTCAAACTTGCCACCTTCGGGAGATTCCAGAGGCACTCCGCTATAATTCACCGGACAGTGTCCGGTGCTCCAAGGAAGAGCTGCCTCAGGAACTCGCCAGCCTCGGGAAATCGGAACGGCTGCTCCGCTATAATTCACCGGACATGTCCGGTGTACACCGGACTATCCGGTGAACCAGCAGAGCAACGGATACTTCGCGCCAACGGTCACCTGCAGGCGCATTCAATGCGCGCCAGAAGCGCGCAGAAGTCAGGCACGCCCATACTGGCGCACCGGACATTGAACAGTACATGTCCGGTGTGCACCGGACATCCAGGCGGGCCCAGAAGACAGAAGCTCCAACGGTCGGAATCCAACGGCATTGGTGACGTGGCTGGCGCACCGGACATGTCCGGTGTGCACCGGACTGTCCGGTGCACCATACGACAGACGGCCTCCACCAACGGTCATGTTTGGTGGTTGGGGCTATAAATATCCCAACCACCCCACCATTCATTGCATCCAAGTTTTCCAGCTTCCAACCACTATACAAGAGCTAGCATTCATTGCAAAGCACACCAAAAGAGATCAAATCCTCTCCCAACTCCACACAAAAGCCTTAGTGACTAGAGAGAGTGATTTGTAGTGCTCATTTGAGCTCTTGCGCTTGGATCGCTTCTTTTCTTTCGCATTCTTTCTTGTGATCAAACACTCACTTGTAATTGAGGCAAGAGACACCAATTGTGTGGTGGTCCTTGCGGGAAGTTTGATTCCCAAGTGATTTGAGAAGAGAAGCTCACTCGGTCCGAGGGACCGTTTGAGAGAGGGAAGGGTTGAAAGAGACCCGGCCTTTGTGGCCTCCTCAACGGGGAGTAGGTTTGCGAGAACCGAACCTCGGTAAAACAAATCCGCGTGTCACACTCTTCATTTGCTTGTGATTTGTTTTGCACCCTCTCTCGCGGACTCGTTTTTATTTCTAACGCTAACCCGGCTTGTAGTTGTGTTTATATTTGTAAATTTCAGTTTCGCCCTATTCACCCCCCTCTAGGTGACTATCAATTGGTATCGGAGCTCGGTGCTTCATTAGAGCCTAACTGATCGAAGTGATGTCGGGAGATCACGCCAAGAAGGAGATGGAGACCGGCGAAAAGCCCACTACAAGCCATGGGAGCACTTCATCGGAAGAGTCCCGCACCAAGAGGAAGGAGAAGAAGAACTCCTCCAAAGGGAAGGAGAAGAAGTCTTCTTCACACTAAAAGGAGAAGAAGGAGAAATCCTCTTCTCACAAGACACGTCGAAGTGGGGACAAGAAAAAGAGGATGAGGAAAGTGGTCTACTACGAGACCGATTCTTCATCGCCATCCACTTCCGGCTCCGACGCGGCATCCATCACTTCTAAGCGCCAAGAGCGCAAGAAGTATAGTAAGATCCCCCTACGCTACCCTCGCATTTCTAAACATACACCTTTACTTTCCGTCCCATTAGGCAAACCACCAACTTTTGATGGTGAAGATTATGCTAGGTGGAGTGATTTAATGCGATTTCATCTAACCTCACTCCACAAAATTATATGGGATGTTGTTGAGTTTGGTGCACAGGTACCATCCGTAGGGGATGAAGACTATGATGAGGATGAGGTGGCCCAAATCGAGCACTTCAACTCTCAAGCAACAACAATACTCCTTGCCTCTCTAAGTAGAGAGGAGTATAACAAAGTGCAAGGGTTGAAGAGCGCCAAGGAGGTTTGGGATGTGCTCAAAACCGCACACGAAGGAGATGAGCTCACAAAGATCACCAAGCGGGAGACGATCGAGGGGGAGCTCGGTCGGTTCCGGCTTCGCAAAGGGGAGGAGCCACAAAACATGTACAACCGGCTCAAGACCTTGGTGAATCAAGTGCGCAACCTCGGGAGCAAAAAGTGGGATGACCACGAGGTGGTTAAGGTTATTCTAAGATCTCTTATTTTCCTTAACCCTACTCAAGTTCAATTAATCCGTGGCAACCCGAGATATACACTAATGACCCCCGAGGAAGTAATCGGGAATTTTGTAAGTTTTGAGTGCATGATCGAAGGCTCGAGGAAGATCAATGAGCTTGATGATCCCTCCACATCCGAGGCTCAACCCGTCGCATTCAAGGCGACTGTCGGGGACCATAATTAGGGGTACCCTCAAGACGCCTAATTCTCAGCTGGTAACCCCCATCAGCATAAAGCTGCAAAGGCCTGTTGGGTGCGATTAAGTCAGGGATCAGTCCGTTCGAGCGACTCGATCATGCCTCGCCCGAGCCTAGCCTCGGACAAGGGCAGCCGACCCCGGAGGAACTCCGTCTCGCCCGAGGCCCCCCTCCAACGGCGGACACATCTCCGGCTCGCCCGAGGCCCTGCCTTCGCTAAGAAGCAACCCTGACTAAATCGCCGCACCGACCGACCGAATCGCAGGAGCATTTAACGCAAAGGTGGCCTGACACCTTTGTCCTGACACACGCCCCCCGACAGAGCCGAAGTGACCGTCGTCACTTCGCCGCTCCACTGACCGGCCTGACAAAAGGACAGCGCCGCCTGCGCCACTCTGACTGCAGTGCCACTTGACAGAGTGAGACTGACGGGCAGTCAGGCCCTGCCAAAGGCACCATAGGAAGCTCCGCTCCGCCCGACCCCAGGGCTCGGACTCGGGCTAAGTCCCGGAAGACGGCGAACTCCGCTCCGCCCGACCCCAGGGCTCAGACTCGGGCTAAGTCCCAGAAGACGACGAACTCCGCTCCGCCCGACCCCAGGGCTCGGACTCGGGCTAAGTCCCGGAAGACGGCGAACTCCGCTCCGCCCGACCCCAGGGCTCGGACTCGGGCTAAGTCCCGGAAGACGACGAACTCCGCTCCGCCCGACCCCAGGGCTCGGACTCGGGCTCAGTCCCAGAAGACGACGAAGTCCGCTTCGCCCGACCCCAGGGCTCGGACTCCGCCCCGGCCTCTGCCGAACGACCTCCGCCTCGCCCGACCCAGGGGCTCGGACTCGGCCTCGGCCACGGAAGACAGACTCGACCTCGGCTTCGGAGGAGCCTCCACGTCGCCCAACCTAGGGCGCAGGCCAGCCACGTCAACAGGAAGCGCCATCATCACCCTACCCCGAGCCGACTCGGGCCGTAGAGAACAAGACCGGTGTCCCATCTGGCTAGCTCCGCCAGATAGGCAATGATGGCGCCCCACAAGCTCTGTGACGACGGCGGCTCTCAGCTCTCTTACGGAAGCAGGAGGACATCAGCAAGGACTCAACCGCTCCGACAGCTGTCCCTCCGCCAGGCTCCGTTGCTCCTCCGACGGCCACGACATCACACCAGCTGGGTGCCAAGATCTCTCCAGCTGCCACATCGGCATGTACTTAGGGCACTAGCTCTCCCCCGCTAGACACGTAGCACTCTGCTACACCCCCGTTGTACACCTGGATCCACTCCTTACGACTATAAAAGGAAGGACCAGGGCCCTCTTAGAGAAGGTTGGCCGCGCAGGGACGAGGACGGGACAGGCGCTCTCTTGGGGCCGCTCGCTTTCCTCACCCGCGTGGACGCTTGTAACCCCCTACTGCAAGCGCACCCGACCTGGGCGCGGGACGAACACGAAGGCCGCGGGATTTCCACCTCTCTCACGCCCATCTCCGGCCACCTCGCTTCCCCCCTTCGCGCTCGCCCACGCGCTCGACCCATCTGGGCTGGGGCACGCAGCGACATTCACTCGTCGGCTTAGGGACCCCCCGGTCTCGAAACGCCGACAGTTGGCGTGCCAGGTAGGGGCCTGCTGCGTGTTGACGAACAGCTTCCCGTCAAGCTCCAGATGGGCAGTCTCCAGCAACATCTCCGACCCGGGACGGTGCTCCGTTTCGGGAGTCTTGAGTTCATGTCCTTCGACGGCAGCTACGATATGATACTCCTTCCACCGCCGCGCGACAACGACAATGGCGGCCGGCAGCCTGCCCGCCGGCGGCAGAATCGACGACGTCTTCCCCGCGTGGTGGAAGAACAACATCCGAGCTCGCCCCGTCCTCTCCCCCGCCAACGGAGGAGGAGGCGGGGCAACCAAGGCCAAGCAGGAGGCTGCGCCTCGTCGGCTGTCGAGCGAGTCGACGTCCCCAGCGCCCCAACGAGGGGGCGTCGGGCGTCGACCTCGCGTTTGAGACGAAGGTGAGCGTCGTCTCCTCGCGACACGCCAACCCCGAGCAAGTGGACGACGCCAGTGCGCTCGCGGAGAGCTTGCAGGACGTCGCCCTCGTACCTGGGACGGCGGTGCAATCAGTCCCCGACGTGACTATGTCGCTGCTCGCCGACCGAAAGGTACCAACCGATTCCCATCCTACGTCATTTCGACTCAGCCTCAACCCGCCTAGCGACCTTGCTTTGGCGGGCGCTCTCGTAGAGGCGAGTTCAAACCCTCTGGGGTTTCGCATGCGGTCGCCTTGGGTCCGGCTGACGGACGTCTCGACCTACGGGCCCTCTGGGTTCGAGGAAGATGACGATCCCAACACCTGTTGGGATTTCTCTGGATTTGGCAACCCCAGTGCCATGCGGGACTTCATGACCGCATGTGACTACTGCTTCTCCGACTGTTCCGACGGTAGCCGCAGCCTCGACGACGAGGACTGCGGCCCAAGCCGCGAATGTTTCCACGTCGAGCTAGGGGATCCCTCTGAAGGCAACCATCTCGGCATGCCGGAGGACGGTGATCTCCCTAGGCCGGTGCCTCGCGCCGACATCCCGCGGGAGCTAGCTGTGGTCCCCGTTCCGGCGGGGGGTCACGACCCACAGCTCGAGCAAGTCTGCGGGGCACAGGCCAGGCTCGACGAGGGAGCAGGAGCGCTTGAGCCGATCCGCCGGGACGTCGGGCAGGTATGGGCGAGTCAACCCCCGGCCGGAGAAATACGTCACCTGCCCTAGGGTTTCTAGCACCGCGTCGCCAACGACGTCAGGGTCAGGCCGCCACCCGCATCCAGTGGGGCCGGTCAGAACCTGGCTGCAGCAGCGATGCTTCTCCGCGCGATGCCGGAGCCATCAACCACCGAGGGTCGGCGAATCCAGGGAGAGCTCAAGAATCTCCTGGAAGGCGCTGCGGTCCGACGGGCCGAGAGCTCTGCCTCCCGAAGGCAGGGATACCCCTCGGAACCTCATGCCGCGACTTCCCGATTCATGCGGGAAGCCTCGGTCTACACCGGGCGCACGCGCAACACCGCGCCTGCGGCCCCGGGCCACCTCGGCAACGAGCACCATCATCGCGACCGTCGGGCCCACCTCGACGAGAGGGTGCGCCGAGGCTACCACCCCAGGCGTGGGGGACGCTACGACAACGGGGAGGATCGGAGTCCCTCGCCCGAACCACCCGGTCCGCAGGCCTTCAGCCGAGCCATCCGACGGGCGCCGTTCCCGACCCGGTTCTGACTCCCGACTACTATCACAAAGTACTCGGGGGAAACGAGACCGGAACTGTGGCTCGCGGACTACCGCCTGGCCTGCCAACTGGGTGGAACGAACGACGACAACCTCATCATCCGCAACCTCCCCCTGTTCCTCTCCGACACCGCTCGCGCCTGGTTGGAGCACCTGCCTCCGGGGCAGATCTCCAACTGAGATGACCTGGTACAAGCCTTCGCCGGCAATTTCCAGGGCACGTACGTGCGCCCCGGGAATTCCTGGGACCTCTGAAGCTGCCGGCAGCAGCCGGGAGAGTCTCTCCGGGACTACATCCGGCGATTCTCGAAGCAGCGCACCGAGCTGCCCAACATCACCGACTCGGATGTCATCGGCGTGTTCCTTGCCGGCACCACCTGCCGCGACCTGGTGAGTAAGTTGGGTCGCAAGACCCCCACCAGGGCGAGCGAGCTGATGGACATCGCCACCAAGTTCGCCTCTGGCCAGGAGACGGTCGAAGCCATCTTCCGAAAGGACAAGCAGCCCCAGGGCCACCCATCGGAAGATGCTCCCGAGGCGTCTACTCCGCGCGGTGCCAAGAGGAAAGGCAAGAAGAAGTCGCAAGCGAAACGCGACGCCGCCGACGCGGACCTTGTCGCCGCCGCCGAGTACAAGAACCCTCGGAAGCCCCCCGGAGGTGCCAACCTCTTCGACAAGATGCTCAAGGAGCCGTGCCCCTATCATCAGGGGCCCGTCAAGCACACCCTTGAGGAGTGTGTCATGCTTCGGCGCCACTTCCACAGGGCCGGGCCACCCGCGGAGGGTGGCAGGGCCCGCGACGACGACAAGAAGGAAGATCACCAAGCAGGAGAGTTCCCCGAGGTCCGCGACTGCTTCATGATCTACGGTGGGCATGCAGCGAATGCCTCGGCTCGACATCGCAAGCAAGAGCGCCGGGAGGTCTGCTCGGTGAAGGTGGCGGCGCCAGTCTACCTAGACTGGTCCGACAAGCCCATCACCTTCGACCAAGCTGACCACCCCGACCACGTGCCGAGCCCGGGGAAATACCCGCTCGTCGTCGACCCCATCGTCGGCGACGTCAGGCTCACCAAGGTCCTTATGGACGGGGGCAGCTGCCTCAACATCATCTACGCCGAGACCCTCGGGCTCCTGCGCGTCGATCTGTCCTCCGTCCGAGCAGGCGCTGCGCCCTTCCACGGGATCATTCCTGGGAAGCGCGTCCAGCCCCTCGGACGACTCGACCTTCCCGTCTGCTTCAGAACGCCCTCCAACTTCCGAAGGGAGACTCTGACGTTCGAGGTGGTCGGGTTCCGAGGAACCTACCACGCGGTACTGGGGAGGCCATGCTACGCGAAGTTCATGGCCGTCCCCAACTACACTTACCTGAAGCTCAAGATGTCGGGCCCCAACGGGGTCATCACCGTCCGCCCCACGTACAAACACGCGTTCGAATGCGACGTGGAGTGCGTGGAGTACGCCGAGGCCCTCGCCGAGTCTGAGGCCCTCATCGCCGACCTGGAAAGCCTCTCAAAAGAGGTGCCCGATGTGAAGCGCCATGCTGGCAACTTCGAGCCAGTGGAGACGGTCAAGGCCGTCCCTCTCGACGCCCGCGGCGACTCGCAGCTCGTCATCGACCAAGTCATGAAGAACTCCCACCGCCGCGACCCGAAGATGGAGGCCTACTGCAATGAGGTTCGGCGCCTGGAAGACAAGTTCTACGGGCTCGAGCTTAACCACATCGCTCGGCGTTACAACGAGACGGCGGACGAGCTGGCGAAAATAGCCTCGGAGCGAACAACGGTTCCCCCGGACGTCTTCTCCCGGGATCTGCATCAACCCTCCGTCAAGATCAACGACTCGCCCGAGCCTGAGGCGACCTCGGTCCAGCCCGAGGTACCCTCGGCACAGCCCGAGGCATCCTCATCTCGGCCCGAGGCGCCCTCGGTTCAGCCCGAGGTACCCTCGACCTCCGAGGGCGAGGCACTGCACGTCGAGGAGGAGCGGAGCGGGGCCACGTCTGATCGAAATTGGCAGACCCCGTACCTGCAATATCTCCGCCAAGGAGAACTACCCCTCGACCGAGCTGAGGCTCGGCGGGTAGCGCGACGCGCCAAGTCGTTCGTCTTGTTGGGCGATGAGAAGGAGCTCTACCACCGCAGCCCCTCGGACATCCTCCAGCGATGCATCTCCATCGCCGAAGGTCAGGAACTCCTGCAAGAGATACACTCGGGGGCTTGCGGCCATCACGCAGTGCCTCGAGCCCTTGTCGGGAATGCTTTCCGGCAAGGCTTCTACTGGCCAACGGCGGTGGCTGACGCCACTAGAATTGTCCGCACCTGCGAAGGGTGTCAATTCTATGCGAAGCAGACCCACCTGCCGGCTCAGGCTCTGCAGAAGATACCCATCACCTGGCCCTTTGCTGTGTGGGGTCTGGACCTCGTCGGCCCCTTGCAGAAGGCGCCCGGGGGCTACACGCACCTGTTGGTCGCCATCGACAAATTCTCCAAGTGGATCGAGGTCCGACCTCTGAACAGCATCAGGTCCGAGCAGGCGGTGGCGTTCTTCACCAACATCATCCATCGCTTCGGGGTCCCAAACTCCATCATCACCGACAACGGTACCCAGTTCACCGGCAGAAAATTCTTGGACTTCTATGAGGATCACCACATCCGGGTGGACTGGGCCGCCGTGGCTCATCCCATGTCGAATGGGCAAGTAGAGCGTGCCAACGGCATGATTCTACAAGGGCTCAAGCCTCGGATTTACAACGACCTCAACAAGTTCGGCAAGCGATGGATGAAGGAACTCCCCTCGGTGGTCTGGAGCCTGAGGACAACGCCGAGCCGAGCCACGGGTTTCACGCCGTTCTTCCTGGTCTATGGGGCCGAAGCCGTCTTGCCCACTGACCTGGAATACAGCTCCCCGAGGACGAGGGCCTACAGCGATCAAAGCAACCAAGTTAGCCGAGAAGACTCGCTGGACCAGCTGGAAGAAGCTCGGGACAAGGCCTTACTACACTCGGCGCGGTACCAGCAGTCCCTGCGACGCTACCACGCCCGAGGGGTCCGGCCCCGAGACCTCCAGGTGGGCGACCTGGTGCTTCGGCTGCGGCAAGACGCCCGAGGGAGGCACAAGCTCACGCCCCCCTGGGAGGGGCCATTCGTCATCGCCAAAGTTCTGAAGCCCGGAACGTACAAGCTGGCCAACAGTCAAGGCGAGGTCTACGGCAACGCTTGGAACATCCAATAGCTACGTCGCTTCTACCCTTAAGATGTTTTCAAGTTGTTCATATACCTCGCACCCATGCAAAGTTTAGTCATCAAGGAAGGGTCGGCCTCGCCTCGGCGAAGCCCGACCCTCCCTCGGGGGCTAAAAGGGGGGGAACCCCCTCTGCGTTGAAATTTTCCTCGAAAAAAGATCTCTTCTCCAGAATGTCTTTCGTGCCTTCTGACTACTTCGAAAAGTGGATCCTGAAAACGACGGAGTACACGTAAGCAGCCAAGGCTGACCGAGCCGAGGGACTCCTACGCCTCCGGGATACGGATACCTCACTCATCACCTTCTGCGATAAGTAACTCGCGTTCGGATAAAGTGATTCCGCGGACCGAACAAGTCTTTACGTTCGGAAGCTCTTCTGCCGAAGCGATCCTTCGAGCCTTCTCGACTGAGTCGGTGACAGGGCCTCATGGACGGGTGAAAGTACGCGTAAGCGGCAAGGCCGACCGAGCCGAGGGACTCCCACGCCTCCGGGATACGGATACCTCACTCATCACCTTCCGCGAGAAGCAACTCTCGCTCGCACAAACAT
Organism: Zea mays; assembly: GCF_902167145.1. NCBI lineage: Eukaryota > Viridiplantae > Streptophyta > Magnoliopsida > Poales > Poaceae > Zea > Zea mays. The sequence goes on along the minus strand of NC_050100.1, from coordinate 80,834,962 downwards.
CCCTGTTACCGACAAAAAAGTCCAGATACTCGAAACAAGAGGAAAAGAGACGCAACTTTACAACGCAGCAAGGGTGTGTGTTCTGGCCTCGGCGGCCGCAGAAGGCACGCGCTACAAGACAATCTGATCCTGCAGGCTCGGGTCTTGACGCTGGAAGGGGGCAGCAGCACCCTCGGCATCGACGACAACTTTGGCGAGGTTCGACCTAGCCTCGGACGGCGACGCGGTCCGAAGACCTCCACTCCGAAGGACGACGTCATCACCACGCCCGGGCCATCGCCGCCAGGGTCTTCTCCGGGAATCCGGCCCGAGCAGGCGGCTCGGCCGGTCACCTTTGGGGCCTCGGCCGACCATCTTCCAAGGGCGCCAGCCCGACCCGAGGCCTCGGCTGGTCAACTCCGGCGTCGGTCCCTCTAACGGACAACCCGACCAGGCTCCGGCCAACCAGGTTTTCATTTTCGAGCCAACTCCGCCTCTGTTCATGCTGATATCGCTACCCCTGGCCTCGGCTCGTCGAAGAGCGACCAAGGGGTCTCTTTAACTAAGCTAGAGGAGCCTCAGACAACAAGGTCGACCGAGCCGAGGGACTCCTACGCCTCCGGGATACGGATACCTCACTCGTCACCTTGACACGAGGCGACTCATGCTTGGTGAAGTGGTTCAGATAATCAACAGGCGAGTCTTAGTGCTCGAAAATGAGGAAAAAACACGGCTCCGTGCCAAAATTGCATACATGTTCAGGCCTCGACAGCCATAATGAACAAAAACACTGGCATTCAGAGTGCCATTACAAACGGAACTCCGGTTCCCCCTCCGCTGGTACGAACAACCCCACTCCATGGGGGAGGGCCTGCGGAGCAACAGAAGATCGACGAACGGCGCGCCGTCACCTACTCCAGCAGCGGCGACGACGACGACTTCTGCTCCGAGGGGCCGAACAGCGGCAGCACTGACCTCAGGGCGGGTGCTGCTGCTAGGAGGCCCCCACCCATGCCCAAACTCGTGAGGCAAGGACGGGCAGAAGGCCGTAGAGTTGGAGGTCGGTCCGTGGCCAGGCTTGGCTATCTCGCCGGCGGAAGAACCTCTTCAAGCTGCCGTGGCAGACGCCGGCGCCGCGAGCGGCTCCGAAGCCACTCGCGTCCGAGATCCAGGCACGGTGCAGCCGCCGGCGCCACGGACGACGACCGCCCTTCCCTCCGATCACTGAGTGAAGGAGCGGGCCGCCGCCCACGCAGGGGCCGACCCCAACTCGGCACTCTCCCCCCCAGCCCTGGTGATGAAAATCCTTGAGGCTGAGGGAGGGGCAGAGGCCGCAGCCCGGCTCGCTTTCCCCCACCATCAAGCTGGAGGTCACCATCTTGGGTGACCGCCGGTGGAGGGGTGCAGCCGGGCTGCATGATGAAAATCCTTGAAGCCGAACGATGGCTGAAAGGTACCAACTCCCACGGAGTTGCGTTCCTCCAACGATGAGGCGAAAAGACGGCGGGTATCCCCCATCCGGGGGCTTGGAAGGTGGAGAGACGCGATGCATAAGGGAGCGAGAAGACATGGTCGCCTTCCGAAAGGGGTCGCCCTCCTTTTAAAGGCAACTCTCCCTACTTGCGCCCCCAACCGTCACGGGCTGAGTCTTCTCCAACACGTTCCAAGGCCCTCCCCTGCGGCGCGGGGGCTGGGTCCCGCATGTCATGCAAACCGGCTCGGAGCAGAAGAAGCCAAACCGCCGCGCGTGGTGCACTCAACCGCCCAGCGGTTACAAGTGACCCTCCACTTTGGCCCAGACTAACGGGCGAGAGAGGCGGGCAGCCATGCAGGCGGCATGCAACCGCGCCAAGTGGACGCGCTTCTCCGACTCCCAACGCGCCCGGCCTAGAGGCCCAAGCCCACGCGTCACGCAACCGGCGCGCCGGATGCTGCATGCAAGCAACTGCACCGCCACTTGCGCCATCACCGCGCCTCTTCGGTTGCGGAACCAATACCGCGACTCGAGGCGACCCAGCGCACGGCCCAGCAGCGCGAGCCTGGCGCGACGGTCAATGCGGCCGAAAGTGGGCCGACAGTAATGACAGTGGCAGGCGGGCGGGAGCAGCGGTCACGTCGTCAGCCAAGCTCACGTCCCATCCGGGGGCAGCAAGAGAACCCCCTCTCACGGCGTGAAGACGACGCACCCGTGATCCGTTCCTCGAACGGCTCGCGCACGCGCGACGACCGCCCCGCCAACCACTCGCCCTGTCGCATTAACTCCGCGGCGGGACAGGCAGCGCTTCTGGCAGGAGAAGCGGGCGACGCTTCGCCTTCGCCGTGATAACCGCGCCAAAAAAGGTACGCCACGTTGTTCGATTTCGTATCCTTTTCCTTTTTTCCTCTTTCTCTATCTCTTGCAACAGGGACCGGGAAAGGGGGATACCCCGAAAAGGATCCTTCCCCGTGAAGGAACCGGGCTCCGAGCCCCCCTACTGATCAGAGGTTCGAAGGCTGGCCCCCCGAGGGGTTCAACAGCCGCCTCAGATCGCGTGGGCCCTACACCCACTAATGGTCAGAGGTTCGAAGGCCGGCCCCCCGAAGGGTTCCACGGCCGCCTCAGGCTACTCGGGCTCCGCGCCCATTACTGATCAGGGGTTCGAAGGCTGGCCCCCGAAGGGTTCACAGCCGCCTCAGACACCGAGCGAGGGATGACCAGGGGTACGTTCGATACATAACCAAGGCTCGGGCTGCGCTCCCGAGGTACCCTAGGACATTTCCGAGACCAGCGGGAGCGATCTTGTAACGGAATCCCATCAGAGGGAGGCATCGAGCCCTCGGACCCCGTCGCCAGGGGACCAGGTCCGGCAGATCACCCGCAGGTACTTTTGGGCGTGCCTCTGGGCCCCTAGCCGACCCCTAATGAACGGGGCACGGACGTCCACTCGGATTACCCGCTTGCAGCTCACCGGAGACACCATGTTCGACGCCCATCGAGGGTAACATGGCGCTTTCCCCCCTCCTCCTTGCGGAAGGGCGACGCAGGGGCGTATGTAAAAAGCCGAGTCTGTCCCTGATCGTCCTCTCGCCCTGTGCGGAGGCTCGAGGGCTGCTCTCGCAAACCCGGCTCCGGCCGAACCGTTGACAGCGTCAACATACCAGCCCGAGAACATGGCCCCCGACCGTACACCCGGGCTACGGCCAGTTCGCATGAGGGAACAACCAGGCCAGCCGAAGCATTACGCAAGGCATTAAGACCTCGGAGGAGTGAAACCACTCCTCCGAGGCCTCGGGGGCTACACCCGGCGGGTGCGCTCGCGTGCACCCACCGGAACAAAATGCAACCGAGAAAGGCTGGTCCCCTTGCGAAAAAGTGCGACGGAAGCCTCCAAGCGAGTGCTAACACTCCCTTCGAGGCTCGGGGGCTACTGTCGGGGACCATAATTAGGGGTACCCTCAAGACGCCTAATTCTCAGCTGGTAACCCCCATCAGCATAAAGCTGCAAAGGCCTGATGGGTGCGATTAAGTCAGGGATCAGTCCGTTCGAGTGACTCGATCATGCCTCGCCCGAGCCTGGCCTCGGACAAGGGCAGCCGACCCCGGAGGAACTCCGTCTCGCCCGAGGCCCCCCTCCAACGGCGGACACATCTCCGGCTCGCCCGAGGCCCTGCCTTCGCTAAGAAGCAACCCTGACTAAATCGCCGCACCGACCGACCGAATCGCAGGAGCATTTAACGCAAAGGTGGCCTGACACCTTTGTCCTGACACACGCCCCCCGGCAGAGCCGAAGTGACCGCCGTCACTTCGCCGCTCCACTGACCGGCCTGACAAAAGGACAGCGTCGCCTGCGCCACTCCGACTGCAGTGCCACTTGACAGAGTGAGACTGACGGGCAGTCAGGCCCTGCCAAAGGCACCATAGGAAGCTCCGCTCCGCCCGACCCCAGGGCTCGGACTCGGGCTAAGTCCCGGAAGACGGCGAACTCTGCTCTGCCCGACCCCAGGGCTCGGACTCGGGCTAAGTCCCGGAAGACGCCGAACTCCGCTCCGCCCGACCCCAGGGCTCGGACTCGGGCTAAGTCCCGGAAGACGGCGAACTCCGCTCCGCCCGACCCCAGGGCTCGGACTCGGGCTAAGTCCCGGAAGACGACGAACTCCGCTCCGCCCGACCCCAGGGCTCGGACTCGAGCTCAGCCCTAGAAGACGACGAACTCCGCTTCGCCCGACCCCAGGGCTCGGACTCCGCCCCGGCCTCTGCCGAACGACCTCCGCCTCGCCCGACCCAGGGGCTCGGACTCGGCCTCGGCCACGGAAGACAGACTCGACCTCGGCTTCGGAGGAGCCTCCACGTCGCCCAACCTAGGGCGCAGGCCAGCCACGTCAACAGGAAGCGCCATCATCACCCTACCCCGAGCCGACTCGGGCCGCAGAGAACAAGACCGGTGTCCCATCTGGCTAGCTCCGCCAGATAGGCAATGATGGCGCCCCGCAAGCTCTGTGACGACGGCGGCTCTCAGCTCTCTTACGGAAGCAGGAGGACATCAGCAAGGACTCAACCGCTCCGACAGTTGTCCCTCCGCCAGGCTCCGTTGCTCCTCCGACGGCCATGACATCACACCAGCTGGGTGCCAAGATCTCTCCGGCTGCCACATCGGCATGTACTTAGGGCACTAGCTCTCCCTCGCTAGACACGTAGCACTCTGCTACACCCCCGTTGTACACCTGGATCCACTCCTTACGACTATAAAAGGAAGGACCAGGGCCCTCTTAGAGAAGGTTGTCCGCGCGGGGACGAGGACGGGACAGGCGCTCTCTTGGGGCCGCTCGCTTCCCTCACCCGCGTGGACGCTTGTAACCCCCTACTGCAAGCGCACCCGACCTGGGCGCGGGACGAACACGAAGGCCGCGGGATTTCCACCTCTCTCACGCCCATCTCCGGCCACCTCGCTTCCCCCCCTTCGCGCTCGCCCACGCGCTTGACCCATCTGGGTTGGGGCACGCAGCGACATTCACTCGTCGGCTTAGGGACCCCCCGGTCTCGAAACGCCGACAGCGACGGAGGAAAAGAAGGAGGAGCCTACGTCAAGTAGAACACCCATCGACGCCTCCAAGCTCGACAACGAGGAAATGGCGCTTGTCATCAAAAGCTTTCGCCAAATCCTCAAGCAAAGGAGGGGGAAAGACTATAAGTCCCGCTCCAAGAAGGTTTGCTACAAGTGTGGTAAGCCTGGTCACTTTATTGCTAAATGTCCATTATCAAGTGACAGTGACAGGGATAACGACAAGAAGGGCAAGAGGAGAGAAAAGAAGAGGTACCACAAGAAGAGGGGCGGCGATGCCCACGTGTGCCGCGAGTGGGACTCCGACGAGAGCTCCACCGACTCCTCCGACGACGAGGACGCCGCCAACATCGCCGTCACGAAGGGACTCCTCTTCCCCAACGTCGGCCACAAGTGCCTCATGGCAAAGGACTGTAAAAGGAAGAAGGTTAAATCTAAATCCTCCACTAAATATGAATCCTCTAGTGATGATAATGCTAGTGATGAGGAAGATAATTTGCGTACCCTTTTTGCCAACCTTAACATGGAACAAAAAGAAAAATTAAATGAATTGATTAGTGCTATTCATGAAAAGGATGACCTTTTGGATTCTCAAGAGGACTTCCTAATTAAGGAAAACAAGAAACATGTTAAGGTTAAAAATGCTTATGCTCTAGAAGTAGAAAAATGTGAAAAATTGTCTAGTGAGCTAAGCACTTGCCATGAGACTATAGACAACCTTAGGAATGAAAATGCTAATTTATTAGCTAAGGTTGATTCTCATGTTTGTAATGTTTCAATTGACAATTCTAGAAATAATGATGATGATTTACTTGCTAGGATTGAAAAATTGAACATTTCTCTTGCTAGCCTTAGGATTGAAAATGAAAAACTGCTTGCTAAGGCTAAAGATTTTGATGTTTGCAATGCTACTATTTCCGACCTTAGAACTAAGAATGACATGTTACATGCTAAGGTTGTAGAATTAAAATCTTCCAAACCCTCTACATCTATCGTTGAGCATGTATCTATTTGTACTAGATGTAGAGATGTTGATATTAATGCTATCCATGATCACATGTCTTTAATTAAACAACAAAATGATCATATAGCAAAATTAGATGCTAAAATTGCCGAGCATAACTTAGAGAATGAAAAATTTAAATTTGCTAGAAGTATGCTCTATAATGGGAGACGCCCTGGCATCAAGGATGGCATTGGCTTCCAAAGGGGAGACAATGTCAAGCTTAGTGCCCCTCCTAAAAGATTGTCAAATTTTGTTAAGGGCAAGGCTCCCATGACTCAGGATAACGAGGGTTACATTTTATACCCTGCTGGCTATCCTGAGGACAAAATTAGGAGAATTCATTCTAGGAAGTCTCACTCTGGCCCTAACCATGCTTTTATGTATAAGGGTGAGACATCTAGCTCTAGGCAACCAACCCGTGCTAAGTTGCCTAAGAAGAAAACTCCTAGTGCATCAAATGAACATAATCTTTCATTTAAAACTTTTGATGCATCTTATGTGTTGACTAACAAATCCGGCAAAATAGTTGCCAAATATGTTGGGGACAAGCACAAGGGGTCAAAGACTTGTGTTTGGGTACCCAAAGTTCTTGTGTCTAATGCCAAAGGACCCAAAACCATTTGGGTACCTAAAGTCAAGAACTAAACTTGTTTTGTAGGTTTATGCATCTGGGGGCTCAAGTTGGATCATCGACAGCGGGTGCACAAACCACATGACAGGGGAGAAGAAGATGTTCTCCTCCTACGAGAAAAACCAAGATCCCAACGAACGATCACATTCGGGGATGGAAACCAAGGTTTGGTCAAAGGATTGGGTAAAATAGCTATATCTCCTGACCATTCTATTTCCAATGTTTTTCTTGTAGATTCATTAGATTACAATTTGCTTTCTGTATCTCAATTATGCAAAATGGGCTACAACTGTCTTTTCACTGATGTAGGTGTCACTGTCTTTAGAAGAAGTGATGATTCAATAGCATTTAAGGGAGTGTTAGAGGGTCAGCTATACTTGGTAGATTTTGATAGAGCTGAACTCGACACTTGCTTAATTACTAAGACTAACATGGGCTGGCTCTGGCATCGCCGACTAGCACATGTTGGGATGAAGAATCTTCACAAGCTTCTAAAGGGAGAACACATTTTAGGACTAACAAATGTTCATTTTGAGAAAGACAAGGTTTGTAGCGCATGCCAGGCAGGAAAGCAAGTTGGAGCCCATCATCCACACAAGAACATCATGACGACCGACAGGCCGCTTGAGCTACTCCACATGGATCTATTCGGCCCGATCGCTTACATAAGCATCGACAGGAGTAAGTATTGTCTTGTAATAGTGGATGATTATTCTCGCTTCACTTGGGTGTTCTTTTTGCAGGAAAAATCTCAAACCCAAGAAACCTTAAAGGGATTCTTGAGACGAGCTCAAAACGAGTTCGGATTAAGGATCAAGAAAATTAGAAGCGACAACGGGACGGAGTTCAAGAACTCTCAAATTGAAGGTTTCCTTGAGGAGGAGGGAATCAAGCATGAGTTCTCTTCTCCCTACACGCCACAACAAAATGGTGTAGTGGAGAGGAAGAATCGAACTCTATTAGACATGGCAAGAACCATGCTTGATGAATACAAGACTTCGGATCGGTTTTGGGCCGAGGCGGTCAACACCGCCTGCTACGCCATCAACCGGTTATATCTACACCGAATCCTCAAGAAGACATCCTATGAACTCCTAACCGGTAAAAAGCCCAACATTTCATATTTTAGAGTCTTTGGTAGCAAATGCTTTATTCTTGTTAAAAGAGGTAGAAAACCAAAATTTGCTCCTAAGACTGTAGAAGGCTTTTTACTAGGATATGATTCAAACACAAGGGCATATAGAGTCTTTAACAAGTCCACTGGACAAGTTGAAGTTTCTTGTGACGTTGTGTTTGATGAGACTAATGGCTCCCAAGTAGAGCAAGTTGATCTTGATGAGATATGTATTGAAGAGGCTCTGTGCATCGCGTTAAGGAACATGTCCATTGGGGATGTGTGTCCTAAGGAATCCAAAGAGCCTCCAAATGCACAAGATCAACCGTCCTCCTCCACGCAAGCATCTCCACCGACTCAAAATGAGGATGAAGCTCAAGTTGATGAAGTAGAAGATCAAGCAAATGAGCCACCTCAAGATGATGGCAATGATCAAGGTGGAGATGCAAATGAGGAAGACAAGGAGGATGAAGAACAAAAGCCGCCACACCCAAGAGTCCACCAAGCAATCCAACGAGATCACCCCGTCGACACCATCCTCGGCGACATTCATAAGGGGGTAACTACTAGATCTCGTGTTGCACATTTTTGTGAGCATTACTCCTTTGTTTCCTCTATTGAGCCACACAGGGTGGAGGAAGCACTCCAAGATTCGGATTGGGTGGTGGCGATGCAAGAGGAGCTCAACAACTTCACTAGGAATGAGGTATGACATTTAGTTCCACGTCCTAACCAAAATGTTGTAGGAACCAAATGGGTCTTCCGCAACAAGCAAGATGAGCATGGTGTGGTGACAAGGAACAAAGCTCGACTTGTGGCCAAGGGATACTCCCAAGTCGAAGGTTTGGATTTCGGTGAAACCTATGCACCCGTAGCTAGGCTTGAGTCAATTCGCATATTATTGGCCTATGCTACTTACCATGGCTTTAAGCTTTATCAAATGGACGTGAAAAGTGCCTTCCTCAATGGACCGATCAAGGAAGAGGTCTATGTTGAGCAACCTCCCAGCTTTGAAGATAGTGAGTACCCTAACCATGTCTATAAACTCTCTAAGGCGCTTTATGGGCTCAAGCAAGCCCCAAGAGCATGGTATGAATGCCTTAGAGATTTCCTTATCGCTAATGGCTTCAAAGTCGGAAAGGCCGATCCTACTCTATTCACTAAAACTCTTGAAAATGACTTGTTTGTATGCCAAATTTATGTTGATGATATCATATTTGGGTCTACTAACGAGTCTACATGTGAAGAATTTAGTAGGATCATGACACAGAAATTCGAGATGTCTATGATGGGGGAGTTGAAGTACTTCTTGGGATTTCAAGTGAAGCAACTCCAAGATGGCACCTTCCTTAGCCAAACAAAGTATACTCAAGATATTCTAAACAAGTTTGGAATGAAGGATGCCAAGCCCATCAAGACACCCATGGGAACTAATGGGCATCTCGACCTCGACACGGGAGGTAAGTCCATGGATCAAAAGGTATACCGGTCGATGATAAGTTCTTTACTCTATTTATGTGCATCTCGACCGGATATTATGCTTTCCGTATGCATGTGTGCAAGATTCCAAGCCGACCCTAAGGAAGCTCACCTTACGGCCGTGAAACGAATCTTGAGATATTTGGCTTATACTCCTAAGTTTGGGCTTTGGTATCCTAGGGGATCCACATTTGATTTAATTGGTTATTCGGATGCCGATTGGGCGGGGTGCAAAATCAATAGGAAGAGCACATCGGGGACTTGCCAGTTCTTGGGAAGATCCTTGGTGTCTTGGGCTTCAAAGAAGCAAAATTTGGTTGCTCTTTCCACCGCTGAAGCCGAGTACATTGCCGCAGGCCATTGTTGCGCGCAATTGCTTTGGATGAGGCAAACCCTGCGGGACTACGGTTACAAATTAACCAAAGTCCCTTTGCTATGTGATAATGAGAGTGCAATCAAGATGGCGGATAATCCCGTCGAGCATAGCCGCACTAAACACATAGCCATTCGGTATCATTTTCTTAGGGATCACCAACAAAAGGGAGATATCGAGATTTCTTACATTAACACTAAAGATCAATTAGCTGATATCTTTACCAAGCCTCTTGATGAACAAACTTTTAACAAACTTAGGCATGAGCTCAATATTCTTGATTCGCACAATTTCTTTTGCTAACTTGCTCACATAGCTCATTTGTATACCTTTGATCATGTCTCTTTCATATGCTATGACTAATGTGTTTTTCAAGTCTATTTCAAACCAAGTCATAGGTGTCTTGAAAGGGAATTGGAGTCTTCGGCGAAGACAAAGGCTTCCACTCCGTAACTCATCCTTCGCCGTCGCTCCGTGTCCCTCTCCATCTTTAGGGGAGAGAGCAAAAGGACTTCGTCTTTGGTATAATCTTAACTTATTTATTTATGACCAAAGGGGAAGAAAGTACTTCGAGGGCTCTAATAATTCCGTTTTTGGCGATTCATGCCAAAGGGGGAGAAAGTATGAGCCCAAAGCAAAAGGACCGCACCACCACCAATTTCAAAAACTTAGTTTTTCAAAGAGTATTTTCAATTGGTATCTTATTGTGATTCAAAAGGGGAAGAAAGTAGTATTTCAAAAATGACATATCAAAACCCTCTTGAACACTAAGAGGAGGACCTCATTTAGGGGGAGTTTTGTTTAGTCAAAGGAAAAGCATTTGAAACAGGGGGAGAAAATTTCAAATCTTGAAAATGCTTTGCAAAATCTTATTCATTTACCTTTAACTATTTGCAAAAGAACTTTGAAAAGGATTTACAAAATAGTTTGCAAAAACAAAACATGTGGTGCAAGCGTGGTCCAAAATGTTAAAAACAAAGAAACGATCCATGCATATCTTGTAAGTATTTATATTGGCTCAATTCCAAGCAACCTTTGCACTTACATTATGCAAACTAGTTCAATTATGCACTTCTATATTTGCTTTGGTTTGTGTTGGCATCAATCACCAAAAAGGGGGAGATTGAAAGGGAATTAGGCTTACACCTAGTTCCTAAATAATTTTGGTGGTTGAATTGCCCAACACAAATAAATTGGACTAACTAGTTTGCTCTAGTGTTTAAGTTATACAGGTGTAAAAGGTTCACACTTAGCCAATTAAAAGATCAAATATTGGATTCAACAAAGGAGAAAAAGGGCAACCGAAGGCACCTCTGGTCTGGGGGCACCGGACTGTCCGGTGTACACCGGACAGTGTCCGGTGCACCAGAGGACTTCAACTCAAACTTGCCACCTTCGGGAGATTCCAGAGGCACTCCGCTATAATTCACCGGACTGTTCGGTGTACACCGGACAGTGTCCGGTGCTCCAAGGAAGAGCTGCCTCAGGAACTCGCCAGCCTCGGGAAATCGGAACGGCTGCTCCGCTATAATTCACCGGACATGTCCGGTGTACACCGGACTGTCCGGTGAACCAGCAGAGCAACGGATACTTCGCGCCAACGGTCACCTGCAGGCGCATTCAATGCGCGCTAGAAGCGCGCAGAAGTCAGGCACGCCCATACTGGCGCACCGGACATTGAACAGTACATGTCCGTTGTGCACCGGACATCCAGGCGGGCCCAGAAGACAGAAGCTCCAACGGTCGGAATCCAACGGCATTGGTGACGTGGCTGGCGCACCGGACATGTCCGGTGTGCACCGGACTGTCCGGTGCACCATACGACAGACGACCTCCACCAACGGTCATGTTTGGTGGTTGGGGCTATAAATACCCCAACCACCCCACCATTCATTGCATCCAAGTTTTCCAGCTTCCAACCACTATACAATAGCTAGCATTCATTGCAAAGCACACCAAAAGAGATCAAATCCTCTCCCAACTCCACACAAAGCCTTAGTGACTAGAGAGAGTGATTTGTAGTGCTCATTTGAGCTCTTGCGCTTGGATCGCTTCTTTTCTCACGCATTCTTTCTTGTGATCAAACACTCACTTGTAATTGAGGCAAGAGACACCAATTGTGTGGTGGTCCTTGCGGGAAGTTTGATTCCCAAGTGATTTGAGAAGAGAAGCTCACTCGGTCCGAGGGACCGTTTGAGAGAGGGAAGGGTTGAAAGAGACCCGGCCTTTGTGGCCTCCTCAACGGGGAGTAGGTTTGTGAGAACTGAACCTCGGTAAAACAAATCCGCGTGTCACACTCTTCATTTGCTTGCGATTTGTTTTGCACCCTCTCTCGCGGACTCGTTTTTATTTCTAACGCTAACCCGGCTTGTAGTTGTGTTTATATTTGTAAATTTCAGTTTTGCCCTATTCACCCCCCCTCTAGGCGACTATCACCCTGGACCCGCTGAAGCGACACAACACCACCACTAACTCCGTAGCATATGTCGACTGCTGCCACACTACGAGCCTTGGTTGTCCAATATCTCAGACCTGGACTCCTCATCGCCAAGATAACCTAAGCGTGGCAGGCGCCACCATGTCTTCCTCAATGGCACGCACAGAGAAAGGCCAGGAGCATGACCGACTCACGCCGTACCCGCGTCGTCGGCTCGCGGCTGCGACCGTGGGCGTGGGCAGCAGGTTGGGGAGGAAGAACAGGACGAAGGCCAGGAAGATGAACAGGATGAAACGATGGTGCGTGCATGATGTGAAATGTTCTCGTGGACGTGCAATAGCCACTATGCGAGTCGGTATTGGGGCTGTTGTCCACATCCTGCACCACTTTTTAACATTTTACGCTGAGTTGATTTGAAAGAAATGTAGGGACTTTTTTGTAAAAAGATGACGCAGGACGACCGTTGGAACTGGTGCTTTAAGTATAGTAAAGACTAGTCAGATGCCTCCTACGGTCCATCAGCCCGTTCGTTGTGGTTTTAAGCCAGTTGTTCGGACCGATGCAGCTGTAATTTATAGAGACAAAATACTGTAGAAAAAGTAGAACCACAGCAAACAAGTTATATATCATATGTATAGATTTTGTTTTAATAAAATAGAAAAATATGTGTTTGTTATTTTTGCATCAATCGGTGTGGATATAGAGCCATCAATCGTGATTCAAACCCCTATTTAAAAACAATTTTATATTATTTTTGCATAAAGTGATAAAGGTGACACACAACAACTGTGGAACCCTGAAAACCAGAAAATAGAAAGGAGCTCGGACCCTCACTCGGATCACCCGTTAACAGCTCAATGGAAATATCATGCTCGTTGCCCATCGAGGGTAGCATGACGCATTCCCCCCTTCCTCCTCGAGTAGAGGCGAAGAAGGGGCGTATGAACCAAAAGTCAAGACATCCCTTGATCGACCTATTGCTCCGTGAAAAGACTCAGGGGCTGCCCTCGCAAAAAGGTCCCCCAAGACTAAACAAAAGATCAAACGAGACCGACCAAAGAATTAAAGCCCCTGAAGGAGTCAACCACTCCTCCGAGGCCTCGGGGGCTACACCCGACGTGTGCGCTCGTGCACACCCCTCGGAAAAATGACACATCCTGTCTCTCAGAAAAGCAGCATGCCTGCGGACCAGCGACAGAGACTCCAAAAAAGTATCAAAAGTACTTCCTTGGAAGACTCGGGGGCTACTGTCGGGGGCGGTAATTAGGGACACCCTAATTATTCCCCTAACAAACGCACTCAGAGAAATAAGGACTAAACTCCCGAAGGGTGACAATCGAGACACCTACCACGAAATTGAGACGCCCCCCGAGGGTCCCCTATCTCGAGCAGAGCTCCACCTCGCCCGAGGTCGACACCACTCACTCCGCCTCGCTCGAGGCCGCCTCATCCCAGTTCGTCTCGCCAGAGCCGGCCTCAAGAAGATAGGACAAGGGCACGCGAAAACAGGTAGGGGACAAGTGCATTTAATGTATGTGCCAACCCGCGTTGTGCACAGTGATGGACAAGACAGTGATCACGTCTAGCGCAGCAGTATGATTACGCCTGTGCCAAACAGTGCGCGCACGCCGCCTGACGCCCTCCGATGGGACGCCAATACGACAAGCCGAGCGGACGAGCCTTCGGGCTCCACCTCTCCATCTCGCCCGACCCCGAGCTCAGCCCTCGGGCAAGTTCTCCGCCTCACCCGAGCTCGGCCTTGGCCACCGACTACGCCGCGATATTCAGCTTCACTGCGGACGCTCCCCTTGGTGTATAAATAGGGCAGTGGTCCCTCCATTGACAAGAGGAGACACATGTAGACGAGTTCTTGCTTTCTCACTTTGTTTTAGATATTGGCACTTGCCTCAATCATCTCTAGGGAATTGGGGACTTCCCCTCTCCCGTTGTGCTTGTAAACCCCTACTACAAGCACCACAGTGTGAGTAATATAAGCCTCATCCCCTCTGCTGGAAGTAAGGCCTCTGAAAGGGAAATGTACCCTGGGGACATTTCTAAGTATTTTGGTGATTAAGTGTCCAACACAAGTGCCTAAGTGTTAAATTGTGCCAAGAACTCAAGAAGTGCAAATCAAGATTAAAGGTATGTTTCTAGACTTAGTACATTATTTTGAAGACTAATGTAGTGTGTCTAAGTGCTAGAAACAGGAGAAACAATTATGGAGAAGTTGGTTGTGTACAGCCAAAAGACTGCTCGGTCTGGGTGCACCGGACTGTCCGGTGGTGCACCGGACAGTGTCCGGTGCGCCAGGCTGGCTCTGGCGAACTGGCTGCTCTCGGGTTTAGTCGGCGGCGTACGACTATAAATCACCGGACTGTCCAGTGGTGCACCGGACTGTCCGGTGAGCCAACAGTCTGCCGGGCCAACGGTTGGCCGCGTAATCCGCGCGCGACGCGTGGCAGAGCCAACGGCCAAAAGAGGGCACCGGACAGTGTCCGGTGTGCCAACGGCTCTGAATCTCCAACGGTCGGCTTCACCAAAGAAGGAAAGAAATCCACATCGGACAGTGTCCGGTGGGGCACCGGACTGTCCGGTGCGCCAGGCGATAGAAGGCAAGAATTGCCTTCCTGGAATGCTCTCAACGGCTCCTAGCTGCCTTGGGGCTATAAAAGGGACCCCTAGGCGCATGGAGGAGTACACCAAGCATTCTCTAAGCATTCCTAAGCACCAAGACTCAAATTCCGCGCATTCGATTCTTTGTGATAGCAACTAGAGATCCATTTGAGTAGAGATCTCTTTGGGTTGTGTTGTGAGCTCAAGTTGTGACTTGTGTGCATGTTGTGCTCTGATTTTGTGTCTTGTGTGTGTTGCTCATCCCAGCCTTACTTCTGTGCTTCTTTGTGAACATCAAATTGTAAGGGCGAGAGGCTCCAAGTTGTGGAGATTCCTCGCAAGCGGGATATAGTAAAGTAAAGCAAAACACCGTGGTATTCAAGTGGGTCTTTGGACCACTTGAGAGGGGTTGACTGCAACCCTCGTCCGTTGGGACGCCACAACGTGGAGTAGGCAAGTGTTGGACTTGGCCGAACCACGGGATAAACCACTGTGCCTATCTGTGTTGATCTTCTTGTGGTTATCGTGTCTTGCAAGAACTTCTCTCTAGCCACTTGGCTTTATTGTGCTAACTCCTAATCAAGCTTTGTGGCATTAAAGTTCAAGTTTTTACAGGATCACCTATTCACCCCCCCTCTAGGTGCTCTCAATTGGTATCAGAGGCGTTCTCTTCACGTAAGGGACTAATCGCCCGAAGAGATGGATCCTAAGGGCAAGGGGATGGTGGTCAATGATAAGGAGAAGGAGTCCTTCGTCGACGATCCAAAAGATGACAAGCCTACTGACTCGGGCTCGAGCCACAAAAGAAAAGACGGGAAGAAGAAGAAAACAAGGCGCATCAAGGAGATAGTCTACTACGACAGCGACGAATCTTCCTCTTCCCAACAGGACGACGACGACCACGAGAAAAAGAAAACGGTCAATTCAAACTTTTCTTTTGACTATTCTCGTATTCCGCAAAGCTCCAATACTCATTTGCTTTCCATTCCCCTCGGTAAACCTCCTCACTTTGATGGAGAGGACTACGTATTTTGGAGTCACAAAATGCGTAGCCACCTGTTCTCTCTCCATCCAAGTATATGGGAGATAGTAGAAAATGGAATGCAATTTGATAGTAAGGATAGTCCCACGTTTATAAACGAACAAATTCACAAAAATGCACAAGCTACTACTGTCCTTTTAGCATCACTATGCAGGGATGAATATCATAAGGTGAGCGGCTTGGATAACGCCAAGAAGATTTGGGACACCCTCAAGATCTCGCATGAGGGGAACGACGTCACCATGCTCACCAAGATGGAGTTGGTGGAAGGCGAACTAGGAAGGTTCGCGATGATCAGGGGGGAGGAGCCAACCCAAACGTACAACAGGCTCAAGACCCTCGTCAACAAAATAAGGAGCTATGGAAGCACGCGATGGACGGACCACGACGTCGTCCGCCTAATGCTAAGGTCCTTCACTGTTCTTGATCCACATCTTGTAAACAATATTCGTGAGAATCCTAGGTACACCAAGATGACGCCCGAGGAAATACTTGGGAAGTTTGTAAGCGGGCGGATGATGATCAAGGAGGCAAGATACGTCGATGATGCGTTGAATGGCCCAATCCACGAGCCTCAAACTGTGGCTCTCAAAGCAACGAGGAGCAAGGAGGTGCTACCTAGCAACGTGGCGCAAGTTGAGGCGTCCGGGCTTAACGAAGAAGAAATGGCCCTCATCATCAATCGATTCAAGACAGCACTAAAGGGTCGCAAGGAGCATCCCAACAAGAACAAGACGAAGGGGCAGAGCTCATGCTTCAAATGTGGTAAAGTTGGTCATTTTATCGCTAATTGTCCCGATAATGATAGTGACCAGGAACAAGAGAAGAAGAGGGAAAAGAAGAAGGCTTACAAGAAGGCTAAGGGCGAGGCACACCTTGGCAAGGAGTGGGACTCGGATTGTTCGTCGTCCGACTCCGACAACGAAGGACTCGCCGCCTCGGCCTTCAACAAGTCGTCCCTCTTCCCCAACGAGCATCACACATGTCTAATGGCAAAGGAGAAGAAGGTAAACACTCGAAAGTCTACTTATGCTTCTAGTGATGATGAATCTAGCGATGATGAAATAGACTATGCTAGTTTGTTCAAGGGCTTAGATAGAACTAAGATTGATAAGATCAATGAGTTGATTAATGCCTTGAATGATAAGAATAGATTTTTAGAAAAGCAAGAGGATCTTTTGTATGAAGAACATGATAAATTTGTAGAAGCACAAAATTCTCTTGCTTTAGAAGTTAAAAGAAATGAAATGCTTTCATGTGAATTGTCTACATGCCATGAATCTATCTCTAGCCTAAAAAGTGTTAATGATGATTTGAATGCTAAGTTAGAAATAGCTAATAAATCAACCTCTTGTGTAGAACATGTAATGATTTGCAATAGGTGTAAAGATTTTAATGTTGATGCTTGTAGTGAACACCTAGTTTGCATTTCTAAATTAAGTGATGAAGTGGCTAGTCTTAATGCCCAACTTAAGACTAGCAAAAGTGAATTTGATAAACTAAAATTTGCAAGGGATGCCTACACGATTGGTAGACACCCCTCAATTAAGGATGGGCTTGGCTTTAAGAGGGAAGCCAAGAACTTAACAAGTCATAAGGCTCCCATCTTCGCCAAGGAGAAAGGGAAGGCCCCTATGACTAATAGTGTTCAAAAGAACCATGCTTTCATGTACCATGATAAGAGATATTCTAGAAATGTTCATAGGAGTTGTAATGATTCAAATGCCATGTTTGCTTCAAGTTCTTCCTATGTGCATGGTAGAGATATGCCTAGGAGAAATATCATTTATCACAGGCCTAGGAGAAATGTTGCTAATGTTCCTAGGAAAACAAGTAATGAACCTTCTACAATCTATCATGCTTTAAATGCTTCCTTTGCTATTTGTAGAAAGGATAAGAAGGTGATTGCTAGGAAATTAGGGGCAAAGTGCAAAGGAGATAAAACTTGCATTTGGGTCCCTAAGGCTATTGTTACTAACCTTTTAGGACCCAACAAGAGTTGGGTACCTAAGACCCAAGCCTAATTTGCCTTGCAGGTTTATGCATCCGGGGGATCAAGCTGGATTATCGACAGCGGATGCACAAACCACATGACGGGGGAGAAGAAGATGTTTACCTCCTACGTCAAGAACAAGGATTCCCAAGACTCAATCATATTCGGTGATGGGAATCATGGCAAGGTCAAAGGACTAGGGAAGATTGCCATTTCATCCGAGCACTCTATTTCTAATGTGTTTTTAGTTGAGTCGCTTGGATATAACTTATTGTTTGTGAGTCAGCTTTGTAATATGGGATATAATTGCTTATTCACAAATGTAGATGTGTCCGTCTTTAGAAGGAGTGATGGTTCATTAGCTTTTAAGGGTGTATTAGACGACAAACTCTACTTAGTTGATTTTGCAAAAGAGGAGGCTGGTCTAGATGCATGCTTAATTGCTAAGACTAGCATGGGCTGGCTGTGGCATCGCCGCTTAGCACATGTGCGGATGAAGAACCTTCACAAACTTCTAAAGGGAGAACACGTGATAGGTCTAACAAATGTTACTTTCGAAAAAGATAGACCTTATGCAGCTTGTCAAGCAGGTAAACAGGTGGGAAGCTCTCATCATACCAAAAATGTGATGACCACATCAAGACCTTTGGAGTTGCTACATATGGACCTCTTCGGACCTGTCACCTACCTAAGCTTAGGAGGAAGTAAGTATGGTCTTGTTATAGTTGATGATTTTTCCCGCTTCACTTGGGTATTCTTTTTGCAGGATAAGTTAGAAACCCAAGGGACCCTCAAGCGCTTCCTAAGGAGAGCTCAAAATGAGTTTGAGCTGAAGGTGAAGAAGATAAGGAGCGACAACGGGTCCGAGTTCAAGAACCTTCAAGTGGATGAGTACCTTGAGGAGGAAGAAATCAAGCACGAGTTATCCGCTCCCTACACACCACAACAAAACAGTGTGGTAGAGAGGAAGAACAGGACGCTCATTGACATGGCAAGGACGATGCTTGGAGAGTTCAAGTCGCCCGAGCGGTTTTGGTCGGAAGCCGTGAACACGGCTTGCCACGCCATAAACCGGGTGTACCTTCATCGCCTCCTCAAGAAGACTTCGTATGAGCTTCTAACCGGTAACAAACCCAATGTATCTTACTTTCGTGTATTTGGGAGCAAGTGTTATATTCTAGTAAAGAAAGGTAAAAGTTCTAAGTTTGCTCCCAAAGCTGTAGAAGGGTTTTTGTTAGGTTATGACTCAAATACAAAGGCGTATAGGGTCTTCAACAAATCATCGGGTTTGGTTTAAGTCTCTAGCAACGTTGTATTTGATGAGACTAATGGCTCTCCAAGAGAGCAAGTTGTTGATCTTGATGATGTAATGAAGAAGACGTTCCAACGGCCGCTATACGCACCATGGCGATTGGAGATGTGTGGCCACAGGAACAAAAGGAACAAGATCAACCTTCTTCCTCAACAATGGTGCATCCCCCAACTCAAGACAATGAACAGGTTCATCAAGAGGAAGCGTGTGATCAAGGGGGAGCACAAGATGATCATATAATGGAGGAAGAAGCACAACCGGCACCTCCAACTCAAGTTCGAGCGACGATTCAAAGGAATCATCCCGTCGACCAAATTTTGGGTGATATTAGCAAGGGAGTAACTACTCGCTCTAGATTAGTTAATTTTTGTGAGCATTACTCTTTTGTCTCTTCTATTGAGCCTTTCAGGGTAGAAGAGGCCTTGCTAGATCCGGACTGGGTGTTGGCCATGCAGGAAGAGCTCAACAACTTCAAGAGAAATGAAGTTTGGACACTGGTGCCTCGTCCCAAGCAAAACATTGTGGGAACCAAGTGGGTGTTCCGCAACAAACAAGACGAGCACGGGGTGGTGACAAGGAACAAAGCTAGACTTGTGGCAAAAGGTTATGCCCAAGTCGCAGGTTTGGACTTTGAGGAGACCTTTGCTCCTGTGGCTAGGCTAGAGTCAATTCGCATATTGTTAGCCTATGTTGCTCACCATTCTTTCAGGTTGTTCCAAATGGATGTGAAGAGCGCTTTCCTCAACGGACCAATCAAGGAGGAGGTGTACGTAGAGCATCCCCCTGGCTTCGAAGATGAACGGTACTCCGACCACGTGTGTAAGCTCTCTAAGGCGCTCTATGGACTTAAGCAAGCCCCAAGAGCATGATATGAATGCCTTAGAGACTTTTTAATTGCTAATGCTTTCAAGGTTGGGAAAGCTGATCCAACTTTATTCACTAAGACTTGTAATGGTGACCTCTTTGTGTGCCAAATTTATGTCGATGACATAATATTTGGTTCTACTAACCAAAAGTCTTGTGAAGAATTGAGCAGGGTGATGACTCAGAAATTCGAAATGTCGATGATGGGCGAGTTGAAGTACTTCCTTGGGTTCCAAGTGAAGCAACTCAAGGATGGCACCTTCATCTCACAAACGAAGTATACACAAGACTTGCTCAAGAGGTTTGGGATGAAGGATGCCAAGCCCGCAAAGACTCCAATGGGAACCAACGGACACGTCAACCTCAACAAAGGAGGTAAGTCCGTTGATCAAAAGGCATACCGGTCTATGATAGGGTCTTTACTTTATTTATGTGCTAGCAGACCGGATATTATGCTTAGTGTATGCATGTGTGCTAGATTTCAATCCGATCCAAGGGAGTGTCACTTAGTGGCTGTGAAGCGAATTCTTAGATATTTAGTCGCTACGCCTTGCTTCGGGATCTGGTATCCAAAGGGGTCTACCTTTGACTTGATTGGATATTCAGACTCCGACTATGCTAGATGTAAGGTCGATAGGAAGAGTACATCGGGGACATGCCAATTCTTAGGAAGGTCCCTGGTGTCGTGGAGTTCTAAGAAATAAACTTCCGTTGCCCTATCCACCGCTGAGGCCGAGTATGTTGCCGCAGGACAGTGTTGCGCACAACTACTTTGGATGAGGCAAACCCTCAGGGACTTTGGCTACAATCTGAGCAAAGTCCCACTCCTATGTGATAATGAGAGTGCTATCCGCATGGCGGATAATCCTGTTGAACATAGCCGCACTAAGCACATAGACATCCGACATCACTTTTTGAGAGACCACCAGCAAAAGGGAGATATCGAAGTGTTTTATGTCAGCACCGAGAACCAGCTAGCTGATATCTTTACCAAGCCTCTAGATGAGAAGACCTTTTGTAGGCTGCGTAGTGAGCTAAATGTCTTAGATTCGTGGAACTTGGATTGACTTATAGCATACATGTGTTTTATGCCTTGATCACGTTCCTTATGCATATTGTTGTTTATGTATGGTGCTCAAGTTGTACAAGCACTCCCCGGACATCACAAGTCCATTTGCAAGTGATGCACATATTTAGGGGGAGTTGTGCTACAACTTGACCCTTTGAGACTAACCAAGTGCTTGAGTTTTCTTAATTTAGTCTCAAAGGAGGTTTGAAAGGGAAAAGGTGGACTTGGACCATGAAAGACTTCCACTGCACTCCGATGAGAGGGTAACTTATTCCAAGTTCATCTCCATGTTCTTATTGCCTTTTTTCTCTTAATTGAAGATTTTGGTGAGGCAATGGGGTTCAAGGGCCAAGATTGATCCCATTTTGGTGCTTGATGCCAAAGGGGGAGAAAATAAGGCCAAAGCAACAAATGGATCAGCTACCACTTGAGAATTTGGAAAATAGTAGAATAGAGCTTTTGGTTTGTCAAAAATCTCTTATTGTCTCTTTTGTCAAAAGTTGGCCTCTTGTGGGGAGAATGGTTGATTATGGGAAAAAGGGGGAGTTTTTGAAATCTTTGATCAATTTCTCTTGGAACAACTCTCTTTATGTCTCAATAAGTGTGTTTGACTTAAAGATAGGAAATTGAGTTTGATTTGCAAAAACAAACCAAGTGGTGGCAAAGAATGATCTAAATATGCCAAATTTGAATCAAAACAAATTTGAGTTTTCATTTGCATTAATGTTGCACTTCTTTTAGTTGTTCTTTGATGTGTTGGCATAAATCACCAAAAAGGGGGAGATTGAAAGGGAAATGTACCCTGGGGACATTTCTAAGTATTTTGGTGATTAAGTGTCCAACACAAGTGCCTAAGTGTTAAATTGTGCCAAGAACTCAAGAAGTGCAAATCAAGATTAAAGGTATGTTTCTAGACTTAGTACATTGTTTTGAAGACTAATGTAGTGTGTCTAAGTGCTAGAAACAGGAGAAACAATTATGGAGAAGTTGGTTGTGTACAGCCAAAAGACTACTCGGTCTGGATGCACCAGACAGTGTCCGGTGCGCCAGGCTGGCTCTGGCGAACTGGCTGCTCTCGGGTTTAGTCGGCGGCGTACGGCTATAAATTACCGGACTGTCTGGTGGTGCACCGGACTGTCCGGTGAGCCAACAGTCTGTCGGGCCAACGGTTGGCCGCGTAATCCACGCGCGACGCGTGGCAGAGCCAACGGTCAGAAGGGGGCACCGGACTGTCCGGTGTGCACCGAACAGTGTCCGGTGCGCCAACGGCTCTGAATCTCCAACGGTCGGCTTCGCCAAAGAAGGAAAGAAATCCACACCGGACAGTGTCCGGTGGTGCACCGGACTGTCTGGTGCGCCAGGCGACAGAAGGTAAGAATCGCCTTCCTGGAATGCTCTCAACGGCTCCTAGCTGCCTTGGGGCTATAAAAGGGACCCCTAGGCGCATGGAGGAGTACACCAAGCATTCTCTAAGCATTCCAAAGCACCAAGACTCAAATTCTGCGCATTCGATTCTTTGTGATAGCAACTAGAGCTCCATTTGAGTAGAGATCTCTTTGGGTTGTGTTGTGAGCTCAAGTTGTGACTTGTGTGCGTGTTGTGCTCTGATTTTGTGTCTTGTGTGTGTTGCTCATCCCAGCCTTACTTCCGTGCTTCTTTGTGAACATTAAATTGTAAGGGCGAGAGGCTCCAAGTTGTGGAGATTCCTCGCAAGCGGGATATAGTAAAGTAAAGCAAAACATCATGGTATTCAAGTGGGTCTTTGGACCACTTGAGAGGGGTTGACTGCAACCCTCATCCGTTGGGACGCCACAACGTGGAGTAGGCAAGTGTTGGACTTGGCCGAACCACGGGATAAACCACTGTGCCTATTTGTGTTGATCTTCTTGTGGTTATCGTGTCTTGCAAGAACTTCTCTCTAGCCACTTGGCTTTATTGTGCTAACTCCTAATCAAGCTTTGTGGCATTAAAGTTCAAGTTTTACAGGATCACCTATCCACCCCCCCTCTAGGTGCTCTCAGCCTCAAGAAGCCCGAACCAGGATAACCGCTTGTGTCATCTCGCACACCATCTAGAGCCGACCACGCGACACATTACTAGTTAGTTAAGGACTCACAGTCCAAACACCGATAGTTGGCGCGCCTGGTAGGGAGTAGTCACGTGAAAACGTCCCCAATTCTCGCTAGCGCTCTAGATGGCAGGTTCTCACCACCCGCTTAGGCTCGGGACGACGATCAGGTTCGAGAGTCTTGAGTTCATGTCTGTCAGCATCGAGTACGACATGGTACTCCTCCTGTCTGCCCCTCCTGAGGATCAAGGCTCCCGTCACCGCCCTTCTCGTCGCAGGTGTAAGCACCGAGACTCTTACTCTCATCGAGAGGATGACACTATGGATTGAGACGATTTTTTGTTTATTTTCTCAAACACTACACAATGTCATACCCTTAGAAGGGTTGGGGACACATATTTATAGCCCTAGGGGCTGCACTTCACTGCACTACACACTATACTACACACTGCAACACACAGGTGATGTCATTTAGATAATAAAGTGCAGTAAAAAAGACTGCAACTGTTGTCTACTGTTGTCCTGCAGCAGTCACTACTGCTGCACTATAGTCAAAAGACTGCAACTGCTGCAACTGTTGTTGTCCTGCAATAGTCAAAAGACTGCTGCTACTGCTGTCCTGCAGCAGTCAAGACTGCAACCGTTGTTGTCCTGTTCACCACAAAATATAGATGTTGTCCTCCACACGAAGACCACATGACTTATTCCATCATTCTCCCCCTAAGTCTTGTGTATCGTCTTGTGGGAAAGTTGAGTCATCCTAAACCTGGAACAAAGCTCAAGGAACTTGATCCTCCTAAGGGGCTTGATGAGCAGGTCCGCAAGCTGATCCTTGGTGTAGTGCGCATTGATGCTCCCTTCTGCCAAACGGTCATGGATGAAGTGGTACCTCACCCGGATGTGCTTGCTCCGTTCATGGAACACAGGGTTCTTGGCCAACGCCAAGGCAGACTGGCTGTCCACTCGGAGTTCCACTACTTCAATGTCTCTCCCGAGGAGATCACCGAACAGGCGAGCAAGCCAGAGCGCCTGAGTTGAAGCGGTGGAGGCCGCTATGTACTCGGCCTCGTAGCTGGACATGGCCACCACCTGCTGCTTGACTGACTGCCAGCTAATGGGGCACTTGCCGAGAAAGAAGAGGATCCCGCTTATGCTCTTGCTGGTGTCGACGTCACTGACGTGGTCGTTGTCGCTGTACCCGACAAGGTGTGCCTCCCCAGGGCACCTCGGGCAGTAGAGATCGTGGTCAAGTATCCCTGTAACATAGCGGATGATCCTCTTCACATCCTGCTCGTGCTCCGTCATCGGTCGCTGCAGGAATCGACTATCGTAGCCAACGGAGTATGCCAGATCCGGTCGTGTGTGGACAAGGTAGCGAAGATTCCCCACAAGATGCCGGTACTGAGTAGCGTCCACCTCCTTCATCGTGCTGTCACGGCCCAGCTTCATCCTTTCCTCCATCGGAGTGAGAGCTGGGTTGCAATTAGTGAGCCCAGCCAGCGCAACAATGCGCTTGGTGTAGGCGGTCTGGCGAAGTGTGATCCTAGAGTCACTCTGGTGCACCTCAATCCCTAGGTAGAAGAAGAGATGCCCCAGGTCACTCATCTGGAAGGTGGCTTTTATCTCTTCCTTAAACGTCGCCACCTCTAGATCCTTGGCGCCGGTGATCACCAAATCGTCGACGTAGACACCCACCAGCAGGGCATTTTCTCCATTGCCCCACCGATAGATGGCCACCTCGTGCGGGCTTGGCATGAAGCTCATCCTCTTGAGTGTGGAATCCAGCTTGGCATTCCACACCCTCGATGCCTATCACAAGCCGTAGAGGGCCTTGCGCAAGCGCAACACCTTGCCCTCCTTGCTAGGGATCGCAAAACCTGGTGACTGGTGTACGTAGACCTCCTCCTTTAAATTGCTATTAAGTAACGCCGACTTGACGTCCATATGATGAAGGTGCCAGCCGTCCTGGGCTGATAGCGCAAGGAGGAGTCGCATGGATTCCATCCGTGCCACGAGGACGAAAGCATCGTCGAAGTCAATCCCCTCCTGCTGTAAGAAACCGCGTGCCACCAAGCGAGCCTTATGCTGGACGATGGCGCCGACTTCATCCCTCTTCAGTTTGAACACCCACTTAAGGGTGATCGCGCAATGACCATGTGGGAGATTAGCGAGCTCCCAAGTGTGGTTCGTCTCAACTGCATCCATCTCCGACTGCATCGCGGCATGCCAAGTCGCATGTTTCTCGGCCTCTACGAAAGACCGAGGCTCGCCATCGTCACATGCAAGATGCAACTCTTCTGCCAGAATGCGAGACGTCGGGCCCAGCACCGACGGGTCGATGAGAAGGCCCCCCACCTTTCGATACCGCAATGGCTCGCCGTTGTAGCACGCGTCGACGTGCTCCTCGTCGTGGGAGAGCGGGGTCACGAGCTCCATTGGATCGTGCTCGACATGAGCTAGCGTCAGAGAGGATGTTCCCGGAGAGGGTACCGTCGGTGCTGGAGTACGTGGTGACGGAGAGCTCGCTGGAGCCAGAGTCGTGGCTGGATTGCGTGGTGGCGAAGAGCTCGTTGTAGCCAGAGCTAGAGAGCGTGGCGCTGGAGTCGATGGAGACTTGGGGGCTGGGGTAGGCCTACTCGGAGAAGGGTCGCCTACTCCCTCGGCTCCCTCAAAGTGGACATACTCGATGGTGAAGTCGTCGTACGTCAGAGTCATGCTGTCGTCCACCGCCCTTTCCTAGGCCCATCCTCGCCCTTCATTGAACACTATGTCACACGCCATGCGCACACGCAGTGTTCCTGGGTCAAGGATGCGGTAGACCTTCGAGCCCTCCGCGTAGCCAATGAACATCCCTGGGGTGCTCCTGTCATCGAGCTTGCCGATGTGGCCAAGCTCCTTGGTGAACGCGAGGCAGACGAAGACCCGTAGGTGAGAGACTGTTGGCTTGCGCCCATGCCAAGCCTCATACGGTGTCATCCCGTTGAGTGCCTTGGTGGGCGACCGGTTGAGGATGTACACCGTTGTCACCACTGCCTCTCCCCAGAAGACAGCCGACATTCCCCTCTGCTTGAGGAGAGCCCGAGCCATCCCCACAACCGTCTGTTGCGCCGCTCGACGACGCCGTTATGCTGCAAGCTGTACGGCGCGGAGTAGTGGCGCTGAACGCCCTCATCCATGCGGTACGACGCGAACTCAGCCGCTGTGAATTCACTGTCGTTGTCGGTGCGCAGCACGCGTAGCTTGCGGCCACACTCCGCCTCCGCAGTGACCTGCACACGCTTGATGGCGTTCACAACCTCTCCCTTGTTGCCAAGGACCATCACCCACATGTTGCGGGAGAGGTCGTCGACGAGCAGCAAGAAGTAGCATCGTCCTCCTGGTGTGGCTGGTGTTACCGGGCCACACAAGTCCCCATGCACGAGCTCGAGCCTCTCCTTGGCTCGGAAGCTCGACTGCTGGGGAAAGGGGAGTCGTCTCTGCTTTGTCAACATGCAGACATCACAAAATTGCTCCACATGGTCAAGGCACGGCAAGCCTTGTACCATCTCCTTGGCACTGAGCCACTTCAGGGCCTCGAAGTTAAGATGCCCGAAGCGCTCGTGCCACTGCCGTGCCCCGTCATCCTAACAAGCAGCAAGGCAACAAGGTTGTGCCACCTTCACGTTGAGGATGTAAAGCCGATTTGGACTCCTGTGTACCTTGGCAAGAAGCAACCAGAGGGATCCCAGATCCTCATGACTCCTTGCTCGACCTCCACGCGTGAACCATTCTCATCCAGCTGTCCCAAGCTGATGACAGAGTTCCTCAACGCAGGGATGTAGTAGACTCCGGTGAGCAGCATGTGCTCACCAGACGCGACGATGAATACGACTGAGTCGACGTCCTTGATCTCTATGCCGGAGGCGTCCCCAAACTTGATGGAGCCTCGGACGCCAGAGTCAAGCTCGGTGAAGAACTCCCATCGGTCGGTCATGTGATGAGTGGCGCCGGTGTCGAGGCACCATCCTTCGATCATGTCGTTGCTGGAGCTATCGCCGAGGAAAGCGTGTGCTTTCTACTCATCAAGGTGGAGGAGTGCCGCTGCAGCCGATGCTGCTGGAGGTAACTTGATGCTTATGTGTGCTAGGAGCAGAGCTTCCTCCTCCGCCTCTACCTGTGCGATGTTGGCCTGGCCGCGTCGTGGCTGTCGACATTCCCTGGCCCATTGGCCAAGCTTGCCACAGTTGTGACAAGCGTCATCTCGTGTCGGCTTCTTGTTGTCGACGGTGCCGCCTTGGGCGCCTCCGCGGGCACCATCCTCAGCTTGTCCTCGCGCCCTGGCCTAGGCGCCTCCGCGCGCCTTGCGCGGCTTGCCGCGTTTGTGGCCCTGTGTCGAGGAGGAGGACTCCCCCTTCTTATTGTCACCCTGGCAGGCCTCCCACTGCTCCCGAGTGAGATGTAGCTTCCCGCTGATGGTGATAGGCCCACATAGGGCATGTGGTTCGTTGCCGTCGATGACCTTGAGATGACCAATCGCTTCTTCGATTGTCATCGTGGAGAGGTCTAGCAGAGACTCGGTTGAGCGAGCGATCTGCTTGTACTTCTCGGGGATGCAACGAAAGAGCTTCTTGGTGGCTCTCTCCTCATCGTAGGTGTTGTCGCGAACCGCACCATCTTTTGCAATAGAGTGTTGAGGCGAAGAGCAAAGTAATCAACATCCTCACCTGGCTTGAAGGCTAGGTTCTCCCACTCCTTGCGAAGTGCGTGCAGCGTGGTCTTGCGAGTACGGTCGCTGCCGATGCGGGTCGCAGCGATGGCGTCCTAGCCTTCCTTGGCAGTTCGTTTCTGGGAAAGCGAAAATTGCATCTCGGGCGGGACTGCAGCAATGAGGGCATCTAGCGCTCGTCGATCCTTGTAGTAGTCGATGTCGCCGTACCGAACTGCTTCCCACATGTGGCGAACCAGGAGCGGTACCCTGATCACCGTAGCCCACTCGACGTAGTTGGTCTTGGTGAGGGTAGGCCACCCACCGCCGGGACCGATGTCCTTGACAATGTCCTAGACCCCACGGTGACCATGGTACCGATCCAAGGAGGGAGAATTGTGCCGCCTGTAGAGGCCGCGATCTCCGTCGACCCGACCGCCGCCATCCGGAGGACTATCGGCGCATCCTCGCCCATCTGGGCTGCCGTCGCGAGCGTTCTCGCCCGGAGCGCCATCGGCACGTCTGCGCCTATCTAGGCTGCCGTCGCGTGCGCCCCCACAGGGGGGCTGCCCATTGAGCCGCCTGCTCTTGCGCTGCCTCCCTTGCCAGCTTGAGCTCGTCGTTGGTGCTGCCGTCGCCGGAAACAGAGCTGCCGGCGCTACTGTCGTGCATAGCCTCGAGCTCCGCCGCCGCCGCACGTGCAGCATCCGCCGCCTCCACTGCTTCTACTTTCGTTCTCGCTGCTGCCAGTTCCGCCGCCGCCAGCCATGTTGCCCTCGCCGCTGTCGCTGCAGCCGCCGCTGCTGCTCGCTCGCGTTCTTGTGCCACGGCGACCTCGACCTCCTGCTGGCGCCACGCACTCAAAGTGACCAAGCGTAGGGACATGGTGTGCTAAAGAGGGGTTGCTGCGTGTGGAAGAGGCTATCTTAGACGAAAGGCTGCTCGTCCGAGCAGGAGAGGAAGCAACAATTGGAGCTCTTGCTTTCGACTGAGTATAGGGAGATGCACGGGAAGGAGATGAACAAGAGATGTTTAGGCTGCAAGATAACTTGGCTCCAAGACCAATTGTAAGCAATGGGACTCTTACTTTCATCGAGAGGATGACACTATGGGTTGGGACGATTTTCTGTTTATTTTTTCAAATACTACACAATGTCATACCCTTAGAAGGGTTGAGGACACATATTTATAGCCCTAGGGGCTGCACTACACACTACACTACATACTGCAGCACACATGTGTTGTCCTCTAGATACTAAAGTGCAGTTAAAAAGACCGCAACTGCTGTCCTACAACAGTCAAAAGTTTGCCGCTACTGCTGTTCTGCAGCAGTCTCTGCAGCAGTGCAGTCAAAAGACTGCAACTGCTGCTGTCCTGCAACAGTCAAGACTGCAGCTGCTGCTGTCCTGTTCACCATAAAACAGAGATGTTGTCCTCCACACGAAGACCACATGACTTATTTCATCATCAGGAGCCGAAGACGGAGCAACCGCAATCATGCCCCACGGGGCACTTTGTGCGCAGAAGATGCCACCGAGAATGACGACGGCATTGAGTCTCTCTCAAGGGACTTGGTCGGCGTCAACATTTCACCTGAAGTGCCTGCGCCAACATTTCTGGCACTGCCTGCTCTAACGTGGGAGTCACCACTCCCCCACGACGTTGAGCAAGGGGCGTAAGCAGCACCTGCCCTCCCACCCGTGGGTCGGGAGGAGCCAGATGCTCCCTAGAGAGACATGGGAGGAGACGGAGGAGAATTGTCTGTGTTCAACCCCATCCCCTTCCAACCACGTTTCGACACCAGTTACGACGCTTAGATGTACATTGGGCTGCCATTTCCCTCCGGGTGCCTGGACTTCGAGGAGGAAGATGACCCAAACTTTGCCCTAGACTTCTCCGGGCTAAGGGATCTCGAGTCCATGCTACAATTCTTGTACGCATGTGACGAGATGCTCTCCGAAAGCTCGGAGGGTTACAACTCCGGCAGTGAGGGCTATGATACGACTTTGGAGTGCTTCCACGTCGACTCAAGGCTCCCCGAGGAAGGTGATCACCTTGGCATGCTGCAAGAGGGCGACCAGCCTCCATCACACAACCCAGACAGGACCCAAACCCCACTGGGGAGCCATGAAGCCCACCTCGAGCAACTCCGAGAGTTGCACGGCAAGCTCGGGGAAGAACAGCAACGCCTGCAGCAACTGCGACAGACTTTGGAAGGAGAGGCTGCGGGCAAAGCCCTTGACGGAGGCGTGAGGGCGAAGGCACGCGATGTCCCGCGTCGCATTGAGGAAGATGCCGCCGCCGTCGAACCCCTCGTCCTCAACCGAGCAAGCCAAAGCCTAGCAGCGGCTGCGCTTTTACTCCGCACCATGCCGGAGCCCTCCACCACCGAGGGACGTCGCATCCACGGCGAACTTCGGGGGCTTCTGGAATGCGCCACGGTCCAGCAGGCTGAGAGTTCGGCCTCTCGGCTCCAGGGACCCGCTTCGAGCCTCCAGCCAGGGCCCTCTCGTTTCGAGAGGGAAGCCTCGTTGCATCTTGCACATACCAGGTAGAGGGCACCCATGGTGCATGACCGTCTCCGAGACAATCGCCAAACCCAGGCGGTCCATGACCGTCTCAGTGGACGCACGCGACAGTGCGAAACATTTGGCTACCGCCCCCGGCGGGGCGGACGCTATGATAGCCGGGAGGACCGAAGTCCTTCTCCCGAGCCACCAGGCCCTCAAGTCTTCAGCAAGGCCATCCACATGGTGCCATTCCCGCCTCGGTTCCGGGCCTCGACTACTATCACCAAGTACTCGGGAGAAACGAAGCTGGAGCTATGGCTTGTGGATTATCGACTCGCCTGCCAGCTCGGGGGGGGGGGGGGGACGAGTGATGACAATCTCATTATTCAGAACCTCCCTCCCTTTCTCTCCGACTCTACCCGAGCATGGCTCGTGCACCTCCCGCCGGCGCAAATCCACGACTAGGAAGACCTAGTCCGGGTCTTTGGAGGGAACTTCCAGGGCACGTACATTCGTCAAAGAAACTCTTAGGACCTCTGAAGCTGCCGATAGAAATCCGATGAAAGCCTCCACGATTACATCCATAGGTTCTTAAAACAGTGCACTGAGCTTCCTAACGTCACTGACTCCGACGTCATAGGGGCTTTCCTCTGCATTGAGTGTGGTTTGCCCTGTCATAATTTGTGTTGGGATTGTGGATTATTCTGACATGCCTGGGGTGGAATCTTCCTCCGAAGCCCATAGCTATCTCAGAATACATGTATGCCTCCTCCCTTCTCTGGCGAAAATCATTGTCAGCTCGGATGTATTCATCCATCTTCTGGAGGAGCTTTTTCAGAGTTTGCAGTGGCTTCCTAGCAAAATACTGCGCCGTCAATCCTGGCCGGAGCCCCTTGATCATAGCTTCGATGACAATCTCATTTGACACCGTTGGCGCATGGGCTGTGAGTCGTAGAAATCTTCAAACATATGCCTGCAAGTACTCTTCATGGTCTTGTGTACACTGGAACAAGGCTTGAGCAGTTACTGGCTTCGTCTGGAAACCCTGGAAGCTAGTTACCAGTATGTCCTTTAGCTTTTGCCATGATGTGATCGTTCTCGGGCGAAGGAAAGAATACCACGTCTGAGCTACACTCCTGACCTCCATGACAAAGGATTTCTCCATGACAGCCGTGTTGCCACCATATGAGGATATGGTTGCTTCATAACCCATGAGAAACTGCTTCGAATCCGAATGCCCATCGTACATGGGAAGTTGTGGTGGCTTGTAAGATGGTGGCTATGGGGTAGCCTGCAACTCTGCTGCTAGAGGGGAAGCATCATCAAAAGCTAAGTTACCATGATGAAAGTCATCATACCATTCATCATCATTGATTGGACTTTCTTGACGAAGCTCTCTGTGCTGAGGCCTTCGTCCTTGGTCATCTTGGGTGATGTGACACATTTCTTCAGCAGCTTCATCGATCTTCCTTTGAAGGTCGGCTAGTCGAACCATCTTCTCTCTTTTCCTCTGCACTTGTTTATGTATGGCTTCTAGGTCTCTGATTTCCTGGTCCAACTCCTCTTCCTGTGGTGTTGGGCTAGTAGCCTTCCTTTTCTGCATCCGAGCTTCTCTCAGCGAGAGTGTCTCTTGGTGTCCAGTGGCTGCAGGGCAGCCCCTGATGTTATTGCCTTCTTCAACGGCATGATGAAGGTGAATGCTTGCCAAAGGTTGTGGAAGTGAGTTCACTGGAGGTGGGCGCCAATGTTAGTCACTTGTTCTCGAATGATGTGGATCAAGAACAAGGCAACATAATTGTTAAGAATTAAGGACCTTCGTCCTCCAATACATTATTTCCTCTCGAATATAATGATCTTCAGACGAAGGTCATGGAGAACATATTTTCATCATTTAGTGCATGAATGAGAATATATGAAGATAATGAATGTAATCTATTACATCATTCACATTTATATTTCATAATGTACACATGAACATTAGCATAATTTATATTACATTGATACCTTCGGCTTGTTTGAAGGTGCTACTGTTCATCTATTTATAGGCACGTGACACAGTCTAGGTAAAAGTACATTTATGTCCTTGACATTTACTTATGACCATAACATAAATCATTGAGGACTAGCTAGCCTTTTTCCTTTCCGGTCAACATCATGTTTGGTCTTCATCACCATTTTAAGCTGAAGTTATTACTCTTCGGCTATAGCTTCGGCGTCCATTCTTATCATATTCGGATTATATCTTCACATCGTATGCCTTTGTCATGGGAGAAAACCTCCATCCTAAAGACAAAGTTCCATGTAATAATCCATATCATGATGAAAACATATGGTTAGTCATATTTTTTAGGACCTTCGGAAGAGGAAGGCCCCCAACACTATACTCAATTATTTAACACGACAAAGGATGGCAGGTTGTTTTGTTAAAAAGATAGGGTCTCTTATGAAATTTTTCTAGGTCGTCTGATCTTGTTCCGGTGGTTCAGATTAGATCAATCATTAAAGCGAATTGGAATACTATGCTAGCTGTTGGATCAGAGATCAACCGTCGAAATGTTTAAGACGCCCAATCAACCCTTGTTTGCCCATCCCTTGATCGACGACTGAGAAGAGCCCTAACCGAACCGGTATCCTAGTTTTAATCCTACCTGTCACTTTGTTGATCGATGACACAGGAGCGGCTTCCTTCTAACCACAGGGGAGTGGTGGTGCCACCCCCAGCCCACGGTGGAGACCTCGCCTGCGGACAACAGTCCGACCGCCCAGGACTCCCACATCAATTATCGAAGGCCCCACTCGCAATTTGGACAAGGGCGAAACAACGAGCGAAGAATCTCATTGGTGATTATGTAGCAAGGGCCCTCGACCATGGCGACCCGTGACCCACGACGGTCCTTCTACTTCGGTGAGCAATTCGCCGAGCGTTGAACTCCCTCGGCACCCGAACTCTCTAGAGAAATGCCCGCCAATCTTCACTAAGCACCCCGAGCCTAACTCCGAGGGCGCGACAGTGATCACTCACGAGATTGCCCTTGGCGACGACGCTTTCTCCCTCAGTTTCGCCCGACGAGCATGTTGGTGTTTTTGGTTGGGGGGCTCGACGAGCGAGGATGTACGCACACATATATAGCTGAGGGGGAGAAGGGATTCATATGACAAGCACCAACAGCTGGCGAGATCCACGGGCGCGAGCCGGTGCGATCCCCACGGTGTCGAACAACCCGAGCAGGAGTCATTGTGACGAAGGGGATAGTGTTGACTCTACGGTCCCACCGGACAGCCATAAGAAGAGCTCCAGCGCGCGTGGGTGGCCGACCGGTGGGACCCACATGTCGGCGCCAATCACAGAGAGGGTTGTGCGGTGGATCAACTGAGATGGGCCAAAAGGTGGTAGCAACAACCCATCTGGCTTCTTTCTCTTTCTTTCTTTTTTATTTTCATTTCCTATGTTCTATTTTCTATCTCAATTCCAAATTCAAATTTGATTCTGGTTTTTGAATTTCAACTTCAAGTAAGATGCACATTCAAAAACCCAGAATGATGCATGATATATATTTATATTAATTACTTTACCCATTTTCTTACACAAATGTTGTAACTATGCAAAACACATATTATTCGTTTTAGGAAAGCATTATTTTGAATGTGTAGTTACCTTACAAGTATATTCAAAAGTTCACATCAATTGGTTTTGAAAGAAAACATTTTCCAATGTCTAATCTTTATTAAGATATAATTTAACTAATATTATTTTGATTATTATTATTTTTATCTCTAAAGGATTTCCTTAAATCACAAGTTTAGGATTTTGGGTGTTATATAAACCTTATCTTGACTCCTAAAGGGCGGCATACCCTTAAGAGTCTTTTCTTTTGTTAGGGTAAGACTTGCAAAAGTACACTTCGTATTTAGGGTTTTCGAACTCATGTTAAAGTAGGTGAAGAGACTACGGAGTTTTGCTGCTTCTGTTCCTAGATCGTCCGTAAGTAGAAGGAGAAAAAATAAGTACGAACTGATGGAAGGTGTCTACCTTCCCGTAATGTAATAAGTAGAAGCACTCAGACCCTTATATTATAATAATCACTCGTTTTATATTGTACCTATTAATGTAAATTAAGTTATTGTAACTCTTTCCGCTTTTACTGCGATGTGGTGTAATGTGTGTGATATGGGATGTACGCTCTTGGGAGATGTTGGAGAAGATGCAGGAAGCAGGTCCTGTCGAGCTATTGGGTGCATCTGCATGACTGTCTAAGGTCCTTGGGACAAGGATAACTGTAAGTGGACCTAATATCGTGGAAGGTTCCGTCACAGGATTGGCTCGAGAAATTCAGTCCTACGTGGGCACATTGGGCAGAAAAGTGGTTGATCATTCCTTATCAAGGATCTTGGCTTCAGTTGTTTGGCCTACGTTCTTCCCGAGGACAGTGTGCTGTGATCGAGCTCTATCAGTTGCAACAACTACCTGACAAGGAACAGTCTATCCAAGATCAGCTGCCGGATGAGCTATAACTCTACTTAATAGGTTTCATTCAGTGGTTGTCTTGCCCACTGGTTTGCCTCCTCAGCGAGATTGTGACCACCACATTCCATTGTTGCCCGGAGCCCAACCTTTCCACCACTTGAGACCCTATCGGTATACCCCAGCCCTGAAATAAGAGATTGAGCAACAGGTGGCCGAAATGCTTTCTTTATGCATCATTCAGAAAAGTCATAGTGAATTTTCCTCACCTGTAATATTGATCAAGAAAAAAGATAATTCATATCGATTTTGTGTGGATTATAGGCATCTCAATGCCCTCACAGTGAAGACCCAGTTTCCTGTTCCTATCATAGATGAGCTACTCGATGAGTTGCATGGGGCTACCTAGTTCTCCACACTTGATCTTCGAGCTGGGTTCCATCCGATATGTATGGCGCCCCAGGATCAACACAAGACAACCTTCCAAACACATCATGGGCAGTTTGAATTCCGCGTCATGTCGTTTGGGTTGACAGGAGCACCTACGACCTTCCAAGGAGCAATGAACAAAACCTCGGCTTATCTTTTGAGGGACCGTGTATTGGTCTTCTTCAACGACATCCTTATATATAGTACTACTTGGGAAACACGTCTTCACCACCTTGAGTTGGTCCTGCAGCTGCTTTCTAGAGATTCTTGGCAAGTTAAGTTGTCGAAATGTTCCTTTGGACAACAACAGATTTAGTATTTGGGTCATGTGGTCAGCCAAGCAGGGGTGTCTACTGATCCTTCTAAGGTGGCCACGATTCAGTCTTTGCCAGCTCCTCACAATGGCAAAGAATTGAGAGGATTTTTGGTGTTAGCAGGATACTATAGGAAGTTTGTAAAGAACTTCGACCTAATTGCTAAACCTCTTACTAAATTACTCAAGAAATATTGTATTTGTGTGAACAACAGTTCAACAATCAGTCTTCCAAGCACTTAAAGAGGCCCTCTGTTTTGCACCGGTCTTAGCCCTTCCCAATTTCAACAAGCCTTTTTCAATTGAAACAGATACTTCGCAAAGGCATAGGTGCAGTCTTGCAACAAGATGGCCTTCCTTTAACATTTGTTAGCAAAGCTTTGTGACCTACTAATCTGGGACTTTCAACATATGAAAAGGAGTATTTAGCAATCTTACTGGCAATCACCCAGTGGCGTTCTTATTTGCAGCATGCAGAGTTTTTTATATATACAGACCAACGAAGCTTATCTCATTTAAATGAACAACGTCTCCACACACCTTGGCAGCAAAAGGTCTTCACTAAGCTCCTAGAACTGCAATAAAAAGTGATTTATAAGAAAGGAGTGGATAATAGTACAACAGACACTTTGTCCAGGAGACCACATTATGCTGAATTCTGTGCCTTGTCGGTGGGGTCTTCAGCCTGGTTGCAAGAAGTAGTGGATGGCTATCAGCAAGATACTTCTTCACTGGAGTTGTTGGCTGCTCTAACTATTGCTGAGCGCCCCTTACAGTTTGAACAATGGTGTTATCAGATATAACAACCGAATTTGGTTGGGGAATAATGTTGCTGACCAAAACTAAGTGCATGTTGCTTTACATTCTAGTGCTTTGGGGGGACACTCAGGCTTTCCGGTCACTTACAGCAGGATTAAACAACTGTTTTGTTGGCCTCGCATAAAGAAATTCATCAAGGATTTTGTTGCTGCTTGTGATGTCTTTCATAAGGCCAAACCATATCGGTCCAAGTACCTGGGCCTCTTATAGCCCTTGCTTGTTCCACTACAAGCTTGGCAGTCCATATCTCTTGATTTTGTGGAGGGCTTGCCGCGCTCACGGACCTACAATGACGTATTGGTCGTTGTGGAGCGACTGACGAAGTATGACCATTTTATATCGCTGCAACATCCTTCCACTGCGCTCAATGTCGCTCAACTTTTCATGGACGCAGTATACCGTTTGCATGGCACGCCAGAATCCATGGTGTCTGACTGTGATCGAGTGTTCGCCAGCACATTATGGAAGGAGCTCTTCAGGTTGTTAGGTGCATAATTGATGATGACCTCTTCATATCATTCGCAAACGGACAGTCAAACCAAGCGGATGAATGAAAGCTCCCTTGTGGGTTTTGGTGGTTTGGATGACAACCCAATTAAAGGACTAACATGTGTGCTAAGTGTTGAACAGATGCTTAATGCAAAGTTTATAGGGTTCAACATAAGTGAACAAGTGTGATAGTCCAAAGACTGGAATATCTATAGATAATGGACATCACAAGTAAGATGAACATTGCTTAAGTGAGACTCGGTGTGCGTAACTTGGAGACAACTGATCAAGCCAAGGATGGAGGCAAGAAGAGCTTTGAGGTATCGAGTGCACGGGAGAAGGTCAAAGAGGCCGAGGAACCCAAAGCCAGGGGTGAAGAAGAAGACTTGCAAAATCAAGGTTGATCAAGTTGAGAAGAGATATGGTGCATCGAGGATCATGACTTAAGGACATGACTTATAACTAATGAGGTAATACTGTGGTTGTGTGGTGTAAGTCACAAGGCTCAAGATGAAGCTCAAGAATCAAACAAGGTAACTAGAAGGAAGAGCAGTGTCAAAGCCAGAACCTAGAAGCAACCCGAAAGAGTTTAGTTCACTTTGATATTTAGTTTGGGTTGTTATTATGTTTGGATATATTCTATGGGACCTTTGCAGGGTGTGAGAGCTCAAATATGTCAATCTAGATCAAGTCAAGTTGACTTGATGGTTTAGAGTCCAACATCGACCTCAAACGTGCCAAAATAGGTAAAACGATGAAAAAGGTTAAGTATGTAAGGTTTGAGTGTTCATCTATGTTGCATACACCTCTTACTACAAGTTTGATGCTTTGGTTTGCTCTCTAACTCTTTCTGTAGAAAAAGTAACATTCTGAGCTCTTCTTGAGGAGAAACGGAAAAGCTAGGAGAAGAACGGGAAAGCGGTAAGTTTCTAGGACTAAGTCAATTGGATTATACTCTAAATGTGTTTGTTTAAGTCTCAGGAAAATCATCCCAAAAGTTGAAATCAAATAGAGAAAGAATGGAGGAAAAAGCACTTAGTGTGTTGTTGGTTGGTGCACAGGACAGTGAATAGGAACTGCCCGGTGCACATGACAGTGAATAGTAACTTGTCCGGTGCACATGATAGTGAATAGTAACCTGTCCGGTGCACATGCCGGTGAATTGTAACATATCTGGTGCAGACAGGACAGTGAATAGTAACTGTTGGGGGTAATGCTTCGTAGCCGAAGATCCTAAAGAAAGAGAACACCTTCGGAAGATCCTCTCAGGAGCAAGCGCCGAAGCTATTACTTATAGAGCTTCGGCATAATGATAGATCTCAAGACGAAGGGTCGGACCGACTTAAAGATGGATTGACTTAAAAACCCATGATGTTTTGTGTCATTATTGTAGTCGATTGTAAAGGACATAAATGTAATTTTACACAGGCTGCACCCTGTGCTTATAAATAGGTGAACAGTACCCCGACACTGTTCACGCGATCTTGTAATCGTTAACGCATTACATTGGAATTATTTTCTGTCAAAGGCAAATGTATAAACGTACCTAAATATTATGCTTCGACATTTAAGTTTATATTATGAAATATATGAATAATGAAATTTGTTGTTCCTATAATATTTAATATTTTATATTTTATCTTGTATTGATGAACGTTTAACCACGAAGGTATCGCCTTCGGGGTACTTTGTCTGTGCCCTTCGTTCGAAGTTCATTAAATCCATGGGGATATAGTGTTTCGGCGAACGAAGGGCATTGTCATTTAACATTTTCTGTGTTGCCTTGTTCTTAATTCATAGCATTCGAGAACAAGTCCCCAACATTGGCGCCCACCTCCGGTGAACTCACTTCCACTTGTTTGAGCTGATGGCTTCGTTCAACAACCAAGCTGGAGCTGCTTCGGCTCCAAAGCTGGTACTCCTGATAACAGGCGGTTCATGTTTAGAGCCAGCTAATAAGAAGCAGAAGAAGGAGGCACAGAGAAGGGTACAACATGTCGGGGTGCAAGGACCCTTCATCAAGTCAAGATGGTCCCACATCCCAATTACCTTCTCCCAAGAGGACCTTCAGCTCAAGGATTACCCTCACAATGATGCTATGGTTATTTCTTGTGTTCTCAAAGGATTTCTGGTCCACAATGTTCTGGTTGACACAGGCAGTGCAGCGGATATTATATTTGCTAAGGCCTTCAGACAGATGCAAGAGCCCGAAGATAAGATCCATGATGCTACACATCCCCTTTGTGGCTTCGGAGGAAGGCAGATTGTAGCACTCGGCAAGATCATGATGCCAGTAACCTTCAGATTTATCAACAATACAAGGTCTGAACAAGTTGTGTTTGATATTGTTGACATGGAATACCCTTACAACGCAATCATTGGTCGTGGGACTCTCAATGCTTTTGAAGCAATTCTTCACCCAACATATCTTTGCATGAAGATACCTTCGGATCAAGGACCTATTGCTATTCATGGAAGTCAAGAAGCTGCCAGAAAAGCCGAAGGAAACTGAACAGATTCAAAAGCAATCCACAATATAGATGGAGCCAAAGCTTGTGAGCAATACAAGTATAGAAGGGAGAAGGCTGCTTTGGCTGATCAGCCGAAGCCCATGCTTTTATGTGAAGATATAGCAGAGCAGAAGGTATTGCTGGGGTCTCAATTGTCTGAGGAGCAGGAGAAAACCTTAACAAGGTTTTTGTTTAACACTAAAGATGTCTTCGCATGGTCGGCCAATGATCTCTGTGGTGTGAACAGGGATGTCATTGAGCACTCGCTCAATGTTGATCCATCCTTCATACCCAGAAAGCAGAGACTTCGGAAGATGTCTGATGACAAAGCCGAAGGTGCTCGGAACGAAATGAAAAGACTTCTTAGTGCTGGCGTCATTAGAGAAGTAAAGTACCTAGAATGGTTAGCCAACACTGTCATGGTGAAGAAGGCCAATGGTAAATGGAGAATGTGCATTGACTTTACTGATCTCAATAAGGCTTGTCCGAAGGATGAATTTCCATTACCAAGAATAGATTCTCTAGTAGATGCAGCAGCTTCGTCAGAGCTCATGAGACTACTAGACTGTTATTCAGGCTACCATCAAATCTGGATGAAGAAAGAAGATGAGCCAAAAACTAGCTTCATAACCCCCAGTAGTACATATTGTTATCTTCGGATGCCTGAGGGGCTTAAGAACGCTGGAGGAAGCTTCAGCAGAATGACAGCGAAGGTCCTTCATTCTCAGATAGGCAGAAACGTGCTAACATATGTTGATGATATCATAGTAAAAAGCACGAAGCAAGAAAATCACATTGCTGATCTGTAGGAGACATTCGCTAATTTTAGGCAAGCTGGTCTGAAGCTGAATCTAGAAAAATGTGTCTTCAGAGTATAGAAGGGGAAATTCCTTGGTTGTTTGGTTTCAACAAAAGGAATCGAAGCTAATCCAAATAAAATCGAAGCTATCCTTCGGATGGAGCCGCCAAGCACAAAGAAAGGGGCTCAACGGCTAACAGGAAGATTGGCATCTTTGAATCGATTTATATCCAGATCAGCGGAAAGAAATTTACCATTCTTTGAAGTGCTGAAGTCAGCCGAAGTTTTTCAATGGGGATCAGCTCAACAAAGAGCCTTCGAAGAGCTAAAGCAGTATCTGATAGATTTAACAACCTTAACTCCACCAGCGCCAGGGGCTCCTCTGCTGCTGTATGTGGCAGCTTCGCACTCTGCAGTAAGTGCGGCGCTTGTTCAGGAGAAGCTTGAAGGACAATTGAAAAAGCAGGCTCCAGTATACTTCGTCTCCGAAGTTCTCAGTTTATCAAAGAAAAACTATACAGAATTAGAGAAGGTGCTGTATGCCGTCTTAATGGCCTCTAGGAAGCTTCGACATTATTTTCAAGCATACCATATAATTGTTCCTTCATCACAGCCTTTGAAGGATATTATGAGAAACAGAGAAGCTACTGGAAGGATTGGAAAGTGGGCTGCGGAACTCAACGAGTTCAGCATTGATTATGTGCATAGATCTTCGATTCAGTCCCAGGTGCTAGCAGACTTCATCGCTGATTGGATGCCACGGGCTCAGGAGGAAGAAGCAAGTAAAGATGTCGAAGCTTGGATAGTGTTCTGTGATGGCTCATGGGGAACCTTCGGGGCAGGTGCAGCTGCCGTTTTAATTGCACCTTCCAAGGTCAGAACATGCTATGCAGTAAAACTTGATTTCAGCTGCACAAATAATATTGCTGAATACGAAGGTTTGCT
Organism: Zea mays; assembly: GCF_902167145.1. NCBI lineage: Eukaryota > Viridiplantae > Streptophyta > Magnoliopsida > Poales > Poaceae > Zea > Zea mays. Next base: position 80,793,983 of record NC_050100.1, on the reverse strand, counting down.
TTTGGGACTTCGGAAGTTGAAGGCAATGGGGATAAGAAGGGCGGTTCTCAAAACCGATTCCCAAGTTATTTCTGGACATGTTGACAAAAGTTGCAAAGCAAGAGATCCGAAGCTTGAGAAATATTTGGATACAGTTCGAAGGCTTGAAGCTTCCTTCGAAGGGTTTTCTGTCAAGAATATTCCACGAGGAGAAAATGAGCATGCTGATCTGCTAGCCAAGTCAGCAGCACATGGGCTGCCTTTACCTTCGGAAGTATTCTTTGAAACAATAAAAGCACCTTCGGTTGACCTTCTTGAAAGAGCAGTGCTCAATATATCTCCTGTTTATAGCGAAGATTGGAGAACTGAGATCATGTCTTTTCTCCAGGGCATTTTCCTTTCAGATGACGAAGCTTATCAAAAGAGAATAGCGGCAAGAGCCCGCCCATATGTAATAATAGAAGGGGAGTTATACAAGCATGGAGTCTGTTCTCCATTACTCAAATGTTTATCCAGAGCTGAAGATATAGAGCTGTCGGCGTTTCGAGACCGGGGGGGGTCCCTAAGCCGACGAGTGAGTGTGCCGCGTGCCCCAGCCCAGATGGGTCGAGCGCGTGGGCGAGCGCGAAGGGGGGAGAGCGAGGTGGCCGGAGACGGGTCGTGAGAGAGGTGGAAATCCCGCGGCCTTCGTGTTCGTCCCGCGCCCAGGTCGGGTGCGCTTGCAGTAGGGGGTTACAAGCGTCCACACGGGTGAGGGAAGCGAGCGGCCCCAAGAGAGCGCCTGTCGCGTCCTTGTCCCCGCGCGGCCAACCTTCTCTAAGAAGGCCCTGGTCCTTCCTTTTATAGGCGAAGGAGAGGATCCAGGTGTACAATGGGGGTGTAGCAGAGCGCTACGTGTCTAGCGGAGGGAGAGCTAGCGCCCTAAGTACATGCCAATGTGGCAGCCGGAGAGATCTTGGCACCCTGCTGGTGTGATGTCGTGGCTGTCGGAGGAGCAACGGAGCCTGGCGGAGGGACAGCTGTCGGAGCGGTTGAGTCCTTGCTGACGTCCCCCTGCTTCCGTAAGGGAGCTGAGAGCCGCCGTCGTCACAGGGCTAGCGGGGCGCCATCATTGCCTATCTGGCGGAGCGAGCCAGATGGGACACCGGTCTTGTTCTCTGCGGCCCGAGTCGGCTCAGGGCAGGGTGATGATGGCGCTTCCTGTTGACGTGGCGGGCCTGTGCCCTAGGTCGGGCGACGTGGAGGCTCCTCCGAAGCCGAGGTCGAGTCTGTCTTCCATGGCCGAGGCTGAGCTCGAGCCCCTGGTTCAGGCGAGGCGGAGATTGTTCGGCAGAGGCCTGGGCGGAGTCCGAGCCCTGGGGTCGGGCGAAGCGAAGTTCGTCGTCTTCTGGGGCTGAGCCCGAGTCCGAGCCCTGGGTCGGGCGGAGCGGAGTTCACCGTCTTCCGGGGCTTAGCCCGAGTCCGAGCCCTGGGTCGGGCGGAGCGGAGTTCGCCGTCTTCCGGGGCTTTGCCCGAGTCCGAGCCCTGGGTCGGGCGGAGCGGAGTTCGCCGTCTTCTGGGGCTTAGCCCGAGTCCGAGCCCTGGGTCGGGCGGAGCGGAGTTCGCCGTCAGCCCGAGTCCGAGCCCTGGGTCGGGCGGAGCGGAGTTCGCCGTCTTCCGGGGCTTAGCCCGAGTCCGAGCCCTGGGCCGGGCGGAGCGGAGTTCGCCGTCTTCCGGGGCTTAGCCCGAGTCCGAGCCCTGGGTCGGGCGGAGTGGAGTTTCCTATGGCGCCTTTGGCAGGGCCTGACTGCCTGTCAGTCTCACTCTATCAAGTGGCACTGCAGTCGGAGTGGCGCAGGCGGCACTGTCCTTCTATCAGACCGGTCAGTGGAGCGGCGAAGTGACGGCGGTCACTTCGGCTCTGCCGGGGGGCGCGCGTCAGGATAAAGGTGTCAGGCCACCTTTGCGTTAAATGCTCCTGCGACTCGGTCGGTCGGTGCGGCGATTTAGTCAGGGTTGCTTCTGAGAGAAGGCAAGGCCTCGGGCGAGCCGGAGATGTGTCCGCCGTTAAAAGGGGGGCCTCGGGCGAGACAGAAATCCATCGGGGTCGGCTGCCCTTGCCCGAGGCTAGGCTCGGGCGAGGCGTGATCGAGTCGCTCGTATGGACTGATCCCTGACTTAATCGCACCCATCAGGCCTTTGCAGCTTTATGCTGATGGGGGTTACCAGCTGAGAATTAGGCGTCTTGAGGGTACCCCTAATTATGGTCCCCGAGAGTAGCCCCCGAGCCTCGAAGGGAGTGTTATCACTCGCTTGGAGGCTTTCGTCGCACTTTTTTGCAAGGGGACCAGCCTTTCTCGGTTGCATTTTGTTCCGGTGGGTGCGCGCGAGCGCACCCGCCGGGTGTAGCCCCCGAGGCCTCGGACGAGTGGTTTCACTCCTTCGAGGTCTTAGTGCCTTGCGTAATGCTTCGACTGGTCTGGTTGTTCCCTCATGCGAACTGGCCGTAGCCCGGGTGCACGGTCGGGGCCCAAGTTCTCGGGCTGGTATGTTGACGCTGTCAACGGTTTGGCCGGAGCCGGGTTTGCGAGAGCAGCCCCCGAGCCTCCGCACAGGGCGTGAGGGCGATCAGGGACAGACTCGGCTTTTTTACATACGCCCCTACGTCGCCTTTCCGCAAGGAGGAGGGGGGGAGTGCGCCATGTTACCCTCGATGGGCACCGAACATGGTGTCTCCGGTGAGCTGCAAGCGGGTAATCCGAGTGGACGTCCGTGCCCCGTTCGTTGGGGGTTGGCTAGGGGCCCAGAGGCACGCCCAAAAGTACCTGCGGGTGATCTGCCGGACCCGGTCCCCTGGCGACGGGGTCCGAGGGCTCGATGCCTCCCTCCGATGGGATTCCGTTACAAGATCGCTCCCGCTGGTCTCGGAAATGTCCTAGGGTACCTCGGGAGCGCAGCCCGAGCCTTGGTTATGTATCGAACGTACCCCTGGTCATCCCTCGCTCGACGTCTGAGGCGACTGTGAACCCTTCGGGGGCCAGCCTTCGAACCCCTGATCAGTAATGGGCGCGGAGCCCGAGTAGCCTGAGGCGGCCGTGGAGCCCTTCGGGGGGCCGGCCTTCGAACCTCTGACCAGTAGTGGGTGTAGGGCCCACACGATCTGAGGCGACTGTTGAACCCCTCGGAGGGCCAGCCTTCGAACCTCTGATCAGTAGGGGGGGGGGCTCGGAGCCCGGTTCCTTCACAGGGAAGGATCCTTTTCGGGGTATCCCCCTTTCCCGGTCCCTGTTGCAAGAGATAGAGAAAGAGGAAAAAAGGAAAAGGATACGAAATCGAACGACGTGGCGTACCTTTTTTAGCGCGGTTATCACGGCGAAGGTGAAGCGTCGCCCGCTTCTCCTGCCAGAAGCGCCGCCTGTCCCGCCGCGGAGTTAATGCGACGGGGCGAGTGGTCGGTAGAGCGGTCGTTGCGCGTGCGCGAGCCGTTCGAGGAACGACCGTTTCGCTTCGCGTTTTTTGAATCCTGCGTCCGGTCCGGGCGGAGCGCTAGAAACGGTCTCGCCCCGGTCTTTATATACCCGGGAGAGGGTCTGGCGACGGTTCTTCGCTCCGCTTCCTGCCTCTTCCTTTAGGTTTTCGCAACCCGAGAGACTTTAGCCAGCGAAGAGGAAAACCGCCCTTCCTGCCCCTTGCGCCGCCATCCCTTCCGTTTTGGTGATGGCTGATCGGGTGACCATCATCTCACCGCGCGATCCGTGGCCCTTTTCCACGGTGACGGCGAGCGATCTGGAGGAGCTGGTCGGCGAGGGTTTGCTTCGCCCTCTCACCGATGAGCAGCGACCAGAATGGATTGCTCCCATGGGCGGAGTCGCTCCATCCCCTCCGCCGGGGTACGTCGTGAGCTTCGTCTCCTTCCACGAGCGGGGGTTCGGTGTGCCGATGGGTCGCTTTATGCGGGCAATCCTGTTCCACTATGGGGTGGAGTTGCACAACCTCACCCCCAACTCCATCTCACAGGCCGCTATCTTCGTAGCGGTGTGCGAAGGGTATTTGGGGATCACCCCCCATTGGGATTTGTGGACCCATCTCTTCTTCGCCGAGCTCTTCGCCTTGCCGACGGGGGAGAGGAAGGTCCGTGCAGCGGTGCGGGCCGGCGGCTGCACTCTCTTGCTGAGGCAGTCGCGGGCGTCGCAGTACATTCCTGCCATCCTCGCGTCCTCGAACAAGGGGTGGCAGCGCCGGTGGTTCTACCTCCGGAATGACGGTGAGTTGCTCCCGCCGTTCTCCCAGCGAGTAGTCACCGCCGCCACCGACGCCTGGCGTCACGGGACCCCGCACGAGAGACAGAAGAACCTCGAACCCCTTCTCTAGGCCCTGAAGGCGTTGCGGGAGGGGGGACTCACCGCTGCGGGAGTGGTTGCCGCCATCCACCGTCGGAGGGTGCTTCCCTTGGCGGAGCGGCGGCTGCCGCTTTGGGAGATGACCCCGGAGGCTGACTGGGAGGGGTCACGAATGTCCCCTGATCCTCTTCCCTTTGACGCCCTCCAATGGCGGGTGTCGGCTGCGATGGGGAAACCGGACTCCCACGCCTACTCCCAGCTTCGGATGCGCCCCGACCAGGGGTGCGTAACTCTGGTGAGCGTTCGCTCCTTCCTTCTTCATACATCGGGTTGCTCCTGGTTCTTATGATCGGGTTTCTTTCTCCCCTTCTTTAGGAGGTGGGGTGGCACAAGCCCTCCCTGCCACGGGTCCCGGAGGACGCGGTGGACCGAGCAGTGCGGCGGGTCACCGCGAAGGAGGAGAAGAAGAAGAAGGACACGGAGAAGGCCCGGGCCCGCGAGCGGAGGCGGGCTCGGGACGCCTTGGAGAAGCGCCGTCGCCAGCAGGAGAGGGAAGGACTCCCGAGGGAGCCGTCGCCGGAGACGCCCGACGACGACGATGACGATGATGATGATGAGGAGGACGACATGGCCGCCCGTCTCGGCCTCAGCCCCGGCTTGGGGTGTGGCCAGGAGCCGTCGAGCCAGCCCCCGAGTGGGCCGACTCCGTCAGTCCCCGGAGTTGGGGCATCGGGGGCCCGGCCCGAGGCACGGGGGCGACCCGAGAGGTCACCTGACCCCTCGGACGGAGGAGCTGAGGTGGCTCCGGAGGGCCAGGTCAGGGCGTCTGCTCCCCAGGGGCCGCCGCTCGTACCGGCAGCGCATGGGGGTCACCCTCAAGTCATCACGACCGCGCCCGGGCAATCTGCTCCCCGGGCGTCCAAAGCAAGGGTGGCGCCGAAGTTGCCGGCGAAGCGGACCTCGGCGGCTGTTTCGGGAGCTGGGATTCAAGAAACCTCCCCCCAGGCGCGGTGGATCATGGCCCGAAGTGGGTGAGTATCTCGGAATGTCTTCGTCTTGGCTTCCCATTCATATGTCTGGGCCGTGATTTTCCTTTTCTTCTCTCTTTTTTTTATCCAGCAAGCGAAGCCATGGCCAGACCGACCTGGCACCCCGGAAGGCCCTTAAGACGGCGCCGGACTGCGCGGCCAGCGCCGCCCCGGGCCTTGTCGTTCAGCCGACCCTTTCGTAGGGCGTTTCACCGCATGGGGCTCGGGCGTCGCCCGTCTCAGGGGAGCGGGTTCCCGAGGCTGGCTCTTCCGCCGAGGCGGCCATCGTGATAGGGGAGGCGGCTGATGCCGGCGTGGTCCCGAGCCCGCCTGTCGTGTCGGCCATGCTTGCGCCCGCCGCTACCGAAGCCGCCGCCGTCCCAGTCGGAGAGCGACCGGTTGCTGCCAGCGTCGGGATGGCTGATGCGTCGGCGCCCAGTGCCTTGGAAGAGGTGGGCGTGGACGCGCGATCCGCCCAGCCGGGCGGCAGCCTCATCGCTGTACGGCGGAGCCCCGAGGCCCGGCGCCAGTTGCTCCGATTCCGAACCCGCGAGGCCTCGGACCCTGTCTTCGTTCTCGACGATGAACAGGAGGACCAGTCCTGGGATGAGCTCCGCGAGCGTGCTGAAGCAACGGTGGGGTCGCTCCGGTCGTCGCTGGAGGTTCTCTGCAGGGACGTCCCCAAAATCCTCCAGGTAGCGGTTTCAGGCATACCTTTTCCTTTCTGTGAGCGAGACGTTCATCGTGACGCCCTGTTTCCTTCCCCCAGGATCTGACGGACCGGAGCGTCGCCAAGTCGTCGTTCATCCGCCGCGAGGTCGATGTCTGGGGCTCACTGCGATCCCTGAGGACCTCGCTCGCCGGGGCTACTGCGCGCCTTTCTCAGCAGGATGCCAAGGTAGCGGACCTCCAGTTGCTCTGCGCTGACCTGAGAGCCGAGGCGGCAGCAGCGCGCGCGGAGGCGCAACGGCAGCGGTCGGAGTTCGTCCAGGTCGTCGAGGAGCGGGACCAATCTCGGGGCCGGGCTGCCGAGGCCGAAAGCCGGGCTGAGGCCCTCGCGGCCGACCTAGCCGCAGCCCAGGTCGCGGCCTCGGAGCAGCGTGCCCGAGCCGGAGGTACGCCTTGGCCGTCCCTGGTTCTTGTTCTTGTCGGTTTCCTCTGCTTGTGCTTGAGGTCTTTCTTCTGGTTGTTCGCAGAGCTCGAGTCCGCCCTTGGCGAGTCCGCCAAGGCGCTCGCCGAGGCGCTTGCCGGAGCTGCCGAGCAGAGGGAGGCCGACCTCGCGGCCATGTCCGAGGCCGTCTCGGACGTTTATCGGATCCTTGGCTTCGGCGACGTCCCTTCAGGAAGCTCCCCTCAAAGCCGCCTTCAAGCCTTGGGTGATCACGCGCGCGGCAGAGTCCGCGAGGGCTACACCACGGCGTCAGGCGGGCCTTCGCCGTGCTCGCTTCCCATTACGTCGTGGACCTGGAACGGGTTAGTGAGGGGTATTGTCTCCCTGACGAAGACGAAGCTGCCCTGGCGGAAGTTCAGCGACTCGACGCGGTCGCCGCGGGTCCGAGCGCAGCGCTGGCGACCACCTTTGAGGCGGAGATCCTTCCCCCTGCGCCGTCGCCGGAAGCCAAGATGGACCTTACCGACGGCGGGGACGGAACTGAGGGCGCGACTCCTTCCCAAGGCGGCGCCTAACTCTTGTTGGAATAGTTTCTGTTGAATGTGTGTCTCACTGCGGCCGCTAGGGCCTGAACACTTTGTCTTTCTTGCATGAAGTCGTACTCTCCTTTCTTTCAATCTGCGTGTCCGGCCTAGCTTGTCAATAATAGGGTGGCTTCCCGAGTTGGGTCATTTTTCGTGGCAGGTGATGAGTGAGGTGTCCCCAACCCGGAGGCACAGGAGTTCCTCGGCTCAGTCGGCCTCGCCACTTACATGTACCCATGTTCGCTCCTCGGGACCCTACTTCTGACATAGCCGGGAGAACGCAAAAGCCCCTTTTTGATCGAAAATTTTTGATGCGGAGAAGTACACCCAATCTCGACGCAAAGGGGTTCCCCCTTTCTAGCCCCCGAGGGAGGGTCGGGCTCTGCCGAGGCGAGGCCGACCCTTCCTTGACGACTGAGGCGCAGAGGCTGCCTGACGGATCGGGCTCCAGCCCGAATATCCAGCGAGTGCTCAGTGACATCCCTCGATATGCCGGGCATGTCCGAGGGACTCCACGCAAAGACGTCGGCGTTTGCGCGGAGAAAGTCAACGAGCACTGCTCCCTATTTGGGGTCGAGCCCGGAACCGATCCGGATCTGCTTGGAGGTGTCGCCACTGGGGTCGAGAGGGACGGCCTTAACCGTCTCCGCTGGCTCGAAGTTGCCGGCATGACGCTTCACGTCTGGCACCTCTTTGGAGAGGTTCTCCAGGTCGACAATGAGGGCCTCGGACTCGGCGAGGGCCTCGGCGTACTCCACGCACTCCACGTCGCATTCGAACGCGTGTTTGTACGTGGGGCCGACGGTGATGACCCTGTTGGGGCCCGACATCTTGAGCTTTAGGTAGGTGTAGTTGGGGACGGCCATGAACTTCGCATAGCATGGCCTCCCCAGTACCGCGTGGTAGGTTCCTCGGAACCCGACCACCTCGAACGTCAAGGTCTCCCTTCGGAAGTTGGAGGGCGTTCCGAAGCAGACGGGAAGGTCGAGTCGTCCGAGGGGCTGAACGCGCTTCCCAGGGATGATCCCGTGGAAGGGCGCAGCGCCTGCTCGGACGGAGGACAGATCGACGCGCAGGAGCATGAGGGTCTCGGCGTAGATGATGTTGAGGCAGCTGCCCCCGTCCATCAGGACCTTGGTGAGCCTGACGTCGCCGATGATGGGGTCGACGACGAGCGGGTATTTTCCCAGGCTCGGCATGTGGTCGGGGTGGTCAGCTTGGTCGAAGGTGTTGGGCTTGTCGGACCAGTCTAGGTAGACTGGCGCCGCCACCTTCACCGAGCAGACCTCCCGGCGCTCTTGTTTGCGATGCCGAGCCGAGGCATTCGCCACGTGCCCACCGTAGATCATGAAGCAGTCGCGGACCTCGGGGAACTCTCCTGCTTGGTGATCTTCCTTTTTGTCGTCGTCGTGGGCCCTGCCACCCTCGGCGGGTGGCCCGGCCCTGTGGAAGTGGCGCCGAAGCATGACACACTCCTCGAGGGTGTGCTTGACGGGCCCCTGATGGTAGGGGCACGGCTCCTTGAGCATCTTGTCGAAGAGGTTAGCACCTCCGGGGGGCTTCCGAGGGTTCTTGTACTCGGCGGCGGCGACAAGGTCCACGTCGGCGGCGTCGCGTTTCGATTGCGACTTCTTCTTGCCTTTCTTCTTGGCGCCGCGCGGAGTAGATGCCTCGGGAGCCTCTTCCGATGGGCGGCCCTGGGGCTGCTTGTCCTTTCGGAAGATAGCCTCGACCGCCTCCTGGCCAGAGGCGAACTTGGTGGCGATGTCCATCAGCTCGCTCGCCCTGGTGGGGGTCTTGCGACCCAACTTACTCACCAGGTCACGGCAGGTGGTGTCGGCAAGGAACGCGCCGATGACATCCGAGTCGGTGATGTTGGGCAGCTCGGTGCGCTGCTTCGAGAATCGCCGGATGTAGTCCCGGAGTGACTCTCCCGGCTGTTGCCGGCAGCTTCGGAGGTCCCAGGAATTCCCGGGGCGCACGTACGTGCCCTGGAAATTGCCGGCGAAGGCTTGGACCAAGTCATCCCAGTTGGAGATCTGCCCCGGAGGCAGGTGCTCCAACCAGGCGCGAGCAGTGTCGGAGAGGAACAGGGGGAGGTTGTGGATGACGAGGTTGTCGTCGTCCGTTCCACCCAGTTGGCAGGCCAGGCGGTAGTCTGCGAGCCACAGTTCCGGTCTTGTTTCCCCCGAGTACTTCATGATAGTAGTCGGGGGTCGGAACCGGGTCGGGAACGGCGCCCGTCGGATGGCCCGACTCAAGGCCTGCGGACCGGGTGGTTCGGGCGAGGGACTCCGATCCTCCCCGCTGTCGTAGCGCCCCCTCGCCTGGGGTGGTAGCCTCGGCGCACCCTTTCGTCGAGGTGGGCCCGACGGTCGCGACGGTGGTGCTCGTTGCCGAGGTGGCCCGGGGCCGCAGGCGCGGTGTTGCGCATGCGCCCGGTGTAGACCGAGGCTTCCCGCATGAATCGGGAAGTCGCGGCGTGAGGTTCCGAGGGGTATCCCTGCCTTCGGGAGGCAGAGCTCTCGGCCCGTCGGGCCGCAGCGCCTTCCAGGAGATTCTTGAGCTCTCCCTGGATTCGCCGACCCTCAGTGGTTGATGGCTCCGGCATCGCACGGAGGAGCATCGCTGCGGCTGCCAGGTTCTGACCAACCCCGCTGGATGCGGGCGGCGGCCTGACCCTGACGTCGTTGGCGACACGGTGCTGGAAACCTTGGGGCAGGTGACGTATTTCTCCGGCCGGGGGTTGGCCCGCCCATACCTGCCCGACGTCCCGACGGATCGGCTCAAGCGCTCCCGCTCCCTCGTCGAGCCTGGCCTGCGCCCCGCGGACTTGCTCGAGCTGTGGGTCGTGACCCTCCGCCGGAACGGGGACCACAGCTAGCTCCCGCGGGATGTCGGCGCGAGGCACCGGCCTAGGAGGATCACCGTCCTCCGGCATGCCAAGATGGTTGCCTTCGGAGGGATCCCCTAGCTCGACGTGGAAACATTCGCGGCTTGGGCCGCAGTCCTCATCGTCAAGGCTGCGGCTACCGTCGGAACAGTCGGAGAGGCAGTAGTCACATGCGGTCATAAAGTCCCGCATGGCACTGGGGTTGCCAAATCCGGAGAAATCCCAACAGATGCTGGGATCGTCGTCTTCCTCGGACCCAGAGGGCCCGTAGGTCGAGACGTCCGTCAACCAGTCCCAAGGCGACCGCACACGAAACCCCAGAGGGGTTGCACTCGCCTCAACGAGAGCGCCCGCCAAAGCGAGGTCGCTAGGCGGGTTGAGGCCGAGTCGAAATGATGTAAGGTGGGCATTAGTCGGTACCTTTTGGTCGACGAGGAGCGTCATAGTCGCGTCGGGGACTGGTTGCACCGTCGTCTCAGATACGAGGGCGACGTCCTGCAAGCTCTCCGCGAGCGCGCTGGCGTCGTCCACTTGCTCAGGATTGGTGTGTCGCGGGGGGACGGCGCTCGCCTTCGTCTCGAACGCGAGGTTGACGCCCGGCGTGCCCTCCGTTGGGGCGCTGGGGACGTCGATTCGCTCGACAGCCGACGAAGCGCGGCCTCCCGCTTGGCCTTGGTTGCCCTGTGTCCTTCTCCGTTGGCGGGGGAGAGGACGGGGCGAGCTCAAATGTTGTTCTTCCACCATGCGGGGAAGACGTCGTCGATTCCGCCACCGGCGGGCGGGTTGTCGGCCGCCATTGTCGTTGTCGCGCGGCGGTGGAAGGAGTATCATGTCGTAGCTGCCGTCGAAGGACATGAACTCAACACCCCCGAAACGGAGCACCGTCCCGGGCCGGAGAGGTTGCTGGAGACTGCCCATCTGGAGCTTGACGGGGAGCTGTTCGTCAGCACGCAGCAGGCCCCTACCTGGCGCGCCAACTGTCGGCGTTTCGAGACCGGGGGGGGTCCCTAAGCCGATGAGTGAGTGTGCCGCGTGCCCCAGCCCAGATGGGTCGAGCGCGTGGGCGAGCGCGAAGGGGGGAGAGCGAGGTGGCCGGAGACGGGTCGTGAGAGAGGTGGAAATCCCGCGGCCTTCGTGTTCGTCCCGCGCCCAGGTCGGGTGCGCTTGCAGTAGGGGGTTACAAGCGTCCACGCGGGTGAGGGAAGCGAGCGGCCCCAAGAGAGCGCCTGTCGCGTCCTCGTCCCCGCGCGGCCAACCTTCTCTAAGAAGGCCCTGGTCCTTCCTTTTATAGGCGAAGGAGAGGATCCAGGTGTACAATGGGGGTGTAGCAGAGCGCTACGTGTCTAGCGGAGGGAGAGCTAGCGCCCTAAGTACATGCCAATGTGGCAGCCGGAGAGATCTTGGCACCCTGCTGGTGTGATGTCGTGGCTGTCGGAGGAGCAACGGAGCCTGGCGGAGGGACAGCTGTCGGAGCGGTTGAGTCCTTGCTGACGTCCCCCTGCTTCCGTAAGGGAGCTGAGAGCCGCCGTCGTCACAGGGCTAGCGGGGCGCCATCATTGCCTATCTGGCGGAGCGAGCCAGATGGGACACCGGTCTTGTTCTCTGCGGCCCGAGTCGGCTCGGGGCAGGGTGATGATGGCGCTTCCTGTTGACGTGGCGGGCCTGTGCCCTAGGTCGGGCGACGTGGAGGCTCCTCCGAAGCCGAGGTCGAGTCTGTCTTCCATGGTCGAGGCCGAGCCCGAGCCCCTGGTTCGGGCGAGGCGGAGATTGTTCGGCAGAGGCCTGGGCGGAGTCCGAGCCCTGGGGTCGGGCGAAGCGGAGTTCGTCGTCTTCTGGGGCTGAGCCCGAGTCCGAGCCCTGGGTCGGGCGGAGCGGAGTTCGCCGTCTTCCGGGGCTTTGCCCGAGTCCGAGCCCTGGGTCGGGCGGAGCGGAGTTCGCCGTCTTCCGGGGCTTAGCCCGAGTCCGAGCCCTGGGTCGGGCGGAGCGGAGTTCGCCGTCTTCCGGGGCTTAGCCCGAGTCCGAGCCCTGGGTCGGGCGGAGCGGAGTTCGCCGTCTTCCGGGGCTTAGCCCGAGTCCGAGCCCTGGGTCGGGCGGAGCGGAGTTTCCTATGGCGCCTTTGGCAGGGCCTGACTGCCTGTCAGTCTCACTCTATCAAGTGGCACTGCAGTCGGAGTGGCGCAGGCGGCGCTGTCTATCTGTCAGACCGGTCAGTGGAGCGGCGAAGTGACGGCGGTCACTTCGGCTCTGCCGGGGGGCGCGCGTCAGGATAAAGGTGTCAGGCCACCTTTGCGTTAAATGCTCCTGCGACTCGGTCGGTTGGTGCGGCGATTTAGTCAGGGTTGCTTCTGAGAGAAGGCAAGGCCTCGGGCGAGCCAGAGATGTGTCCGCCGTTAAAAGGGGGGCCTCGGGCGAGACGGAAATCCATCGGGGTCGGCTGCCCTTGCCCGAGGCTAGGCTCGGGCGAGGCGTGATCGAGTCGCTCGTATGGACTGATCCCTGACTTAATCGCACCCATCAGGCCTTTGCAGCTTTATGCTGATGGGGGTTACCAGCTGAGAATTAGGCGTCTTGAGGGTACCCCTAATTATGGTCCCCGACAAGAGCTGATGAAAGAAATACATGCAGGGTTGTGTGGATCTCACATCGGATCTAGGCCCCTGCTGGGTAAAGTCTTTCGTCAAGGATTTTATTGGCCGAAGGCAGCTTCGGATGCAGCAGAACTAGTCCAAAAATGCGAAGGTTGTCAAAAATGTGCAAGAGATCAGAGACAACCTTCGTCTCTAACTCAGTTAATACAGCCCACTTGGCCATTGCAAAGGTGGGGCCTTGATTTGCTAGGCCCACTTCCACCAACACAAGGGAATTTAAGATATGTTGTGGTGGCAGTAGAATATTTTTCTAAGTGGATTGAGGCGAAGCCCTTAGCCACAATAACTTCGGTTACTGTTCAAAAGTTTTTCTGGCAAAATATTGTGTGTCGCTTCGGAGTGCCGAAAGCTATCACTGTGGACAACGTAAACAGTTTGATGCCGAAGCTTTCAAAGAGTTTTGTGAACAAATTGGCACGAAGATCCATTTTGCATCGGTTCGGCATCCGGAGTCAAATGGACTTGTTGAAAGAGCTAATGGAATTATAATGACAGGAATAATGAAGTTAATCTTCAATCAACCTAGGGGGAAGTGGCCAGACGAATTAATCAAAGTGGTGTGGAGCCACAACACAACAATATCAAGGTCAACAGGTTTTACACCATTCAAATTGCTGTTTGGTGACGAAGCAATAACCCCAGAAGAAGCTAAAGCAGGATCAATAAGAACAATGGCTTCGTCAGAGGACGAAGTTGATTATTCTATGGCAAAGGATGCTATAGAAGGCATCAGGCTTCAGGCTGTGGAGAATATCAATAAATATCAAGTCGAAACAATAAAATGGCGTGACAGAAAAGTTCGGTTAAAAAATATTAAGCCAGGACACTTGGTACTTCGGAGAGTTGCCAACCCAGATACAGTAGGCAAGCTACAGTTGAAGTGGGAAGGACCTTTTCTGGTAGTATCTTCGTCAAGACCCGGATCCTACAGGTTGAAGGATATGGACGGCAACGACATTCCTAGATCTTGGAATGCGGATGAGCTTCGACGGTATTATGTGTAGCTTGATGTAATTTTTTTATTCTTTCCTATGACACCCTTTTCCTTTCCAAAGGGGGAGAAAGGTTTTTAATGGGGTCGTAGCATGTAATTTCTCTTTTTCTTATATCAGCTCTACAAGAGCAATATCCCCCAAAAATGTAAATGTAAAAACTGAGCATGCACCATCGAGTGCAAAGAGAAAAAGAAAAACAGGGAGAAGCTCGAAAGACATCCCTAAGCAGATGCAGGGCACGACGAAGCTACAAAAAGCCGTTCCTAACGGAGCACAGCGTAAGTTTTCTGCTCAAAAGTCGTTCCTAAGGAAATGCAGAGCTTACAACGAAAAGTCAATGCTGATTCCGCCGAAGTAAAAGGCGAAGCGCGAAAAGTCAATGCGATACCGCCAAAAGTAAAAGGCGAAGAAGTTCAAAAGACGTTCCTAAGGGAATGCAAAACTTACAGCGAAAAGTCAGCGCTGATACACCGAAAAATAAGCGGTGAAGCCGAAAAATAAACGGCAAAGATTTGTTATTCCTAAGGGAATAAGAGTTTTGATTGTGGTTTCGTATGTATCTTTGAACATTCATTTGCACGATACATTACATCATACATTTGCATTCATAAACATTCATTTAGACATACATAGGATCATCATCGTCATAACATACACACTTGCTTCGGCTTTAAAAGAGAAGGCTTCGGAAAAAAGGAAAAAAGAGGCAACTTTATGCTTCGCTGTGTACGAAAAGAAGGGAAGGTGTTTTTCGCCTTCGGCTCAAAAATGTTAACTTTGTCCACACCAAAGCACTTTATACATTGACGAAAAGGTAAGATTATATTACAAGGTATGGATAAAGTCCACGAAGTGAGATTTAATTACATCATACTTTATACAAGTTGTTACAGAAGTTTTTTGAGCTATTTCTACAGACTACTCGAGCTTCGTCAACATTCATGGAGCTTCGTCTTTTTACTCCGTAGCTTCAGCTTCAGCTTAGTCATCCTGTATGTAAGTATTATAAGCTAAATTCAAAATTCAAAGGAAAAGGTAAGCATAAGGTATGATTTTGTTACCGACTTAAGGTGGCTTCGAGCTTCGTCACCAGCTTTGCTTCGTCCACCCTTTGTCCACACTAATTTTATAAATCTATTTGCAATACTTCAGGCAAGGTTGGAAATATTATCTAAGTCTGCTGGTGACAAGCTGAAGTTGGGTCTATTGATAATCTTCCCGTGTTCACAGCCAGACTTCAGAAAGGCAACAACTGTGCCCCGAGAAGCTACCAGGGCGCAGAAGTCGCCATGCCCAGCTATAACTTCGTCAAGATCATTAATTTCACCTTCAATATGCTCGAAGGCACCAGGCAGGTCTTCAGCCGAAGGAGTAAACTTCTCGCTGCTGGCTCCAACAAAATAAAACACCTGTTTCAGCCGTTGAATGCATCGTTTGCTGAATTCCAAACATTTATTCTGAAGGATTGACAAAGATTCTTTCAGCTCTGAACTTTTTCGGACTTCGGCCTCAAGTTTTGCATCAAGCTTCAGCTTTTGTTGTTCGAAGTTTTCTGATTGAGAAAGAAGCTTCAAATTTAATTCTATTATTTTGGCTTCAGCATCCGCTAATAAGCCTTCGGTTGTTTGAAGTTCGAAGTCTTTCTTCTCGATAGCAACTGATTGTTCCTTTATCTTGTTTTCTAAGTTCTCAATTATAACTTCATGCTTTTTATCCTCTAAGTCCTGTTGCATTTTTAAAGCCTTCCTCAACAACATACTTTGCAAACGAATAACCTTCATTAGAAAACATCTATGTTATTAAAAATCATAAAAAGTTAGAGAAAAGTTGTTTACCTTGAAATTGGAATAAAATAAACTACCGACAATGTGTTGTCGTCGGTAGCGGCTGATATCTGCTTCGAGCTTCGGGAAACCGATACTCTTTGATAGAGTACCGATAACCTTTGCGCCGGTCTGATCTCGTATGCAGCCTAACCTTTCATCATCAATACCACCGAAGAGAAGCGCTCCCGGCCGATACCCGCAAGATATAGCGTATTCCTCTAGTTCTTCTTTTTCTGCTTTTGTCAGCTCTTGGCCAACTAAGTTTTGGAAGTTAAAAGCTTCATCTTCCGAAGTATTTTCGATCATTTCTTCCTTCTCGGGTTTTGCGGCCGTAGTCTCTTCGGTGGCTGCGACAGCTTCTTCCGCGACCATGTTTAGTAGCATTTTGTCTATATCAGCAGCCATGCCTTAAGTTTATATCTTTGGATTTAGCATCTTCGGCTCTGGCCTCTTCTGCGGCAGCTTCCGAAGGTACAACTTCAGTAGCTGTCATACTTCCAATAGCTGGCATCTTCGAAGCTGAGGCTCCTGGTGGTGTTGCTTCAATGACTTCTGTCACAGTAACGATTCTTTGCCTCTTTGGCCTAGGTGCTTTCGTTTTTGTGGGCTCCTTTTCCTTCTGAAAAAACTTCGTCAGATGTAGTCCCAGTGGACTTAGTTTGACAGGAAAAGTTTCAGTCATTACCTTTAAGATTTCCTCTACTTCAGCAGCAGAGGATGTCGCAGAAGTCCTTTCTTTTTCATCGATTGATTTTTGCTTCAGAGTCGAAGCCTTTCTTTTCTTCGGAGCAACTGCTTTTTTCCTCAGACTCTTGTTTTTTCTTCTTCGGTTGATCTTCATCGTCCTTATTCAGAGCACTGGCCACTCTCTTCCTTTTTTGGCCCTCGACACCCTTGTCCAGCCGCTCGTAGTCAGGATATTCAAAACCTATAGCATCCATCACTCGGTTTAGCCTTCATTTCGGACGAGTGCCGAAGGCCGCAGTCATCAATTGGTCCTCTTTTTTAGAATAATTTCCAAGTATTTCGTTGCACATTACTTCGATTGTATCTAGCCATTCTTGGCAGGGCACTTTGAAATGTTTCTTGAATTTGTAATGGTAGGGTAGCCGGATAAGTTCTCCTTCTTTCTTTTTTCCTTCAAGCTTCGGCATGACCCACTCTTTTATAGTTGGGAACACTTTGAAAGCCAAAAATTCCTGCACTAAGTCCCTAGTGCCAATGTGCTCTGTGATAACCCTAAATTCAGCCAACGCAATTTGGGTTGGACCCTCTGGTGTCATATTGCACGGGGGTCTGGTCTCTCCGAAGATCAACTCCAATGGACTCTGAACCAGCTTCTCCTTATCATCGTCAACTTTGACGTAGAACCATTCAGATTTCCAACCAGCTGGCCATTTGCTTCGGTAACTGATCACGCGAAATTTCGTAGCCTTGCGGTAGGCAAAATTGTAGCAGCCAAAGTTTTCATGTAACCCGTCTCCTCTAGCCTTGGTTTGGTAATGCAGCTCATGTACTCGGCAGAAACCTTCGGCAAATGGTTCCACCCCTTGGCTTCAAAGAGCCCAAATGTAAACGCTAAGCCTAACGATAGCGTTAGGAGTTAGCTGATGAAAGTAGATTCCAAACTTCTTCAGCACATCAGCAACCATTTTATTCAAAGGGAATCTCAAACCAGCTTTGAAGAAACTTTTAAAAACTACCACTTCATCTTTTCCTGGCTTTGGAGTAGTTTCCTCCCCACCAAAGCGAATTAGCTCTTTCTTTTCTTCATTAAATAGCCCAATTTCAGCATCTTAGGTAGGTCACCTTTGGAGATGGTGGATTTTCCGAAATCCAGATGGCTGGGTTTGCTCGGCACCGCGCTGCTATAATCATCTTCAAACCCGGTTTCCTCAACTTTAGCTTGCTCTGCTTCAGCGGCAGGGACGTCCTCCGATGTTACCAGCCCAGACCGCTTCATTGCTTCGGAAATCGGAACAGTCTCAGTAGCTTCGGTCTCATCTCTCTCACGATCAACCCTAGTAGTGGAGCGAACTCTGGCCATTTGATTATGACTGTCTTGAAATTTTTGTTGATTGACTTTTTTGATTTTGCCGAAGCTCTTCCTCTTGTGACGAAGTAGAATAAAAAACGAAGTCTCGTCTGAGCACGATGATTAAGCTTCGGCTATGACTAAAATTTTGGCAGCAAAACAGTGCAATAGCAATGAATGCTATGGTAACTTCACACCTACCCGTCTGTTTATATAGTGCCGCAGGTGGGAAGGTGAATCGTCAAGGTCTCCCGCACCGAACAAACAGTCACCCGCACTCATTGAACGGTGGGCCACTGGGTCAGAGAAGGTGAATCACTGAGGCGCGAGTAACTGCTGCAAGATGGGGCCACCGCGCGCGCGATGATTATTTTAATCGTTTCTCGCCAACGAGCTCAGGGAAGGTGTTTTTCGGATCTTCGGCGTCTCGAAGCCTAGAAGATTCTTTCACGGATCAAGCTCGTTACGAAAAATGATCTAGCACCGCGAAGGGGCTACTGTTGGGGGTATGCTTCGTAGCCGAAGATCCTAAAGAAAGAGAACACCTTCGAAAGATCCTCTCAGGAGCAAGTGCCGAAGCTATTACTTATAGAGCTTCGGCATAATGATAGATCTCAAGACGAAGGGTCGAACTGACTTAAAGATGGATTGACTTAAAAACCCATGATGTTTTGTGTCATTATTGTAGTCGATTGTAAAGGACATAAATGTAATTTTTGAAAGGGAAATGTGCCCTTAGGCCATTTCTAAGTATTTTGGTGATTGAGTGCCAACACAAGTGCTTAAATGTGAATCTATGCCCATGGATGAACAAAGTGCAAATCAAGAGCAAAGGTATGTTTCTAAGTCTTAGTACATTGGTTTTGTGTACTAATATACTTGTCTAAGTATCAGAAACAGAATGAAGAAGAAAAGAGAAGAGTTGGCTGTGTACAGCCAAGAGGCTGTTTCGGTCTGGGGCACCGGACTGTCCGGTGGTGCACCGGATAGTGTCCGGTGCGCCAGGCTGGCTCGAGCGAAGTGGTCGCTCTCGGGAATTCGTCGACGACGTACGGCTAAAATTCACCGGACTGTCCGGTGTGCACCGGACTGTCCGGTGAGCCAACGGTCGGCCGGGCCAACGGTCGGCCGCGCGATCTGCGCGGGACACGTGGCCGAGCCAACGGCTAGAAGGGGGCACCGGACTGTCCGGTGTGCACCGGACATGTCCGGTGCGCCAACGGCTCCCGCATCTGCAATGGTCGGCTGCGCTGTTTAAGGGAGGAAATCGGGCACCGGACAGTGTCCGGTGTGCACCGGACTGTCCGGTGCGCCCGACGACAGAAGGCACGGATGGCCTTCCAGAATTGTTCTCAACGGCTCCTAGCTACCTTGGGGCTATAAAAGGGACCCCTAGGCGCATGGAGGAGAACACCAAGTATTCCTACAACATTCCTAAGCACCAAGACATCGATTCCACGCATCTGGTTCATTGTGATAGCATCTAGAGCTCTTGTTGAGTTGTGAACTCATTGAGTTGTGTTGCGAGCTCTTGTTGCGACTTGTGTGCATGTTGTTGCTCTGATTTTGAGTCTTGTGTGCGTTGCTAGTTTCTCCCTTACTCCGTATTTCTTTGTGAATCTTAAGTGTAAGGGCGAGAGGCTCCAAGTTGTGGAGATTCCTCGCAAACGGGATATTGAAAGGCAAAGCAAAACACCGTGGTATTCAAGTTGGTCTTTGGACCGCTTGAGAGGGGTTGATTGCAACCCTCGTCCATTGGGACGCCACAACGTGGAGTAGGCAAGCGTTGGTCTTGGCCGAACCACGGGATAAACCACTGTGTGTCATCTCTGTGTGTGATCTCTTGTGGTATTGTGTTTTGTTGAGACTCCTTTCTAGCCACTTGGCAATTATTGTGCTAACACTTAACAAGTTTTGTGGCTATAAGGTTAAGTTTTCACAGGATCACCTATTCACCCCCCCTCTAGGTGCTCTCAATTGGTATCAGAGCCGTTCTCTTCAAGAAAGGGACTAACCGCCCGAAGAGATGGATCCTAAGGGCAAGGGGATGGTGATCAACGACAAGGAGAAGGAGACCTTCGTCAACGAGCTCAATAATGACAAGCCCACTGACTCAGGCTCGGGCCACAAAAGAAAAGACGGGAGGAAGAAGAAGACAAGGCGCATCAAGGAAATTGTCTACTACGACAGCGACGAATCTTCCTCCTCCCAAAAGGACGACGACAACGACTACAGGAAGACGGTCAATTCGAATTTTTCATTTGATTATTCTCGTATTCCACATAGTTCGAATTCGCATTTGCTTTCCATTCCTCTTGGCAAACCTCCACACTTTGATGGGGAGGACTACGGATTTTGGAGTCACAAAATGCGTAGTCATCTATTCTCTCTCCATCCAAGCATATGGGAGATTGTAGAGAATGGAATGAAGTTTGATAGCTCGGATAGCCCTATGTTTATTAATGAACAGATTCATAAAAATGCACAAGCTACTACTGTGTTGCTAGCCTCTTTGTGCAGGGACGAGTACAACAAGGTGAGTGGCTTGGACAACGCCAAGCAAATATGGGACACCCTCAAGATTTCTCACAAGGGAAACGACATCACCATGCTCACTAAAATGGAGTTGGTGGAGGGCGAACTTGGAAGGTTTGCAATGATAAGGGGCGAGGAGCCAACCCAAACATACAACCGGCTCAAGACCCTCATCAACAAAATAAGGAGCTATGGAAGCACGCGATGGACGGACCATGACGTCGTCCGACTATTACTAAGGTCCTTTACCATTCTTGATCCTCATTTGGTGAATAATATTTGTGAGAATCCCAGGTACACCAAAATGTCGCCCGAAGAAGTCCTAGGAAAATTCGTCAGCGGGCGAATGATGATTAAGGAAGCAAGGTACGTGGACGACGCCTTGAATGGACCGATCAATGAGCCGCAACCTCTTGCTCTCAAAGCAACAAGAAGCAAGGAGGCGCTACCTAGCAAGGTGGCACAAATTGAGGCGGCCGGACTTAATGATGAAGAGATGGCTCTCATCATCAAACGCTTCAAGTTGGTGCTTAAGGGTCACAAGGGGCAGCCAAGCAAGACCAAGACAAAAGGGAAGCGCTCATGCTTCAAATGCGGTAAGATTGGTCATTTTATTGCTAACTGTCCCGAAAATGAAAGTGACCAGGAACACGGGAGCAAGAGGGAAAAGAAGAAAAATTACAAGAAGGCCAAGGGCGAGGCACATCTAGGAAAGGAGTGGGACTCGGATTGTTCCTCCTCCGACTCTGACAATGAAGGACTCGCCGCCACCGCCTTCAACAAGTCATCCCTCTTCCCGAACGAGCGTCACACATGCCTCATGGCAAAGGAAAAGAAGGTATGTACTCGAGACGGTACTACTTATGATTCCTCTAGTGATGATGAATCTAGTGATGATGATGAGATAGATTACTCATGCTTATTCAAGGGATTGGATAGAAATAAAATTGATAAAATCAATGAATTGATTGATGCATTGAATGAGAAGGATAAACTCGTAGAGAAACAAGAGGATTTATTGTATGAAGTGCATGATAAATTTGTAGAAGCTCAAAGATCTCATGCTCTAGAAGTTAAAAGAAATGAAATGCTTTCTCGTGAATTATCTTCTTGCCATGAGACAATTTCTAAATTAAGGAGCATTAATGATGATATGAACGCTAAGTTAGAGATTGCTAGTAAATCTACCTCTTGTGTAGAAAATGCTATAACGTGCACTAGATGTAAAGATATTAACCTTGATGCTTATAGTGAACACCTAGCGTGCATTTCTAAACTAAATGAAGAGGTAGCTAGTCTTAATGCCCAACTTAAGACTAGCAAAAGTGATTTTGAAAAACTAAAATTTGCTAGGGATGCCTACACGGTTGGTAGACACCCCTCAATTAAGGATGGACTTGGCTTCAAGAGAGAAGCCAAGAACTTAACAAGCCATAAGACTCCCATTCCCGCCAAGGAGAAAGGGAAGGCCCCTATGGCTAGTAGTGTGCAAAAGAACCATGCTTTTATGTATCATGATAGGAGACAAACTAGAAATGCT
Source organism: Zea mays (assembly GCF_902167145.1). Taxonomy (NCBI): domain Eukaryota; kingdom Viridiplantae; phylum Streptophyta; class Magnoliopsida; order Poales; family Poaceae; genus Zea; species Zea mays. The sequence goes on along the minus strand of NC_050100.1, from coordinate 80,772,490 downwards.
TATAGGAATTATAATGCTTATGATGATTTTGACTCTCATGCCATGTTTGCGTCTAGTTCTTCCTATATGCATGGTAGAAATATGTCTAGGAGAAATGCTACTCATCATGTGCCTAGAAAGAATATTATTCATGCTCCTAGGAAAGTAGTGAATGAACATTCTACAATTTATTGTGCTTTAAATGCTTCCTTTGCTATTTGTAGAAAGGATAGGAAAATAGTTGCTAGGAAGTTAGGGGCAAAATGCAAGGGAGACAAAACTTGCATTTGGGTCCCTAAGGATATTTGCACTAACCTTGTAGGACCCAACATGAGTTGGGTACCTAAGACCCAAGCCTAAATTTGCCTTGCAGGTTTATGCATCCGGGGGTTCAAGCTGGATTATCGACAGCGGATGCACAAACCATATGACAGGAGAAAAGAAGATGTTCACCTCCTACGTCAAGAATAAGGATTCCCAAGATTCAATAATATTCGGTGATGGGAATCAAGGCAAGGTAAAAGGGTTAGGTAAAATTGCAATCTCAAATGAGCACTCTATATCTAATGTGTTTTTAGTAGAGTCTCTTGGATATAATTTGCTATCTGTTAGTCAATTATGCAATATGGGATATAATTGTCTTTTTACAAATGTAGATGTGTCTGTCTTTAGAAGAAGTGATGGTTCACTAGCCTTTAAGGGTGTATTAGACGGCAAGCTCTACTTAGTTGATTTTGCAAAAGAAGAGGCCGGTCTAGATGCATGCTTAATTGCTAAGACTAGCATGGGTTGGCTGTGGCATCGCCGCTTAGCACATGTGGGGATGAAGAATCTTCACAAGCTTCTAAAGGGAGAACACGTGATAGGTTTGACTAACGTTCAATTCGAAAAAGATAGACCTTGTGCAGCTTGTCAGGCAGGTAAACAGGTGGGAGGAGCGCATCACAGCAAGAATGTGATGACCACATCAAGACCCCTGGAGCTGCTACATATGGACCTCTTCGGACCCGTCGCCTATCTAAGCATAGGAGGAAGTAAGTATGGTTTAGTTATTGTTGATGACTTTTCCCGCTTCACTTGGGTGTTCTTTTTGCAGGATAAGTCTGAAACCCAAGGGACCCTCAAGCGCTTCCTCAGGAGAGCTCAAAATGAGTTTGAGCTCAAGGTGAAGAAGATAAGGAGCGACAACGGGTCCGAATTCAAGAACCTTCAAGTGGAGGAGTTCCTTGAGGAAGAAGGAATCAAGCACGAGTTCTCCGCTCCCTACACACCACAACAAAATGGTGTGGTAGAAAGGAAGAACAGGACGCTAATCGACATGGCGAGGACGATGCTTGGAGAATTCAAGACCCCCGAGCATTTTTGGTCGGAAGCCGTGAACACGGCTTGCCACGCCATCAACAGGGTCTACCTTCATCGCCTTCTCAAGAAGACTTCGTATGAGCTACTAACCGGTAACAAACCCAATGTATCTTACTTTCGTGTATTTGGGAGCAAGTGCTACATTCTAGTGAAGAAGGGTAGAAATTCTAAATTTGCTCCCAAAGCTGTAGAAGGGTTTTTGTTAGGTTATGACTCAAATACAAAGGCATATAGAGTCTTCAACAAATCATCGGGTTTGGTTGAAGTCTCTAGCGACGTTGTATTTGATGATACTAATAGCTCTCCAAGAGAGCAAGTTGTTGATTGTGATGATGTAGATGAAGAAGATGTTCCGACGGCCGCTATACGAACCATGGCGATTGGAGAAGTTCGGCCACAGGAACAAGATGAACGAGATCAACCTTCTTCCTCAACTATGGTGCATCCCCCAACTCAAGACGATGAACAGGTTCATCAACAGGAGGCGGGTGATCAAGGGGGAGCACAAGATGATCACGTGATGGAGGAAGAAGCGCAACCGGCACCTCCGACCCAAGTTCGAGCGATGATTCAAAGGGATCATCCCGTCGACCAAATTCTGGGTGACATTAGCAAGGGAGTAACTACTCGATCTCGATTAGTTAATTTTTGTGAGCATTACTCCTTTGTCTCTTCTATTGAGCCTTTCAGGGTAGAGGAGGCCTTGCTAGATCCGGATTGGGTATTGGCCATGCAAGAGGAGCTCAACAACTTCAAGCGCAATGAAGTTTGGACACTGGTGCCTCGTCCTAAGCAAAATGTTGTGGGAACCAAGTGGGTGTTTCGCAACAAACAGGACGAGCACGGGGTGGTGACGAGGAACAAGGCTCGACTTGTGGCAAAAGGTTATGCCCAAGTCGCAGGTTTGGACTTTGAGGAGACATTTGCTCCTGTGGCTAGGCTAGAATCAATTCGTATCTTGCTAGCATATGCCGCTCACCATTCTTTCAGGTTGTACCAAATGGATGTGAAGAGCGCCTTCCTCAACGGGCCAATCAAGGAGGAGGTGTACGTGGAGCAACCCCCTGGCTTCGAGGATGAACGGTACCCCGACCACGTGTGTAAGCTCTCTAAGGCGCTCTATGGACTTAAGCAAGCCCCAAGAGCATGGTATGAATGCCTTAGAGACTTTCTAATTGTTAATGCTTTCAAGGTTGGGAAAGCCGATCCAACTCTTTTTACTAAGACATGTGATGGTGATTTGTTTGTGTGCCAAATTTATGTCGATGACATAATATTTGGTTCTACTAACCAAAAGTCTTGTGAAGAGTTTAGCAGGGTGATGACACAGAAATTCGAGATGTCGATGATGGGCGAGTTGAACTACTTCCTTGGGTTCCAAGTGAAGCAACTCAAGGACGGCACCTTCATCTCCCAAACGAAGTACACGCAAGATCTGCTAAAGCGGTTTGGGATGAAGGACGCCAAGCCCGCAAAGACTCCGATGGGAACCGACGGACACACCGACCTCAACAAAGGAGGTAAGTCCGTTGATCAAAAAGCATACCGGTCAATGATAGGGTCTTTACTTTATTTATGTGCTAGTAGACCGGATATTATGCTTAGCGTATGCATGTGTGCTAGATTTCAATCCGATCCTAAGGAGTGTCACTTAGTGGCGGTGAAGAGAATTCTTAGATATTTGGTTGCTACGCCTTGCTTCGGGCTCTGGTATCCAAAGGGGTCTACCTTTGACTTGGTTGGATACTCAGATTCCGACTATGCTGGATGTAAGGTCGATAGGAAGAGTACATCGGGGACGTGCCAATTCTTAGGAAGGTCCCTGGTGTCGTGGAACTCTAAGAAACAAACTTCCGTTGCCCTATCCACCGCTGAGGCCGAGTATGTTGCCGCAGGACAGTGTTGCGCGCAACTACTTTGGATGAGGCAAACCCTCCGGGACTTTGGCTACAATCTGAGCAAAGTCCCACTCCTATGTGATAATGAGAGTGCTATCCGCATGGCGGAGAATCCTGTTGAGCACAGCCGCACAAAGCACATAGACATCCGGCATCACTTTTTGAGAGACCACCAGCAAAAGGGAGATATCGAAGTGTTTCATGTTAGCACCGAGAACCAGCTAGCCGATATCTTTACCAAGCCTCTAGATGAGAAGACCTTTTGCAGGCTGCGTAGTGAGCTAAATGTCTTAGATTCGCGGAACTTGGATTTAAGTGTAGCATACATGTGTTTATGCCTTATGATCATGTTCCTGTTTGCATTTTGTTGCTTATTGTGGTGCTCAAGTTGTACAAACATTCCCTGGACCTCACAAGTCCTTGTGTAAGTGATGCACATATTTAGGGGGAGTTGTGTTACAACTTGACCCTTTTGAGACTAACCATATGCTTGAGTTTGCGTTATTTAGTCCCGAAGGAGAATTGAAAGGGAAAAGGTGGACTTGGACCATGAAAGACTTCCACTGCACTCCGATGAGAGGGTAACTTATACCAAGTTCATCTTTAGACTCTTATTGCCTATTTGCTCTTAATTGAAGATTTTGGTGAGGCAATGGGGTTAAAAGGCCAAGATTGATCCCATTTTGGTGCTTGATGCCAAAGGGGGAGAAAATAAAGGCCAAAGCAATAGATGGATCAGCTACCACTTGAGAGATTTGAAAATAGTAGAGTAGAGCTCTTGGTTTGTCAAAACTCTTTTGTTGTCTCTTTTGTCAAAAGTTGGCCTCTTGTGGGGAGAAGTAGTTATTATGGGAAAAAGGGGGAGTTTTTGAAATCTTTGATCAATCTCTTTTGGAATGACTCTCCTTGTGCTTCAACATGTGTGTTTGACTTAGAGATAGAGATTTGAGTTTGATTTGCAAAAACAAACCAAGTGGTGGCAAAGGATGATCCATATATGCCAAAATTGAATAAAACTCAAATTCATTTTTATTTGAAGTGATATTGCACTTGTTCTAGTTGCTTTATGTTGTGTTGGCATAAATCACCAAAAAGGGGGAGATTGAAAGGGAAATGTGCCCTTAGGCCATTTCTAAGTATTTTGGTGATTGAGTGCCAACACAAGTGCTTAAATGTGAATCTATGCCCATGGATGAACAAAGTGCAAATCAAGAGCAAAGGTATGTTTCTAAGTCTTAGTACATTGGTTTTGTGTACTAATATACTTGTCTAAGTATCAGAAACAGAATGAAGAAGAAAAGAGAAGAGTTGGCTGTGTACAGCCAAGAGGCTGTTTCGGTCTGGGGCACCGGACTGTCCGGTGGTGCACCGGACAGTGTCCGGTGCGCCAGGCTGGCTCGAGCGAAGTGGTCGCTCTCGGGAATTCGCCGACGACGTACGGCTAAAATTCACCGGACTGTCCGGTGTGCACCGGACTGTCCGGTGAGCCAACGGTCGGCCGGGCCAACGGTCGGCCGCGCGATCTGCGCGGGACACGTGGCCGAGCCAACGGCTAGAAGGGGGCACCGGACTGTCCGGTGTGCACCGGACATGTCCGGTGCGCCAACGGCTCCCGCATCTGCAACGGTCGGCTGCGCTGTTTAAGGAAGGAAATCGGGCACCGGACAGTGTCCGGTGTGCACCGGACTGTCCGGTGCGCCCGACGACAGAAGGCAAGGATGGCCTTCCAGAATTGTTCTCAACGGCTCCTAGCTGCCTTGGGGCTATAAAAGGGACCCCTAGGCGCATGGAGGAGAACACCAAGTATTCCTACAACATTCCTAAGCACCAAGACATCGATTCCACGCATCTGGTTCATTGTGATAGCATCTAGAGCTCTTGTTGAGTTGTGAACTCATTGAGTTGTGTTGCGAGCTCTTGTTGCGACTTGTGTGCATGTTGTTGCTCTGATTTTGAGTCTTGTGTGCGTTGCTAGTTTCTCCCTTACTCCGTATTTCTTTGTGAATCTTAAGTGTAAGGGCGAGAAGCTCCAAGTTGTGGAGATTCCTCGCAAACGGGATATTGAAAGGCAAAGCAAAACACCGTGGTATTCAAGTTGGTCTTTGGACCGCTTGAGAGGGGTTGATTGCAACCCTCGTCCATTGGGACGCCACAATGTGGAGTAGGCAAGCGTTGGTCTTGGCCGAACCACGGGATAAACCACTGTGTCATCTCTGTGTGTGATCTCTTGTGGTATTGTGTTTTGTTGAGACTCCTTTCTAGCCACTTGGCAATTATTGTGCTAACACTTAACAAGTTTTGTGGCTATAAGGTTAAGTTTTCACAGGATCACCTATTCACCCCCCCTCTAGGTGCTCTCAATTTTACACAGGCTGCACCTAGTGCTTATAAATAGGTGAACAGTACCCGACACTGTTCACGCGATCTTGTAATCGTTAACGCATTACACTGGAATTATTTTCTGTCAGAGGCAAAGGTATAAACATACCTAAATATTATGCTTCGGCATTTAAGTTTATATTATGAAATATATGAATAATGAAATTTGTTGTTCCTATAATATTTAATATTTAATATTTTATCTTGTATTGATGAACGTTTAACCACGAAGGTATCGCCTTCGGGTACTTTGTCTGTGCCCTTCGTTCGAAGTTCATTAAATCCATGAGGATATAGTGTTTCAGCGAACGAAGGGCATTGTCATTTAACATTTTCTGTGTTGCCTTGTTCTTATTTCATAGCATTCGAGAACAAGTCCCCAACAGTAATATGTCTGGTGCACCAATGGCTAGCCCTTTCAGAGAAGGAAACTGTCAATCATATCCGTTACTGTGCACTGTTTGGTGGCGCGCCGGACAGTCCGGTGCACCCGCAAATAGGGAAGGCTGGGAGCTTCCAAATGAAGCTCCAACGGATCCTAGGCCCTTGGGACTATAAAAGGTACCTCTAGACGCCTCCAACAAGTGTACAAGAGCAGCCAACAAGTCCATACATCATTTGGATCATTTCTTTCTCTCCCTCTCTTGTGTATTGCTCTAGTTTGTGTAGAGGCGAAGTTATAAGCCTCTAGAGAGATGGGAAGTGCTGCTGAGAGCTAGAGCAAAATCTTGAGCACATTGTTACTCTGCTGGAGTGTTGTCGAGAAGATTATAATCAGCAACGACATCGTTGTAACTGACATAAACATAGTGGAAGGCTCTATCTGTCACACTAACAGATCTGAGCAAATGGAGGAAGGAGTTGAAATAGACTCCAAGCCAAGGTGTGGCTAACTCCAATGAGGACTAGGCAAGCATTTCAGGCTTGGCCGAACCTCGGGATAAATCCCTGTGCCTGTGTTCTCTGCTCTATGCTATGTCTTGTTTCTCTGCCTTATTTGCTTTTTATACTTGCACTTCAATACTTATATGTGGTAAAAGGTGTCTTCGAAGTGCAGGGTATTTTAAGACGAGAACTTCAATTCTGCTGCAACCTACTCAAAGGGTCTTTCATTCCACTGTGATCCAGTCTTCGAGTAGAGTAAGAATTCCCAGTTTTAAGTGTTAATTTTTATTCGCCTATTCACCCCCTCTAGGCGACATCTAGATCTTGTTCCCGGACAAAGGGAACTTTCAATTGGTATCAGATCTAGGCCTCTCAAGTGTGGGCTTAGCCGTCCCAAGATGACGATGTCGTCACAAGAGGTCACTCTAGAACTTCTTTTAGGCGATGGTTCTATTTATAAATCTTGGTTTGTCTCTATTTATAATGCTTTCATGCATATTGATCCTGATTTGAGATAGATTTTTAGTAGAAATGCTTATTTTGCATATTGATCCTGATGTCGTCACAAGGTTGAACTAAGATGTTTATCTCTCAATCACCATACTTGCAACATCTTAGTTGACTCTCTTTCTAGAGGTGCTTATTTGCCATCATGAGTAGTGATAGTGATTAATTTGTTGATGCTCATGATCTATGGACTAAAATTAAGTTGAAATTTTTTGAAGTCTATATGCACTGCTTCTGCTCCCTCTATTGCTGGTGGTACTAACTTGTCCAAGGTAGAAGAACAAGAAAAATGATGGCAACCAAACGATGAATCCACCTCACTGACAAGTTTGTCTTCCACTAGTTATAAATGTCTTATTGCTGACAATGATAGTAGAGATGAAAGCGATAATGAGGAGGTGAGGATGATAGCGAGGATGAGTCTTCATCACCACAAGGTACATTTTCCTATATTGCTTCCACTACTAATAATGACGAGGAAAATGAGACCGACGATGTGGAATAAGAGGAGATTCGCCGGTTCTAAACCCATCTCAACAAAGAAGACAAAGTGCTCTTGGTTAAGCTGTTGAGGAGGAACAAGGCAAGGCACTTCTCAGGCTAGAGGAGACTCTCATTAAAACCAACAACAACCTGGAGATAAGGACCAACGAACAAGAGGAGCTAAGGTGCTCTCATGATAATTTGGTCCAACGGTATGAATCTGTTTTATTTGAGCAAAGAAATAATGATGATGCATTATCTTATGTTGTTCAACTTAAAACTGAGAATTCCATGCTTAAGAGTCAAGTAGAAATGATAAACTTAGAAAAGCTTGCTCTAAGTGAAAAGTATGATATGTTGTCTTATTCTCATAATTAATTAGTTGATGACCATATCATGCTCGACATTGCTCATGAGGTAGTAATTACAAGTTTAAATTCATGTGAACCTCATTCTTGCACATGTGGTAAATTAGTTAAAGTATTATCATGTGTTGACCTCTACTGCCCCAAGAAAGACCAATCTTTGATTGAGCAACAAGTTGTAGGGTCAAAAATAAAATTGCTTGGGAACAAGAAAAGAAGACAATTGAGGAGAAGACACCATGCTCGACTTCCTCAAGATATCCACAGACCTGTGGTGAAGAATCTTGAGGAAGGAGAAACCACAAGGGTCATACTCCATGAGAAAGAAGTTCCTAGAGCAATAAGTGAAGCAATCAACATGAACAAAGAAAAAGGTAAAGATTCAATTAGTCATGTTGTTCGCACTGATCATCTCTCTATGTCATCCAAGAGCAAAAAGGGAAGAGGAAAACAGAGATGCTTTAGGTGTAAGGAATTAGGCCACTTCATTGCATCTTGTCCACACAAAGACAAGGATGAGGAGATTCTTTGGATGCAACGATAAGGACCATATGATCACTTCATGGCCGCTCATGAAGAATCAAAGACATGCACCCTCCAAGATGACCCTCACTAAGACAAAAGATGAACAACAAGCGTCAAGTCAGGTTGAGCGACTCTTCTGCTACATGTGTGGTGAGCAAGGTCATCTACGTAAGGTATGTAAGAAGGGTAAGGTTTCTAAGCAAGTAAATTTATTTCAATCTTATTCACTTAGGAGACCCAAATCATACACTTGTACTAGGTCAATAATGAGATCACCTAGATCTAGTACAAATGATATTTGGGTACCCAAGGCACTACTAAATGATCTATATGGACCCATCCCGAGATGGGTACCAAACTGTGCCAACTAGATCTTGCAGATGCGTCGAGATGGACTGGAAACCTTGGGAGAGCTTAAGATGGTTAATTCAACTCTATGCTTAAGTTGTTGATTTTATTGTCTATTTATTGACCCAAGGTTGAATTATTTGCAATACTAATCCCATGTTCATCTCGAGTTAAATAAGTTGTTGAGGTCCTTAATCAATATTGGTGAATGAAGTAAAGGACTTTGATGAGAATCTGCATCTTGCTCTCCAAAGGATGGTACCAATGTATCTTAAGTGCATTATTTTCAACCGGTACTGCTATTAAGTCAGATTGTCGTGCTATACCTATCCTTGGAGTAATTATACATTTAAGATTGCTTGTTGTACAATGTCATTCATTTGGTCTTCTGGCAATCCATGTTTTTCAATATAAAAATCATGCTTGCTTGATCATGGTTGTGTGCTTTATAGTGTATATCTCTTGAATCTTTCAAATTGGTAGGTTTTCATTTGACATATCTATCTGCAATGATTAGCTCTCTTGGTGTATGTGGCTTGTTGGGGGCCTTCGGCTTCCGAAGGTCCTCAAAAACATGATTTGACAATGTTTTCCAAGTGAAAAATGTAAACAGGTATCTTCGAATTCGGATCATGAGCATACAGAGCATGGTCAGGACGAAGCCTGAGCGAGACGAAAAGATGATTATGACGAAGGACAAGGTGATCACGAAGCTGTGCGCAGGAAAGCTTCGGCATGATAGTAGAAAAGGGGAACCGACTTAAAGATGAAAAGGCAAATTAGACCTCGAAGAATTACTATAGAGTTATTAGCAAATATAAAGGGCATGAATGTAATTTTACATGGGCTGCGTCCCTTGCCTATAAATAGATAAACAGTACTCCCGTACTGTTCACACTGACTTGGCATTCGCTTTTTGCATCACGCTCGTACCCTTGCTTTCCTTCAAACCGAAGGTACATCTATAATTTGTTATTGTGGATATGGTAATGCAAATAAAAATAAGTTGATGATAATGTTTATATTATTTTTTGTATTTCATATATGAATTCTTCCTCATCATTTATTGTGCTTACGAAGGTTTTTCCTTCACAACCTTCGTCCGGAATTCATTATATCCGAAGGGAAATAATGTCTCGAAGGATGAAGGACTTTAACATTTAACACTTTTCATGTTGCCTTGTTCTTAACTCTTAGCATTTGAGAACAAGTCCCCAACATTGGCGCCCACCTCCGGTGAACTCACTTCCACTTTTTGAGTTTCGAACACCTTCGGCAAGCATAGACCTTCGTCATGCCGCCAAAGAAAGCTTCAGCAATAGGGGCTGCAGCTCTGCAACCGCTGGACCCTAACCAGGAGACCCTCTCCCTTCGGGAGGCCCGAAGCCATAAGAGGAAGGCCACCAGTTCAACGCCTCAGGAGGACGAATTGGATCAAGAGATCAGAGATATGGAGATGCTCCATCAACAGGTGCAAAGGAAGAAGGAAAAGATGGCTAGGCTAGCTGACCTGCAAAGGCAGATAGACGAAGCCTCTGAAGAAGTTCGCCATCTTACTCAAGATGAGCAGAACTGAAGGCCCCAGCACAGAGAGCTTCATCAGGAGGGCTTCTTCAACGAAGATGACTGGTATGAGAATTTCCATCATGGAAATTTTGCTTTTGATGATGCTTCTCCTCTGTCAGCAGAACTGCAGGCTACACCTTGGCCTCCATCCTACAAGCCACCTCAACTACCCATGTACGACGGCCACTCAGATCTGAAGCAGTTTCTGATGAGCTACGAAGCAACAATATCTTCCTATGGTGGCAATACTGCAGTCATGGCGAAGTCTTTCGTCATGGCTGTCAAGAATGTTGCACAAACATGGTACTCCTCTCTTCGGCCAGGAACAATCACATCATGGCAGAAGCTGAAGGATATGTTGATCACCAGTTTTCAAGGGTTTCAAACGAAGCCGGTCACTGCTCAAGCCTTATTCCAGTGCACCCAAGATCACGAAGAATATCTTCAGGCGTATGTCCGAAGATTCTTACGCCTGAGGGCACAAGCACCAACAGTGCCCAATGAAATTGTCATTGAGGCCATGATTAAGGGGCTTCGGCCGGGACCTTCAGCCCAATACTTTGCCAGGAAACCCCCTCAGACTTTGGAGAAATTGCTTCAGAAGATGGATGAATACATCCGCGCTGACAATGACTTCCGACAGAGAAGGGAGGAAGCTTACAGATTCTCCGAAATAGCTAGGGGCTTCGAAGGGAGGTTTCATCCTAGACATGTCAGATCGATTCATTCCACTCAGAATGATGACAGGGGAAGCCAGCAGCAGAGGCCGCAATATTCCTCCCAGGCTTCCCAGGCTTCGGGGCAGCAGCAGAGTTATCCTCGGCTTCTAGCTCCAAGGGGCAGAGGTGCCAGGGGCTTCGGAGGAAGATTTGGGGATCAACCAAGGAAAATTTATTGCTTATTCTGTGGTGAGGACAAGGGCCACACCACCAGGATGTGCCATGTCACCATCCAGAAACAAAAAGAAATAGCAGAAGCTGCAGCCCAGCAGACCCAGCCGAAGCAAGTCATGCATACTGCTTCGTACCACTCGCTTATATCCCAGAGTATGTGGGTAACCACCCTGCAGCTTCTGTTGCTTCGGCAAGTCAATCTCAGGCATCTTGGCAACAGCTTCCACCTCCACCACCAATGCAACGAGGCCAGCAGCCAGAAGGGAGTCAGCATACTCAACACCAACGAGACTTCAGAGAAGAGTCCAAAGCTCGCACAGTCAATAGTACTGTGCCAGAATCGAAGCACATTTATTGACAAATATCCTACCTCGGCAGCAGTTTTTGCATTCAGTATCATTTTCTTTTTAATAAGGAACAATTATTGAAAGTCTAAGTATTTTTTGTCGTTTTCAATTTCTTGTAATAGCTTCGCCTTTGCTATAGTACAAGTATACCTTCTCCACAGAATAACGGAGTCCAAAAAGTTGCCGAAGCATAAGAACTTATGGTTACAGAGTGAATCTTCAAAATAACAAAAAGTCGTTCCTAAGGGAGCGCAGCGTAAGTTTTCTGCTCAAAAGTCGTTCTGAAGGGAATGCAGAGCTTACAGCGAAAAATAAACGCTGATTCCGCTGAAAGTAAAAGGCGAAGAAGCTCCTAAGGGAGGCTTACAACGAAAAATAAACGTTGATTCTGCTGAAAGTAAAAGGCGAAGAAGCTCCTAAGGGAGGCTTGCAGCGAAAAATAAACGCTGATTCCGCTGAAGTAAAAGGCGAAGAAGCTCCTAAGGGAGGCTTGCAGTGAAAAAACGTCGATCTTCGGCAAATATCATTTTGCATAACATCACATCATCACATCATTTGCATAGCATAACATCATACATCATATTGCATCAACGACGCAAGAAGGGGGTTTCAGTGTTGATATTCGAAGATTGTTTCGAAGAAATAGTGCCAGGGCACAAAAATAGTTATTGAAGAACTATACCTTCGTCAAACTCTGAAATGAAAAGATCCATTGATTATTGATTTTACTAGGATTGGTTACTGATTTTATGAAAACACGAATATTATTTACGAAGCATGAAAAGAAGGAAAGGTGTTTTTTCGCCGAAGGCTCAAAAACGATATGTATGTGAAGTTTCATGCATCGTAAAGAATAGAACCATAAATAGCTTATATATTACATTTAAAGGTACAAAATATTACACATGTTCCTCAACAAACATTACATTCTAAATGTTTTTACAATAACATCTAATCTTCCCTTAGAACTACTTCTGCAGCTTCGTTTAGTAGCTGATCAACAACTATATCCATGATGGCTTCGGGCATTTTTCTAATTTCGTCGTCCCCCTTCACGTGGGGGTCCACCGATGGCTCGACAGGCTCTGAGGGAGGAGAAAGTGCGGCTGTGTTACAAAGCGTAAACAAGTTCGAAATCAAAAAATTACAACAAAGAGCAAAAAACCACTAGTCAATACCTATTTGACCTTCGAGATCCGCACTTTTCTCAGCGGCCTATGCTACTTTTCTAGCGTCATGAATACCTTTCTCGCATTTTCGTATAATTTCTTGGGCCATCTCCCGGCCACCATTGTCCCAGATGTCGGTGAAAAATTTTCCACCGACCAGGCTCGCTTCGGCTGAGGGGTCTTTTATATCTTCAGAGGATAAGGCGGCTTCGGATTGTGCCAAGAATTTCACATGGTCACAACCTTTCCTCTCCAAAATAGTGGCAATCCCCCTAACACCCGAAAAGGCACATATGTCTCCACGACTATTCAAAATTTCTTCAAAAGCTTCAGCTTCATGGCTGATCCATCCAATTGGGCCTTCGGGGTCACCCCTTATGAAGTTCTCCTCACTTGAGAATGCGCCAACGCTGGCGAAGCTGGTTCTTATTTTCTTAACACATTCTATAGATTTTTCATAACACTTTTTCTTGGATGCACGAAGCTCTTCAACGTTTTTTTCTAAATGATTGGCCCATTGTTCACTAATTTCTCGTTTTGTTTCTTCAAGTGTGCACTCTTCTTTAGCTCTGACTAGCTGTTTCTGAAGATCCTCAATTTCGCGCTTCTGAGCCTCAGCTTGAGCTTTGAAAGCAGCTTCGTATTCTTTTATTTTATTTACTAACGAGTGTAATAATTTATCTTTTTCGAGACCTTCGTTCCTTAGTTCAATTACTTCGGAATGAAGGTTGCTCAAGGCTATGGTACACCCTTCGTCTTCGGCATCTTTTTGTGCCCTGAGGGCATTGCTAAGAATAAGACCCTGAAAAAAAATGTGTGTTAATAAATTTAAGCAAATGAAAATTTTTGGTTTCAAGAGATAATTCAAAGATCTCATTTTTTCACCTTTAAACTATTGTACGCTAAGCTGTCGGCCAGCTCATTCTTTGACAACACTAAGAGCCCGTCTTCTAGTGTTGGGAATCCGAAGCTTTTTCTCATCTCCCGACAGACAGAAATCTCCTTGCTATCAGGGAGACAATACAAGAAGTCTTCTTCTCCGTTGCCGTTGAATATCAATGCCCCCTTTGGATATTTCAGTTTTTGGGCATAGAACCGAGCCTCTTGCTTTTCTTTTTCACTCAACTCTTTCCCCGAAGCATGTCGTAAAATATAATTGGAAGCTTCGAAAAATGCTTCGGGGGCGACAGTGCCAGTTTCTTCAGTTAAAATTTGTTCTGCTGTTTATGTTTCTTTGGTTTCCAAGGATTCCACCTTGGCGGGCTTTGAAGGCCCAGCTTCAGCCTCAGCTTGGTGCTTTGAAGCTTCGGCACCAAAGGCTTCGATTTGCACTTCGGGAGTTTCGACAATTTTCTTCGGAGTAGTGCTTGAAGACTTTATTGTCTCCAATACATCCAGTATATCAACCATCCTTTTCCTTTTGGGGGTCAATGCTGGACCCTTTTGGCTTTTTGGTACTTCAACTTTTGCTGAAGGACTTAAAATTTCAGATGTCCTTGTTTCTTTAGCCTTCGGTTCTTCTATTTTCTCTATCTCCGGCATTATGACTGGCTCTTCAATATTTGGCAGGGGAGTTGGCTCCCTGGCTTCGGGGGCCGAAGAGGATTCACCGACAAACTCGGGCACTGTGGCCGGTTCAATATAGCGTGGCCGGTGCGTAAGAACCTTTATCTTCTTCCTCTTCGGCGCTGGCTCACTAAGAGCGGCTGAAGCAACTTCCTTCGCATAAGCCGTATCTTTCCTTTTTTGACCCCGTGTTGGGTAACGGTAGTCAGGATATATGAACCCAATGGCATCAAATACTCGGTTCAGCCTTTTCTTCTTCCGGCCTCCGAAGGTTGCGGACAGTGCAGTATCTTCTGCCTTCGAGTATGGCCCAAGCAGCTCATCGCTTATGGCCTCAATACTTTTCAGCTAGTCATCATCTGGCTCGACGAACTTATCTCCATATTTGAAGGTGAATTTTAACCTAACTAGTCCACCTTCGTTAGGTTCGCTGACGGTTTCCTTTGGCATTTCCCACTTTTCTGCAAGCGGCCATACTCTGAAGGCAATGTGTTCTTGGATCAAATCCCTTGTCCCGATGAAAGAGCAAACCACGCCGAAGGCCCTCTGGCATTCTTCGGCTGCTTCGTCAATTTCCACCTTCGGTTTCCGAAGGCCGAAGCGCTGCCAGATAGGGCGCATAATGATATCTTTAATATCTTCTCGCGCTTTCAAGTCGTTCTTCACATAGAACCATTCCTTCATCTAGTCCCCAGGCCATCTCTTCCGAAAAGTTGGCACGGGACAGCTTGACCTAGAGCGAGCACCGAAACTATAACAGCCAAAATTGTTGTGATATTGCTCCTTACGCCATGGTTTCGTCTCATACAATAACTCATGCATATTGCAGAAACTTTTTGCATTTGGCTCCAAACCTTGGCTCTTCATGGCCCATACGAAGATTCCCATCCTTATGGTTGCTTCGGGAGTAATTTGATGGAGGCAGATTTCAAATATCTTCAAAACTTCTACCACAAAACTGCTCAAAGGAAACCGAAGTCCAGCTTTAAAGAAGCTTCGGAATATCACGACGTCATTTTCCTTGGGAGTCGGACAAGTTTTCTCTCCTTCGTCAGCCCTCACAATAGATAAATCCCAAAAATATCTACCCCTCATATTGACAAGATGGCTTTGTTTAATGCTTGATTTTCCAAAAACTACATGGCTTGGTCGCCAAGGTCGATCTTCGGAATCTTCACCACCACTTTCCACATCATAGCTATCACTGTCACCAGTGTCTTCAGATAAACCCTCTAAAATCTCCCTAGTAATCTTCTCTGTATTTGTCTTTGCTATTTATTTAAGGAAACCAAGATTCATCTCTTCAGAAAGGCTTAACTTCGACTCAGCGAAAGCTTTCTTGTCTTTAGACATCTTCGAAAATGCTAAGAAAGTGCTCTCAAAGACGAAGCTTAAAAATTTAAAAAGCCAGGCAAGCGTTGGTGTGCAAAGAGCTAAAAATTAGGAAGGCAAGAGCCGACGGCAAGAAAGCGTGCTAAATGTGCTCGCGGTGCGTTCTTATTTATACGCCCAATACGTCGCAAGTGGCAGGGCCCCACTTGTCATTGACTATTGCTATTCTAGCAAAGGGAAGGTGTTTTTTCGGACCTTCGGCTTAAGGCCTTCGTCCATATCACAATCTGAATTTATTATTCTAGCAAATTAATATTGCGAGGGGCTACTGTTGGGGGCCTTTGGCTTCCGAAGGTCCTCAAAAACATGATTTGACAATGTTTTCCAAGTGAAAAATGTAAACAGGTATCTTCGGATTCAGATCATGAGCATACAGAGCATGGTCAGGACGAAGCCTGAGCGAGATGAAAAGATGATTATGACGAAGGACAAGGTGATCACGAAGCTGTGCGCAGGAAAGCTTCGGCATGACGGTAGAAAAGGGGAACCGACTTAAAGATGAAAAGGCAAATTAGACCTCGAAGAATTACTATAGAGTTATTAGCAAATATAAAGGGCATGAATGTAATTTTACATGGGCTACGTCCCTTGCCTATAAATAGATGAACAGTACTCCCGTACTGTTCACGCTGACTTGGCATTCGCTTTTTGCATCACGCTCGTACCCTTGCTTTCCTTCAAACCGAAGGTACATCTATAATTTGTTATTGTGGATATGGTAATGCAAATAAAAATAAGTTGATGATAATGTTTATATTATTTTTCGTATTTCATATATGAATTCTTCCTCATCATTTATTGTGCTTACGAAGGTTTTTCCTTCACAACCTTCGTCCGGAATTCATTATATCCGAAGGGAAATAATGTCTCGAAGGACGAAGGACTTTAACATTTAACACTTTTCATGTTGCCTTATTCTTAACTCTTAGCATTTGAGAACAAGTCCCCAACATGGCTAAACCTATATCTTTTTGTAAATCAGGATGTGTGGTTTTTAATGATTATGTAGTAACCTATGTGCAAGCATGATAGTTTTTGTTTAAGTCCATGATCACATGATTTTTGTGTCATAGTACTATGTGTACCATAAAGGGAAATCCTTGTTATGTCTCTAATCCACTCCCTTGAGCTGTGTCAAGGTGATCTTACGGAAGGAAGTGCATTAGCAAAAAGAAGCCATAAATTGGTAACAACATGTAATCCCACTTCATACTACCTGGAAGAATGGATCTCATTGCATTCAAGTAAAAGGCAAAGGTATGGAGAATGAAACTATGTAATTTGTTGAAAATCTTGAAGTTCCATCAATTGTGATCATAGCTATCTTCTTGCCTTTCAATTGGTAGTATCTTGGCTTAGATGATTTATGCTTTAATATGCTGACCCCCTTAAATTGGTGTACCTAAGAAAATTCCTTTGTGATCATGGTGTGCTTAGATATTGGTTTTGTATGTATGATCTTGTTTCTTTTAAAATGGTATATGTGTTGCAATGATCATCATGTGTGAAGCGTGCCTAGGTTGCTATCAAAATGTCATATATCTTGAGGCATGCATTGTTTCCACTAGGCATAAGTTGTATTATGTAATCTTTTCAATTGGCATCCTTTTGTGATGCAATTGATATAGTATGCCTAGATCAAGGTATGTTGTGATCCTCTCTTGTTTTGAGGATGCTAGAATGTGCAAGGTGCAAGTCATTCAAAGACTTGATGCACAACCTTAGGGGGAGCACACATAACTTGTGTATTTTGAGACTAACTGTTTCTTGAGTGATCCTATATAGTCTCAAGTAGTTGGTACCTAAAGTTCCATGGTAGTGTGCTCCAATTGGTATCTTTTGGTGATCACTTGAATAGAAGTTTCCTCTTGTGCCACGATACTATAACTTGTTCTAAGTTTGGTGTCTTAGCAGCAAGAAGAGGTCATGATAAAGGATCAGGCACAAGTGTGAAGGAGCTCCCTGTAGATAAAGCTTTCAAGGTGGAAATCTTAAATGGATGACAAAGGGAACTCCACCAACCTAGATGGAAAGGACACCATCGCATAGTAAAGGTACAAAAGGAGGTATTGACCTTTTTGCGTATTTGTACCTTAATTTCCTTCCAATGCTTGTGTTTCATATGTTCAATGTGTAAAGGGGAGTAATGTTAGTGTTGGTCACTTGTTCTCAAATGCTATAGATCAAGAACAAGGCAACACAATTGTTAATGGTTAAAGGCCTTCGTCCTTCGAAGCATTATTTTCTTTCGGATGTAATGATCTTCAGACGAAGGTCATGAAGGATGTACCTTCATCATCTCAGTATATAAGTATGAACATGAATATAAATATAAATAAGAATGTGAAAGAACATTAAAGAATGGAAGATAATGATCAAATCGTCACAATTTATTTATACTCATATCCACATATAAGAATTAACATTAATGATATTTATAATACATTGATACCTTCAGTTCGTCAGAAGGTGGGAATGCAAAGATGACGCGAGAGAGATTACAATCCAGCGTGAACAGTACGGTGTTACTGTTCATCTATTTATAGGCACGAGACGCAGCCCGGATAAGATTACATCCATGCCCCTGACTTTTACTCTTAATTATAATGCGAGTTATCAAGGACTAAGTAGTCTTTTCCCCCTTAGGTCGGTTTAGTCCTTCATCATTGCTATCATACCAAGCCGAAGCTCCTTTAGCCATAGCTTCGGCGTCCATCCATGTTGCCTTCGGGTTGTATCCTCATATCGCACACGCCTTTATCATGAGAGAACTTTCATCCCAAAGCTGAAGCTTCCTGTAATAGTATATGTCATACTGAAAACATA
The DNA here is from genome assembly GCF_902167145.1 of Zea mays. Taxonomy (NCBI): domain Eukaryota; kingdom Viridiplantae; phylum Streptophyta; class Magnoliopsida; order Poales; family Poaceae; genus Zea; species Zea mays. Next base: position 80,754,000 of record NC_050100.1, on the reverse strand, counting down.
TGGTTAGTTACGTTTTTTAGGAACTTCGGAAGAGGAAGGCCCCCAACAGTTAGTGTGTTGCATTTTCCCTGCTTAATACCCTATTGTCCCTTTACATCATCCTATGTTCTTGCTTGAATATGGTTTTGGTGTTTGATGTCAAAGGGGGAGAATTTGTGCATTAAAGCTTACCTCGACCTGAGAGGAAAGCTTATCTTAAGGGTAAAGATATCTTCAGGGTGAAGATTATTTTGTTTTGTGTGCTAAAGGACTCAAAGGGGTTTCCTTGAGTTCATGTGATCTTAAGGGGAAGAATGTGTTAGTTTTGTTAATAATGCTTATCATATGCTTCTTGTTGTATTATATGGTGATAATGCATAATTAGTGCTTATGTTGCTAATTGACGCTTTAATATTGATATCATCTTGTGTTTGGTATGTAGAGCGATCAATTGGTATCTATCGTGCTTGTTGTTTATCTTGTGATAGATATTCATGTTTTCTTGTATTTATGGTGCTTTACATTGGTATCTTGTGATAGATATCCATATGGTATAATTGGTGTTTAACTTTGATTTTGTACATTTGTGTGTCATGCGCATCACGATTTGATTCTTGACTCTTTACACCCCACGGATGCTAAGTTGTATTAATGCCTCGCACTTAGCCTAGGTATGTGCTATTTGGCATATGTGGCCTGTTGGGGGCCTTCGGCTTCCGAAGGTCCTCAAAAACAGGATTTAACAGTGTTTCTGGAGTATAATGTGTGAACAGGTATCTTCGGACTCGAGTCGATATCACAGTAGGAGAAGCCCAAAATAATACGAAGGTTGTTACAGTGCCGAAGATGTGAGCGGGAAAGCTTCGGCGTGGTAGCAGAAAAGGAAACCGACTTAAAGATGAAAGGGCTATTCAGACCTCGGTGGATTACTATAGAATTACTACCAAATGTAAAGGGCATGGATGTAATTTTATATGGGCTGTGTCCCGTGCCTATAAATAGATGAACAGTACCCCCGTACTGTTCACGCTGACTTGGCATTTGCTTTTGCATCACACTTGTACTTTCATCTCCTTCCAAACCGAAGGTACATTTGTAATTTGATGTCATTTCTATTTCTTTATAATAATAATGCAAAAATAAGTTGATAATAATATATGATTGTCTATGTTACCCTTCATATTTCATATGGTTCATTTGTCATCATTGTATGTTGTATTTATGAAGGTGCGCCCTTCATAACCTTCGTCCGAAAATCATTATATCCTAAGGGAGATAATGCTTCGAAGGATGAAGGACTTTATTGTTTAACATTTTCTGTGTTGCCTTGTTCTTAGCTCATAGCATTTGAGAACAAGTCCCCAACATTGGCGCCCACCTCCGGTGAACTCACTTCCACTCTTTGAGTTTTTGAACACCTTCGGCGATCATAAACCTTCGCTATGGCGCCGAAGAAAGCTTCAGCAACTGGGGCTGCAGCTCTGCAACCGCTGGACCCCAATCAGGAGAATGTCTCCCTTCGGGAGGCCCGAAGCCAGAAGAGGAAGGCTGTCAGCCCGACACCGCCAGAGGATGAGCTAGACCAAGAAATCAGAGACATGGAGATGCTTCATCAACAGGTGCAGAGGAAGAAGGAAAAGATGGCCAGGCTAGCTGAACTGCAAAGGCAGATAGACGAAGCCTCTGAAGAAGTTCGTCATCTTACCCAGGATGAGCCAAACCGAAGGCCTCAGCACCAAGACCTTCATCAGGAGGGTTTCCTCAACGAAGATGACTGGTATGACAATTTCCATCATGGAAATTTTGCTTTTGATGATGCTTCTCCTCTGTCCGCTGAGCTGCAGGCTACACCTTGGCCTTCGTCCTACAAGCCGCCCCAGCTTCCCATATTCGACGACCATTCAGACCCGAAGCAGTTTCTGATGAGCTACGAAGCAACAGTATCTTCGTATGGTGGCAATACTGCAGTCATGGCAAAATCTTTTGTTATGGCTGTTAGGAGTGTTGCTCAAACCTGGTATTCCTCCCTTCGACCAGGAATGATCACTTCATGGCAAAAGCTGAAGGACTTGTTGTTAACCAGCTTCCAAGGGTTTCAGACGAAGCCGGTCACTGCTCAAGCTCTATTCCAGTGCACCCAGGATCACGAAGAATACCTTCAGGCGTATGTCCGGAGGTTCCTGCGTTTAAGGGCACAGGCACCAACAGTGCCCAACGAAATTGTCATTGAGGCCATGATTAAGGGGCTTCGGCCAGGACCTTCAGCTCAGTACTTTGCTAGGAAGCCTCCTCAAACTTTGGAGAAGCTGCTTCAGAAGATGGACGAGTATATTCGGGCCGATAATGATTTTCGTCAAAGAAGGGAGGAGGCTTTCAGGTTTTCTGAAATGACCAGGGGCTTCGGAGGAAGATTCTATCCGAGGCACGTTAGGTCAATTCACAACTCTACTCAAAATGATGATAGGAGGAGCCAGCAGCAAAGGCCACAGTGCTCCTCACAGGCTTCGGGGCAACAACAAAGCTCCTTCCGACCGCCAGCTCCAAGAGGAAGAGGCGCCAGGGGCTTCGGCGGAAGATTTGGAGATCAACCAAGAAGAATTTTTTGCTTGTTCTGTGGTGAGAATAAGGGCCATACCACCAGGATGTGCCATGTTACCATCCAGAAGCAAAAGGAAATAGCCGAAGCTGCAGCACAGCAGGCTCAGCCGAAGCAGGTCATGCACACTGCTTTGTATCATTCGCCTTACATCCCAGAATATGTAGGCAACCACCCTGCAGTTTCTGTTGCTTCGGCGAGTCAACCTCAAGCTTCCTGGCAACAGCCTCCGCCTCCACCACCGCTGCAACAAGGCCAACAGCCAGAAGGGAGCCAATATGCTCCACACCAAAGGGACTTCAGAGAACAATCCGAAGCTCGTACAGTCAATAGCACTGTGCCAGAGTCGAAGCACATCTATTGACAAATATCCTATTTTGATAGCAGTTTTCTTCATTTCAGTTTTATTTTCTGTGTAATAAAGGACACTTTTTAAATTTCAAGTAATAGTTTTGTTGTCTGCCATAAGGAAAATATATCTTCTCCACAGGTTTAAGTTGTCGGAGCTTGAAGATTTGCAATAGCAAGGAGGACCTTCGAATTATCAAAAAATTATTTTAAAAAGACACGGTATGAATTCTTCGAAGCAACAAAAAGTCGTTCTAAGGAACGCAGAGTAAGTTTGCTGAAGTTACAAAAAGCCGTTCCAAAGGGAGCGCAGTGTAAGTTTTCTGCTCCAATGTCGTTCCAAAGGGAATGCAGAGCTTACAGCGAAAAATAAACGCTGATACCGCCTAAGTAAAAGGCGAAGCGCGAAAAGTCAACGCGAATACCGCTGAAAGTAAAAGGCGAAGAAGCTCCTAAGGGAGGCTTACAGCGAAAAATAAACGCTGATTCCGCTGAAGTAAAAGGCGAAGAAGCTCCTAAGAGAGGCTTACAGCGAAAAGTCAACGCTGATTTAAAAAGATTATGTGTTTTATCGCAGGGATGTGCGTGTATCTTCGGAATAAATACCATCTTACATAGCATAACATCATCACATCATTTCGCATGACATAAGCATCATACATCATGCTGCATATGGCACAAGAAGGGGACACAATATCGATCTTCAGAAGAATGTTTTGAAAACGGGGAAAATCATGCTAAGTCACAAGGAGATACACTATTGATCTTCGGAAGTGTAGCTTCAGAAAATGTCTTCACGAAGCTTGGATATTCTTCATCAGAACACTACGGATATTGTTGTGATAAATAAAAATTCTTCTTCACGAAGCATGAAAAGAAGGGAAGGTGTTTTTTCGTCAAAGACTCGAAAACGGTACGTATGTAAAATTTCATGCATCGTAAAGAATTGAACCATAAAAACAAGCATATTACATTCAGGGTTACAAGATGTTACACATAGTACATTTCAGAAGTTTTTACAATAGTACTTAATCTTCTCTCAGTACAACTTCCGCAGCTTCGTTCAGGAGCCGATTAACAACTTCATCCATGATAGCTTCAGCCATCTTTTTAATTTCGTCGTCTCCTTTCGGGTGAGGGCCCGGAGACGCTTTAGTAGGATCTGAAGGAGGACAGGATACGGCTACATTGCTATTACAAATTGCGAACGAAGTTTAAAACTAAAAATTACAACACAACAAAAACCATTAGTTAATACCTATTTGCCCTTCGGACTCTGCGCTTTTCTCAGCAGCCTCTGCTACTTCTCTAGCATCGTGAATGCCCTTTTCGCTTTTTTGGATAATTTCTCGGGCCATTTCTCGACCACCATTATCCCAGACATCGGTGAAAAATTTTCCTCCAACCATGCTAGCTTCAGCTGAAGGATCTCTTGCATCTTCGAAGGACAAAGTAGCTTCGGATTGCGCTAAAATCTTTACATGCTCGCAGCCCTTTTTCTCCAAAATGGTGGCAATCCCCCTGGCACCCGAGAAAGCACATATGTCTCCGCGGCTATTTAAAATTTCCTCAAAGGCCTCAGTTTCGTGATTGATCCATTCGATGGGACCTTCGGGGTTGCCTCTTGTAAAGTTTTCTTCGCTTGAGAATGCGCCGACGCTGGCGAAGCTAGCTTTCATCTTCTTAACACACTCCATAGATTTATCATAGCATCTTTTCTTGGACGAACGAAGCTCTTCAACAGTTCCTTCTAAATGATTTGCCCATTGGTCGCTAAGTTCTCGCTTCGTTTCTTCAAGTATGCGTTCCTCTTTAGCCATGGCCAGTTGTTTTCGAAGATCTTCAATTTCACGCTTCTGAGCTTCAGCTTGACCTTTAAAAGTAGCTTCGTCTTCTTTTATTCTATTTATCAATGAATGTAATATTTTATCTTTTTCAAGACCTTCGTTCCTTAGTTCAATTACTTCGGAACGAAGGTTGCTCAGGGCTATAGCGCATCCTTCGTCTTCGGCATCTTTTTGGGCCCTGAGGGCATTGCTAAGTATAAGGCCCTGCAAAGAAAAATGTGTGTGCGTCAATAAATTTAAGCAAATGAAAAATTTTGGTCTCAAGAAAAAAAAATACAAATATCTCATTTTTTGTACCTTTAAGCTATTGTATGCCAGGCTGTCGGCCAGTTCGTTTTTCGACAACACTGAGAGCCCGTCTTCTAGTGTTGGGAATCCGAAGCTCTTGCTCATCTCTCGACAGACAGAAATCTCCTTGCTGTCAGGGAGACAATACAAGAAGTCTTCTTCTCCGCTGCCGTTGAATATTAACGCCTCCTTTGGATACTTCAGTTTTTGGGCATAAAGCTGGGCCTCTTGCCTTTCTTTTTCTGATAATTTTTTCCCCGAAGCATGTCGAACAATATAATCAAGGACTTTGGGGGATGCTTCGGGGGCAATAGCACTGATTTCTTCAACAAGAATTGGCTTCGTCATTTTTTCTTCCTCGGTTTCCAAGGATTTTACCTTCGTGGGCTCTGAGGGCCCAGCTTCAGCCTCAGTTTCTTGCTCTGGAGCCTTAGTATCGAAAACTTCAGTTTTCGCTTCGGAAGTTTCAACAGTCTTCTTCGGAGTTGTGCTTGAGGACTTAATTGTCTCCAGAACATCTAGCACATTGGCCATTCTTTTTCTTTTCGGAGTTACCGCTGGACCCTTTTGGTTTTTTATTGTCTCGACATTTGCTGAAGGACTTAAAACTTCTGATATTTTTGATCCCTCGGTTGATCCTTTTGCTTCTTCCATTTTTTCTGTCGATGGCGCTTCGGCCATCTCTTTGGTTTCTGGTAACAGAATCTTTGGTTCTTCCAATTCTGTTCTTGTTGGCACTTCGGCCATTTCCGCGACTTCTGGCAGCAAGGTCAGCTCTTCAGCCTTGGTGGCCGAAGAGGTCTCTCCGGTGAACTCAGGCACCGAGGCTGGTTCAATATAACGTGGCCGATGTGTGAGGACCTTTATCCTTTTTCTTTTCGGTGCTGGCTCACTAGGAGCAGCTGCAGCTTCTTCTTTCGCAGAGGTCGTGCCTTTTCTTTTCTGCCCCCGAATGGGATAACGATAGTCAGGGTAGACGAACCCGATTGCGTCAAACACTCGGTTCAGTCTTTTCTTTTTCCGGCCTCCGAAGGCTGCTGACAATGCAGTATCTTCGGCCTTCGAGTAAGCCCCAAGTAGTTCATCACTTAAATTTTCAATGCTTTTTAGCCAGTCATCATCTGGCTCAACGAATTTATCTCCGAACTTGAAAGTATACTTCAGCCTGATAAGTCCACCTTCGTCAGCCTCCTTTATGGTCTCTTGCGGCATTTCCCATTTTTCCGCAAGTGGCCATACTCTGAAGGCAATATGCTCTTGGACCAAATCTCTCGTTCCAATAAAAGAACAAATAACTCCGAAGGCTCTCTGGCATTCTTCGGCAGCTTCATTCATTTCAACCTTCGGCCTCCGCAGGCCGAAGCTTTGCGAAATAGGGCGCATGATTATACCTTTAATATTTTCCCGTGTTTTCAGATCATTCTTCACATAAAACCATTCTGTCATCCAGTCGCCGGGCCATCTCTTCCGAAAGGTTGGCACAGGACAGCTTGACCCAGACCGAGAAACGAAACTGTAGCAGCCAAAATTATTATGATACTGTTCCTTACCCCAAGGTTTTGTCTCGTATGATAATTCGTGTATGTTGCAGAAACTTTTTGCATCAGGTTCTAGACCTTGGCTTCTCACGGCCCACACGAAGATATTCAGCCTTATAATTGCTTCGGGGGTAAGCTGGTGAAGATAGACTTCAAATATTTTCAGCACTTCTACGACAAAGTTGCTCAGGGGAAATCGAAGTCCAGCTTTCAAAAAGCTTCGGTACACTACGACTTCATTTTCTTCAGGGTTCGGACAAGTCTTTTCCCCTTCGTCGGCCCTCACAACGGACAAGTCCCGGAAATATCTTCCTCTCATGTTGACAAGATGATTTTCTTTGATACTTGATTTGCCGAAAACCGCATGGCTTGGTCGCCAAGGGCGATCTTCGGAGTCTTCACCACCACTATCCACATCATAACTATCGCTGTCATCAATATCTTCAGACAAACCTTCTAAAATCTCTTTGGTGATTTTTTCTGTATTGGTCTTCGACATTGCTATAAGAAACCCCAGATTCTTCTCTTCAGAGAGACTTAGCTTCATCTCGCCAGCAGCCTTCTTATCTTCAGACATCTTCGGAGACACTAAAAAACTGTTTTCAACGCCGAAGCTACAAAACTTAAAAAGCTAAGCAAATCTTGGTGCGCAAGAGCTAAAAATTGAGTGAGCGAGAGCAGATGGCAAAAAAGCGTACCAAATGAGCTCACGGTATGCCCTTATTTATACGCCCAGTGCGTTGAAAATTGAAAGACCCCGCCTGTCAGTGAATGTTGCTATTCTAGCAAAGGGAAGGTGTTTTTTCGGACCTTCGGCTTAAAGCCTTCGTCCATGTCACAATCTAAATTTATTATTTTAACAAATTAATATTGCGAGGGGCTACTGTTGGGGGCCTTCGGCTTCCGAAGGTCCTCAAAAACAGGATTTAACAGTGTTTCTGGAGTATAATGTGTGAACAGGTATCTTTGGACTCGAGTCGATATCACAGTAGGAGAAGCCCAAAATAATACGAAGGTTGTTACAGTGCCGAAGATGTGAGCGGGAAAGCTTCAGCGTGGTAGCAGAAAAGGAAACCGACTTAAAGATGAAAGGGCTATTCAGACCTCGGTGGATTACTATAGAATTACTACCAAATGTAAAGGGCATGGATGTAATTTTATATGGGCTGTGTCCCGTGCCTATAAATAGATGAACAGTACCCCCGTACTGTTCACGCTGACTTGGCATTTGCTTTTGCATCACACTTGTACTTTCATCTCCTTCCAAACCGAAGGTACATTTGTAATTTGATGTCATTTCTATTTCTTTATAATAATAATGCAAAAATAAGTTGATAATAATATATGATTGTCTATGTTACCCTTCATATTTCATATGGTTCATTTGTCATCATTGTATGTTGTATTTATGAAGGTGCGCCCTTCATAACCTTCGTCCGAAAATCATTATATCCTAAGGGAGATAATGCTTCGAAGGACGAAGGACTTTATTGTTTAACATTTTCTGTGTTGCCTTGTTCTTAGCTCATAGCATTTGAGAACAAGTCCCCAACATGGCCAAAGTTAAGATTTTCATGTAAGCACATATTTACGGGGGCATTCTATAGCTTAGAATTCAAAGTTGCGCTTTAAATCTTAATCTTGTGTAAGTTTTAATTGTGTTGCCATCAATCACCAAAAAGGGGGAGATTGAAAGATCTCTTGTGGGTTTGGTGGTTTGGATGACAACCCAATTAAAAAACCAACATGTGTGCTAAGTGTTGAACATGTGCTTAATGCAAAGCTTACAGGGTTCAACATAAGTGAACAAGTGTGATGGTCCAAAGACTGGAATATCTATAGATAATGGACATCACAAGTAAGATGGACATTGCTTAAGTGAGACTTGGTGTGCATAACTAGGAGACAACTGATCAAGCCAAGGATGGAGGCAAGATGAGCTTCGAGGTATCGAGTGCACGGAGAAGGTCAAAGAGGCCGAGGAACCCAAAGCCAGGGGTGAAGAAGAAGACTTGCAAAGTCAAGGTTGATCAAGTTGAGAAAAGATATGGTGCATCGAGGATCATGACTTATAACTAATGAGGTAATACTATGGTTATGTGGTGTAAATCACAAGGCTCAAGATGAAGCTCAAGAATTGAACAAGATCACTAGAAGGAAGAGCAGTGTCAAAGCCAGAACCTGGAAGCAGCCCAAAAGAGCATAGTTCGCTTTGATATTTAGTTTGGGTTGTTATTATGTTTGGATATATTCTATGTGACCTTTGCAGGGTGTTGGAGCTCAAATATGTCAATCTAGATCAAGTCAAGTTGACTTGATGGTTTAGAGTCCATCATCGACCTCAAATAAGCCAAAATGGGTAAAACGGTGAAAAGGTTAAGTATATAAGGTTTGAGTGTTCAACTATGTTGCATACACATCTTACTACAAGTTTGGTGCTTTGGTTTGCTCTCTAACTCTTTCTGTAGACAAACTGCCATTCTGAGTTCTGCTTGAGGAGAAACAGAAAAGCTAGGAGAAGAACGGGAAAGCGGTAAGTTTCAAGGACTAAGTCAATTGGATTATACTCTAAATGTGTTTGTTTAAGTCTCAGGAAAATCCTCCCAAAAGTTGAAGTCAAATGGAGAAAGAATGGAGGAAAAAGCACTTAGTGTGTTGTTGGATGGTGCACAGGGACAGTGAATAGTAACTGACCGGTGCACACGACAGTGAATATTAACCTGTTCGGTGCACAGGACAGTGAATAGTAACATGTCCGGTGCACATGACAATGAATAGTTGAGAGCACCTAGAGGGGGGGGTGAATAGGTGATCCTGTAAAAACTTGAAACTTAAAGCCACAAACTTGATTAAGTGTTAGCACAATGAAATCAAGTGGCTAAGGAGAGCTCTTGTGAACCACAATTGACACAGTGAGAACAAGCACAAGAGACACAGAGATTTATCCCGTGGTTCAGCCAAGTACAACACTTGCCTAGTCCACGTTGTGGCGTCCCAATGGACGAGAGTTGCACTCAACTCCTTTCAAGTGATCCAATGATCAACTTGAATACCACGGTGTTCTTTTTCCTTTACTCTTTCCCATTTGCGAGGAATCTCCACAACTTGGAGCCTCTCGCCCTTACAATGAGATGATCACAAAGAAGCACAGATGTAAGAGTGGGAAGAGCAACACACATAAGCCTCAAAGCACGAGCACAAACACGCACACAAGTCACAACTTGAGCTCTAAGATCACACACGGAGTTCTCAACTCAAGAGAAGCTCAAATTGCTATCACAACGAATCAAATGCGCTAGAGAGATGTCTTGGTGCTAAGAGATGATCAAAGAATGCCTTGGTATCCTCCTTCAAGCGCCTAGGGGTCCCTTTTATAGCCCCAAGGCAGCTAGGAGCCGTTGAGAGCAATCCAGGAAGGCTATCCTTGCCTTATGTCGAGTGGTGCACCGGACACTGTCCGGTGCAGATTTCTTTCCTATTCTGGCGCAGCCGATCGTTGACGATTTGGAGCCGTTGGCGCACCGGACACTGTCCGGTGCACACCGGACAGTCCGATGCCCCTATCAGACCGTTGGCTTGGCCACGCGTCACGCGCGGATTGCGCGGCCGACTGTTGGCTCACCGGACAGTCCGGTGCACCACCGGACAGTCCGGTGATTTTTAGCCGCACGCCGCCAACGAAATCCCGAGAGCAGCCTTTTCACCAGAGCCAGCCTGGCGCACTGGACACTGTCCGGTGCACCACCGGACAGTCCGGTGCACCCAGACTGAGCAGAGTCTTGGCTGCTCAAGCCAAGTCTTTTCCATTTGTCTTTTCTCTGATTCTAGCACTTAGACAAATATGTTAGTACACAAAAACCAATGTACTAAGTCTAGAATCATACCTTTGTGTTGATTTGCACTTCTTCCACAATTTGGCATAGTTTAACACATAACCATTTGTGTTGGACACTTAATCACCAAAATACTTAGAAATGGCTGATGGGCACATTTCCCTTTCAATCTCCCCCTTTTTGGTGATTTATGCCAACACAACAAAGAGCAACATATAGAAGTGCAACATCAATGCAAATGAGAACAAGAATTTGTTTTGATTCAAATTTGGCATATTTGGATCATCCTTTGCCACCACTTGGTTTGTTTTTGCAAATCAAACTCAATTTCCTATCTCTAAGTCAAATTCACTTGTTGAGGCATAGAGAGAGGTATTCCAAGAGAAATTGATCAAAGATTAAAAAACTCCCCCTTTTCCCCATAATCAAACAATCTCCCACACAAGAGACCAACTTTTGACAAGAAGAGACATTAAGAGAAGAGAATTTTGCCAAAACAAAAACTCTAACTCAACTATTTTCAAAATTCTCTAGTGGTAGCTGATCCATTTCTTGCTTTGGCCTTATTTTCTCCCCCTTTGGCATCAAACACCAAAACAGGATCAATCTTGGCCCTTTTAACCTCATTGCTTCACCAAAATTGTCAATTAAGAGCAAAAGGCAATAAGAGTATGGAGATGAACTTGGAGTAAGTTACCCTCTCATCGGAGTGCAGTGGAAGTCTTTCATGGTCCAAGTCCACCTTTCCCTTTCAATACACCTTTGAGACTAATTTAAGAACACTCAAGCACATGGTTAGTCTCAAAGAGTCAAGTTGTAGCATGCCTCCCCCTAAATATGTGCACACTTGCAAATGGACTTGTGAGGTCCAGGGAGTGCTTGTACAACTTGAGCATCATAAATAAACAACAAAATGCATAAGGAACATGATCAAGACATAAAACACATGTATGCTATAAATCAATCCAAGTTTCGCGAATCTAAGACATTTAGCTCACTACGTAGCCTGCAAAAGTTTGACTCATCTAGAGGCTTGGTAAAGATATCGACTAGCTGGTTCTCGGTGCTAACATAAAACACTTCGATATCTCCCTTTTGCTGGTGGTCTCTCAAAAAGTGATGTCGGATGTCTATCTGCTTTGTGCGGCTGTGTTCAACAGGATTATCCGCCATGCGGATAGCACTCTCATTATCACATAGGAGTGGGACTTTGCTCAGATTGTAGCCAAAGTCCCGGAGGGTTTGCCTCATCCAAAGTAGTTGCGCGCAACACTTTTCTGCAGCAACATACTCGGCCTCAGCGGTGGATAGGGCAACATAAGTTTGTTTCTTAGAACTCCAAGACACCAGGGACCTTCCTAAGAATTGGCACGTCCCTGATGTACTCTTCCTATCAACCTTACATCCAGCATAATCGGAGTATGAATATCCAATTAAGTCAAAGGTAGACCCCTTTGGATACCAGATCCCGAAGCAAGGCGTAGCGACTAAATATCTAAGAATTCGCTTCACGGCCACTAAGTGACACTCCCTTGGATCGGATTGAAATCTAGCACACATGCATACACTAAGCATAATATCCGGTCTACTAGCACATAAGTAAAGCAAGGAACCTATCATAGACCGGTATGCTTTTTGATCAACAGACTTACCTCTTTTGTTGAGGTCGACGTGTCCGTCAGTTCCCATTGGAGTCTTTGCGGGCTTGGCGTCCTTCATCCCAAACCGCTTGATCAAGTCTTGCGTGTACTTCGTTTGGGATATGAAAGTGCCATCCTTGAGTTGCTTCACTTGGAACCCAAGGAAGTAGTTCAACTCGCCCATCATCGACATTTCAAACTTTTGAGTCATCACCCTGCTAAACTCTTCACAAGACTTTTGGTTAGTAGAACCAAATATTATGTCATCGACATAAATTTGGCACACAAATAAATCGCCATCACACGTCTTAGTGAATAAAGTTGGATCGGCTTTCCTAACCTTGAAAGCATTAGCAATTAAAAAGTCTCTAAGGCATTCATACCATGCTCTTGGGGCTTGCTTAAGTCCATAGAGCGCCTTAGAGAGCTTACACACATGGTCGGGGTACCGTTTATCCTCAAAGCCAGGGGGTTGTTCTACGTACACCTCCTCCTTGATTGGCCCGTTGAGGAAAGCACTCTTCACATCCATTTGGAACAACCTGAAAGAATGGTGAGCAGCATAGGCTAACAATATGCGAATAGACTCTAGCCTAGCCACAGGAGCAAAAGTCTCCTCAAAGTCCAAACCTGCGACTTAGGCATAACCTTTTGCCACAAGTCTAGCCTTGTTCCTTGTCACCACTCCGTGCTCGTCTTGTTTGTTGCGGAACACCCACTTGGTTCCCACAACGTTTTGCTTTGGACGTGGCACCAGGGTCCAAACTTCATTCCGCTTGAAATTGTTGAGCTCCTCCTGCATGGCCAACACCCAGTCCGGATCTAGCAAGGCCTCTTCTACCCTGAAAGGCTCAATCGAAGAGACAAAAGAGTAATGCTCACAAAAATTAACTAATCTAGAGCGAGTAGTTACTCCCTTGCTAATATCACCCAATATCTGGTCGACGGGATGATTCCTTTGAATCATCGCTCGAACTTGAGTTGGAGGGGCATGTTGTGATTCTTCCTCCATAACATGATCATCTTGTGCTCCCCCTTGATCACACGCCTCTTCTTGATGAACCTGTTCATCGTCTTGAGTTGGGGGTTGCACCATTGTTGAGGAAGAAGGTTGATCTTGCTCTTGGTGTTCCTGTGGTCGCACATCTCCAATCGCCATGGTGCATATTGCGGTCGTTGGAACATCTTCTTCATCTACATCATCAAGATCAACTTGCTCTCTTGGAGAGCCATTAGTCTCATCAAATACAACGTTGCTAGAGACTTCAACCAAACCCGAAGATTTGTTGAAGACTCTATACGCCTTTGTATTTGAGTCATAACCTAACAAAAACCCTTCTACAGCTTTGGGAGCAAACTTAGAATTTCTACCTTTCTTCACTAGAATGTAACATTTGCTCCCAAAAACACGAAAGTATGACACATTGGGTTTGTTACCGGTTAGGAGTTCATACGACGTCTTCTTGAGGAGGCGATGAAGGTAGACCCGGTTTATGGTGTGGCAAGCCGTGTTCACGGCTTCCGACCAAAATCGCTCGGGCGTCTTGAACTCTCCAAGCATCGTCCTCGCCATGTCTATGAGCGTCTTGTTCTTCCTTTCTACCACACCATTTTGCTGTGGTGTGTATGGAGCGGAGAACTCGTGCTTGATTCCTTCCTCCTCAAGATACTCCTCCACTTGAAGGTTCTTGAACTCGGACCCGTTGTCGCTCCTTATCTTCTTCACCTTGAGCTCAAACTCATTTTGAGCTCTCCTTAGGAAGCGCTTGAGGGTCCCTTGGGTTTCTGTTTTATCCTGCAAAAAGAATACCCAAGTGAAGCGGGAAAAGTCATCAACTATAACAAGACCATACTTACTTCCTCCTATGCTTAGGTAGGCGACGGGTCCGAAGAGGTCCATATGAAGTAACTCCAGAGGTCTTGATGTGGTTATTACATTCTTGCTGTGATGAGCACTTCCCACCTGTTTACCTGCTTGACAAGCTGCACAAGGTCTATCTTTTTCGAAAGTTACATTTGTTAGTCCTAAAACATGTTCTCCCTTTAGAAGTTTGTGAAGGTTCTTCATACCCACATGTGCTAGACGACGATGCCACAGCCAGCCCATGCTAGTCTTAGCAATTAAACATGCATCTAGACCAGTCTCCTCCTTTGCAAAATCAACTAAATAGAGTTTGCCGTCTAGTACACCTTTAAAAGCTAATGAACCATCACTCCTTCTAAAGACAAACACATCTACATTTGTAAATAAGCAATTATTCCCCATATTACATAATTGACTAACGGAAAACAAATTAAATCCGAGCGATTCTACTAAAAACACATTAGAAATGGAATGCTCGGATGAAATTGCTATTTTTCCTAGTCCTTTAACCTTGCCTTGGTTCCCATCACCGAATATGATTGAATCTTGGGAATCCTTGTTCTTGACGTAGGAGGTGAACATCTTCTTCTCCCCCGTCATGTGGTTTGTGCATCCGCTGTCGATAATCTAGCTTGAGCCCCCGGATGCATAAACCTGCAAGGCAAATTTAGGCTTGGGTCTTAGGTACCCAACTCTTGTTGGGTCCTGCAAGGTTAGTGACAATAGCCTTAGGGACCCAAATGCAAGTTTTATCTCCCTTGCATTTTGTCCCTAATTTCCTAGCAATCACTTTCTTGTCCTTTCTACAAATTGCAAAGGAAGCATTGCAAGCATGATAAATTGTAGAAGGTTCATTACTTGCTTTCCTAGGTACATGAACAACATTTCTCCTAGGCATATGATGAATAACATTTTTCCTAGGCATATCATGCACAATAGAAGAACTAGAAGCAGACATAGCATATGAATCATAAGAATAATTCCTATAAGCATTTCTAGAGAATTTTCTATCACTATAAATGAAAGCATGATTCTTTTGAACACTATTAGCCATAGGGGCCTTCCCTTTCTCCTTGGCGGAGATGAGAGCCTTATGACTTGTTAAGTTCTTGGCTTCCCTCTTAAAGCCAAGTCCATCCTTAATTGAGGGGTGTCTACCGACAGTGTAGGCATCCCTTGCAAATTTTAGTTTATCAAATTCATTTTTGCTAGTCTTAAGTTGGGCATTAAGACTAGCCACTTCACCATTTAGTTTTGCAATAGAAGTAAGGTGTTCAACACATGCATCAACATTAAAGTCCTTACACCTATTGCAAATCACTACATGTTCTACACAAGAACTAGATCTATTTGCTACTTTTAGCTTAGCATTTAAATCATCATTAACACTTTTTAAACTATAAATAGTCTCATGGCAAGTAGATAATTCACAAGAAAGCATTTCATTCCTTTTAACTTCTAAAGCAAGAGATTTTTGGACATCTACAAATTTATCATGCTATTCATACAAAAGATCCTCTTGCTTTTCTAACAATCTATTCTTGTCATTCAAAGCATCAATTAATTCATTGATTTTATCAATTTTAGTTCTATCTAAACCTTTGAATAAACTTGCATAGTCTATTTCATCATCGCTAGATTCATCATCACTTGAAGAAGCACATGTAATAGTATTCCTAGTGCATACCTTCTTTTCCTTTGCCATGAGGCAGGTGTGATGCTCGTTGGGGAAGAGGGATGATTTGTTGAAGGCCGAGGCGGCAAGTCCTTCGTCGTCGGATGAAGAGCAATCCGAGTCCCACTCTTTGCCAAGGTGTGCCTCGCCCTTCGCTTTCTTGTAAGTTTTCTTCTTTTCCCTCTTCTTTTCTTGATCCTGGTCACTATCATTATCAGGACAGTTAGCAATAAAGTGACCAACCTTACCACACTTGAAGCAGGAGCGCTTCCCCTTCGTCTTGCTCTTGTTGGGATGCTCCTTGCGACCTTTGAGCGCCGTCTTGAAGCGCTTGATGATGAGGGCCATTTCATCTTCATTCAGCCCGGCCGCCTCAACTTGAGCCACCTTGCTAGGTAGCGCCTCCCTGCTACTTGTTGCTTTTAGAGCAATGGTTTGAGACTCGTGGATTGGGCCATTTAACGCCTCATCAACATATCTCGCCTCCTTGATCATCATTCTCCCGCTTACGAACTTTCCAAGTATCTCCTCGGGCGTCATCTTGTTGTACCTAGGATTTTCACGAATAGAGTTTACAAGATGCGGATCAAGGATGGCGAAGGACCTTAGCATAAGCCTGACGACATCGTGGTCCGTCCATCTCGTGCTTCCATAGCTCCTTATTTTGTTGACCAGGGTCTTGAGCCTGTTGTAGGTTTGAGTTGGCTCCTCCCCTCTGATCATCGCGAATCTTCCTAGTTCACCTTCCACCAACTCCATCTTGGTGAGTATGGTGACGTCGTTCCCCTCATGTGAGATCTTGAGGGTGTCCCAGATTTGCTTGGCGTTATCCAAGCCGCTCACCTTATGATATTCTTCCCTGCACAATGATGCTAACAACACAGTAGTAGCTTGTGTATTTTTATGAATTTGTTCATTGATAAATGTGGGACTATCCGTACTATCAAATTGCATTCCATTTTCTACTATCTCCCATATGCTTGGATGGAGAGAGAACAAGTGACTACGCATTTTGTGACTCCAAAATCTGTAGTCTTCTCCATCAAAGTGAGGAGGTTTACCAAGTGGAATGGAAAGTAAATGAGCATTGGAACTTTGAGGAATATGAGAATAATCGAAAGAAAACTTTGAGTTAACCGTTTTCTTTTTCTCCTCGTATTCGTCGTCTTTTTGGGAAGAGGAAGACTCGTCACTGTCGTAGTAGACTATCTTCTTGATCCGCCTCTTCTTCTTCCCGTCCTTCTTCTTTTGACTCGAGTCGAAGTCAGTGGCTTTGTCATCCCTCGGCTCTTGAAGATGGACTCCTTCTCCTTATCGTTGACCACCATCCCCTTTCCCTTAGGATCCATCTCTTCGGGCGATTAGTCCCTTTCGTGAAGAGAACGGCTTTGATACCAATTGAGAGCACCTAGAGGGGGGGGGGTGAATAGGTGATCCTGTAAAAACTTGAAACTTAAAGCCACAAACTTGATTAAGTGTTAGCACAATGAAATCAAGTGGCTAAGGAGAGCTCTTGTGAACCACAATTGACACAGTGAGAACAAGCACAAGAGACACATGGATTTATCCCGTGGTTCGGCCAAGTACAACACTTGCCTAGTCCACATTGTGGCGTCCCAATGGACGAGAGTTGCACTCAACTCCTTTCAAGTGATCCAATGATCAACTTGAATACCACGGTGTTCCTTTTCCTTTACTCTTTCCCGTTTGCGAGGAATCTCCACAACTTGGAGCCTCTCGCCCTTACAATGAGATGATCACAAAGAAGCACAGATGTAAGAGTGGGAAGAGCAACACACACAATCCTCAAAGCACGAGCACAAACACGCACACAAGTCACAACTTGAGCTCTAAGATCACACACGGAGTTCTCAACTCAAGAGGAGCTCAAATTGCTATCACAACGAATCAAATGCGCTAGAGAGATGTATTGGTGCTAAGAGATGATCAAAGAATGCCTTGGTATCCTCCTTCAAGCGCCTAGGGGTCCCTTTTATAGCCCCAAGGCAGCTAGGAGCCGTTGAGAGCAATCCAGGAAGGCTATCCTTGCCTTCTGTCGAGTGGTGCACCGGACAGTCCGGTGCACCACCGGACACTGTCCGGTGCAGATTTCTTTCCTATTCTGGCGCAGTCGACCGTTGACGATTTGGAGCCGTTGGCGCACCGGACACTGTCTGGTGCACACCGGATAGTCCGGTGCCCCCATCAGACCGTTGGCTCGGCCACGCGTCACGCGCGGATTGCGCGGCCGACCGTTGGCTCACCGGACAGTCCGGTGCACCACCGGATAGTTCGATGATTTTTAGCCGTACGCCGCCGACGAAATCCCGAGAGCAGCCTTTTCACCAGAGCCAGCCTGGCGCACCGGACACTGTCCGGTGCACCACCGGACAGTCCGGTGCACCCAGACTGAGCAGAGTCTTGGCTGCTCGAGTCAAGTCTTTTCCATTTGTCTTTTCTCTGATTCTAGCACTTAGACAAATATGTTAGTACACAAAAACCAATGTACTAAGTCTAGAATCATACCTTTATGTTGATTTGCACTTCTTCCACAATTTGGCATAGTTTAACACATAACCATTTGTATTGGACACTTAATCACCAAAATACTTAGAAATGGCCCATGGGCACATTTCCCTTTCAATAGTAACCTGTCCGGTGCATAGGCTAGTGAATAGTAACATGTTCAGTGCATACATGACAGTGAATAGTAACATGTCCGGCACATAGTCCAGTGAATAGTAACATGCCTGATGCATAAAGGACAGTGAATAGTAACATATTCGGTGCACCAACGGCTAGCCCTTTATGAGAAGAAAACTGTCAATCAGATCTGTTACTGTGCACTGTCCGGTGGTGCACCCGCAAACAAGGAAGGTTAGCAGCTTTCAAATGAAGCTCCAACGGCTCCTAGGCCCCTTGGGACTATAAAAGGGACCCCTAGACGCCTCCAACAAGTGTACAAGAGCAGCCAACAAGTCCATACATCATTTGGATCAATTCTTTCTCTCCCTCTCTTGTGTATCTTCATAGTTTGTGTAGAGGCGAAGTTATAAGCCTTTAGAGAGAGGGGAAGTGCTGCTGAGAGCTAGAGCAAAATCTTGAGCGCATTGTTACTCTGCCGGAGTGCTGTCGAGAAGATTGTAATTAGCCACGACAACATTGTAACTGATGTCAACATAGTGGAAGGCTCTATCTGTCGCACTGGCAGATATGAGCAAATGGAGGAAGGAGTTGAAATAGACTCCAAACTAAGGTGTGGCTAACTCTAACGAGGACTAGGCAAGCATTTCAGGCTTGGCCGAACCTCGTGATAAAATCCTTTTGTCTGTGTGCTCTGCTCTATATTGTGTGCTATGCTTTTTATACTTGTACTTCAATACTTATATGTGGTACAAGCTGTCTTCGAAGTGCAGGGTATTTTAAGGCAGGAACTTCAATTCTGCTGCAACCAACTCGAAGGGTCTTTCATTACATGCGATCCAGTCTTCGAGTAGAGTAAGAATTTCCAGTTTTTAAGTGTTAATTTTTATTCGCATATTCACCCCCTCTAGGCGACATCTAGATCTAGTTTCCGGACAAAGGGAACTTTCAGTGAACCGGTGCTTGGAGACTTTCAGTGAACCAATGCTTCGAAGTTGTCGTACTGGCTTTTTGCAACCGAATTTTGGTACAATTGTTGCTTCCATACTTCCCTAGGCCGATCTCCATTCGAAGCCCTTTATGGTCGTTCTCCCAGACATTTTGGTCTGTCAGTGGATGATTCAGTATCTCATGATGATCTACGCTCCTGGTTGTCGCAAAGGGATCCGTTGCTAGGGACCATCCAGCATCATCATCTTCTTCGTGCTCAAGAGCGTATGAAACACCAGTCGGACAAGAATCGATCTGAGCGCGTATTTGCATGTTGGGGACATGGTCTACTTGAAGCTTCAACCTCATGTGCAGACTTCGGTCGCTAACCACAAATTGTCATACAAGTATTTTGGTCCCTTTCAGATACTACACAGGATCGGCGCGTCCCAATGCTTTGGTGAGCACTACCTTACCTGCAACTGACATTCAGTATGATGGTCCGATGGTCGCATTCCGATGAGGCCTTGGATACATGGGAGGATGAATGTGCTTTACGTCAACGTTTTCCCGATGCCGCTGTTTGAGGGCAAGCAGCTTCTTAAGATCGGGGGAATGTCAGGAGTCCGGAGCCAGCGGCGAAGCAAGACGCAGCTGCTCCACGGACAGAGCAGGAGCTGTCGAAGGAGCGCGGGAAAAGGTTTGCACGTCGTGGGCCAAAAGCTGGTAGCAGGCCGCCGTGTGCGCAGGCCCAATGGCCGTTTCTACTCAGATCTATGGGTTAACTGATGCTATATAATGGCATCAGGAAGACAGGAAAGATTTTGTCAAGACTGAGAATACAATTAATTATATGTTCCTTCTTCTCTGTATTCCTTCTCCTATCGTAGGTAGCGCAGGCCCAACGGCACGTCGGCATGGCAATGCTCCATCCATCCAGGCCCCAGCCGTTGCGTTGCGGCGGACGCGCAGTAGCCATCCACCGACTCGAGCTGTTTTAGATGCAGAGCACCAGACAAGCGTCAGCATCCGCGCAGTGCCCCCTCTGCCTCTGGTCTCTGGGGCTTCGATCTGCCCGGAGCGGACGTCGGAGCAGGTGCGGGACGGACGGGAGGCGCAATCATGCAGGCAAACAGGCGTTGCAGGAGGAGCTGTCTCCCAGTAACAGCAGCAAAAACTGTTAGGCTGAACCATCAAGGACAAGGAGGAGGGACCACGCTCCTCACTGTTCCCTGCCGTCCGGCGTCTGGTGATTGGCTGGGCCAGAGACCACCCGTACGTCCATCTCAAGAAAACCAGCCAAACCAATGGAAGCCAAGCAGGCTCTCTCAAGAAGCTGGCTAAGATTGCTCGAAGCGTCGTAAAGCTAGCTAGCTGGGGGACACGGAGCTCTCTCACTGGCATGGTTCCATGGTTAGATAGGAGTAGAAGCTGCCAAATTAAGAGGGAGGACACGTTAGGTCGTAGCAGTGCCGCCCGGCCAGCTAAGCTTCTGTACCCTGATAACCATGTGCATGCACTTGGGGGCATGGAGACTCAAATCATCAGCCATCGAAATGGGATTCTGGAGTGTATATATATACGACACGATCGAAGCACTGTGTGGTTATTTGTTTCTTTCTTCAACATACATATAGTCATATAGATATAGATTTACGTACATATTTGTTCTTTTATTCACCTGGAGTCCTCTTGGCCATTTAATTATACATGCCACTAGTAGCAGTATACTACTCTCTCTCTCTCCGTCCCAAAACAATATTTGCTTTAGGATGTTAACATGGATCCATACAATATTTGATATACGTGTATTATATATATATATATATGTGTCGAGATTCATTGTTATCCATTTAAATATAGACACACAGAATAAGAAAACTAAAATGTTATTCTAACTACCTTAAAAATAAAATAAAATCCAGCGATTTCCCATTAGCTATAGCGAGCTGGTTTGCTAGGTGCCATCCAATGAGGATATGTTATATATATACGCGAGAGAGGTCAATCCTGTAATGGTTACATATGCGGAGAAAATAAGCTAATAAGTAGCTAGGCCATATCCTGGTGAAGAGAAGCAGAATATATAAAGCCCCTCCAACCTGCTGAGGCTAGCCGCTAGTGCAGTTGCAGTGGCAAGCATGAGATGACACCACTCTCGTCTCCGCTTTTTAATTGCCGCTGCGTGCATGCAAGCTGTTACAGCCTCACGTACCTTCCTCACGAGCAATCAGTACGTGGTGGAAGGATTTGAAGCGGATTATTAGATATTAAGGGCTAGTTTGGGAACCACAATTTCCCAAGCGATTTATATTTTCTCATGAGAAAATGAACTAATTTCCCTTGGGAAAATAGAAATCCCTTGGGAAATTGGGGTTCCCGAACTAGCCCTAAGAGAATAAGAGCTTATATGATTAGTTGTGTTGTTGCTACTCATACAATACAAACGCGTATATATGCCTCTGTCTGTCTATCTATCTATCTATCTATCTATCTATCTATCTATCAGCCTGGCCAGGGATAGAAAGAAAGTTTTAGTTTGACAGGATAAGCAGGTCGATCCTCCTAGCTGCATGGATCTGCTATACTTGTACAACCAATGAACCAACGAGATGAGTGCAATGCAGTGGCGAATGGTCATCGCTCCAGCTGATCAATCGACCAGCTGCTAGCTGCACGACGCAACACGTACGTTATATGTTCTGTATAGTATCGTCAGCATTGCTTGCTGTAGTAGATATACTTACTGGAGCACTGCACACGATTGCAAGAATCCTCGTCAGCATTGCAAGAACCAGCGTGTACGTCGTAGATCGCTCGGTTAAGCTAAGGCAAAGCATGCTGTCGTGTCCTCACTTGCGTGCAAGCTGTGCATGCGTGATGCCCCCAGCACCCACACTACAGGAAAACGCCCAGTTTCCGACGGCCTAAACCGTCGGAAATAAGTCCTGAACCGTCGGAAGTAGTTACTTCCGACGGCTTAAGGCGGGTCCCGTCGGAAGTAACGCCGTAGGGGATACCCAGTCGGAAGTACCCGCGTTTCCGACGGGGCCGTCGGAAGTACATTTATTTCCGACGGCCAGGGTGGGACCGTCGGAAATAAAGTGAGGTGGGCCCCGCAGACGGC
Source organism: Zea mays (assembly GCF_902167145.1). NCBI lineage: Eukaryota > Viridiplantae > Streptophyta > Magnoliopsida > Poales > Poaceae > Zea > Zea mays. The sequence continues at coordinate 80,731,692 of NC_050100.1, read as the reverse complement.
CGGCCGCCGGCGCCTGACGCCGTCACAGCTTATTTCCGACGGCCCCGTCGGAAATAAGAGGCCGTCGGAAGTAATTTAAAAACAGAGAAACAGAATTTTCCTGCTTTTTGTTTTACAAACAATCACACAAATTCAATCTGCACACAAATAATTCATCCAGAATCACATACAATACCACAAATATCCATAATTCATCGTTTCACATGAAACACACAATTAAATTCACAAAATGTTCACCCGTCCACAAATTAAAGCACAAGTTCACAAGTTCACATGTTCACAAGTTCACAATAACACAAGTTCCCAATACCACAAGTTCACAAGTCCATAGTACGAGAAAAACACAAGCAGACAGACTACTCAAATGGAGGAGGTTGATCAAATGGATGTGGTTGATTTGATCCGCTAGCTCCTCCACTGTTTAGAAGACCGTCCACAAAAGAAGCGACCGCATCTTCAGAGTCCTCATTTCCCGGAGTTAGCAAGTTTCCTGGAGGGACCTACAACATTCAAAAAAATGTGTTAGTAGTTAAATTCTTGTTATGCAACGTCAAAAGAAAAAGTCAAGTAATATAACCTGAGGTGCAGGTGTGGGCCAACTAAATTGTGGAGTCGGTACAAACTGCGGGATAGGTGGAGGAGGTGGCATAGTCATCGCTGAAAAATCTGGACGTTGCCCTAGTGCTATTTGCTGAAAGAAATTGAAAGCTATGTTACGAGGATATATTAGAAAATATGTGCTCCAATTATAGTAGAGGCTCACGAGGATCTAATTACCTGCATCATCTCCTGCTGTCGTGCAAATTGAGCAGCCCAGTACTCTTGTTGTTGCTTGTTATACTCCTCCTGCCGCCTCAAAGCTTCCTGCACCCGGATCAGCTCGGCGTTTCCTTGGGTACTAGAGCGAGGACCACGGCTAGACGACCTCGATGGACGAGACCTTTCAGGCCTCACCTGAGTCGAGTCGATAACACTACCAAACATGGGGTAACTAGAAAAAATAGAAAGAAGTTAAACACGCAACACATCATGTTAGAAAAGATCAAATCGACGAATTAATAATAGCAAACTCACCGTCCATGAGGTTTTCCGCCTCCACTAGCATACACAACCTGAGGATCGATAGGCTGATTCATCCAATCATAGTCTTGCCCATGCTCCGACATCATGGAAGCACCATATGAGGCCTGACAAATAATAAACAATGCAGTTATATTTTTCTCGACTCTTAGAATAGAAGTGCATTGTAACTAGTTGCGAAAGTCTCACCACACGCTCAGCAGCTGACTGAGAACACAACTGTTCTGGATTTGTAGGATCCGACCCCCTGTGACCTCTAAGGTAAACCTGAACATCACTCGGCGTAACACCAGAACTAGCTTCCTACAGGCAAACGAAAATAACATAAAACACATAGAAGATTCATGATATGCACGACCATAAATTACACTTACCATGCGCTTTGCCAAACGAACGTGGCCATCACCACCATATCTGTGGTGAACATCATGCCCACGATTTGAGCTGTTTCTCAATGAAACACCTTTAAATCCATCTGTTGCCCAATATTTGCATACAGCCCGCCAACCAGCCTCATTTGAGGCCATCCATGGCACCGAGTCTGAAAACTTTATTTCGATCCAATGTATTGTTAGTACTAACACTTGGACATGAATTATGATAAAAACAATTTACCTCAAGATATTCTTCTTCGGTTAAGTATTTGTTTGATGCCTCACTTTTGAAACGTGGCCGACGTCCTTCCTGCCTTAATATGTAATCAGAAGTGACCTGGATCCGAGCATAATACATCTGATCCCTAACCAAGGTAGTCGCGCTCTTGTTAAAAACGATACGTGCACGATCGTTCATACTTCCATCTTCAGGCAACTTGTAACGTTTCTGAAAAAACAAGAAACAAGATTTTTAGCACATTGTATAGTTGAATCAATTCAAGTTGGGCTAGAGAACATACCCAGAACTCATGCCACACAGCACCTTGGGCATTCCTATGTTCCGCATTGAACGCGAGCCCGTACTGATCCCAAGACATACAAGGCACCTCAATGCCTTTCTCCATCACTACACCAGGCCAGAGATATTTGCATATACTTCCCAAAACTTTATTCACCTGTGTGCGACGTCCTTGACCTTGAAAAGATGCATCAATCCAAGACCTGCAACCACATTGTACAAAAGAAGCATTAACAAATTTCATATAATGTATGAACAAATATTTAAGATTAGAATCAACTCACTCGTCGCCACACGGTACGATCAGAATCTTATCCTCCTCACGAGCAGGAACTTTAGGAGGAGGCACCCAATGTGTTTTCCTCGACTTCCGTGCCCGAGAAGACCCTCCACCACTAGAAGCTCCAGCATCACTGCTAGGCCATGAGTCCCATCCGCCTGCTGACCCTCCACCCTCAAATTGACCACCACCGGAAGACCACCCATTTACGACCTCAATTTATCTCCATCTTCATCTTCACCCTCATCTTCACCCTCCACCCTCAATTTATCTCCATCTTCATTTACGACCTCAACGAACCTTGATTTGCTGCATATCAAACATTTGTCTAATTTTTCATTTTCCTTCCAGAAAAGCATACAGTTATCTGGACAAACATCAATTTTTTGATACTCCATACCTAAGCCAGAGAGTAACTTTCTTGACTGATACACGTCTTTGGGCATTTTGTGATCTGGTGGTAATACGTCGCTGATCAAATTCAAAAGTTCATTTAAGCAGTTGATGGAGAATGCGAACTTAGACTTGATAGCCATAAGTCGCGTCACAAAAGCAAGAATGGTTACTCTCGTGTGTTCGTGCAACGGCTCTTCTGCTGCCTTGAGAAGTTCAAAGAATTTTTTAACTTCCGGCGGTTGAGGATCCTCAGGATTATCTGGAAACACTAAATCGGGATCCTCTCTTAAATCCTGAACCATCTCCTCCATTCGGTCTAAATCCGGGTCAAAATCGTCTTGACCTTCTGGAGCATATCCACGGGGAAGCTCCTCACCATGATGCACCCAAACTTCATAATTTGGCACGTAGCCATTTTTGCAAAGATGACCAGACATCTCTTTCTTGGTTTGGCGTTGATAATTTTTGCAAACACGGCATGGGCACCACACTCGACCATTTCTTGACGAAGAAAAAACACGATTGATAAAATCTTCGGTTTTCTGTATCCACTCAAGCGAAGGATCATTTTTTCGCCAGCCTTCATACATCCAGCGACGACTATCACCCATCGTTACCTGGGATTTGGAATAGAGATGAAAGTCGATGCGTTAACTACTGTCTACTCACCTCTCTAAACGAGCAGTGCTTCCAACTGGATAAGCTAATAGTTAACGCCATGCTAGTTGCTATCGCTACCAGAGAAGCACTAGCACAGGCGCACAGCCAGTACTGCCTTCTGCTCCATTTTTTCTTTAAACTAATGGTAGATGGAGACGGTGAGAGTCACACGCCGCCACTGCGTCTAGCTTGCCTACGTGTCTGGCATAATGGCCAAGCATGTTGGCGCCATGTCACATCAAATATTTGAACGACTATAATCTAATTATATTAAAAAAACTATTTACATAAGTGAAAACTAAACGACAGTGATGCCATTACCCGGAAGGCGGCGGCAGCGGGCAAAGCCGGGCGCGGGCGGCTCGAGGGGCGGCGGCAGCGGCGCGCTGTGCGGGCGTCGGGGCAGGTGTGCGGGCGTCGGGGCGGCGGCGCTTGTGTGCGGGCGTCGGGGCGGCGGCGCGCTGACAGCGGGCGTCGGGGCGGCGGCGCTTCGGGCGGCGGGGCGGCGGCGCTTCGGGCGTCGGGGCGTCGGGGCACAACGGCGTCCGGCGCAGGTGGCCGGCGAAGATGGCCGGCGAAGGTCCGGCGCAGGTGGCCGGCGAAGATGGCCGGCGAAGGTGGCCGGCGGCGGCGGCGTCGGGTCCTGGCGGCGGCGGCGTGGAGTGTAGAACGTGTGTGCGTGTGTGCGTTGGCTGTGTGCGCGGCCAGGGGGCCGCGCGGGGTAACGGCCGTTAGAAATATGCTTATTTCCGACGGCCTAGGTGGCCAGCCGTCGGAAATACGCTTATTTCCGACGGCTGGCTTGTGAGCCATCGGAAATAGACTTATTTCCGACGGCTGGCCCTGGGCCGTCGGAAATAGAGCTATTTTCGACGGTACCCTAGGAACCGTCGGAAATAATAGTGGCCGTCGGAAATATATCATTTTCCTGTAGTGCCAGCAGTCACACGGGTCTCTCTCTCTACCTCGATCGGGAGCCACATGCATGGACGGACGGCTACTGCTCCATGCGCGCTGTGCGTATGCTACTCCTAGGCTCCTAGCTACCATTGAACTTGACTTGACTGCAGTGCCGACTGACTGGTTATCTTTCGTCCGCTGCCGCCGATCCATCACCAGCTGCTGCTGGATCCGGGGGTGGTCGATAAATAGATGGATAGATAGATAGATAGATAGATTGATGGATGCGGTGCGGGGCCATCCGTGTTTGGGCGCTGTATATTTCTGCCGGCTCAATGATCGTGTCGGCAGGTTGTATATATCCAAAGCTGCCTACGTAGGACGAGGAGGAGCTTCTATATGCCCGTTTGGTTCAGCTTTTTTCTGACCAGCTTTTCCGAGAATCTAGCTGTGGGAAGAATCTGACTGTGTAGAGAATCTGAATATCATTAGGATTACGTGCGAAAGAAGATAAAGTTGTCCATGTGACTCATGATCTATAAAATGACGGATTACTACTATTGCGACGACTCAACCGATTATATGTTTATGTTGATTTTGAATGGTTTTTACCCAAACGAATTTTATAGAAGCTGACTGAAAAGCTGAGTGTTTGACAGTCCGCAGTAGCTTTTGGTGGTTAGAAGCTGCGAAAAGCTGAAACAAATAGGGCCTATAGCTACCGGTGGGTATCAAGATTTTGAGCGAGGGACGCATGAGGAGGAGAATTTATAGATGGGGCTAAGAAGATCACTTGATAAAATCAAACAATACTGTAAAAACTAGTGTTACATAACATCCAAGTTTTATATCAATAAACAATACAAATTCAAAGAAGAAAACTATATCAACAAAATAAGCAAGCATGCCTCTAAGTTCTTGTTGATGGAATCGAAGCCGTGCGTACCTTATTGAATCTTGGTCTTTTTGAAAGACGGGGCGCCTGAAAGGGGTGGGGTCAGACTGTGTCTCTAGCTGAGGATTGCTGGTTCGCCAAGCTTGCTGGCCACTAGAGACGGGTCGTATCGCCGCGATGAGCGAGATTGGTCGTGTCGGACGGGTGGACCGGGAACGGGGCAAAGGGTATGCAGCGTCACGTGGCGGGAAGGGTGTGGTGGCAAGCGACATCGAGAATGGGCATTGAGGCGGACTGGCTTGGGCGGTATTAAGAAGAATGAGCCCAGACATATAGACTAGAGCAAGGAGGAGTCGAGGATGGAAGTCGGGCGGACATGGTCCACCTGATGAGGATGCCCATGACAAGAGTCGAGATAACGGGCATTTAGGCTTTTAGCCACCCAAAACTTCGTTTTTATACAAATTAACAATAGATATAAGAGGTTTTTAAATTTTAGGGGGGAGCATGGCCAACCCCCTATCTCCCTCCAGATGGACCAGATTACTCGTACTACCTCTATCGTAAAAGGATATTGTCTTAGAACTTGCCAAAAAACAATTTATTTTAAGTTTTTGAATAAGTGTATAGAAAACAATAACTTCAAATATAGGTATTATACAGTGCAAATATATTTCACAACGTGTCTACTGATATCTATTTAATAAATATTAAAATCTTATGTATATTTTGTTTCAAAACAATCCTTCTACCTTTTCCTAAGTATTTTTAATAAGGTCAAGTGTCTTGACTGCACATTTGTATCAATGTGTATGGTTGCACTAGATATATTCTCGCGTTGAATCCATATTAGATGGTTGGGAGAGAGAGAGACTAAGAATCCTTAACCTATCTCTATAGGCCCATTTGGATCTGATTACCATTTTATAACTTTACTGGAAAGATTCAAATCTCTCTTTAAGTACCTGGACATGAGGGGCTCCATAGGCTTATATTGCTAAATTTCTTGGGGCACGAGGGGCCGTGGAAGCTTATATGCTAGATGCCTTATGATGCAAGAGACTCCAATGGCTTATAAGTCCCAATAAACTGAGGGGCCTTAGGGACTTATTGAAAAAGAAATGGGCTTAAATATTTCCTATAATCGATTTTGATGGTTGTCGTCCATCACAAACCACGTGGACTAACTAGTTTGCCTAGTTGTCATTTATCTCAGATGCATAAAGTTCAACACAAACCAACAAAGAAAGTGAGTTGGGTAACTGAAAGGGAATTAGGCTTACACCTTTTTCCTAATTGATTTTGGTGGTTGAATTGACCAACACAAATAAATGGACTAACTAGTTTACTCTAGTCTATAAGTTCTACAGGTGCCAAAGGTTCACAATAAGCCAATAAAAAGACCAAGAAAGGGGTTAAACAAATAGAGCAAAAGACAACCCAAAGGCACCCTGGTCTGGCGCACCGGACTGTCTGGTGTGCCACCGGACAGTGTCCGGTGCACCAGGGCACTCGATGATGAACTCGCCACCTTCGGGAAATCGGGAGGCCGCTCCGCTATAATTCACCGGACTGTCCGGTGTGCCAGCGGAGCAACGACTACTTCGCGCGCAACAGTTGACTGTAACCGCATTCAATGCGCTACAGTGCGCGCCAGAGTCAGAGCACGCGCAGTTGGCACACCGGACAGCCCAAAGGGCCCACAAGTCAGAGCTCCAACGGTCGAACCCCAACGGTCTGCTGACGTGGCTGGCGCACCGGACTGTCCGGTGCGCCATGCGACAACAATCTTCCAACGGCCATTTTTGGTGGTTGGAGCTATAAATACCCCAACCACCCCACATTCAATGGCATCCAAGTTTTCCACCTTCAACACATTACAAGAGCTATAGCATTCAATTCTAGACACTCCAAGAGATCAAATCCTCTCCCAAGTCCGGAATCACTCCAAATCAAATAGTGACTAGAGAGAGCGACATTTGTGTTCATTTGAGCTCTTGCGCTTGGATCGCTTCTTTTCTTTCTCACTCTTTCTTGTGATCAAACTCAATTGTAACCGAGGCAAGAGACACCAATTGTGTGGTGGTCCTTGCGGGAACTTCGTGTTCCGTTTGATTGAGAAGAGAAGCTCACTCGGTCTAAGTGACCGTTTGAGAGAGGGAAAGGGTTGAAAGAGACCCGGTCTTTGTGACCACCTCAACGGGGAGTAGGTTTGCAAGAACCGAACCTCGATAAAACAAATCCTTGTGTCTCACTCTTTATTTGCTTATGATTTGTTTTGCGCCCTCTCTCTCGGACTCGTTCTTATTTCTAACGCTAACCCGGCTTGTAGTTGTGCTTAAATTTATAAATTTCAGATTCGCCCTATTCACCCCCCTCTAGGCGACTTTCAATTGGTATCAGAGCCCGGTGCTTCATTAGAGCCTAACCGCTCGAAGTGATGTCGGGAGCATCCGCCAAGAGGGAATTCGGGACCGGCGAGAGGCCCGCTACAAGCCATGGGAAGGCTCCATCCGGGGAGTCCGCCAACAAGGTGAAGGGATCCCCTTCACACAACAAGTCGTGTCGGAGCGGTGACAAGAAGAAGAAGATGAGGAAGGTAGTCTACTACGAGACCGACTCCTCGTCACCATCCACCTCCGGCTCCGACACGCCGTCCGTAACTTCTAAGCGCCATGAGCGGAAGAAGTTTAGTAAAATTCTCCTACGCTACCCTCGCATTCCAAAACGTACTCCATTACTTTCCGTCCCATTAGGCAAACCACCCATGTTTGATGGTGAAGATTATAATATGTGGAGTGATAAAATGAGGCATCATTGTTGGAACTTGCTCTCCCGAGCAAGTTGATCCAACGGGGGAGTGAAGCAACGTAAACAGGGTTTTTGCTCGAGATGGCAATAGCTCTGTTAATCTAGCCTCTCAAGGGCACTGTGCGGGGGTATTTATAGGTATCTGAGTGCCCAGCGTCCAGTGTTAAGGACACATGTGCCCTCAGGCACCTAGGTTATCCCCGGAATATTCCCATAAAGCGGGGTTACAGACCGTAATTATAGGGAGACCTTTACAAATTAGGCCCGTAATGCGCAGTGGCCACGTAGGGCCTGTTACAATGGGCCGGATCACACGTGGGCCTCCATGTTGAACGAGGTCGCGAGGTGAGACGACCTCGTCACAGGCCTTCGTCCAGCGACATGTGGGACGAAGGGTAAGTCTGCCAGTCGTCTTGTCTCTGTTGGTGCAGCGAGGTCTACGAAGGCGTCGAGCGAAGGGTGGCATCTTCGCCTTTGCCCCAACATTTGCCCTCCGAGGGACCAGTTCGACTAAGTCATCTGGTGCCGAAGACGTCGCTAGATGGTGGAGACGCTGCCCTCGCTCGAAGTGGTTCCGCGGGGGTTTTTGACATGACCGTTGATTGACGCCGTACTGTTGGATTGCGGGTTTCCCGAAGCGTCGTGCCCTGTGTATAAAAGGGGGCGGGGGCGGCGCGTTTTGAACTTTATCTTTCCGCGCTCCGCGAAAACCCTAACTTCCTTCTCAAACCGCTCGCTGCTCGTCTACCCTCCTTGCTCTTGCTCGTCGGAGATCTGGCCCGTGTGAAGCAGACCGCCCGCCGCCGTCGACGGTACGTAGCGATGCCGTCCTCTTCTTCTTCTACTGCCGCTACACCGCCGGCCGGCGCGTCGTCCGAGGAGACGCTGAGCAATGTGGCGGCGGAGGAGTTGCGCGCCGGTGACACAGTGGAGTTCGGCGTGTCGCGGATGTCCTCGGTCCGCGTGCAAGACATGCAACAACTTGGTTATTTCGGCGGCGGAGTGGCACGTGTCCCGGGGACGGAGGAGGTCCCCGAGCCAGAAGGTGAGTTGGTTGTCTTCGAGGCTTTTTTCGCTGCTGGCCTTTGTCTGCCCGCGCATCGATTTGTGGGAGAAGTTCTGCGTAGATTCAACGTCCAGGTCCACCAGCTGACGCCAAATGCCGTGGTGGCTCTGGCAAAATATGTCTGGGCAACGACTTCGTACGGCGGGCAGCCCTCGGTCGAAGTCTTCACGTAGTACTATTGTCTGCATTGGCAGAAAAGGAAAATCGAAAATAAGATTGCTCAATTTGGATCTTGCACGTTTACGCCGAAGACGGGCAAGACCTCGATGGAAGTCGTTGAGTTGGTTCCCTGCGCCCGCAATAAATGGGGCAACTGGTGGGAGTTTTGGTTCTACGTTGCCGAAGGCACAGTCGAAGACCATCCGGGGCTCCCCGTGGCCGAGATGTGTTCGCATTATTACTCAGCGTACCCGCAGTTTGAAGTAGCGGAGGAGGATGCAGAAGAAGGGGCCCTGCGGTGCGCGGCCGGCATGAGTAGCGGGCACGATCTGGTTGAGGAGTTTGTCGCGTATGGGGTGTGGCCCTTGGCGCGTGGCTGGGCGCTGGGCGAAGTATGCCCTCGCCAGATGCCTTCCCGTGGCGGGATGCTGGTGCGGAGTCCCGCCTTCGCACTGGATTTGCATGGCCGAGATCCCGCCGCGTTCGTGCGTGAGGCGGAGGATGGGGCGGTGCGGATTGTTGGTCACTACGTGGCAAAGACAGAGGCCCTGCGTAGTTGGGATATACGCGGATCCAACGATCGCTTGAATAGGGTCTTCGAGTTGAACCGTCTGTCGTATGGCGGTTATCCCGGGCAAGACGTTGTCGACCGCCGTGGGAAAAAACCGACGGCTGAGACTGAAGACGACCCCGCGCCGGTGGCCGCCCCATCCACTAAGAAGAGGAAGCTAGGTACTGCGATGGGAGGACTGGGGGTCTCCGATAGTTTTGCTATGGAGTTGATGGGGACATGCGTGGCCCCAGGGGGAAGGATGTCTTCGTCCGAGCTCCGGGAGTCTTCGGCGCGGATGCTGAAGGTTACCGGGGGTTGGTGGCCTAAGAACGTTCCTATCCCCCGCGCGGCCGATGAAGACTTTTTTACATCTCGCATGGTTCGTGACTTGAGAGTGTTTCCTTATGGACGGAATATTGCTGCTGTTGTGTCGGCAGTGATGGACAAGGATCGTCAGGAAGCTGCGCAGAAGCGCCGGGCGGTCATCAGGCTGCCCGAGGCTAGGCCGAAGAGGGCGCGGGGGAATGCGAAGGCTGCCGCCCCCGGCGGTAGCCAGCCGACGCTGGCGGCGAAGTCGGCTGCCCCTAGGTCCAGCAAGGTGCCGGATGTCGCGAAGGCAGCCGGCGCCGGCGGAACCAAGACTGCCTCGGCCGGATCCGCGAAGGCCCGAGAATTGCCTTCGCCGGGGAAGCGCATTGCCGATTTCGGCACCAATATTAGTGTGGACGATTATCTCATTGGTAAGTCGTTGGCCCGTTTTTTTTGTTTTTTTGACTGTTGATACGCTGCAGGATCGGGCGAGGGGCAACTTGTTGTTGTTCCGCTTGCGGTGGCGACCACGGTGTCTGCCGCGGTGCCTGGGGCGGAGGGTAGCGCTCTCAGCGCTGGCGGTGAGATTTCGGCGCTCACTGCCGTCAGGGACGAGGCGAGTACTGTGTCCCACCGGCTGAGGGAGGCGTCGCAGCGGCTAAGTCAGGTAAGTTGAGCTAGACTTCGGTTTTTACCGATTTCGTGGGGATTGTGGTCTTATGTGTTTCTTTTAGGCGGCTGACTTCGCTGACCGCGTGGCGTCGGGGGCCCTTACGGCAGTTGTGTCTGCCGAAGTCGAGAGACTTCGGGCGCAGCATGCTGACGCCGTCCGGGAAAAATCGGCCGCCGATAGCAAGTGCCGCAAGATGGCGGAGAAGGTGGCCGCCTTGGAGGGCGAGAGGACTGACCTCCGGCGCCAGTTGGCGGAGGAGAGGAGGGAGGCTAACCAGGCCCTCGCCAAGGCGCAGTCGGCGCAGGCGGAGGCCAATTTGGCACGGGTGGAGGGTAGTCTCGCCAGCCAGCGCGCCGAGGAACGGGAGACGCGGTTCAACGCTCTGCAGGCCCGCATAGAGAGGGCCGAGGCTTCTACGCGCTCGGAAGTTGAGCGGACGCGCAAACAACTCATGGACTCATACCGCGAGCTAGGTGCGCGGACCGCTGACTTCGAAGTGCCCGACCGAGAGTCAGGCCTTCGCTGCCTCGAGTGGCTGCAAGAGGAGTTGTTGGCGCTCCCAACCATTGTGGAGGGATTTATGTCCTTTGCCTCCCTCGTCACCTGCGAAGGGGTGATGAACGCGCTGTCCCGCGAAGGGTGCAGTCACTATGAGGTCTTCGACCGATCTGATGAAGATTTCGAGCGCGAGATTTACAAGGTCGAGGACCCTGTGGTGAAGGACTCCGCGGGAGCCCTCTTTGACCGGATGTGGGGCCCCACGGTCGGGAGGTGGTTAGGGAACGGTCCGACCGGGCGAGGGATCAGGTAATGTTTATCTTTAATTTAGTGTTGTTGAATGTGGGTTATACGTGGGCTTGCTGACTCGGTGTGCTGTGTTGTAGGCGGCGCGCGCCGAGAACATGGAGGACTTCGGATCTTTGAACAGCGTGCGGCCCGAAGCGGAGGCGAACCAGGTGGCGGCCGAGGCCGAGGTCGACCCGGCGCCGCCCCCGGAAACCAGCGAAGGCTCCCTCGCTGCCCCTGCGGCTACCGCGTCCGGTGGTGGCTCGTCGCCAACGCTGTGCCGAGGGCTGAGGATCCCCCGAAGACGGCGACGGAGCCGGCAGCGGAGGATCCCACGGCGGCTGGGTCTTCGCAGGTGGCTTAGTGGGTGTGGGTAGTTAGAGAATTTTGTCTATGTTGCTGAACCTTGGTTGCTGCGCAGGTTCAAGATTTTGGGCCTGCGCACGCAACCGCTACTGCTAATTTTGTGGTGGCTTCGACCGTGGATGCTGGGAATGAACCGGATGAGTCTGCTTCTAAGTTTTCTGATCTTGGTGACTCTGGGAGTTCGGTTGAGTGGACGGAAGAGTCGTCAGATGAGGACTTGGATTACTTTGCAGCCTTGGATGTGGCAGCGGCGGAGGCTTTGCTGCGTGCTGCGGATGCTGAAGTTGTGCCTGGTCCGAGTGCTGGGCGTAGGCGGCAAAGGGCGGTTGCGAAGTGTAGAGTGAGTGAGGTGGATGGCGGCCGGCTTCGTGTGGGCAGGGCTGGCAAGCAGGAATTGTTGTCCTCGTCGGCTGGGGCGAGTGCAGGTGAGGGGGAGTTGCGAAGTCTTTTTGAGGGTGAGGAGCTTAGGATAATGCTATTTAACTATAGGGAGATGGGAATCCTTCCGAAGGTTGAACCGATGTAAGGTGTGATGCCCTCGCTGTACATATGTAACTATAGTTTGTATGGTGAGGCTGTGCGCCATCGCGCTTCCGGCTATGTTCAGAAAGGCATTGCGCACTTGGTCTAGTACGTTTATTATGTTGGTCCGGCTGCGCCTGTAGTCGGTCTTTGCGCGGACAGTTTGGCGTAGGGTTTTGCACGGGTAGTCTTTTGAGGAAGACTTCGATTTTTCGCACTTGTTGTGCTAGTCCGGCTGCACCCTTAGGCGACTTTTGCACGGATAGTCTTTTTGAGGAAGACTTCGATTTTCCGCACTTGTTGTGCTAGTCCGGTTGCACCCTTAGGCGACTTTTGCACGGATAGTCTTTTTGAGGAAGACTTCGATTTTTCGCACTTGTTGTGCTAGTCCGGCTGCACCCTTAGGCGTCTTTTGCACGGATAGTCTTTTTGAGGAAGACTTCGATTTTTCGCACTTGTTGTGCTAGTCCGGCTACACCCTTAGGCGACTTTTGCGCGGAGTGTCGCACGCGAGGGTGGCTAGCGCTGCCCCTCTGTAAAGCCCAAAATTGGTAGGGAAAAAAATGAATAAATAAGTAAATTTATAAGTGGATGTTTCGGGGATCCCTTGATTTTCTTTTATTTGTCTCTACATACTCAACTAATGGCATTAAATTATGTAAATAACAAATAAATAAATACATAAATGTGCATTCAAAGAAGTTTTCTTGTAAGATTACATTTGTATTCGAATTTATGAGACAAGTTTAAGTTTGAAAATTTAGAATTTGGAAATAAAAGAGAAAAGAGAAGAAAAATAAAAAGAATACACGTTATAAGATAACAATAATAAATAATATTAATTCAGACAGTAAAAGTATAATTCATGTAGACTTTTGTTCGATATTTGAAATCTGGAGTGCAAAACAAAATTTTGAATTGAGTTGAATAATTGGAATGGAAAAATAGGAAAGAAAAGGCTGGAAAAGAAAAAAAATGAATTATCTCTTTTGGGCCAATATGCCAGAATTTGGCCCATCCCGCTACACTAACGCAGCCCAATTGAGCCTCGGCGCCGACATGTGGACCCAAGTCGTCATCCCTCCCTCGCGTCTTAGTCGCTCACTGACATCATGGGGTCACCTTGTCAACCACTCTGGACTCGTGCCGCTACAATCTCCTCACACTGGTCCGTGGACCCGCTCTGGCGGGGACAAACCCCCAACACCGGTGCGCTCGCGCGTTCAACTGAACCGTTGGCCCACGCTCAAGAACACAAACTACTCTAAGCTATCTCTGTCGTGTGGACCCCGTCGTCAGAACCATCCCCTTCGTCGTCGCGCCTTCCGCCTGGGTTGTTCAACGCCGCGGAAATCACACCGGCTCGCACCCGCGAATCTCGCCAGCTGTTGGCATCTACCACCTAGACCACTACACCTATGTCACCTACGTGTAGGGCCTCTCTGTCAGGCGGGCTCGCATGCGGATCGAACTGGTCGGCGCCCGGGGGCCAACAACCCTTACCGATTTTTGTGCTGCCTTGGCTCTGGTCCTTCCCCCATAAATAGTCCGCTCGAGCGTTCTGGACGATCATCTAACCAAGAGAGAAAGAGAGAAAGGGGGGCAGCAAATCTGGGCGAGAGCCGCCATCACCTCATGTTCAGACCGCCGCCGTGGATACCCGGTATGGTTCGGGCTCCGGTGTGGTCACCAGTGGGGCGGACAGACCGCGTTGAAGTTGTGTGAGGGAGTAATCGGCGGGAATCTAGCAGGAACCATAGGAATTCCTCAACGGAGTTGAGAACCCCGCCAGACCCGCGCTCCGCTGTGGCCATCTTCTATTACGCTGCGATTCATGGTGAGTTTTACCTCATGGAGTTCACGATACATAGCGCATTACAAATTACTTAGCGGCTCGATGTTCGGGTGCTCTAGAAATCTGATGTAGTTCGCCGGAGCTAGCGCCACCGCGGGTGCCGTGCGCGCCGCCATTATCTAGCGTCGGGCGGGGGAAGAAACATTCCTAGCCGCTGCTGACCTGATGTGTGGGAGAGATTAAATACCGCATACCTATTCGGTGCATTGAACGATAGCCGTAGATTTGGTATCCATTGGTGCGGTGCGAAGCAAGCTATCATAGAATCTAGACCGTAGATCATAGATCTGAGCGCCCTTACTTGATCTGTAGCGTGGGCGATTTCGGGCCATCGATCTTTGATCCTAGGGCAGTGAACACATATCGGATTATAACCTTCCCCGATCTAATCATGGCCCTTGATGCAAGATCTAACGGCCAGAAAACCCTCGTGCCCCTTTGACCGCGCTAAAGTGCAAATAAGCCCCTCGGTTTTCGAGGAAACAACCCGCCATCCCTCCACTATTGGAAGACTTAACTGTTAGGCCCCTGGATTTTGTAGATTGATCCCCGGAACTAGCAAACTAGTATAAAATGATCCTAAAACTTCTTTAATGCATATCTTCCACGTTTTAACTCCGATTTGATCCGTTCAAATTGCGCTAGATTCATAGTAATATCATCTGTACAGTATGACACTAACATTTATCACACCTCATACTTTTATTATTAGAAATTTGTCTAGCCTATGTTTAATAGATTAACTCCTCTAATCGAAGTTAACCTATCCATAATTATAGTTTGATTAAAATATAATATATAGTTAAGTTATAATTAAGATTAAAGTTGAATTTATTATTCATACAATATTCTCTCATTTGATGTTTACTAACCAATTTATAATATAGATTAATATTTAAACCACATAGATATTTAGTAAATCATAACTCTGTAACCGTAACTTCGATTTTAGTGGTTCTCGAACCTACAGTTTCGTATCGACACATAGATTACTATTATGCAGGTTGTACTTATGTTTGGTGTAATGTTAATTTTGCCTATACCATGTTTGTCTGTATTGATACGTTTAGCAGTGAGGACACGAGTCACATGAAGATCATCCTGGTACCTGGAATCTCAAGTCTCAGGCAAGTTGTGCCCTTGATCACTTCTTTTACCCACTCATGTTCTAATTAATCATAATGATCTGCATAGGTTAATTTTGATGGGACCCAATAGGTTACCATAGTTTGTCTATCTTTATACCTTGTTTACCACTGAACTTTTTGGGTAGTACTTGCTAGTGCTTTATGTGGTTTTGGGTATGAAGATACATTACTCATGATTATACTTTTGTTATCCGTTGTTATTTATCGTTCATGATAAGATCATTATGTTAATTGGAACATGGAGCGACCACCCGGGAAAACAGTGCTACCACAAGGGTTTAATGGGACGCCCTTGGCTGATTAATTAGGAAAGCTAGTGGAGGACTACCTTACCCGAAAGGGGCAAGGGCAGTAGGGGAGTGGTCAGTGTAGGGAGGCCCTCGGGAGGATTTTGCTGCGATGGCGGTCCTGCAAGGGATTCCTGCATTGGAGCTTCCTATAAACTGTAGCGGGTTTTCTGAAGCTAGTGGAACTTTGTAAAGGCCTCGTAGTGTTACCCTGCCTCGCCTCCTCGGTAGAGGTGTATGGGAAGTCGCGATCCCTTGGCAGATGGGTAACATGACTTGTGGGTAAAGATGCGCAACCTCTGCAGAGTGTAAAACTGGTATACTAGCCGTGCTCACGGTCATGAGCAGCTCGGACCCTCACATGATTAATCTATGGAACTTAAATTCAATTTGTCATATGCATTGCATCGCAGGTGATGTTGTTACTTCTGTTCTACTATTTAATTGGGTTGGTATTTACTTATACTTAGTAATTGCTAATAAAATTTTGACCAACTTTAAAAGCAATGCTCAGCTCTAACCATCCTCTTTGGTAAGCCTTACACTTCACTTAAGCTCCCACCTTTGGCGAGTTCATGCACATTATTCCCCACAACTTGTTGAGCGATGAACGTATGTGAGCTCACTCTTGCTGTCTCACACCCCCCCACAGGTCAAGAACAGGTACCGAAGGATGAGGCGCTTGGAGGATGCTATGGTGTGTTCGTGAGAGGTCTAGGCCGTCGTCTCCCAATCAACTTTGGGTTGCTGGATCGTTTCCTCATATGATGTAATTATTTAATTATTTTGTATAGAACTCCTGTTATATAGTAAAGATGTGACATTCGATCCTGTGCCACTATGCATCATATGTGTGAGACTTGGTCCCAGCACACCTGGTGTTTATGTTCGCGCCCGGGCTTTGGACCCCTAAAACCCGGGTGTGACAGAAGTGGTATCAGAGCAAATGTTGACTGTAGGACGAAACCTAGGTAGAACTGGAAAATCCTTACCTACTTACCTTACTCCGATTCTTTCTATACTTATCTTGATCCTGTCTCACCTCCTACTGTTCTACTCTGATTAACCTTATCTTTGCTACTCTGATCTTTTCTAAACTTATCTTAATCTTTTCTCATCTATTTTCGCTTTACTCTGATTATTCTTACCTTTTCTTTCTAAAGACAAACTTGGATTTCACACTTTGAAATCTTGTGCTTAAAGTGACTTTTAGGAATAGGAGACCTACTCTTAGAAAAAAAAACAAAACTATTATTTTTTTTATATATGCTTGAATGCTTGTTCTTATGATATTTGTCTGATTTGGATCTTTGATTGAGTGTGATGAGTTGTGGAGTAATGTCCATAATTACATCTGCATATACATCTAGGCATAAAGGATAGTATTTATAAAATAACTAGACAATCTAGAATATCCCCATTAAAAGGTAACTAGTATTCCATATCTATCTCATCTTATAAGATTCTATCCTACACACATATATCCATCTTATCTTAAAAAGATACTCATCTTATCTTGAAAGGATTTTATGTCATAGATCTAACTGATCTCGAAAGATTCTATCTTATCTTTATGGATCCATCTTATCCTAAGAAGCATACTTATCCACCCTAGTTTAACAACCATGATCTAATGCAAATTAATTAGATCTTATCTAGTCAAACTAGTCATACCAATCTAATCTAGATCCCATCTAATCTAATACGATCTAATCTAATGTGTCTACTTAAACAAATTAATACTGATAGAAGAGATTAGACCCTACTAACCAGGTATTAACACTACAAGAAACTTGTTAATCTATGACGCTCAATCCGTGACGATACCTTGAAAATCGTCACAGATAACCATTGAAAACGTCACAGATGAGCATCTGTGACGGTTATCTATGACGATTTGCAGGTATCGTCACGGATTGAGCGTCATAGATTAACAAGTTTCTTGTAGTGTAACCTAACTTCGCATATTAGACCAACTCAACCATGAGCATAAGAGCTAACCCAACCAATAGAGTCATGATGGATTGCATAATCTTTCTATCCCCACCTAACTTCAAACAAACTTTTGACCTACATCATATAGTCTATCTCATCCATATCTATCTTGACCATATTCCCCAACTACGATGATATACACTCAATGAGACCAAGACCAGAAAAGGACAAGAGCAACCTCGTCAAGGAAGGAGAGAAGTCAATTTCAATCTTCGGATGCATTACCATCCAACACGAAGTTCTTCCTTACCATAAACTTTCTTACCCCTGGCTATTCTTGCCCTAAACTATACATCTCTTATATCCTACCTAATAAGTAGCTGGATACCTATGCCCTCCTGATCACCCACTATTGAGTATATAAAACAAATAAGACTATGGACTTTTGAAACAATTATAGACTAAAAGTTGAATTACAAACTTATTGTATCCCTTTTCTTACAAATCTCGAGGACGAGATTATTTTTAAGGGGGGTAGGATTTGTAAAGCCCAAAATTGGTAGGGAAAAAAATGAATAAATAAGTAAATTTATAAGTGGATGTTTCGGGGATCCCTTGATTTTCTTTTATTTGTCTCTACATACTCAACTAATGGCATTAAATTATGTAAATAACAAATAAATAAATACATAAATGTGCATTCAAAGAAGTTTTCTTGTAAGATTACATTTGTATTCGAATTTATGAGACAAGTTTAAGTTTGAAAATTTAGAATTTGGAAATAAAAGAGAAAAGAGAAGAAAAATAAAAAGAATACACGTTATAAGATAACAATAATAAATAATATTAATTCAGATAGTAAAAGTATAATTCATGTAGACTTTTGTTCGATATTTGAAATCTGGAGTGCAAAACAAAATTTTGAATTGAGTTGAATAATTGGAATGGAAAAATAGGAAAGAAAAGGCTGGAAAAGAAAAAAAATGAATTATCTCTTTTGGGCCAATATGCCAGAATTTGGCCCATCCCGCTACACTAACGCAGCCCAATTGAGCCTCGGCGCCGACATGTGGACCCAAGTCGTCATCCCTCCCTCGCGTCTTAGTCGCTCACTGACATCATGGGGTCACCTTGTCAACCACTCTGGACTCGTGCCGCTACAATCTCCTCACACTGGTCCGTGGACCCGCTCTGGCGGGGACAAACCCCCAACACCGGTGCGCTCGCGCGTTCAACTGAACCGTTGGCCCACGCTCAAGAACACAAACTACTCTAAGCTATCTCTGTCGTGTGGACCCCGTTGTCAGAACCATCCCCTTCGTCGTCGCGCCTTCCGCCTGGGTTGTTCAATGCCGCGGAAATCACACCGGCTCGCACCCGCGAATCTCGCCAGCTGTTGGCATCTACCACCTAGACCACTACACCTGTGTCACCTACGTGTAGGGCCTCTCTGTCAGGCGGGCTCGCATGCGGATCGAACTGGTCGGCGCCCGGGGGCCAACAACCCTGACCGATTTTTGTGCTGCCTTGGCTCTGGTCCTTCCCCCATAAATAGTCCGCTCGAGCGTTCTGGACGATCATCTAACCAAGAGAGAAAGAGAGAAAGGGGGGCAGCAAATCTGGGCGAGAGCCGCCATCACCTCATGTTCGGACCGCCGCCGTGGATACCCATTGTCGGTATGGTTCGGGCTCCGGTGTGGTCACCAGTGGGGCGGACAGACCGCGTTGAAGTTGTGTGAGGGAGTAATCGGCGGGAATCTAGCAGGAACCATAGGAATTCCTCAACGGAGTTGAGAACCCCGCCAGACCTGCGCTCCGCTGTGGCCATCTTCTATTACGCTGCGATTCATGGTGAGTTTTACCTCATGGAGTTCACGATACATAGCGCATTACAAATTACTTAGCGGCTCGATGTTCGGGTGCTCTAGAAATCTGACGTAGTTCGCTGGAGCTAGCGCCACCGCGGGTGCCGTGCGCGCCGCCATTATCTAGCGTCGGGCGGGGGAAGAAACATTCCTAGCCGCTGCTGACCTGATGTGCGGGAGAGATTAAATACCGCATACCTATTCGGTGCATTGAACGATAGCCGTAGATTTGGTATCCATTGGTGCGGTGCGAAGCAAGCTATCATAGAATCTAGACCGTAGATCATAGATCTAAGCGCCCTTACTTGATCTGTAGCGTGGGCGATTTCGGGCCATCGATCTTTGATCCTAGGGCAGTGAACACATATCGGATTATAACCTTCCCCGATCTAATCATGGCCCTTGATGCAAGATCTAACGGCCAGAAAACCATCGTGCCCCTTTGACCGCGCTAAAGTGCAAATAAGCCCCTCGGTTTTCGAGGAAACAACCCGCCATCCCTCCACTATTGGAAGACTTAACTGTTAGGCCCCTGGATTTTGTAGATTGATCCCCGGAACTAGCAAACTAGTATAAAATGATCCTAAAACTTCTTTAATGCATATCTTCCACGTTTTAACTCCGATTTGATCCGTTCAAATTGCGCTAGATTCATAGTAATATCATCTGTACAGTATGACACTAACATTTATCACACCTCATACTTTTATTATTAGAAATTTGTCTAGCCTATGTTTAATAGATTAACTCCTCTAATCGAAGTTAACCTATCCATAATTATAGTTTGATTAAAATATAATATATAGTTAAGTTATAATTAAGATTAAAGTTGAATTTATTATTCATACAATATTCTCTCATTTGATGTTTACTAACCAATTTATAATATAGATTAATATTTAAACCACATAGATATTTAGTAAATCATAACTCTGTAACCGTAACTTCGATTTTAGTGGTTCTCGAACCTACAGTTTCGTATCGACACATAGATTACTATTATGCAGGTTGTACTTATGTTTGGTGTAATGTTAATTTTGCCTATACCATGTTTGTCTGTATTGATACGTTTAGCAGTGAGGACACGAGTCACATGAAGATCATCCTGGTACCTGGAATCTCAAGTCTCAGGCAAGTTGTGCCCTTGATCACTTCTTTTACCCACTCATGTTCTAATTAATCATAATGATCTGCATAGGTTAATTTTGATGGGACCCAATAGGTTACCCTAGTTTGTCTATCTTTATACCTTGTTTACCACTGAACTTTTTGGGTAGTACTTGCTAGTGCTTTATGTGGTTTTGGGTATGAAGATACATTACTCATGATTATACTTTTGTTATCCGTTGTTATTTATCGTTCATGATAAGATCATTATGTTAATTGGAACATGGAGCGACCACCCGGGAAAACAGTGCTACCACAAGGGTTTAATGGGACGCCCTTGGCTGATTAATTAGGAAAGCTAGTGGAGGACTACCTTACCCGAAAGGGGCAAGGGCAGTAGGGGAGTGGTCAGTGTAGGGAGGCCCTCGGGAGGATTTTGCTGCGATGGCGGTCCTGCAAGGGATTCCTGCATTGGAGCTTCCTATAAACTGTAGCGGGTTTTCTGAAGCTAGTGGAACTTTGTAAAGGCCTCGTAGTGTTACCCTGCCTCGCCTCCTCGGTAGAGGTGTATGGGAAGTCGCGATCCCTTGGCAGATGGGTAACATGACTTGTGGGTAAAGATGCGCAACCTCTGTAGAGTGTAAAACTGGTATACTAGCCGTGCTCACGGTCATGAGCAGCTCGGACCCTCACATGATTAATCTATGGAACTTAAATTCAATTTGTCATATGCATTGCATCGCAGGTGATGTTGTTACTTCTGTTCTACTATTTAATTGGGTTGGTATTTACTTATACTTAGTAATTGCTAATAAAATTTTGACCAACTTTAAAAGCAATGCTCAGCTCTAACCATCCTCTTTGGTAAGCCTTACACTTCACTTGAGCTCCCACCTTTGGCGAGTTCATGCACATTATTCCCCACAACTTGTTGAGCGATGAACGTATGTGAGCTCACTCTTGCTGTCTCACACCCCCCCACAGGTCAAGAACAGGTACCGAAGGATGAGGCGCTTGGAGGATGCTATGGTGTGTTCGTGAGAGGTCTAGGCCGTCGTCTCCCAGTCAACTTTGGGTTGCTGGATCGTTTCCTCATATGATGTAATTATTTAATTATTTTGTATAGAACTCCTGTTATATAGTAAAGATGTGACATTCGATCCTGTGCCACTATGCATCATATGTGTGAGACTTGGTCCCAGCACACCTGGTGTTTATGTTCGCGCCCGGGCTTTGGACCCCTAAAACCCGGGTGTGACACCCTCGCGGTGACTTTGTATTGGTCGAATGTCGAAGACCGTCAACGCGGTCTTTTTTCGACGTAGATTTTTGCGGGGGATTTTTCATTTGTATATTACATGACTCCGCCTCGTTAAAAACCTCACCCCCCGGGAAGAAAAGAGTGCGGGCCAGAATAACATTGTTTTTGCGAATTACAAGGGCGAGCTGGCCCTGAGGAGTGAAACAAAAAACTTGCGGAGATTATCAATGTTCCAGGAATGCTCCAAGTCCTCGCCGGATGGCGTTGCGAGCCTGTATGCGCTGGGGGACGCCTTCGTCTTGACGATGAAAGGGCCCTCCCACTTGGGCTCCAGCTTGCCCCTGGACTCTGTCCGAGCTGTCCGGACGAGTACGAGGTCTCCTTCGCTGAATTCCCTCGGGATGACTGCGTGGTCGCGCCATGCTTTTGTCTGGGCCTGCTATTTGTTTAGGGCCTGTAGGGCGAAGACCCGGTCTCCATCGATGAGGTCCTTCGAAGTGGGCTCGTCCACGTCGGGGACAGCTGACGGGACTGTCCGTGGGGACCCATGTTTTATTTCTTGCGGGGTCATGGCCTCCGATCCATATAGGAGGCGGAAAGGGGTGAACCCAGTCGCCCTGCACTCAGTCGTTTTTAACGCCCAGACTGCTTCAGGTAACAATTCAGCCCACTTGCCTTTTTTATCGTCGAGCAGCATCTTCTTGACAGCTGTGAAAATTTTGCCGTTTGCGTGTTCCACAACTTAGTTGGACTGCGGGTGGTATACTGAGGCAAAGGCAAGCTTGGTGCCAATGGAGAAGCAGAAATCCTTGAAGTCTTGGCTGTCAAATTGCTTGCCATTGTCAACTGTGAGTTCGGACGGGACTCCGAAGCGGCAAACAATGTTTTGCCAGAAGAATTTCTGTGCAGTCTTTGATGTTATTGTGGATACAGCCCTCACCTCGATCCATTTGGTAAAATACTCGACAGCGACGAAGGTGAACTTGAGGTTCCCCTGAGCCGTGGGCAGGGGCCCGACAATGTCCAGGCCCCAGCGCTGGAGAGGCCATGTGTGGGCGATTAGTTTCATGAATTGCGAAGGGCTTCTTGATCGAGGAGAAAACTTATGGCAGGCTTCACAGGACCTTGTGACCCGATTTGCAGCGCAGATCATTGCGGGCCAGTAGAAACCTTGACGGATCACCTTTGCGGCTAGGGCCCTTGGCCCTGCGTGAGAGCCGCAAGTCCCGCAATGGACTTCGCACAGGATTTGGACGCCTTCGGTCTCGGTGACACATTTGAGCATGGGTTGACTGACCCCCTTCTTGTAAAGCTGGCCTTCAATTAGTGCGGAGTCCCGGCTTCGATGTTTGAGGCGCTTAGCCTCGTTGATGTCGGTTGGATGGTAGTACCCCTGTAGAAACAGGGTTATTGGTGCCCGCCAGTCTTTGGTCATAATAAGGTTGACTATGCGGTGGCCCTCGCTGTCATTGGTTATTTGGAGCCCTTCGGGGCTGCGGACGGCTGGCGTGCCGATAACATGGTAGAACACGTTGGAGGGCAGGGACTCGCCTCTGGCGGCAGCCTTGGCCAATGCGTCGGCCTCCTCATTCTTGGCCCGGTCCACATGCTGCAAGGTGAAACCTTTGAATTGTCTCTCGAGACTAAGGATAGCCGCGAGGTATTGCATGAGTGCGGGGTCCTTCGCTGCGTAGTCTTTCTCGACTTGGCCGGCGACTACCTTGGAGTCTGTTCTGATAATGCAGGTAGTGACACCGAGGGCCCTTAGTTTGCGGAGGCCGAGGATGACAACTTCGTATTCTGCTATGTTGTTAGTGCATCTGTCAGATTCCAGAGCAAAGCTGAGGCGTGCCGCGTATCTGTGCTTGACCCCGGTGGGTGAGGTGATGACTACAGCAGCGCCTGCCCCCGTGTGGCACCATGCGCCGTCGCAATGGATTGTCCAAACCTTCTTTGCGGACGGGTCCGGCTGTGTTATTGGCCCAGTCCAGTCGACGACGAAGTCTGCCAGAACTTGCGACTTGATGGCTGTCCTAGGCTCGAATGTGATGTGGTAGCCGGAGAGTTCGGCCGCCCATTTGGCAATCCGGACCGATGCCTCCGGGTTTCTGAACAATTCACCGAGTCCCCTATCTGAGGTGACCCGGACCTTGAATGCTTCAAAATAGTGGTGCAATTTGCGTGAAGCCATAACAACTGCATATGCAATCTTTTCCAGCTCCGTCATATTACATTTTGATGGTGTGAGCACTTCGGAGACGTAATAAACTGGACATTGCCTGATCATGCCCTCTACTGTCTGCTCTTGAACCAGTGCCACGCTGACCGCATGTGGCGAAGCCACAACATAGAGCAATAGGGGTAGCGAAGAGTCGGGGCTTGTAAGAACCGCCAATTCCGACAGGTACTGTTTCAAAGAGGCGAAGGCCACCGCCTGCTCTGGTCCCCAAGCGAAGTCTTTTGCGCTGCGGAGAGTTTTGAGGAAGGGGAGACTTCGCTCTGCGGATTTGGAGATGAATCTGTTGAGGGCGGCCAATCTGCATGTCAGACGTTGGACGTCTCTGGCTGACTGCGGGGGCGTCATGTTGATGATGGCCTGAATTTTGGTTGGGTTGGCCTCGATTCCGCGGTGTGACACCAGGTAGCCCAATATTTTCCCCTGGCGAACGCCGAAGACGCACTTTTCGGGGTTTAGGCAAAGTCGTGCGTCCCACATGTTCGCAAACGTTTCGGCGAGGTCGGCAAGATGGTCCTCCTTGCTTCTGCTGGCGACGACGATGTCGTCCACATACGTGAATATATTTCTGTCGACTTGCCCCTCGAGCACCGTTTTGATAAGCCGGGAGAAAGTGGACCCGACGTTCTTGAGTCCCTCCGGCATTCTGATGAAGCAATACGTGCCGAAGGGTGTTATGAAGCTAGTGCTGGCCTTGTCCTCCTCCTTCATGTATATTTGATGGTAGCTGGAGAAGCAGTCGAGGAGTGACATGACTTCGCACCCGGCCGCGCTATCGACTATTCTGTCGATCCGAGGCAACGAGAAGTTGTCCTTTGGGCAGGCCTTGTTGAGATAGGTGAAATCGATGCACATCCGCCATTTGCCGCTCTTTTTCTGCACCATCACAACGTTGGCGAGCCATGTGGGGTAGGCCACTGGCTCGATAAATTTGGCCTCCAGGAGGCGATGTACCTTGGCCTTGGCGGCTTCTGTCTTCTCATCAGACATTTTGCGGAGCCGCTGTTTTTTCGGTCTCACCGAAGGGTCGATTCCCAAGCTGTGCTCGATGATGGAGCGACTGACTCCGACCAGGTCGAGGGCGGACCAGGCGAAGACGTCTTTGTTCTTGGACAAACAGTAGAGGAGTTTCTCCTTGTCATGCGAAGTGAGGTCTTCGCTGATGGTGACCGTCTGCTTGGGCGTGGCCTGGTCGAGGGGAACAGTCTTGGTCCCGTTGTTGCTCTGTAGCTGTGCTTTGTCGTGTTCTTTGTCAGTTGGGCTGGCAGACGCGGGGACCTCGCGCTGGGCCGTGAGGCAGTGCATGTTTCTTTGTCCGGGGATGAAGTCCCATTCTATGTTTCACGCAGTCTGCTGGTTGCCGTAGACCGTGATGGCGCCTTGCGGACCTGGTATCTTCATGCACAGGTAAAGTCCATGAATGGCTGCCTCAAACTTGTTGATGGAGCCCCGGCCCATAATGGCGTTGTACGGATACACCATGTCGACGATATCGAATGTGACTTGCTCACTTCGGGCATTGGGTGCTACACCGAAGGAGAGAGGTAACTCTATTTTGCCGACAGGAAAGGTGCCCTTGCCGCCGAAACCATACAACGGGTTGTCCGAAGGCTTGAGCAGGCTGTGGCTTATGCCCATGCGGTCGAAGGCATGGAGGAAAATGATGTCTGCTTGGCTGCCATTGTCGACGAGGACTTTGTGCAGGTCCCAGCCTGCCACGCTGCAGTTGATAACCATGGCGTCGATGTGGGGGGCGCTGCGCAGATCGACGTCTCGGGCGTCGAAGGTTAGCGGCACATGGGACCACTTCATCTGTACGACCGGACCGGTGATGGCGACGTGGTTGATGCTGCGGTAGTGGTCCTGCTTTTGCCGCTTCGTGTCGAAGTCGGCGCTGGACCCCCCAGTGATCATATGAATGACTCCGCGATACGGCTGATCGGCGAAGTCCTCTTGCTTTGGGGCATGGGGGTGGTGGATGTTTTGTTGTTGCTGGTGTGGAGGTGGGGGTGGGGGAGGTACGGTTTGTACTTCCTGGTGGTGTTGGTATGCGTGGTGCGGTGGATGCGGAGCGGGGCCGTGGATGTATGACGGAGGGGGTTGCTGATATGTGTGCGCGACAACTCTAGGGTTGTCGGCTGGTTGCGCCCGTGCCATCCTGTCTCTGGTGGCCTTCGTCTCTGGGCAGTCTCTGGTTTGGTGGGCGCAGTCTTCGCCGTAGAACAGGTAGTAAAATCGGCGCGGCTGCTGCGCACGTCCCTGGCCCCGACCGCGAGTTCCGTTCCCGCGGCCCTGGGGGGATATTCCTGGCGGCGAGGGGCCACGCCAGCGGGGTGCTGGTTGGCGATGTTGTGCACTTGCTGCTGATTGCGGCCGTCTCGACCGGAGTCTGGCTGCGAAGGCCTCGTCCACGTGCAGCTGGACTGTGGAGTGTCTTTGGGTTTCCTCTGAGACTCGACTTTGCGCTGGTGGAGCTCTTCGGATCTAGCATATTTTTCAAATAGCTGATACAACTCCTATAGGTTCTTGGGTGGATCCCTGATGCAGTGGCTGTAAAGGACGCCGGCCCGAAGGCCGCTCATGGCGTAGTGGATGGCGATTTGGTCATCGACCGAAGGCAGTTGCGATTTGAGGGTTAGAAACTTGCGATAGTACTCCCGCAGAGTCTCTTTTTCCAGCTGCTTGCATAGTGAAAGTTCAGCCAAGGCATCGGTGTCTGGGCGGTACCCTTGGAAGTTGAGTAGGAATTTGTCCCGGAGGCTTCTCCAGGAGTCGATGGACAACGAGGGCAACCTGGTGTACCAGGTGAGGGCTGGGCCTTCGAGGGCGATGATGAATGACTTGGCCATCGTGGCGTCGTCCCCTCCGGAAGATGCAACGACGACCTGATAACTCATGATGTACTGTGCTGGGTCAGTGCTGCCGTTGTACTTGGGATAGGTCCCTGCCCGGAAGTTGGCGGGCCAAGGTGTCACTTGCAGGTGTGGCGCCAGGGGACTTCGCTCATCGAGGTAGTTGACACCTTAGAATGCCGCGGCGTGTGGGATGGCGTGGCCGCGCTGGGGGAAGTATAGGTCCTCGACTTGTGCGCGCTATTGCAGGGGTGGGCCGTGTTGCAGGCCGAGGTGGCCTTCGCACTGCATTAGCGCGATCTCTTGTTCGAGCTCTTGAGCCTTCTGCTCTTCGTCGCGTATCATCTACCGCACCTTGGCTTGTGCAGACACACGTTGGCGCTTGGCCTCAAGTATCTCTTTTTGCTTCTGGAGATTGCGGTTCTTGATGCGCAAGGCGCGCAGTTGTAGCTGCTCTTTTGCTGAGACACAGATGACTTCGCCGTCCTTGATGACGTCCGCGCCCTCTGGTGGGGCGAAGCCTGGGGGAAGTTGCGGTTGTCCTCCAGAGCTGCAGGTGCGGAGACTGCCTTCGGGAGTGGGTTGTTCGTTGCGCTGCCTCTTGCTGAGAGCGTCATCTTCGGTGGCCTCTTGGTGGGTGGTGTCGACGAGGGCGAGGGCCTTGCCCTTTTTCTCGGCCAGCAGTGCTGCCTTCGCAGCCTCGTCAGCCTTCGAGCTAGCTGTCGGTGTTTTGGGTCCGACCGCACACCCGGGGTTGCCCCTCAAGGTGTTTTTAGGAGTAGGACGGTGTCGGCGACTGTAGCAAAATGGTTCGTGCCGATCGCACGGAGGACAATGGACAAGATTTGCAGGTTCGGGCCGCTTAGAAGTGCGTAACACCCTACGTCCTGGTGAGTATATGAGCGTGGTTACAAGAGGATTCTCTGGATAGAGGGCGCAGAGAGTTTTTTTGTGGGTGGCTAAGTAGAGCAGGGTCGATCGATCTGAAGGGGTGCCCCCTAGGCCTTATATACTCGGCCGTGGAGCATTACAGGTGATATGATAACAACAAGTAGCTGAAAGATAGTGAACCTCTTGAGTTTATCCTTACGTAACCTCCCCCGACTTATCCTCGCATGGCTCCGTTGCATGGGGGCTTTAGTGCGGGAAAGTCGGGTCTCTGTTTGTGATTCATTCGTTCGACGTTGTGGGCCGCCTGTGCTTGCACTAATCAGTCCCACGTCTTCTTTATTGGTTGTCCTTCCCTAGGCCCACGAAAGAATGACCTTACGAACTATTGGGCCCTTGGGCTTTTCGTGAGGCCTTTTGCTTCTTTAGTGGACCCAGGGGATATCTATCCCCCACAAGCCCCCGATCTTTGAGTTAATTTAGAGGTAATCAACTCAAAGATCCAAGGTCCAGAAAATGACTTCCTGCTGTCTTCTCTGGCTCTGATCACTCGTTTGACCAAAGTTTGGTTTTGTGCTTGTGCCTTAGAAGTCGGCATTTTGGTTTGTAAGACTCTGGATTTCATTGGGTGCACCGGAGGTGCACCCAATGGGTGTAGCCACCGACCTTTGAGTAGATTTTAGAAGATAATCTACTCGAAGGTCTTCTTCCAAAGGTTATCTCCATTCGCGCTCCTGCATCTCGGTTGAGGATTGGTCTTTTCAATTTTGCTCTACGCCTTAGAAGTCGGCGCTACGTCGGTTTAGAATAATACTCCATGGGGTGCACCGGAGGTGCACCCAATGGGTGTAGCCCCCGACCTTCAAATGGATTTTTTAAAGACAATCCATTCGAAGGTCTTCCTTCCGCTTGTGAAAACTGGCATGAAGCTACTTTGCATTATGCTTTTGAGGTCAGCATTATGTCATCAATATTTTGCTGCCTAGGTCAGCGTATATTTTGTCTTTAGCGGCCGAGTTTGCAATCCATCCATATTTTGCTAAGTAGTGCAATTTATTTGCTTCTGCGATTGATTGGACGTTTGACGGACGTTCTCTGTCTAGTCTTCACGTCGCTTCTGTCGGCCATATCTTGTACTTTGCTGGTTATATTTGGCTTTCCTCTGATCCTTACTGATATCTCATTTTTGTCTTGAGGTATTCACTGCATGCTCTGCACGGATGTGACCGTTTGAAAAATATACTGATAATTCCTGGGCGTCCCCCCCCAATGGGTGTGGGCAAGGGACGGCTTGGTACGCTGAGTGTTTTAGCCGGTTTCCTCTGAGTAGTAATGCGATGGGACGGCTAGTGTAATCATATCCTTTGCGCTGTTGACTGGAGACCCAATGGGTGTAGTGTTGCATGAAACGGCGTCCGCCGTCTGACGTGTCTTCGGGTGGGTGGAAGTGCTTATTGAATGTCTTGCGACTGTTCAGTGACCGCGGTTAGAAGTGAGCGGTTGCCTTTCCCTTCTATAAATAACCCCTTTGCTTCTCTGGTTTCTTCACATCTCTTCACTGCTCCTTACTGCCTCTTCCCTTTCTTCTCTCCCAAAGCTTCAACCATGGGCAAGAACAACAAGCGCAAGCGTGAGCCGACTCCTCCATCGGAGGAGTTTGGTGACTCGGAATACTCGGAGGAGGAGTTCTCCTCCGAGCCCGAGGGGTCTCCAACTCCCGCCTCTCCCCCGGCGTCGTCCGATGATTCGGACGACTCCCAGGGGATAGCCGCGGAGGTCTGGACATACATCCGGGCCATCGAGCGCGCCGGGCTCGAAGGCTCGGATGAGTCGGAGTACTCCTCGGATGAGGAGGACTCGGACGGCGGCGACGAGGGTGAAGACGACGACGACGACGACGACGACGACGGCGACGGCAGCGGCAGGGGCGGCGGCGACGGCAGCAGGGACAGCACCAAGGGCGACAGCAGCAGGGGCAGCACCAAGGGCAGCAGCAGGGGCAGCACCAAGGGCGGCGGCGGCGGCAGGGGCAGGGCCAGTGGCTAGACGCCATTGGTCTTCTTAGATATTAGCATAGCTTAGTATAGCTAGAATAATGTAGTAGTAATTAGTGTATTTTAGTAGTAGTAGTAATGTAGAGTAGAATTAGGGAAGTACCAACTCATAAAGAGTTGGTTTGTAACTCGTTAACTTCCTTTTAATGAAGATTGTCGTTTATCCCCTCTTTTTGATGACTTGTCACTGCTTTTGCTGAACGTTGAACCGATTCTTTTGATATAGTAGAAACAGCGCCGAGCGATGTGAAGATTGACGTCAGCGTTTTAGAAGTAACACTGAGCAATCGAGCACAAGACCAGCGTTTTAGAGGCAATGCCGAATGATAGAAGGTCGGCATTGGCATTTTAGAAGTAATGCCAAGCGACAAAATACGGGGCCGGCATTTTAGAAATAACGCCGAGTGATAGAATATCGACGTCAGCGTTTTAGAAGTAATGCTGAGCGTTTGAACACGTGGTCGTCGTTTTAGAGGCAGCGCCGAGTGATTTGAAGGTCGGCGTCGGCATTTTAGAAGTAATGCCGAGCGATTGAACACGTGGTCGGCGTTTTAGAGGCAGCGCCGAGTGATTGAAGGTCGGCGTCGGCATTTTAGAAGTAATGCCGAGCGATTGAACACGTGGTCGGCGTTTTAGAGGCAGCGCCGAGTGATTGAAGGTCGGCGTCGGCATTTTAGAAGTAATGCCGAGCGATTGAACACGTGGTCGGCGTCTTAGAGGCAGCGCCGAGTGATTGAAGGTCGGCGTCGGCATTTTAGAAGTAATGCCGAGCGATTGAACACGTGGTCGGCGTTTTAGAGGCAGCGCCGAGTGATTGAAGGTCGGCGTCGGCATTTTAGAAGTAATGCCGAGCGATTGAACACGTGGTCGGCGTCTTAGAGGCAGCGCCGAGTGATTGAAGGTCGGCGTCGGCATTTTAGAAGTAATGCCGAGCGATTGAACACGTGGTCGGCGTTTTAGAGGCAGCGCCGAGTGATAGCCAGCTTCTCAAGTTACTTTGAGGAAAATGGCCGAGTGATGAGGTGGCACATCGGCTTTATTGGAAATAACTGTTAGATATCCACGTGGCATGCTGGGATTTCGGAGATAACCGCCGGGTGATGACTGGGCACTTTTGAAAAGGTATCTGGCTCAAGAATATCCCTTAAGAGTCGCGCTTTCAGCCGCCTTTGCTTTCCGTGCCCTAGTTCTTGCATTTCCGCATCTGAATCTTCTCTGCCACTCGCCTCCTGCTCTGTTTTGCCAGCGAGAAACAAGATAGCGCCCAAGAGGAAGACCGCGAACTCGTCTGCTGCAGTGATCCCTGCCATCGACCCCAACAGCCAGTTACCCTTCGCAGGTAACCATATGTCTGTGATTTCTGAAGTTGAGCTTCTCCGCCTTGTTTCCATCGGGGTTCTCCCTCCACGGGAACTCTGTTCTTGGCGTTCTTGCCACGGGACTACTGTCCCCACCGAAGATACCCACGAGTCAGTGGTTTACACTCCTTTCCTTCTTCGCGGCCTCGGCCTTCCCATATCTCCTTTTTTCCGTGGCATCCTTGATTTTTATCACATCAACCTGACTCACTTGAACCCTAACTCCATTCTCCAAATCTCTATTTTCGTTCACCTTTGCGAAGCTTATCTTGGCGTGCTGCCGCATTTTGGCTTATGGAAGTATCTGTATCACTGCCGTCCTGGAATGGCCGGGGGGCAACATCAATTGGTCGGAGGTGCCAGCTTAGAGATGCGTCGGGGGCGGAAGACCGAGTATCTCGAGATACCCCTTAAAGACAGCATTAAAGGTTGGCGTCTGGAGTGGTTTATAATGGATAATTATGGAAATTCTCTCCCTTCCCGCTCGGGAAGACAGGCAGACGTTCGTACTCCGAGTTGGACTGAATCTCCCACGGACCAAGAAGTAGCCGAAGCGGGTGTGTTGCTTACTGAAGTTGGATTACTGAAAGAGAGAGGTCTGACTGCCGAAGCCGTGGTCACAGATTTTGTTTTCAAGAACATTCAGCCGCTGAAGGACAGGGCCTATCCGGCATATCTTTACCGAGGGCTGGCCGACTCAACCCGAGTTACCAATAGGAGAATTCCTTCTGTTGATTTGGTGAGCCGACTCGAGATGATCCTCAGGGGTAAAGTTTCAAACGTTGGAGCTCCAGTGGCATACTCGGCTTGGAACCTGCCTTCTCCCAAAGATTTCACTCTTTTTGTGTCCAATCCGCCCGTGACAGATAGCAACTTGGGTCTTAGAGTGCGACCTTCTGCTGAGGAGGTCCGTTCCTTAGTTGCTTCGCTCGGGGAGATACCTGATGATGAACGGCAGATTTATTTTGAAGTGCCCCTGAACCCTAGTGACGCAGACATAAATGACATGCTCGATCTGCTAGCTGAGGATTCATCTGATACTGTTCCTGATGGTACATTGGTGGTGGTGCCGCTTCCAGAGGTTGATGTGACCTTGGATGTCTCGAAGCCTGTCAATACTCGCCCGAGGCGTCCCAGCCGAACCAGTCAGCCCGAGCCTTCTGCTGATGAGCAGAAGAAGAAAAGAAGACGCCTCCGGCGAGTGTCTAGCTTTGATGAGGATGCTAGCACCTTAGCTCCTGCTGCTGAAGAAATGACTGCAACTGGCCTTGCTGACATTGGTCCCAATGGGTGTGCTCCGCCTGCTGCTGACCCTAATGAGGATGCTGTTTGTGCTGTTGCTGTGGAAGATGAGGAGGAAGAGAACGAAACTCCATTAACTCGGAAAAACAGTCGGCAGTTCGTTGCTAGCGGTGGTAGTAGTGGGGTTCCTTCTCCTGCCTTGTCTGCTCTTATTGGTCTGCAAGAACTGTCCATGGCCAATTTTGATCAAGCTCTAGAGGATATGGTCCCTGAGAACTTGCTGTTGGAAACTGCAGACGCTGATGCCACAGAAACTTGTGCAGCCGTGCCAGATGCTGGGTTGAGGTCGTCCCGTGCCTCGTCGACCTTAGAGCACGATCTCGAGGGCCGGGATGATGACTTGGATCGTCCTGATCCTGTGGAAGTGGCTGAAGGCCCGTCGACCTTAGAGGTGGTCACGGCAGAGAGCTTGGATCCTTTGAATAGTGCTGACATGTGCCCAGCCCCCGAGGGTGTTGCCGGGGAGGACTCAGCTCAGGTGAGGAGCGTAGGCCACTACCCAGCCCCCGAGGGTGTTGCCGGGGGTGACCCGGCTCAAGTGGGCAGTGCCAACCTTGACCCAGCCCCCGAGGGTGTCCAAGCGAGGTCTCCCTCCTGCACTTCCATGGATGTTCATGTGGGTTCACCTCCACACTCTGACGGCATGATGGTGGCTCAAACTCCAGATCTGGGGGTCGCTTTGGAGGGCAGCATCCCCACTGGTCTGGCGTTAAGCTCTGCTGAATGTACTGAGCTCGTTCCTGTCGGTCTGCTGCAAGCTGCTCCGAGTGGTGGTCTGGCACCTGGTCATCATCTGATTTCTCCTGACTGGGGGGATCCCTTCGCTTTTCTCCAACCTCCAGGTGCTGTGCTGTGCTTTAGTTTGATATTTATGTTGCATGAATTGTTGCCATTATGCTCATCCGCTCTTCTTATCAGGCTTTGGTGGATGGAATGGTCGGCCAGCTGAAGTCGCCGGGTGCTTCAATCCCGGAGGTGGCTTCATCTCTTGAGCGTTGGAATCCGGTGTTGCTTCGGGGTCGTGTATCTGAGTTGGAGGCCACCAATGCTGGTTAGTGTCCTTTATTCTTCTTCTTTGTTCTTGCCCGTGAGTTGTTTTTCCTTCTGACCTCATTTTGTTTGAATATTTCTTGATAGGAATGACTCGGCGGATCACAGTTCTTGAAGAAAAACACTCTCAAGATCAAGCTGAAATGGCTCGACGATGTGCTGACTTCGAGGAGAAGTATTCTCAAAGTCAGATCGAGTTGAGTCAGGTCTCTGCGGCTTTGGATGATGCCAACGCTCTGAGTTCTTCTCTTCATGCTCAGCTTGACTCTGAGAAGGTAGCTTACGAACCTGTGCTTCGCCTTATCATGCTCTAGGATTCTGAATGAGTTTGATTTTTGCTTGTAGGAAGAAAGACGTATCCTTGCTGCTTCTCGCGACAACTTGGACAGATTGTATCGAGATTCCAGTAACTCGCTGACCATCTTGGAGAGGAGCCACCGTTTTACGATGGAGGAGCTTGACAATCAGCGCCGTCAACTACAAGAATCTTCGGACGAAGTGGCCCGCCTTACACAGTTGCTATCAGCAAAGGATGCCACCATCAAGGAACTCCGAGCTTCCAAGAAAACCATTGCCCGGGAGTTAGAAACTGCTCAGCTGGCCGCTAAAACCGCTGAAGAGACTGCTGCTACTCTCAAAACCCAGCGCGACAAAGCCATGGACAAGGCTATTCGAGCGGGGCGAATCTTGATGAGGAGGCCCGGAGTGGTAGTTCCTGAAGATATAAAAGCTGATGTGCGTGCCGCCCCTGATTCTTCGATTCGCCCTTCTTCATCGGTCGTTCCTGAGAAAGATATTGGAAAATAGAGAAACACTTTACGTGCCGCGAGCACGCGGTTAGTATGAGCAAGCATTCATTTAGAGGACATCAGCTTATCATCCGAATGTTATGATTTCTTTTCTTGTCGTATCAGAATTTATTAGTTTGCAAGTTTTGTGGTAACGCTGCACGATGATTATGAAGTTTGTTTGTGGGATATGGAAATCATCCCCTGAACTGCATAAGCGCGAGTATGCTATACTGGTTTAAGCCGTCAATGATTTTTAGCCGGTAACTTCCGTTAGTAGGGTTTAGTGATCGCCCTAGGTAAAGTAAGCGTAAGCATGTTACACCGCCTTAAGTCGTTGCCG
This sequence comes from Zea mays, assembly GCF_902167145.1. Classification (NCBI taxonomy): domain Eukaryota; kingdom Viridiplantae; phylum Streptophyta; class Magnoliopsida; order Poales; family Poaceae; genus Zea; species Zea mays. The sequence goes on along the minus strand of NC_050100.1, from coordinate 80,697,013 downwards.
ACTTAAGTCGATTGCTCCGTTTGTAGGGCATAGTGGTCACCCCGAGTTAAGTAAGCGTGAGCATGTTGCACCGCCTTAAGTCGTTGCCGACTTAAGTCGATTGCTCCGTTTGTAGGGCATAGTGGTCACCCCGAGTTAAGTAAGCGTGAGCATGTTGCACCGCCTTAAGTCGTTGCCGACTTAAGTCGATTGCTCCGTTTGTAGGGCATAGTGGTCACCCCGAGTTAAGTAAGCGTGAGCATGTTGCACCGCCTTAAGTCGTTGCCGACTTAAGTCGATTGCTCCGTTTGTAGGGCATAGTGGTCACCCCGAGTTAAGTAAGCGTGAGCATGTTGCACCGCCTTAAGTCGTTGCCGACTTAAGTCGATTGCTCCGTTTGTAGGGCATAGTGGTCACCCCGAGTTAAGTAAGCGTGAGCATGTTGCACCGCCTTAAGTCGTTGCCGACTTAAGTCGATTGCTCCGTTTGTAGGGCATAGTGGTCACCCCGAGTTAAGTAAGCGTGCGAGTCAATCATAAATGAGCCAAGTATCTTTGAAGTCTCTCTTTATTGATGACGTATTTCCATTATACAGAATACATGGTCGCTTTGGCTGTTTTGAAATACAGCTAGGGGTAAAACTTTCGGAGGTGCTCTATGTTCCAGGAGTTCCCAACTTCCGTGCCATCCATTTGAGTGAGGCGATATGATCCGGGACGGGTGACTTCTGCCACTATGAAAGGTCCTTCCCATAAGGGTGATAACTTGTGCCGTCCCTCCCCCGTTAGAATTCGGCGGAGGACGAGGTCTCCCATCGAAAAGAAACGTTGCCGCACAGCTTTGTCATGGTAGCGCCTTAGAGTCTGCTGGTATCGTGCTGATTGAATCACCGCATTCAGTCGTTCTTCCTCGAGTACGTCAATATCCTCCAGCCTAGTGGCTTCGGCTTCTGCTATGCTTTCGAAGATCAATCTTGGCGCCCCAAACTTGAGATCAGCGGGTAGCACTGCCTCCGACCCATAGACCATAAAGAAAGGAGTGTTTCCATGCAGGGCCCGGCTAGGTTGAGTTCTCAAGCTCCAAACAACATAAGGCAATTCTCTTATCCATTTTCCTGCGAATTTTTCATTTTTATCAAAGACCCTTTTTCTAAGTGCCTCCAATATCATTCCGTTGGCTCGCTCAACCTGCCCGTTGGCTCTCGGATGGGCTACAGATGCATACTTGATCTGAATGCTTTTTTGATCGCAGAAGTCAAAGAATTCTGAGCTGGTGAAGTTGGATCCTAAGTCAGTGATGATGCTGTTTGGTATCCCAAATCTGAATATTATATCTTGTATGAATTCCACGGCCTTAGCAGAGGTTAAAGAAGCAATGGGCTTGAACTCTATCCATTTAGTGAATTTGTCAATTGCCACCAATATGTGGGTATAACCTCCTTGAGCTTTCTTGAAAGGTCCAATCATATCCAATCCCCAGCATGCGAAAGGCCAAGTTATTGGTATGGTCTGTAGCTGCTGTGCTGGTATGTGCTGTTGCTTCGACAGGTATTGACAAGCTTCGCATCTCTGAACTAACTCGGCTGCGTCGTTTTTTGCTGTCGGCCAATAGAACCCTGATCTGAAGACCTTCCCGACTAGTGTTCTGGAGGCTGCATGTATTCCACATTGCCCTGCATGGACTTCTTCCAGAAGTTGCTTCCCAGTGGATGGGAGAATACACTTCATGAGAACCCCTGATGCGCCCCTTCTGTATAATATCTCCCCAATGAGTGTGTAGTGAGCCGACTGTCTGGCAATGCGCTCTGCTGAGTTCTTGTCATCTGGCTCTTCTTCGTTCTTTATGTACTTAATGATCGGCCTCCTCCAGTCATCAGAGTCTGACTCGGGTTGATCTACAATGTTGCACTCTTCTGTTTGGTCTATTGAGATACTCGGCCGTGTAATTTCCTGCACGAAAAC